>NC_041731.1:71653216-72297279 GCF_004115215.2 Ornithorhynchus anatinus | reverse complement strand
TCCCTGAATAAATTCTGCCATTTTTGATGGTATCCTATTATTTGATGAATTTCTTAAAGATTGGCTGACACAAGGCCAGCCTAGAAGGTCAGTTCAACACTTTCAAAAGTCTTCTAAATGTTGCTTTTCCAGTACTAGCTAAAGGGGATGGGGCAGGGGAAACAAGCAGGGTTAGACTCCTATTTCCTCTCTTCATGTATGCCCCATCCCTGTCTCTTCCCAACTCACACCACATTTCCAAGGTCTCTTGTACTGTCCCACCTCATCCACCAATCCCCTCCTCAAGTCTCAATGTATATCCCCTGTAATCCCCTGTGACCTACGATTTCCCAAAATCACTCCCATCTCCCCTTGCATCTCACTATGTCCTCGGTTTCCCTTTGTGTCTTGTGTTTCCCTCCATCTCCCAATGCATCCCTCTATTTCACCTCCTCCTCCCTGCATGTCCCCCCCTCACCCTACATTCCCTCATCCCCCTATATTTCTCTCTGATCCCTGCCTAGACCCAGTTGGGTGTCAAAGTTTTCACTTTGCATATTTTTAAACAAACACTGGGTCTTGCTTTCTTCATGGAATCTAGTAATAATAATGATGATGGTATTTGGTAAGTGCTCACTATGTATCAAGAACTGTTGTAAGCACTGGAGTAGATACAAACTACTAGGTTGGAAACAGTTCCTGTCCCACATGGGGTTCGTAGTCTTAATCCCCATTTTGCGGATGAAGTAACTGAGGCACAGAGTAATGACTTGCCCAAGGTCACATATCAGACAAGTGGTGGAACCGGGATTAGAACCCAGGTCCTTCTGACTCCCAGGACTGTGCTCTATCCACTAGGCCATGCTGCTTCCCTTAATTCTAGAACGTTTCAAATTGCAAAACATGAAATTCCCAACAAATGTTGCAGAGGTTTCAGTTGATAATAATAATGTTGGTATTAAGCACTTACTATGTGCCAAGCACTGTTATAAGCACAGGGGTAGATACAAGGTAATCAGGTTGTCCTACTTTGGACTCACAGTCTTCATCCACATTTTACAGATGAGTTAATTGAGGCTCAGGGAAGTTAAGTGACTTGCCCAAGGTCACACAGCTGAGAAGTGGCAGAGGTAGGATTAGAACCCATGACCCCTGACTCCCAAGTTCATGCTCTTTCCACTAAGCCACACTGCTCCAAGTCACTGGCCCGAGAGCAAGTTTTGAATCTAAATTATTAATAACAATAATGATAAAAATAATATTGGTATTTGTTTAGTGCTTATTATGTGCCAGGCACTGTACTAAGTGCTGGGATGTATACAGCAAACTGGGTTAGACCCAGTCCTTTGTCCAAAGTGAGGCTCACAATCTCAATCCCCATTGTACAGATGAGATAACTGAGGCACTGAGAAGATAAGTATGACTTGCCCAAGGTCACACAGCAGACAAGTGAAGGATCTCGGTTTAGAACCCATGACCTTCTAATTCCCAGACCTGTGCTATGTCCATTATGCCATGCTGCTTCTAGGGAAGCCACCCTATTTCACACCTGGACCCAGCTGGATTGGAAAGTTTTCACAATGCACCTTTTAAAATGAACACTTGACAGGGACAGATCTAGTTCCTGGAGAGAAATGGTGCTGGTGCTGCCATTTTCTTCATCCTTCTCTGTCCCCATGCCCTCCTCCCTCCATGCCCACCTTTATTTGAGAGAATAAATGGAGTAGACTCCTTGTAGTGTAATAGGAGGAGCATGAAATGTGGTGTGCCTCTAGAAGGCAAGACCTCCCAACATCACTAATGTTTTTCCCCACTCACTCTTGTCTTAAATCGACAAGGCCCCTTGGGGGAGTTGTGTCCTTAATAATGCTTTGAAGGTGGAGAGAATGGTTGTCTAGCATTTATGGAGGGGGAGGGAGTTCCAGGCTAGGGGGAAGATGTGGGCCAGAGTTCCTGGGAGAAGTGTTAGGGGAAAGGGATAGGGACAGCACTTATATACATATCTGTGATTTCTTTATTTATATTAATGTCTGACTTCCCCTCTAGATTGTAAACTCATGGTGGGCAGGGAATGTGTCTATTGTTATATTGTATTCTCCCAAGCACTTATGGTGGGCAGGGAATGTGTCTATTGTTACACTGTATTCTCCCAAGCACTTAGTACAGTGCTCTGCACATAGTAAGCACTCAATAAATATGATTTAATAAATGAATGAATGGGATAGTGAGAGATAAATGAAATTGGGGCACAGTAAGTAAGCATAGGTGATCATATCACCAAGAAACTTCAAATAACCACTCCTTCAATTTTACTCTGTAAAGTGTAGACTTCCCAAGGGCAACCGGGGAAGTCTACAATGAGCCTACAGTCTAGAGGGCCTTCTTGTAGACCACTTGCTTTTTGCTTCCTTGGCTAGGTGGCACTCTTCTTCCAAGAAGCTTAGAGAGTTCATAATAATGGCATCTGAACTGCTTTACAAAAAAATTCTCCAAATTAATAGTGGCAAGGAAGAGGGCTTTGATGCTTCTCTGCAAACATTATACTCTGGGGAGCCAGATTTTGAGGTGGTGAAGAAGCCCATTCAGGGTGACCTATTTTTGCCAAGCTAATTTGAAATGGGGAGCCAGGAAAACACTGGAATCTCTCCAACTTCCCAAGCATCAGTTTTGCCTACTAAAGACATTCAGGAAGATGTGGTGAAAACTTCTAGGCAGCTGCAACTCTCCAAACCAATTTGGGCAGTTGAAATATTTCTTCAAACCCTTGTCCATAACATCAGGCAGACCACTGTTTGCTGTTCTCCTCTCCTAGTGCAGATAGAACTATCTAGTGTAAATTTCATTAAGGGCCATGAAATGAAATCGGATGCATAACACTGTAATAGTTCCAAGTCTGTTCCCTGCCTCCATCCCGCTTTAGCATCCTCCCTTATTTTGACTGGGGTGGGGTGTAGTGATTAGGTAGATTGTATCCAGAGAGCTGTGAGAATTGAAATGGATTTCCCACAGTATCATTCACCTTGAAACCAGACAGAATGACTAGATTAGACTGTAAATCCATCGATTAGACTGTAAGTCCGTCATTGGGCAGGAATTGTCTCTATCGGTTGCCAAATTATATATTCAAAGTGCTTAGTACAGTGCTCTGCACATAGTAAGTGCTCAATAAATATTATTGAATGAACTAGGAACAATTAAAATCCAATCAGGCACGGGTATGGGTGTGGACCAACAGAGATGTCCTACCTGGTTGGATCCTCCAAGTAAGCCTTTGCTTTTTCAGTGCTTGCTGGGTCTTGGAGACCCTTGTTATTGCCTAGATATGTAGACCCCAAGGATAGTGGATCAGACCCTACTTATTTTACTTCAAAAAGTTTGAGAAAATGAGAGCAGCATCTGAACTGTCACTTAATTTGAGAAGAAATAAATGCTCCAGACAGTGGAGAATAACTTGGCCCACTGCAGGTCAAAAAGGATTTAACCAAGTCTACAAAATCACCCAGGTAAATCTGGGTCCTCGTGAAGATTTTGGGAGGCCTGGGCGAGGGGACCCACCTGCCTTTGCTCAATTCCAACCCCCTTGGGGACACCAGGACTTCTAGAAAGTTGGACAGTTGGGGTTTACCTCCAATTCAACAAATCATTCAACATTCACATTTATCCTGAAGACCAGTAATGTAACCAGGACTTTTTTGACCTTCCATCTGCTATACGAGGTGCTTAACTGTGTTTTTAGGAGCAAGTCTGTTTCCCCAGATTGTTTGCCTGTTCTAGTCTATTTTAAATCACTGTACATCATCTTTCTAGAAAGGGGAATTGGAAGCTGCTATCTTGGACCACTAAGAATTGTATGATGAGACATGAGGTGTAGAGGAGGAGAGGGAGAGCTCTCTCCAAAAATCAACCCCACCAATGCTAGCTTATCATGACCGGGGGTCAGTAGGATCAGACTGAAGTATAAATTTTCTAGTGTGGGGCCACACCATGATTTAGCTATGTTTAGGATATGCAGGGGGTGGGTGTAATTGAGCAACTGCAAAAGGATCCCATTACTAATCTCATTGGCTTGTTTAGGTTTGGGCGATAGAGGCCATATAGAATTCACCCACCCACAAAACATCAGTTTGTGGAGGGGTTTAAAAATCCCATCTGACAAAAGCAGGAGGCCACAAATTCTTTGCCTCTCTTGCCCCACTTTAGTTTCTGGATTTGTGGAGAAGGAAAAAAAAATACATGATGGGGGCTCTCTATAGTGGTACAGTTTTGATCCAGTTATGAGTAAAGCCAAATGTCAATGTTCTTTGACTCCTGCTTTGTCAGGGAAGCAATCTCATTTATGCTTCTAATGCCCAGACTCTCAATCCCAAGATCACTACATTATTGTCATTATTTCCAGTAGCATTCATTAAGTACTATGTGCTGACACCATACTGAGGACAGTGCACTTAAGCAGTGGTCCTAATCCCAGGAGGAGTTTTCAGTCTCTCTAGGAGAAATCTCAGCAACTGGCAATTTCTGGCCTCCTGAGTCTAAGCATACTCAAAATCCAATCCCACTGAGACACTTCCAAGTGAAAATCAGGATTAAGTCATTCAGGATCTGCCTCATAATTAAACTGAGAAGCAGTGTTGCCTAATGGATGGAGTACGGGCCTGGAAGTCAGAAGGACCTGGGTTCTAGTCCTGGCTCCCCCTCTTGTCAGCTATGTGACTTTAGGCAATTCACTTCATTTATCTGGGCCTCGGTTAGTTCATCTGTAAAATGGGGATTAAGACTGTGAGTCCCATACAGGGCAGAAACTGAGTCCAACCTGATTACCTTGTATCTACCTCATTACTTAGAACAGTGCCTGGAACTTAGTAAGTGCTTAACAAATACCATCTAGAAATTTAGAAACCTATTATGTGAAAAAGTAAATTAAAATCCGATTAACTCTACAGGTTGTGACTATCTCATGCAATCATTCCTAATGCTCATCTGCATCACTGGTGGTGTGTTCTTCATACAGGACTGGAGACAGAAAATGCAAATGTATTCCTTTATTGAATAAGTAGACTACTTGTTAAAAAATTCATTATAATTTTGATTTCCTAAAACATCTGCTTTTGTGGTGGTAAAATCATTCATTTTGTGGCTATATTGCTTTTCAACTGTCTATTTGTATCACTTGGATCCTATTTTTTTTGTCTATAGTCTGTCTGTATCCACATTATCAAACCGAATGGGCATTTTAATATGTGAGCATTCTAAAATGCTAATTAAAGTGCCAATTTGCACCTAAATTAAGAAAGATGAAAAGAAACTCTCTAAAGATGTTTTCACCATTGAAAAGACATTTTTACAGTTATCAGTGCTATATGGAATAAAACAACTAATAAGACATTCTCTGAGGTGACGATTAGCAAAAACATTATTTCTGATATAACTGGGAGGATACCCTTAGTAGACTGTTTGTCATTCCTAAATAAAATTAGACCATCAGAAGACTATGGCAATTATAAAATGATAGGTAAATTGTCATCATTTCAAAAAAGATCAGAGGAGCTCACTGTGGGCAAGGAATGTGTCATTTATTGTTATATTGTAGTCTCCCACATGCTTAGTACAGTGCTCTGCACACGGTAAACTCTCAATGAATATGGTTGACTAACTCCATTATCCAGATGGTTTGTTACGAGGCCCCAAACATTTGTCAACTGTGTATTCGTGACCTCAAAGGGCTCCACATTTTTCATTTTAATTTGATATCTTTATACACTTTTTCCAACAGAAAAGAGCTATATATGAATACAAAATGCATAAATGAAATGAAAAGATATTTTGAAGTTATCACTTTGAAAGAAACTTATGCCTTTTCTTTTTCCTTCATTTAAAAGAAGTAATAGAATTTATGGACACCCATTGAGTAGTCTAAACACTTGGGGAATAAAAATGACAAAGTGGCACATCCCCTGCCCGCAAAGAACGTACAATCTAGCAGAGGAGACAGATATTAAAAATAAATAAATAAATAAAGGTAGGGTAGTCGAAATAAATAACCAAATGCGCAACTAGTATGTTGAGGATTGGACTAATTCCCTTTTATACATTTTATAAAATTGGTAGTTCTGAAAGAGGATTACACTTTATAGTGAAAAAAAATCTTGTTTCTTTGTACTGCTCTTTTCTTTTTTATGAAATCTCCAAAGACCTTGCAGATATTATCCAATTACTCCATGCAGCATTCTTGTGACCTAAGTGACCATTGTTATAATCCCCATTTCACAGATGGAGAAACTGGGACAGACAAAGGTTAAGTGGTTTGCCTAAGTTCACAGATCAAGTCAATTGCTCAGCAGTGAATGGTCTCCTGTCTTGCTGCCTAGTTATTACCCACTACATCATTCTGGCAATAGTGGAAGTCAAGGTTAGTAATGTGAAACACAGATCCTGTTAACAAAATGGCTGAGGCTACATAGCACTCTAGCAACTGTGCAGACAGCTGCAATCATTAATACACATTCAGCAAGAAGCAATAATCCAATGAAGACAATAAACTTAAGTACTGACTAGGACAATAAAACTTGCTTTTTCCTTGGAATAAATTTAAAGAAAATAGATAATAAGCAGAGTAGGATGTGCTACTCAAATGTCTGCACAAGTTCATCTGGAGCAAGGAGAAGACAAACTGAAAAAGCCAGCAGAATTCCAAGAAAAGAGACTAAATTTAATGTTTGAAAAGGAAACAAATGCCAAAAAACTCAATAATTTATTGCTACTGAGTGGGAGTATTACCCGGAGACCTCACCCTGTTAAGGGTGGTCATCAATCAATCAGTGGTATTTACTGAGCATATATTGTGTGCAGAGCACTATATTAAGTGCTTGGGAAATTACAATAAAATATCCCTGCTTCTTAGAAGGAGCTTACAATCATCCTTGAACACTGTGACCTCTTCACTGTTATGGATTCTGTTGGTTGTCATCTCTACTGCCAGGAATAGGACATTAGCCTCCTATTCTACAAGACATTTCCCTCCTTCCTAATCAGGACATCCCACCAACCACCCTTAGCCATGGTATTTATCAATTGATTTGTTCTAATTATTCATTTAGTTGCATTTTGTTTTTCAGAATACAAACTGAGTCTGTTTCCCCTTATTCCGTTTACATGCATACTGTCTGCCTGACTCTTCCAGGGGATTGTAAACTCATTATGTGGGAAGGGAAGTTTTTCATTGTGTGCTATTAAGGCCTATTACAGTGCCCTACCTACTAGTCTGGTCTAGGTAAAAAAGCAGGTACTGTAAATCAATATATCCAGCTGCTAGTCCCAAGTCTACCATTTGCCTGCCGGGTGATCTAACTTCATGCAGTCAGTCATATTTATTGAGCACTTAGTGTGTGCAAAGCACTGTACTTAGCTCTTGAGAGAGTGCAATATAACAATAAACAGACACATTCCCTGCCCACAAAGAGCTTGCAGTTTAGAGGAATACATAGACTTGAATACAAATAAATAAATTCCAGATATAAACATAAGTGGTGTGGGGTTAGGAGGGGGAATGAATAAAAGGAGCAAGTCAGGATAACACTGAGTGAATGGAGAAGAGGAAAGGAGGGAAGGCCTCTTGGAAGAGATGCACTTTCAGTAAGGCTTTGAATGAGGACAGAGTGAGGAGGAGGGAGGGCATTCCAGGCCAGAGGCAGGATGTGGGAGAGAGGCCGGTAGCGAGCCAGACAAAACCCAGGTCCAGTGAGAAGGTTAACATTAGAGGAGTGAAGTCTGTGGGCTAGTAGGAGAGCAGTGAGAAGAGGAAAGAGGGGGCATATTATGAATGTTTTTTTCAGGAAAATGATCCGGCCACAGAGTGAGATATGAACTGGAGTGGGGAGATACAGAAGCAGGGAGTTCAGAAAGGAGGCTCATACAGTAATCAAGGATACAATACGTGGTCTGGAACGCCCTACCTCATCAAATCCGACAGACAATTACTTTCCTTCCGCTTCACAACCTTATTGAAGACATGTCCTCCAAGAGGCCTTCCCTGACTAAGGCCTCCTTTCCGCTTTACCCACTACCTACTGCATTGCCCTGACTTACTCCCTTTTTTCTTCCCCCCTCCCAGCCCCAGAGCACTTATGTAGGTATCTCAATTTATTAATTTATGTTAATGATGCCTCCCCTCCCCACAAAGGCCTGGGAGTCAGAAGGACCTGGGTTCTAATCCTGAGTCCATCATATGTCTGCTGTGTGACCTTGGGCAAGTCACTTAACTTCTCTGGGCCTCAGTTTCCACATCTGTATAATGGGGATTAAGACTTTGAAACCCAAGTGAGACTGGGACTGTGTCCAACCTAATTAACTTATATCTTCCCTAACACTTAGAACAGTTCCTGGCACACAGTAAGTGCTTCACAAGTATTATCATTTTTATTATTATCTTGCAGCTACCACCCAGCACTTGGTACACAGTAAGAAAATGACTAGTGCGGTACTCTGCACTCGTGTTTTCAATCAATCAATAGCATTTATTGTGTGTTTACTTTGTACAGAGCACTGTAGTAAACGCTTGAGAGTATAATACAATAGAGTTGGTAGATACGTTTCCTACTTATGAGAAACTTACTGTTGACAATGATGATTCCATGATGTCTGGAGGTAGGTGGGGTCACAGTCATCAGGGCCTCTTAATTGGTGCTTCAGGAGGTTGGGAACTTGAAATAAATTATGTTTAAAATTCCTGAATTTTAAAAGATAAAATAACATGCTATGTGAAGATAAATGTTAATATTCCACATAAATTATTTCCCCCACCAAAATAAGTAAAAAGATAAGTTAAAATAAAACTGATCTTTTTGTACTTCAAATGAATTTTCCATGCAAATAGATGAAGTGTTTCTTCCTGGAAACCTTGGAGAAGAACATCTGGAGAATTTGGTGCCAATTTCATTAATCCCTTCATTAACTTATTTAGCATGACTTCCTAATATACCTGGCATTTCAAGCATAGCTTGTACTCCTTTCAAAATAATCAATTTGTTCTAAGTGGCAAAAATATTTGCTCTTGTTATGTTAAAATGAATCACATTAGGAAAGGCTGAGTCCAACTGATAGTTAATTGAGATCATGGATATATCTCTGTTAAATGGTTTTGCAAATGAGCTTCTTGTTTGTTTTCCAGTCTATTTCACATCTCCTGGCAATGGTCTTTATCAGTACACATCAGGAAATAATACCTCATTTTATCAGTCATTGAGTCAACAGTATAAATCAATCACTGGTTTTCTTTTCTAGATTTCAAGGGGGGTGTTTCCTAATTGGCTGCTTTGATGTTGTTTTAAAGTTCCTTGCACAATTTTCAGTTCTCCAGGAGCTTGTCATTCAGCCACCTGAGTAGTGTAGAGCCTCTTCAAGATACAGTGATATTATTATTATTAATGAAGGATTGTAAATTTGTCAAGGTGCAATCAGTCCAACATTCATTACCATATGTTACAGTATTACTTGTACCTTTCTAATGAATGATGATATCAATAATGTGCTCCTTCACTTGTGACCATCCTACATGTCTTTCTCTTATTCTCTAAGTGAAAAAAAAAGATATAAATTGATGTCTGCCAAAAATAATGTAAAGGAGTTGGACATTGCTGTTCAATTTATAAACCTTAAGTTCTACATTCTACAGGTTAGGTAGTCACAGTGACTTATTTTCAAAGTAAAATGATTGAGTTGTTTCATGCTGGCATCCCTAGGTAGTGAGCAGGTAAATCCACCCTCACTCTGCTCCACCAGAATGCGATTAACTCATAGAACGAAGAACCACTTAATGCATGAAACAAGTAAGGCATCAGTAACACTTCTGCAGTTCTTCAGGAATGCTTACCCATAACTACGCACTGGAAAAAAAAAAGTCTAAAAGGCAAAAACAACAGGGATGAAGAGATAAGAAAGTTAAAAGGCATAATCCAATAAGGACTTCTATGCATTCCTCAAGAGTGTATATGAAGGGTAGAAAGAATGCTAACTACATTATGGATAAAGATGGGATCTGAAATGGAAATCAATTAAAACATGATACCCAACCCACCATCCACCATTTAAGAGAAGCAGCGTGGCTTAGGGAGAAGCAGTGTGGCTTACTGGAAATAGCATGAGTTTGGGAGTCAGAGGGTATGGGTTCAAATCCTGGATCTGCCACTTGTCTGCTGTGTGACTTTGGGCAAGTCGGTTAACTTCTCTGTACCTCTGTTACCTCATCTGTAAAATGGGGACTGTGAGCCCCCTATGGGACAACCTGATTACCTTGTCTACCCCAATGCTTAGAACAGTGCTTGGCATATAGTATGTGCTTAACAAATACCATCACATTACTTTTAAGAAGATGTTCTACAAAAACTACCATGCTAACATGTGAAGACATAACTTTTGATCTTTCACTAAGTCACTGTAGTCTGATCCACGAAGACTGGCACATTTTCTTGATACATTAGCACAACTACTGAGTTTCACGTGGAGGAAGGATATGCAAGTTACATGCTTCACAAGTTCTTTCTCAGCATATGGAATGATGATAATGAACATTTTAAAGAAACTACCATTGTCACCACCTACAAGAAGAAAGAGGAGAAAGAATTCTGAGAACTAGCATGGGGTTAGGTTTCTCTTCATTCTTGGACAGGCTTTCAAAGAACACAGATAAACAATCACTTTAGGATCTCAGTGCATCTTCAAAACACAACTCCTCACAGCAGATATCATCTTTATTCACTTCATATACAGGAAACATCCATGGCCTAGCATCGAGACTTATAATTCTCCATATATATAAGACCACTACAAAAACATTTGACATCATCAGTAGGCATGGGCTGTGCCGAGAATCTCAAAAGCTTGGCTGTCCTGAGGCGTTTGTCAAGATCCTAAGACTGTTCCATGAGAATGTGACTGGCTGTGTCAGAATTGCAAGGACCTTGTATGATTCTTTACTCATTGTCATTGTGGTAAAACAGAACTTTGAAATAAATCCAATCAACCCATTGCTTGAGAATGTAAGAAAGAATCTAGAAGCTGGTGTCAGAATATGATTCTGATCCTTTTCCAAAATTTCAAATCCCTTGGGATTATCCTCAACTCATCTCCCTCATTCAACCTTTACAACATTGTTAAAATTTGCCCTTTCCTCTCCATCCAAACTGCTACCATGTTAACCGAGGTACTATCCCACCTTGATTACTCTACCACCTTCCCGCTGACTTCTCTGCCTCTTCTCTCTCCCCTCTCCAGTCCATACTTCACTCTGTTGTCAGGATCATTTTTCTACTAAAAAATTCAGTTCATGCTTCCACACTCCTCAAGAACCTCCAGTGTTAGGCCAACCACCTCTCCATCAAACAAAAACTCCTTACCATCAGCTTTAAAGGTCTCAGTCTCCTTGCCCCCTCTTAATTAACCATGCTGCTTTCCTTCTAGAGCCTTGCCTGCATACTTTCCTCCTCTAGTGCCAGCTTGTCCACTGGATCTCATCTGTGACACTGCTGACCCCCACCCACATCCGACCTCCATCTGGAACGCTCTCCTCCTTTATATCTGGCAATGACTCTCCCCACCTGCAAAGCCTTACTGAAGGCACATCTCCTCCAAGAGGCCTTTACTAAGTCCTCCTTTCTTCTTCTCCCATTTCCTTTTGTGTCTGGATTAACACCTTTTATTCATCCATTCCTCAGCCTCACAGCATTGATGTACATATCCATAATTTTTCATTTATATCAATGTCTGTCTCTCCCTATGAAATGTAAGCTTGTTGTGGGAAAGGAACATATATACCAACTCTGTTATACTGTACTCTCCCAATAACTTAGTAAGTTCTCTGTACAAAGTAAACACTCAGTGTATACAATTGATTGATTCATAAACTGAAGGCTTAGAGGACCTCCTAAATGCTATTGCCTGTGCCCTTGAAGCACACATCCATAGAGATATACAGATGGCTTTAAACTGCATATTGGAATCAGCAAAACACTGTAGACTAATAATTAGTCTGAATTAAGCTGAGATGAAGTATCTTCACATAGTTGATCCAACATCCAATGAAGTATCTCCAAAATTGAATGCTGTCCCTAGGTTCTGTTTCCTGAATAGTGTGTATTCAGTGATACAAAGAAAGAAAACCAAATGAAGTATAATCAAGTAGGGTGACCTCCAGGAGACTCAGACAGAGACTAACACTAATAAACCATCAGAATTTATCCCCAAAATGGTATGTAGTATAATTGAAGGGCCCTAGAAGAACTACTATAGACTCCAGTTTTGACTTCTAGAGCAATTTGTAATCTATATTCAACATATATTATTAAGTGGAGAGAGAAGATCAACAATCAGGTCCTGAAGTACAGTCTGACCACCAGTTCTGAAACATTTTAAATGACATCACACCTATGCTCTGTAAAATGTATGTGTAGAATGAATAACATCAGGATCCCCATAGAATCACTCCTTGGTGAGCTAAAGTGTGTACCTTTAAACAGAGTAGACAAAATTTTAAAATGCAAAGAAATAATTGAAGAAAAACGATGATAATTTTACAGCTAACAAGACAGGTCAGCCTGTTGTGCAACATCAGAAATCAGATATCTGTCTTGGAGCAAGGGCTTTCAGAAGACTTTTGCACCAAGGGGCTGAAACAAGGACAGTGCCAGGCAACACTGAAATATAATTAAACATTCATGAAGTGATTAAGAAGAATAAATGAACATAAAGCCTCAAAGGATGAAGAAAAATATTTGAAAAATAGAAATGGAGAAAAATAATTGAAAATGGCAGTCTCCTGTTCCCTGTGTGGACTCTTGGAAAGAAGTGCCTGAGAATTTAATCAGCATAATATATAATTTGTATTATGTTAGCACAAAAATCACTAGCATCCAATGGTGACAGAATATATAAGCACAGGATATATAAGGATACATGTATACGGAGCAACAGAATCTTGGAAAGAAGACTGGATAGGGGGTTGTGGGGTGAAGGAAACAAATATAGGAGACATAGGGAAGACTAAAGAGTAGGATGCTAAAAACTTCTACCTGCTCTATACATTTTATCATTTGCAAATATCACTGATTGATTGATTGAAAGTTACCTTTAAAAGCTATTTGAAAAATTGCAAATATCACATGAACTCCCAGACTGCTTTCCAATAACTCAGTTAATGAGGTGTTGAGTAGTGCCACCAGTCTCCTCAAAATGGGCCTGGCCTTTAACCAGTATCCAGGGGTGAGAGTCTATTTGAGACTGCTTCTCCACTGTTCTGCCCCTAGGCAGTCTTCCAAACTCTAAATTGTGCTTCTTTGAGTGCCCATGCGAGGCTCTAAGCAGGTCTCCTGAGTTGTGCTTGGAAGAAGTGCATTATTATTTCACCCTTATTTTAGCTCAGGGTTCCTATTCTATAGGAAATTACTTCATCATGAAAATGAACACAATCAGGTCTGAGCTCCCCAAAGTCACCCCTCCCCCTTCTCCATCCCCCCAGCTCAACAGTCTTCCCCTCTTTCCCATCGTTCCCTGCAGTATCCTCAGAGGAGATCTCCTCCCTCCTCGCAAGTGTCACCCCCTCCACCTGTGCTTCTGACCCCATTCCTGCTCACCTTATAAAAACCATCGCCCCTGCCCTCCTCCCCTCCTTAACTTCTATCTCTAACCACTCACTCTCCAATGGCTTCTTCCTCTCTGCCCTCAAACATGCCCATGTCTCCCCATCCTAAAAAAATCCTTTCTTGACCCCACTTCCCCTTCCATTTATTGTCCTATCTCTCTCCTACCCTTCCTTTCCAAAGTCCTAGAATGAGTCATCTACAATCGCTGACTCGAATTCCTCAACTCCAACTCTCTCCTGGACCCCCTCCAATCGGTCTTCTGTCCCCTCCACTTCACCGAGACTGCTCTCTCAAAGTCATCCATGACCTCCTTCTTGCCTAATCCAATGGCTTCTAGTCTATCCTAGACCTTTCAGCTGCCTTTGACACTGTTGACCCTCCCCTTCTCCTCCACAACTTATTTCACCTTGGCTTCAGTGTCTCCAGCCTCTCCTGGTTCTCCTTTTATCCTTTTGGCCATTCATTCTCTGTCTCCTTCGCGGGTTCCTCCTCCCCCTCCCATCCCCTAACTGTAGGGATTCGTCAAGGGTCAGTTCTTTGCCCTCTTTTGTTCTCCATCTATACTCACTCCCTTGATGAACTCATTCACTCCCGCAGCTTCAACTTTAATCACTATGCAGATGACACCCAAATCTATATCTCCTCCCCTGTTCTCTCCTTCTCCCTTCAGGCACGTATCTCGTCCTGCCTCCAGGACATCAACTGGATGTTGGCCTGCCACCTAAAACTCAACATGTCTAAAACTGACCTCCTTATCTTCCCTCCCAAACCCTGTCCTCTCTTTGACTTCCCTGTCACTGTGGATGGCACGACCATCCTTCCCGTCTCTCAAGCCTGCAACCTTGGTGTCATCCTTGACTCAGCTCTCTCATTCACTCCACACATCCAATCCGTCACCACCACCTGCGTGTCTTACCTTTGCAACATCACCAAGATCCGTCCTTTCCTCTCCATCCAAATGGCTCTCGTGCTGGTACAAGCTCTCATAATATTCTGACTGGACTATTGTGTCGGCCTTCTCTCTGATCTCCCTTCCTCCTGTCTCTCCCCGCTTCAGTCTATTCTTCATTCCGCTGCCTGGATCATCCTCCTACAGAAACGCTCTATGCATGTCACTCCCCTCCTTAAAACCTCCAGTGGTTATTTATCAGCCTCCACACAAAACAAAAACTCCTCACTCTTGGCTTCAAAGCTCTCCACCCCCTTGCCCCCTCCTACCTCACCTCTCTTCTCTCTTCTGCTGCTCACCCTATACACTCCGGTCCTCAGCAGCTCACCTCCTCACTGTCCCCCGTTCACGCCTATTCTGCCATCAACCCATGCCCATGTCCTATCGTTCCTGGAATGCCCTCCCTCCTCATGTCCACCAAACTAACTCTCTTCCCCTCTTCAAAGCCCTACTGAGAGCTCACTTCTTCCAAGGAGCCTTCCCAGACTGAGTCCTCCTTTCCCTCTGCTCCTCCTCCCCTTCCCCCCCCCCCACCATCTGCTCCTCCCCTTTCATCCTTCCCTTCCCCTCAGCACTGTGCTCATTTGTATATATTATTTATCACCCTATTTATTTTGTTAATGAGGTGTACATCCCCTTGATTCTATTTATCTTGATAATGTTGTCTTTTTGTTTTGTTCTGTTTTGCTCTGTCTCCCCTGTTTAGACTGTGAGACCATTATTGGGCAGGGATTTTCTCTATCTGTTGTCAAATTGTACATTCAAAGCACTTATTACAGTGCTCTGCACATAGTTAATGCTCAGTAAATACTATTGAGTGAATGAATGACTGAATGAATGAATAAATGAATATAGGCTCTTACAGGATGATCCACCCTCTGCAGTGTCTTTGGGAAAAGCTCCAGAACTGCAAGACTAGCAGATTAGTATCAGAAGAGCATGATGAGCAGTGACTTCCATTAAAATCATTTCCCCCATAACAAGTCTGCCCCACCCTGGACAGTGGAAGGGTGGGCGGTCCTAACAATGAAGGCTTTGGGACAAATTAAGGGTTTTTTTTTCCAGAAATTCTGGAAATTCCCCATCAGAGTACCAAATTTGGGATTTAATCAATGCCATAAAGTGGAAAGGAGCAGTAATAGCAATAAAGTGATGGTTTAGTTGCCCCTCCATCACTGTCATGTAACCTGTGGTTCACACCAGTCTTGGAGGGCATTTAGGCTGCAATCTCCAATATGGAGCCTGGGTTCATGGTGGTTGTGATATCAGAAGCCAGGTGCTGAATGCAACCAACAAAACATCACAGCAAACAGTAAACTTTGTGCTTGGGAAAGTAATTCTTATATCGGTCATGAATCACAGAAGGTGAACTTCATCATCATGATATAATTTTATAGTATCAAATAATGATTCTATTTATGAGCATGTAATAATAATAATAATAATAATGTAGGTATTTGTTAGGTGCTTACTATGTGCAGAGCACTGTTCTAAGCGCTGGGATAGATACAGGTTAATCAGGTTGTCCCATGTGAGGTTCAAAGTTAATCCCCATTTTACAGATGAGGTAACTGAGGCCCAGAAGTGAAGTGACTTGCCCAAAGCCACCCAGCTGACAAGTGGCGGAGCCAGGATTAGAACTCATGACCTCTGATTTCCGAGCCCAGGCTCTTTTCACTGAGCCACACTGCTTCTCTGTGTATGTTTGTGTACACATCTTTGTACAGGTGACTCAATCAATCATATGAAGTGCTTACTGTGTATGAAGCACTGTACTAAGCACTTGGGATGCATTCTCTGTCCACAAGGAGCTTACAGTCTTAGAGATATTACAAATCCTTAGAAATAACTAGAAGCTAAGTAGAATGATCATTACTTCTATCCAGTTAAAGTAATACAGCCTAACATAGTTCAATTTAAAAAAAAAAAAAACTTTTGTAACCTAGAGCTAAGGGAAGTTTACAAGTATGATCAGCACATACTATTTAGATTTTTTTTTTTAATTGATTGTTGGGTTGGGTTTGTTTTTTGGATAAAAAAAAATTAAATGCTACAGATTTGCTCAATAAAATCAAGTGTTTCAAATGAACTCTTTCAACTGTTTTATAGCCTTAAAGTCAGTGGTACCATTATTGCATCCAGGCTACAAGATATTGCTTTCAAAATAAAGACTCAGGTTTAGCAGATTGTGGCTGAGTACTATAGGATTTTTCACCAGGAAAAAATATGCATTATGCTTTTAGAACAGAATGTTATAATTGGGGCTTTTGCTTTGTATTTTTTACTTGACTTTTATGGTCACTAAAAACATTGATTTTATAGGAGTTACTAAATTATTATTCCTACTGCTATGTTATAAATGGAAATTGCATTAGTCTGCGTCATAAAGCCAGCTTTGTGAAATTGGTTAATTGTGATCCAGTATGAACAGCTTGAATTCAGAAATAATTATGATTAGCATGTAAGATGCAAAAAAATTCAGAACAGCCCTTGCCACATTTAGCTGAAAGGTAAAGGGAAAAGAATCGCCCCACCACAGCGGGTAGAGTTTACATCCAAGGCTAGCACACCAATGACCATACTCTAGGCAGAGGTAACAGTTGTTCCTGGGGCCTTGGTTGAACAGTTTCAATACAGGTTGTACCTGGGTGTCAGGTTGGTGGTGGTAGAGGACCATGACACCGATAGTGACCTATGGATTTTTCTCTTTTTTTTCTCTTTACCTCAAAATGTACCCCTTTCTATTCTCTCTTCTACCTCTCCCAGTTGTTTTCCATTTTCCACTTTCCACCTCTCACTTTCCCTCACCTCTTACCTTTCATTCTTCCCACCTCTTTTTTTTTTCCCCTCTTGCAGCTTACATTATCTCTACTTGTTATACTCTCTCTTCCTCTCTTTCTCTCTGGCTCCTTCTCCCTATCCCTGGATCCTCTATCTTTTTCTGACTCCCTCCCCATTGAAAAACAATACCTCAATTCAGCCTTGGATGAGGGGATAATTTGATCACTTTGCAGAATTTATTCTAACAAACTAACTGGGAAACTCACATGATATTATATGGATGAGCCTTCATATATGAATTATTCAGGTCCTGCAGCTCTCTACTTGCTCTCTGTGTATAGTAAAGAAGAATGTGACCATTTCATACTAAAAATAAAGGTTTAAATTAGTAATTGAAATGAAATAATTAAAAACAAACAAATAAATTCAAAAATAAAAAAATAGTTTGTAAGGATCTTTTTGAAATTCAGACATACTCTTCTACCATCCTCACATTCAGTTACTGGGCAAATTATATCAGTGGCACTTTTGTACAACATTAATTCCAAACAGCAGGGTAGAGACACCAATGACAAGGTTTTAATGGAATATATTAGAAACCCAAGCTTGCATGACACAATAATGCTAACTGCTAATTGACAAAGCAAGATATGTGAAAATGGTCCTTATTCTTTTCTCTCTTAAAAAAAATAGAAACTATAGATATTTAAACTCTTCACTGAATGCCATTTAAGCCAATCCAAAGAGGATGAGTTAGGGATGCCTATCCGTCTTTTGCATCTAAGATGGATAATTTACTTCCTAACTGTAAAATATAATTTGATATTATGACACTGTAGGTGATACATGGGAAATAGCTACTTTCAGAGTATGTGGAAATGTTAATGGCGAAGAATATGGATCAAGCTGCAATGGAACTAGGAGTAAGGAATTTGGACCCCATACTTTCTTCCAATCCTAACACTATTAGGACTGTGGACAGGATGTGAGGTTAGGTGGAGCAGGCAGTTAAAAAATGAATAGAATCTGGTTCAAACCAATTAATCAGTGGTTTTCATTAAATGCTTCTTGTGTCCTTACCACTGTACTAAGTTCTTTGGTGAGAAGTTAAGTACTTAAAGATTGGGACTAAGAGCAATGTGAGTCAGGGGAGGAGGGACAGCAGGGTGGAAGGTGGGCAATAGGTTAGTCAGAGAAAGTTTCATAGAAAAGATATGATTCTATCTATGATGAGTGCTTTGAAAAGTGCTGGTCTGTTGGATAGTCAAAGGAGGGACTTATAGGCAGAAGGGAGGGCATGAGCAAAGAGTTTACTGTGGGTAAGGTGAAAGCAAAGGACAGTGATTGGGTTAGTATTAGAGGAGTGTATTGTGTAGACTCTCTCCAGTCAGGACAAGGAGTGATTCAGCTGGACCAAGGATATAGGAGGGTACAGGAAATGAAAATAAACCAATCCCAGGCACCAAGTTGAAATAATTATCCTCTGGATCCAGGACTACTAGATTTGGTGGACACTCCCCTTACGTTGCACGAGTCCATTATGTTACACATGACACAATATGATGATGTCACTCCATCACACTGTGTGTGACATCTTTGAATTGCACCATACATCATCTTCATTCTCCCTCTTCCTCTATACTAGCTGGTTACACTATTTTGAAGTATCCCATTGCCAACATGGTCCAGCTCTCTACTCAGTGAGAAATATCATCTCTTCAGCCAGAACTTAATAAAGCACTAAATAAATACCATCATCAGACTACTTCTCTGTGACATTACCTCTAATTGTCTGGTTGTGAAATCTTTGTGCAGTCACTTTCTGCTCAGTGTTAAATGGAAGGTCGATGAGGAACCCATAGCCATCATAACACAGAAAGTTTCCAAATCACATGCATCTTTTAAGTTTATTCCCTGGAATGTATGGAACCAATTGGTAATCAGACTTGAGATATAAATTTGTAGCATAGTATTTGTTAAGTGGAAGTACAGGAACTAATTCTTTGCTTACAAAGAGTTTGAAATAGATTCAGAACGGTGCTCCAAAGCCAATAGAAAAGAAGAGCTGTGGCACTAGAGAATCAGAGTATACAATTATCTCTCTTTTCCACTTAATTTTGCTCTGCCTTACTTTGCATAAAATCTTATTTGAGGAGACGAAAAGGATGTGGGGTAAGAAATAATCCAGACACTGTCTTTTGAAAGCCAAAGTTTATTGTAAAATGTAAATTGCAAAAATGAATTTTTTTTTGGAGAAGAAAGTGCTTAATCCACACACTTCTATTTGTAGCTGTCAAATCTGTCAATGGGCCTGGTAAAGGAAGATCTTGTAAATAGAGGAGAGAAAAATATAATCATCTTCACCATGTAGCATGTCCCCTGAGAGAAGCTCAATCCACAAGTACCTTCTGTCGGAAACACTGAACAATTTAACTGCCATTTTATTGTTCTATATCCTCCATTTCATTTATTTTAATTTCTCATTTCCAATAAAGAAGATAAATGCAGTTTCAGAAATAATTATTTTCCAAATCTCAGAGCAAAAGTTTAGTGCATAATAACTTGACAATTGAATCTTGGCAGATGAATGCAATAGCTTTGAAAATTTGTTACAGAATTTTTTTAAAAAACCTCAGATGCCATAAAATGGGCAGATGGGCTAGAAATCGCTCCAATTCCAGTAGTTCCATCCCTAACAAAAACACTTTAATAAGACAAGACTTGCATTTTGATGAATTAGAGCATATAGACAAGCAGCTAGTTTCTAAATATAAAGACTTTCATTCAGCTGAAGAACGTCACTGCTGAAGAAGTAATCTGACATGGGCATGGAAATTACTTGCTTCAGCTGTATATGAAGTCCAGTTTCAATTTGACTTTGATTGCCATGTGGAAACTTCTTAGAGGAGCTTTGAAAAATACTTTGTGATATGTAGGCATATTTAAGCTAAGCTATATGTTGAAGAAGTGCTTGCTAAGCGCTTTGGAAATTGTTAACTAAGTCTGATTTCAGGGCTTTAAGAGATGCTGAGATTTACTTTTCTGCAATGGTAGAGGCATGTGGTCAAAATATGGTTTTGAAAAACCTAGACGGAAGTGAAATTTTCCTATATAATTTTATCTATCAACTCCAATTTACCATTAAAGACATTACAGTCCAAATGCTATTAATATTGCAAAATATATCTGAATGCTTTCAGGGGAGCAATTTCAATAGGAAACTAAAATATCTTAACTCATTTTCAGTTTCTATTTTAGGAGATAGTAATCTGAGAGATGTAGGAGTTGTAAGGAAAGATCCACTTCCACTTCATCATGCTCTCCATACACCCAACTCCTATACGCCCTCCCTACTCAACTTCCCTTTACTTTCCACTCACTGATGCACAACTCTGGTTTTGATTTTGGGTTTTACAGTTTTTTTTGTCTCTGGAAATTTATATATAATTTCCCTTCATATTTACTTCTACTACTGATAAGGAAATGTATGCTTGACTGAAAAACAAAAAAACAGAAAACAACAAGGGTTGCTCAGACCCAGCCAGGGTGTGCACACAAAATGTCTGCTCCTTGTTGGAATCACTAGAGCTGTTTTCCCCTGTCATCCTGGTTTTGCTTGAAATAATCTCTCGTTTCCTGATATCAGTGTCCTCATTGGCATGTCCTTGGTAACTGTCTGCCACTTTCCCTCTGGGATGTCTCAATTAATTGATCAATATTATTTACTGATTGCTTACAGTGGGCAGAGCACTTAGGAGAGCATAATAAAATGGAGTTGGTAGACATGATCCCTGTCCAGAAGGAGGATGTCTAGAGGAGACAGACACTGAAATAAAGATAGGAGAAATTGAGAGGTATAGACTATTCCCCTTCATATAGATGGAGAGTTATAAAAGTGTTGTGGGGCTGAGAGTGAATATCAAGTGCAAAGGATACAAATCCAATTGCAACTTTTCTGCTGTGTGACCTTGGACAAGTCACATAACTTCTCTAGACTCAGTTACTCATCTGTAAAATGGCGATCAAGACTGTGAGCTGGATGTGAAACAAGGACTGTGTCCAACCTAATTAACTTGTATGTACCCCAGGGCTTAGTAAAGTGCCTGGCACCTAGTAAATGCTTAATAAATACCTTTTAAAAAGCAAGCAAGCAAAAAAACCTGGCAAAATCTAAGCAGAAAGGAGAGGGAGTAGGGGAAAGGAGGGCATAGGGAAGGAGATGTGATTTAAGTAAGGCTTTGAAATTGGGAAGAGTAGTGATCAGTCTTATATGAAGGGGGAATAAGAGGGCAACCTCCAGGCCCCAGGGAAGATGTGGGTGGGCAACAGGTCAGTGGCAGGATAGATTAAATCAAGGCATTAGAAGTGCAGGCTGGGTTGTAGTTTATGAGTAAGATAAGGTTGGAGGAAGAGAGCTGATTATTATTATTATCATTAGGTTATTTGATAAGCCCTTTCTAAGTGACAACTACTGTACTGTGCTCTGGATAAATACAAGACAATCAGGTCAGACACAGTGCCTTCCCCACCTGGGGCTCAAGTCCAAGTAGGATGGAAATCAGGTATTAAAATCCTGTTTTAAAGGTGAGGAGACTGAGACAGAGAGGAGTTAAATGATTTGCCCAGTGTCACATGGAAGCCAGTGGTAGAGGCGGGATTAGTATTAAAAATGATTGAATGAATTAAAACCTAGGTCTTTTGACTCCCAGGGTCCGTGCTCTTTCCACTAGGTCACACTGCTTGCAGATGTCTCCTCACATATGTCTCCGGCAACATCACGTACACTGCCCTTTGTCTTATTCTTTCTGAATTTATCATTTTTTATTCGGTCTCCCTCCTAACCACTTTCTGTTCCTTTTGAGGTCTCTGTCTTTGCTCTTTTTGCTTTCTTCCTCCACCTCCCTCTTTGTCAGCTTTGGGCCCTCCCCTCTGGCGGCACCGGGCCCGAAAGGGGACTCCTGTTCAGGCTTCTGATCCACTTTTGCTCAGCACAAAGGATCTCCTTATAATTTGTCTGGTGGATAAACTGTTCCTGTTTCCTCTAGACTGTAAGCTGGTTATGGGCAGGAAACATATCTGCTAATTCTGTTGTACTGTACTCTCCCAAGTGCTAGTACAAGGTGCTGCACAAAGTAAGTAATCAATAAAAACCATTGATTGATTGTTTAGGAAAATTCTTACCAAAGTCACCTTCAAAATAAGATAGTAACATCATACAGAAAGGTAAGTAAATTTTTCCCCACCTAGCTAACAAAGAGAGAGTGTGGGGCCTTCACAAGTTGCCTTTCCTTCAGGTAGTAATAAACTTTTATTTTTTCTCTAAGTAGTATGTTTTAACTCACTCTCTCTGTATGTGCCTGTCTCTCTCTCCACTCTCTCCTCTTCCTCTTCCTTCTCCTCTTTCTCCCTGTCCTCCTCCACCTCCTCTTCCTTTTCCCCTGTAGACTGTAAGCTTATTGTGGGAAGGGATCATGTCTACCATTTCCGTTCTTTTGTATTCCCCAAGCACCACGTACAGTGCTCTACCTGATGTAAGGACTCAATAAATACCACTGATTGATTGATTTCTCTTTCTGTTTCTTTTTCTCTATATCCATCTGTTTCTGCCTCTTTTTCTTGATATGCCAATCACCATGGGGACATATTTGAATTTATGTACAGAATATTTTCCAGTCCTTAGTATAGTGTTGACTCATTGTAGACACAGGAAAAATTGTTAGAATTTATTTATCTTCATTCAAATACTGAATTTATTCTGATTTTGGTGAAGATAACACATCGAAGGATCATTGGTTTCTTCTGGACATCTCAAAATTAAGTCAAATTGACAACAGTAGAAATCAGGAAAAATGCGTATTCAATCTTTGCAAATTAAAAACATCCCAGTGCCAGAAAGGTGCTAAAAAATAAGGCTGAGTAAGGGAAATCATCCATGAGACTAAAAGTATTTTTCCTTTTTTAAAAATTTAATATATGGAACTGATAACTTAATAAAAGACATTGCAGTTTCCAAAGGAAGCTTGGCCAGGAAAACAATGGCTTATTTATAATGGAGTTTGGGGCCATTTCCAGGAAAAAAATGTGTATACATATTTAAACAAAGTTACAAATTTAAGAGCAAAGTAAAACAAATTTCCTTTTATTATTTAAGAAATTTAGAGCAAATAATCAAAAAATGATTTTATTGTTCAGTAAAGTTTCACTGTTAGGACTTTGCTAATAACACCATGGTTAGTATCTTCCATAATTGTGTATAATATTCATAAACCCAAGGGGCTAGGCTCTGAAATTCATTATTCACTTCTATAAATTTAGGGAAAATTGGACTCTTACCTATAAAAACACAATTACAAGTAGACTTTTCAGGAATAAACTGAGGAAAAGTTAAGATTTTAGCTCAGCACTTAACATTCCTGAAAGATGTACATACCTTCACTGCACTAGTAGTAGTATTAATAATATTTATTTGGAGCTGACTATATGCTAAACACTCACTATACTAAGGACTGTGTAAAAATACATGAGAGTATTAGGCAGACTATTTGTCCCTCATGGGGCATGTCTTGTCTTACGGTGTCGAGTTGTTTCTGACCCATAGCTACTCCATGGACACATCTCTCCCAGAATGTTCCACCTCCAGCTTCAGTCGTTATGGTAGGGTATCCATAGAGTTTTCTTGGTAAAAATTGCCTCCTTCCACTCAGTAAACTTGAACCTCCATCCTCGACTCTCTCTCCCATGCCGCTACTGCCCAGCACAGGGGAGTTCTGACTTGTAGCAGATTGCCTGCCACTATCTAGCCACTTCCCAAGCTAGGAATGGAATGGGTAGGCCTCTGCTTGACTCACCCTCCCATAGGTGAGACTGGTAGAGTATTGGAAACTCGCTAGGTGTGATCTTGAGAGGGGTCATGGGGCAGAGCAGTCTAAAAATAATGGGTGGAGGGTAGGGAACAGACACACAGAAAACAATTAAATGTTAATAATAAAACAACAACAATAAAAAAATAGTAAGACCATAACCAGCAATAAGGTATAGATAAAAGAGCAGAGTTTAAAGGCTGGTAGTTAATTTTTCTTCCTCCTATGGTTCTTTCCATTTTTATACTCCACTACATAGTTCTATAGGTCTTTCTATAGGTCTATGCAAAATGTTTATCATTGCTGAGTTCCTGTAAGGGTATCCTTTGATTTGTGAATATGCTCTGATTGTCCTTTCTTATATTTTCTGTCCAGTGAAGATATGAATTGCTTAAGTGCTGGTTAAATGGTTGGTGTTGCAGTCTCCACTCCAGAAATGGGGTAACCAAGATAGAAACACACATTAAAAACAAAATGAAGTAAAACTCGAATACTGATGCATCTCAATGGACAATAGTGAGGTAGCAGCAGAAAACAGATCAGTTTAGTATATAGCAGACTGAAATTGGATAACTTTATTGAAACATACAATTCAGTGAGATTTGGACATTAGGAGAAAGAAATAAAAATAGTTTGATCATCAAAGAACAAATGTAGCAGTGCAGCAGGGCAAGCTTTATGTACAGATGATGTGGAAAATAATGTGAGTTGGTCTTTGTTTTTAATGATATTTACTGCATTTACTGTGTGCCAGGCACTGTATTAAGCTCTGTGGTAGATACAAGTTAATCAGAATGGACCCAATCTGTTTCCCTTTTGGGGCTCACAACGTAAACTCCATTTTACAGATAGGGTAACTGAGGCACAGAGAGGTTAAGTGATTTGCCCAAGCTCACTGAGCAGACAAGTGGCATAACTGGGATAAGGACACAGATCCTTCTGACTTCCAGTCCAGTGCTCTATCCACTAGGTCACTGCTTTTCATGTCTATCAGAGTTGCCCACAATGAGCTTACACTTTAGATGGGAAGATAGATATTAATATAAATAAATAAATTATGGATATGTACATAAGTGCTGTGGTGTCAAGGGAATGGTAAATAGAGGGTGTAAATCCATTCATTCATTCAAATATATTTATTAAGCACTTACTGTGTGCAGAGCCCAATACTAATCACTTGGGAAAGTACGGTACAACAATAAACAGTGACATTCCTTGCCCACAACGAGCTCTCAGTCTAAAACGGGGGAGAGACAGACATCAATACAAATAAATAAAATTACAGATATATACATAAGTGCTGTGGGGGAGAGCAAAGGGATCAAATCAGGGTAATACAGAAGGAAGTGAGAGATAAGGAAAAGTAAAGCTTAGTCTGGGAAGGCTTAGTACCTTCAATAATATTTTGAAGCGGTGGGAGAGTAATTGGTGGATTTGAGGAGAGACAGCTTTCCAGGCCAGAGGCAAGACGTGGGCCAGGAGTCAGTGATGAGATAGGTGATATTGAGGCACAGTGAGGTTAGCCCCTGAGGAACAAAGTATGCTGGCTGTGTTGTAGAAGGGAAGATTTGAGGTGAGGTAGGAGGGTGTTTTAAAGCCAATGGTGAGGAATTTTTGTTTGATATGAAAGGGATCACCTCTCAGGGTCACACCTGGAAAGTTTCCAGTACCCTACCGGTCTCGACTATGGGAGGGAGAGTCAAACAGAGGCATAAGCCTTTCATTCCTAGCTTAGGCAGTGGCTAGACAGTGGAAGGCAATCTGCTACAATTCAAAACTCACCTGTGCTGGGCAGCAGCGGCATGGGAGAGAGTCAAGGGTGGGGACTCAGGTTTATTGAGCAGAAAGAGGCAATGATAAACTGCTTCCGTACTTTTACCAAGAAAACTCTATGGTTGCACTACTAGAACGATTGCAGATGGAGGTGGGCATTGTGGAAGAGATGTGTCCATGGAGTTGATATGGGCGGGACATGACTCGAAAGCAAAAGACAACAACAATGACACTGGAAGGGATGGGCAATCACTGGAGATTTTTGAGAAGCGGGGTAACTTGTTCTGAATGTTTTTGTAGAAAGATGATCCAGGGCAGCAGAGTGAAGTACGGACTGGAGTGGGGAGAGACAGTAGGTAGGGAGGTCAACAAGGAGGCTGATGTGTGACTGTATTAACGTGATAGTAGTTTGGATGGAGAGGAAAGGGCAGATTTTATTTATGTTGTGAAGGTGGGGAGGGTGTGGGAGGAAATGAGGGCTTAGTTGGGAAAACCCTCTTGGAGGAGATGTGCTTTTACAGAATACTATACTAAGCATTTGGAAAAGGACAATACAAAAGAGTTGATAGACATGATCCCTGCCCACAAGGACCTAAGAGTCTACAGTGGGAGACAGACACGAAAATTAATTAAGGATGTGTACATAAGTGTCATGAGGCAAATGTCAAATCCTCAAATAAATCAAAATCATGGGTGATGCAGAAGAAAGAGGAAGTAGGGGAAATGAGGGTTAAGATTGTAAGCTCATTGTCTCTAGACTCTAAGCTCATTGTAGGCAGAGAATGTGTCTGTTTTATTGTTAAACGCTATACTTCCAAGTGCTTAATACAGTGCACTGCACACAGTAATCACTTAGCATATATTATTGATTTAATGGCTGAATGGGAAGAACTACTAAAATTTGATTTTAATAAGGCTTTGGAGGTGGAGAGAGTGGTAGTCTGTCATATACAAAAAGGGAAGAAGTGCCAGGCCAGAGGGAGGATAAGGTCAAGGGGTCAGTGGAGAGTCAGATAGGATTTGAGGTACCATGACTAGGTTTATGTTAGAGTAGCAAAGTGTGTGGATTTGGTTGTTGTGAAAGGAATAGGAAGAGAGCTGATTTAGGGTCTTAAAGCCAATGGTAAGGAATTTTTGTTTGATGTATGGAGATGTGGATTTACCATTTAATTAGAAAAATAATCCAGGCATCAGAGTGAAGTAAAGAGAGGCTGGAGGAAGGGTGGTCAGCAAGGAGAATGACACAGTTGTCTAGGCAGGGTATCATAAGTGTTTTAATCAGCATGGTGGCAGTTTGGATGGATAGAAAATGGCAGATTTTAGAGATGCTTTGAATATGTTGTGTCTTAAGAGTCATGTGCAAACAAGCATACACATTTCACAATCATGGATCTCAAGAATATGGTGCTTGCACTCTCTCTTTCTTTCTCTCTCTGTTATGTTGTACATTCTCAAGCTCTTAGACAATGTCCTGCACACAGTGCGTACTCAACAAATATCATTGATTGATTGATTGATTGATTGATTGATTTGTATGTGTGTTTGTGTGTGTGTGCACATCTGCCAATAAATGTATTCAGGAAGTGCCATGCTCAATGTGTAGGGATCTAATGTTGTTGGAAAGTGCAAGCTGCTTGCACTTCAAAAAAAAAAACAAAAAAAACTGGAGCAATCGTTTTTGACTATGGAGACTTCCTGCTGGGCTGATTTGGGTCCCTACAGAGTTCCTGTGAGGCTTGCCTGAATTATTCACTAAAGGAGGCTAGGACACTAAAGGTCTGGAGAACCTATTTCCAAGTTAATCACTTTTCCTCAATAAAACAACAAATTACAGAGTCCTGTAAATGCAGTTTTGAAAAAATCACATTATAATGAAATCTCTTTTCAAGATGTATGTAAATAGCACAAATTCACCTTGGCATTACACCAGCAATGCCTTTAGAGAAAAAATAAAGCAGATTTCCTCCACGTCTGATGCTTCCAGGGGTTTAAGCCCAGTTTGCTGGATCATCTAGTTCTCTGCATTGCAGGTTTTAACACAGAGTGAATAGTGACTTCCTGGGATATTCTCTGGGCCAATCAACAGCAAGGTAAGTCGAGTAAGAAGAGTAATAGATGGTTAAAGAGACTGTTAAAACCACGATCTACTCTAAAATATGGATCACTTCCCTGGATTTCTGCTTTAATTGAAAACCTTTTGAATTTCCAAAGATAGTACCTCCTCAGGTTCTCCTCAGAGGTCTGACTCCGTTTAAAAAGTGCCTCTACCTTTTAACAGTTCTCAAATTCTCCTCCCTTGTAACCATCAAATCATCCTTCTTATTCCTCCCTTGTCAAGATGGTGAATTGGCCAGGTGCATCTTATGTACATCATCTTATAATTACTTTCTCTCTGAAATTCTGCTGTACTTAACAGAGAGTCCGGGTTCACTTGAGTTCAAATTTGAGTTTGAGGCAAAGAGAAGTCAAGTGACTTGACCAAGGTCACAGAGCAAGCAATTTGCAGGACTAAGATTAGAACTCGTTGTATGCAGGGAATGTTTGCCATCTCTCTTTTATTTTACTCTCCCATGTGCTGAATACAGTGCTCTCTTCAGAGTTAAGTGTTCAATAAATTCATTTGATTGATTGATTGAACCCAGGACCTTTGATTCCCAGTCCCATGCTCTTTCCACTAGATCATACTGCTTTGTATTCTTATTTTTCAGTTGCATCACTATAATGCTACTGCTCTGCACTGCCTTAACTGGAAATTAAGTGGCCTAAAAGAGCTATAGTGCTTTTCTAAGCAACATATTTGTTTTTTTCCAGAGAGTTATTTAGGTGCTGGGTAAAGTGGAGCCCAATTTGTGAGTGGGCTTTAGAAGTAATTTAAGCAATTTCTGATTTATTAGACATTTTCTTATTATGAATTATATAAGGATTTAAATATTGTATAGCTCTAATGCAATGTTTAATTGGATGAGCACAGCACAAATATTAAATGAAACAGTTTATTTTCACGATTTATCCTAGAAGGTTTAATTGTATTAACTCTCCAATAAGTCTTATTTAAAATTTTTCTTTATCTTGAATTCATATCATCATTTACATTAAAATATTAGGGTCCTTTAGGAGAATATATGTGAATCATAATTATTTAGCCTAGAGAAGATAAAACTGTAGAGGGACTTAATTACAAATTTAATAATGGATATCCCTCTGTGTCTAGGAAGCAGCTGTTTTCTATTTCTGCTCAAATCAGAGGACAGAAGTTAAAATGCAGCAGAAAGATTTCACATTAGATATTAGGAAAGACTTCAAATCTGTAAGGGTTGTGAAGTAGCAGACCACTACAGGATTTTACTGTCATCAATTAATCACCCAGCGAATGGTATTTAATGAGAGGCTCCTGAATGTTCTGTATTTAATGTTCTATATCTGTATTGGAAAATGCATCAGAAGCAAATGTATGTTTGTTTCTTGTGCTTAAGAAGTTTCCAATATAGTATAATTATTAGATCCTCTATGGATCAAAGTGAGAGAAGAGAAGTCATTAGATGGTCTTTTGAAGGATATTCCTAACCAGTAATTCTATAATCAGTATTTACATGCAGATTTCACTGGATGAAATTATTACATGGGCTTTAATAGCTGATAATTGCCACCTTCTTCTGAAATACCTATGCAGAAAAGTTTTAATATGGTAAAAAGTTAATCATACTAAGTAACTTTTTTGGATCAGTAGCAGTCCCTATCCTCATTTTTTTCCCCCAAAGTCATGCTTGTATCGGTATCACTGTAGTAGAATACTCTGTGAACAAGTTCAAGTCACAGAAGATTGAGATCAGTTATAATGCAGACAATTGGTAGAGGTAATGTTTTCAAGAATTCATCATATCCTCAGAGTGATGAATGAGGAATACTGAAGGAAAATTGCATCCTGGCAAAATTATTTCATGTGGGTTATAAGCAGAGCAAACCAAGCACCCAAAATGTTATAGGAAAAAGAAAATGATAGACTTGTAGACTTTAAACTCAGCAAAACAAGTGCAATATAGTTTGGAGAAATCAGAAAAAAAAAACACCCAACAGTAAACTTTCTGATTACCTTTTCTCATCATTAGAGGTTATTACATTCTCATTTCTTTCATGATCATGTGAATCATCCGTAAGCCTTTAAGTGCCCTCATACTTTGGAAAAGCAATACATGCAAAATTGTAGGAAAACTTCAGCTTTGAAATAATGGTTTGTGCTCAATAATGAAACACAAATTTTCTTTTAGAAAAACTGATAAGAATCCATGCATGTTAAAAGTTCAATCTGACCTAGCATTTCTTTTGTTCCAAGCTTAAGCATTTTTCTGTGTTAATGAAAACACTTCACAGCTTTCTGAAAACAGTTTTAAAATATTAGAAAGTAGTAATTAATTCTAATGTTTGTATTGACAGGATTCTATTCTATACACACTAATGATTTGGTTAAATCCAGTTTAAGCTAAAACAATCCCCAACCCAATTAAAATGAAATATTATTATTTTGTACTAATAGCAGAACTCTAAATAACCTTAGTTTGACTTTATTTCCATAGTAGGCTTTAATTGACAATTTAACTAATGGATAAATAATAAAAAGCAACCAGAATAAGAAGTCACCACTTAAACATTTACAGTTCATATAAGTTCAGATGTTTTCTTTTCCCTAACTAAATGTACCCCATTTTTCTGGGTCTTGTATAAAAAGATGTCTTGTCTTCACTGAACAAATGTTAGACTGTGAATTTTCCAACCAATGAGCCCCATGGAGTCCAACCATGAATCCAATCCAACTTTATGTACAGATATTCTTATGTTTGGCAAATTTCCCATTGTTGATTGTTTTAGAGGCAGTTTCATGAAGTGATTGTTTCCTTTTGCAAATCTACTATTGCTCCATAAGTAGTAAGTAAGTAATAAATAGTAAGGATGGTTGCCAAATTGTACAGTGCTCTGCACATAGTAAGCACTCAATAAATACTAGTGAATGAATGAATTAATATGCCTGGGTTTTTCACAGGGAATCAAAGGCAAGCAGGAGAAAAGCTACTAGTTTCTCCTAGTTCTCCTTCCCCTCTCAGGGTCACACCTGGGGAGTTCCCAGTATTCTGCCAGTCTCAACTAAAGGAGGGAAAGTCAGGCAGAGGCCTATCCATTCCATTCCTAGCTTGGGCAGCTGTTAGCAAGTGGAAGGCAATCTGTTAAGGTCAAAACTCACCTGTGCTGAGCAGCAGTGGCATTGGAGACAATCAAGGGCGAAGACTCAAGTTGATTACATGGAAGGAGGCAATCGTAAACCACTTCCACATTTTTACCAAGAAAACTCTATGGATCTACTACCAGAATGATGGTAAATGGAGGTGGGGCATTTTGGTAGAGATGTGTCCATGATGTTGCTATGAGTCAAAGACAACTCGACGACATAAGACAAGCAAAAGTCCTTAGGTGAGACTCGTTTTTAAAGGTCAAGGTCACCTCCCTGGAGACTACCTATTTACCCCCAACTTTCCTGGAGCTCAAGTCTGACTCCTGACTATACACCTCTCCTCTGCCCCCAACCATCCCTCCTGCCCTTCTGTCAGTAAGGAAGAAAAATCCAGGGAAGCAGAAAAAAAATAATGTTGCAGTTTATTATCAGAGTTCAGGCTGGTAATGGGACAAAAACGTCCAAAATTCCAGCATTCATGTCCAACTGCTCACCTCTAAACCCCACCACCTCCATTAATCTTTGAAGTCACTTTTCACAGAATTTTTGCTCTTGCTGCAGAAAGAACACAGGATTGGCAGTCAGGAGACTGAGAAGATAGAGTGCCTGCTGCTATGAGAAGTAAGGCTCTGTTATGCTGAGTGCCCATTGTATGCACCCTCATGGGTTAAATTCTTGGGTACTCAACAAGCAGATTTGCCTGCTGATAATAATAATAATAATAACAATAATAATGATATTATTCCTGAGCCCTTTCTTCCTCTCTGCTCCTCCTTTCCCCATTCCCCCTATTCCCTCTCTCTGCTCTTCCCCCTTCTCCTCCCCATAGCACTTGTGCATAATAATATATGTTATTTGTTACTTTATTTTGTTAATGATGTGAATATATGATTCTATTTATCTTGATGATATTGATGCCGGCCTACTTGTTTTGTTTTATTTTATTGTCTATCTCCCCCATTTAGACTGTGAACTCATTGTTGGGCAGGGATTGTCTCTACCTGTTGCCTAATTGTACATTCCTAGCACTTAGTACATGCTATGCACATAGTAAGTGCTCAATAAATATGATTGAATGAATGAATGATAATAGTAATTGTGGTATTTCTTAAGTATTTACTATGTGCCAAGCACTGTACTAAGCACTGGGATGGATACAAACAAGTTGAGGTGGACATGGTCCTTGTCCATGTGGGCTTAGAGTCTTATCCCCTTTTTACAGATGAGGTAACTGAGGCACAGAGAAATGAAGTGACTTGTTCAAGGTCACACAGCAGACAAGTGGTGGCATAGGTTTAGAACCCATGACCTTCTGAGTCCCAGGCTCATGCTCTATCCATGATAGCATGCTTCTGTTTCACCAATCAGATCCTGCCTGGAGGAACCAATAAGAAGAAGGGCATATCACAAACCAATATTTTTAAATTGGAGGAATCTAAACCCCAAAGCTTTCCTGGAAGACTTTCATTTGTCACAGAAATCATTCATAAGTAAGATGAAAATGTATCATCTATCCTATTTTAATTCCAGGGGTCTCCAGGAGATTGTGGGAGAGTAGTTTCCCCTTAATCCCTCATTCTCTCTGATCAAAGAAATCCCATTCCTAGTTTGAATGACTTGCTCTACAGGTGCTGGTGACACCTTAATAGCTTCTCAACCTTCCAAAGCACCAAGAGACAGATTGCTTATTGGGGTGTGGACCTCTAGAAAGCAGCTACTATCCTTCACCCAATCTCACTGGATCCTAGCTCACTGCATGGCTACTGGCAGAGAACACCAAAGATACCACACAATTCCAAGTGAACCCTAAAGATCTCTGAGATGATTGCTTCTAGATGTTTATTCAGGGGGATTTTATTGCCACCCCCCTTTTCCCTCCAGAATTTTGATAACTTAAAATCACAGAGTAGCTATCAATTACATCATGAACTAGCTTTTTGTGGGGAACGTATTCAAGGCATCTTCCCCTCAAGGCCTTATCCTGAGGTCCTCTTGGTTGAATATATGCTTTCCCCTTGTTTTCGTCTTCAACAGAATTTTCAGTCTCTTTTCCTCACTTCATTTGTCTTAGACACTCATAGTTCATAGATATTTAACTCCTTAGCTCAGACTTTTATGTTTTCCATACAATTTTGCCATAAAATATCTAAATGCAGCTTTCACCTTATCATTTCTAACATTCAGGAAAGTGTTCAGTAGTAATTATTAGGAAACAAGCGCTTGTTTCTCCAGACAAAAATAATGATCACTGCCTTGCCTGCTCCACTGTGGTTGGACCCAGAATTACTTCTGGGGGTAAGTAATGGTCCAAAGGTCACAGATCCTTGTGCATAGATGACACAGAAGGATGAGGGAGCCTGGAAAAAGGAAGGCCTTTGGAAGAGAATCTGACATTATTCTTTGAAGGTGGGGAGAGTGGTGGTCTGGGGTATATGGAGGAGGAGGGGGTTCCAGGCTAGTGGAGAGGGCATGAAAAGGCACTGGCAGTGAGATAAATGAAATGAGTAAACTGGTGTTAAACAAGCAAAGTGTGGGAGCTTGGGCTGCAGTAGATCAGTGAGGTAAGGTAGAAGAGGGCAAGCTAAATGAGTGCTTTAAGCCAATAGTAAGGAATTTCTGTTTGATTCAGAGGTGTAAAGGCAACCACTGGAAATTTCTGAAGGAGTAGGGGGACGAACTGAATTATTTTTTAGAAAAATGATCCATGTAACAGAGTGAAGTATGGACCAGAGTTGGACGAGACAGGGAGGTCAGTGGAGAGGCAGTTGCAGTAGTCAAGGCAAGACAGAATAAGTGCTTGAATCAGAGTAGTAGCAGTTTGGATAGAGATGCTGATAATGAGTTTTATGTCTATAATTACAGTGATGATTATAGTGTTGGTGATGACAAAAAAAAAAAAAGCAAATATGGGAAAATGTAAAGTAAGAAAACTAGACATCTTTCAGAACTGTTCAAACACTAGGAAGTCCATCCCTGGCAGTTCGTTAACAAGGACTCAACCTAGAGCCATGAGAAGATTGAGGATGTCTCATCCATGCATTCAAGAGTATTTATTGAGCGCTTACTGTGTGCAGAAAACTGTACTAAGCGCTTGGAATGTACAATTTGGCAACAGATAGAGACAATCCCTGCCCAATGACAGGCTCACAGTCTAATCGGGGGAGACAGATGGCAGAGCAAAACAGAATGAAACAAAAACAAGACAACATTATCACGATAAATAGAATCAAGGGGATGTACACCTCATTAACAAAATTAATAAGGTAATAAATAATACATACAAATGAGCACAGTGCTGAGGGGAGTGGAAGGGGGAGGGGGGAGGAGAACTGTTTACCTGTTTTAACATGATTATCTGGTAGTATAGATACTGTAATATTTTGGGTTTTTTGTCTTCTACTATCACTTCCCATGTGTCTGTTTTTATCTATTTAGTCTGTGAGTCCTGTTTCTTTTGAAATTACCCCAGTATTTACCACAATGCTTTTCAGAGAGGAAACATTTAGTAAATACCAATCAATAGTACTAATTGATTACCCAAAATATGGTCACTGTACTAAGATTTGAGAAAATAAAATTGAGTTTTAGATTATCTAATGGAGAGACTGTTAGACAAGATATTTTGCAAAAGCTACAGCTGTTGAGAGCAAAATAAGGAAGGATAAATAGATGAATAAATAAGTGTAAATCAATAGGTCTAAAATATGCATAATATGCATGCTCAATCAATTAATGGCATTTAGTGAATGCTTAATATGTGCTGAACACTTCATTATTTGGAAAAGTACAATACAACAGTTGGAAGGCAAGTTCCCTGCCCACAACAAGCTGACAGCCTCTTAGAGGATGTGGATTTTCAGGAAGATTTTAAAGATGGAGTGAACTGAGTTCTGTCAAACCTGAATAGAAAGGGAGATCCAGTCAGGAGAAAATGAATTAGCAAGAGGTTAGAGGTGAGACCATAGAGACCAAGTTATACAAATAGGGTAGCTTGAGAGGAGCCCAGAGTGTGGGCTGGAAAGTACCAGATAGACACAGCTGATATGTAAAATGGAAAGCCTTTATTGTAAGGATGTCTACCTGCTGTAATATAAAGGTTTACACAATAGTGTAGGTTTTGGAAGGTTGGATATATGTGTATACTTGGTATTGCTAATTAATCTAACATTTGCAGGTGTGAGAATTACACAAGTCTAAAATTCAAAGTCTCATGCATCCTCCTTTCTTTCATTTCAAGATTGACTCTAACTTCCCATATAAAAAACATCACACACTCCTGTACATATGAATAGTGTTGTGTAATTTATGTACTGTAGTGTTATTATGTACTAATAATATTATGTACTAATAATATTATTATGTACTAATAATACTGTAGTGTAGTGTTATTTATGTACTAATTTACACATTTAATTATTTGTTCAACAATTTTATCCTAATGAGTTTGTACTGTTTCCTTGTTCTTAATCTGGCTTCCACTGCATGTAAGTAAGTTTGCTGTCCTACCACTTAGATTGTAAAATTCTTGAGGGCAGGAATGCATGTCTTCTGTTGTATCCTCCTAAGGTCTCAGTATAGTTCCTGACACTCAAAAAATGATGTTGATTAATGTACCTAGTTCACTATATGCTTAGTACAGTACCTGGCACAGAGTAAGAACTTAAAAAAAGACCATTATTATTATTATTATTACTGTTTCTCCAGACTTCCATCCAGGTGGTTTTTGGGCCCCTGTAGGCTGCTAGCAATAGGAAAAGGAAAACAAATGAATAGCCTCTTTAATAAAGCATCAAATATGTATGTCTGCTAAGGCTAATAAAGTCAAGAATGAATCCCAGTTCTACCCTACTTAAAATAAACAGGCTTATGGTGATTACTTACCCAAAGAATAACAGCTCTCCTAAATCCAGCACAGCATTAGGTAACTGAGGATCTAAAATCTAGAAAAGCAAAGAAACAAAAAAATCCATCACTAATTCCCCAGGATAGCAGGTTTAGGTTTTTGATCTAGTACTGACTTTCTAGTTTGAATTATCCTAACTTTCTTCAACCATAATGGATTTAGATCCTCCTCCAGTGATCAAAAAGTGGTTCTGTCCCATAGTCCTTTTTATTTATTTTTGTGGTTTGGGTAGGAAGGCAAAAAGGGGGCAGCAAAACAGGAAAAACATGATTGGAAAACACTTGCTTCATTTATTTTTTACCTTATAATAATAATGATCATAATGGTATTTGTTGAGCACTTACTATGTGCCAAGCACTCTTCTAAGTGCTGGGTTAGATACAAGACAGTCAGGTTGTCCCAAGTGGGGTTTACAATCTTAATCCCCATTTTACAGATGAGGTAATGGAGGCATAGAGAAGTTAAGTGACTTGCCCAAAGTCACACAAAGTGGCAGAGTCAGGATTAGAACCCACGACCTCTGACTCCCAAGCCCATGCTCTTGCCACTAAGCTCCACTGCTTCTTATGCTTTTAAGTAGCAGTTATTTGGAAATTTGCATTGAATTTTAACTGCTCCTAGGATCTGTATATCAATCCTGTCTATTTGCTTTTTTGGTCACCCTCATCTGGTCATTTGACTACAACTATTCTTGTTGTGATTATATGTGACTACAACTAATTCTTTGTAGTGATGAGCTAAATGGAAATATTTTCATTATCTCAGACTACACTTTTGGAATATAATGCCCGAGGTGGGCATAGACAGGATTAGAGCCCTAAATACCTCAGAGGTCCTTTAAGATTGCTTCTGGATTTGTGGATACTGCCCCATGTCAAAGTCAGACACTCCTACTGTCACAGATCATCTCATACCAGGAACCTATTAAACATTTTTAGAACATTGGGCAGCATACTGTTTGCAGGGGTAGGGAGAAGTCTGAGGACTGTGAGGACTCCACCTTTCAAGAGCTGTTGATTTACTTGTTTTAACTGTCTTTGTGGTTAAGCTTGTTACTCACAGGTGTTAATAACTCATTATTGTAGTTCTTTGTATCCTCCTACCAGTACTTGCTGTAGAGCCCACTGAGAGACAAGGTCAGTGTTATCTAATTGTTCTATATTTGTCCCACTAATTAGTGCATAGGAAATGCTTCCTAGACACATAACCAGCCCTGAACTCTGTGATGTGTACAAATAAGTGGTAGAATAGAATATCCAGAAATTAAACTGGTAAGGAGCCAGTTGCCTCAATTGGAATAGACCAAAATACTTTAGGCATTTGTTCCTATTCACTTTATGATAAAATACATTGTGCTAATTGACAATCTGCGACCTACTTAGGTTAGTCTCTTCTTTTAGCTTTGCTCCAATCCCAACATTGACACTAAAGGGTTGTTCTTACTGTTAATGCCTTGGCTGACCTTTCCAAGAATGATAGCAAAATGTTCTCAGAACAGGGCTGTGTATTTTAAGAATTACTGTTAGACATCAGTAAGTGATGAAATGTAGCAATTTTCTGGCATGATGTGAACATCTATCTGAAATTTTGTTGGACTGCTGAGATTTTCTTGGAAAAAAAATGGGGAACACTTTGGAGGTGTCGGCGGTTGCTTAATCTTAACATCTGTTCTAATTTATGTATCTATTTAAGGATGTAGCCATTCATATATTTATTGTAAGTAGTCTTTATGATAGAATTTATGCATTTGATTTTATACTAAATATTTAGATCTTTTGTTGTAAAACATTTCTGAGGGAATAATCAAGATGTTAGTTCTACTAGCAAAGTGCAGAGTAAAAGCCTTCTCCAGATGTCACTGTATCACCTAACTTTTGCCCCATTTCCCTCTCCTCTTACCCAAGATTCTTAATTGGATTCACCATATCAACTGTTTTCTCCACTGACTCTCATTTTGACCCACTGATGCCTCACTGTCACCAATGGCTTCCTCATAGCTAAATTCAACAGACTCTATCCTATCCTCATCCTGATCTTTCACGTCACACTTTGGCAAATGCTGTCTCATCTTGTTTTCACTAGCACAGTGTCTCAAGATTATTATCCTCCCTCTCTGATTGCTCCTTCTCATTCTCATTTACTTGCTCAATTAATCAATGTTATTTTTGTACACTTATTGTGTGCACATCCCTTTGCAAAGCACCTGCAAGAGCAATAGAGTAGGTAGATGTTACTCCTGCCCTAAAGAAATTTATAATTTAGCAGGGGAGATGGTCATTATAATCACAGGTAAGGAAAATAGAATATAAGGACATATACATAACTGCTGTAGGGCTGGAGATATATAAAAAAGCTTAGGGGTACAGACTGTAGTGCATAGGTAACATAATAATAACAATAACAATAGTGGTATATGTTAAGCACTTCCTATGTACCAGCCACCTGACTGAGCACTGAGGTAGATACAAAATAAGTGGTTTGGATGCAGACCCTGTCCTACAGCGGCTCACATTTAATCTTCATTTCACAGATGAGGAACCTTAGGCACAGAGAGGTTAAGTGACTTTCCCAGGGTCACACAATAGACAGTTGGTGGAGGTAGGATTAGAACCCATGTTCTCTGACTCCCAGGCCTGTGTTCTTTCCACTAGGCTATGCTGCCTCTCTGATATGTGACACAGAAGGGAGGGAGAATACAGTGAGTAGACCTAAGGCAAATCACTTGACTTCTATGTGCCTCAATTATCTCATCCATAAAATGGAAATTCATTTATTCATTCAATCTCAGGGAACAGAGGACAATTACTCTACTTGCTCCATTTCTCCTCCTCCTGCCCAGATCCTAAATTCCTGAACCCAATAATTATCAAATTTTATAATCCTTTCTACCTGGTAGTGATGTCACTGGAATATTGTTGATCACTGATGCCATCTACTTAAAAATATTGAATTCATTACACCCTCCTTCATGACATTCTCATAATGGAAATTAATTACAGTGCTTGGTTTAAAATGAGCACTGTTGAATTAATTGGAATTAGGAGGCCCCTTGATCTGCCTTGTATCTCAAGTGAAGTTCAGTGATTGGAAAAAATGATAATTGGTAGTATAAGCTTGATGAAGGCAGGGAGAATTATGGCAAAAGGAATAAAAAACCAAGTGCATAAGTCCCTAAGTGGGAACCTAGAAGGGACTCATACTTCAGATGGCCAGACAATCCATTTTTAATGGAATATTCCCATTTTTGCACTGCATATGCAAATGTTGCTGAGAAATCTATGGACACAATTTTCATTATGCCTACCTGGTGAAAATGCATCGATTTTCAATAAATAATATCTACTGACTAGTAGTTGTACAGTTTGCTATAATAAGCATAAAATAGCATAAAGCTCTTCCAGCAGAATTATTTAAAACATTCTAATGAAAAATACAATATATAGTAAGCACTTTTCTGAATAAATATTAATTTATATTGCATATTTTATTTATCATCAACTATAACTTCACATGGGAGAGAGCAAATTTTACATAATCTAGCAAGATGGTTTGAGCTTAAGTTGTCACTACCTTTAAACCAAATAAATACAAAATATTAATAGAAGATTCACAAGTTTATAAGATGATTTAGAAGGATATAAGTAAACACAGACCAAGCCTGATTAACTTGGTCATTTCATCAATATATGGCATAAATGATTTACCTGAAAGCAGGGAGGGAATGAAATTATGGTGTATCTTGCTACGAACAGTATGAAATCTGGTCATTTTATTTATACTGTAGCTTGCCCTGATAGCCTTATTGGAAGCAGCATGGCCTAGTTGATACAGCACAGGCCTTGGAATCAGAAGGACATGGGTTCTAATCCCAGTTCTACCACACAGGTCTCCTGTGTGACCCTGGGCAAGTCACTTCCTTCTTTGTGCCTCAATTACCTCATCTGTAAATGGGGATTAAGACTGTGAGCCCCATGTGGGACAGGGTCTGTGTGAAACCTGATTGGCTTGTATCTGCCCAGCCCCTAGAATAGTGTTGGATGCATAGTTAAGCACTTAACAAAAACCATCATCTATTATTATCATCATTATTAATAATAATGATAAAACAGAATCCCCAGTATGAACAACAGATTGTCGTTTCTTCGCTATAATGTCTATCACAAAGTCCTAAGATATTAAGCAGATTTACCTAAGTTTCAAAGATTGGTTTGATGCAAATATCTCAAAGATAAATGGACGATTTACACTAAAGCAATCACTGCACTAACTAAACCCAATGATACTTTATGACTCAGACCAAAATGAGGCATACAGAATCCTGCATCATGACATGAACATCAAGCTAAGGAATGGTGTCAACAGGTGCTGGGATTCCAAAGCAGAAAATACCCGAGGCTACCACATCATCATGAAACTCAGGAAGTCTACACAATGTTGAAGACACATGACACTGTCTATAACATCATCAGCACCTCTAAAAAGTGAAGAAGTTTCCCATTTCATCTTAAATGAGGAGAGAATCATGACACATGACAACAACATTTTAATATTCTCAACACACATTGTACTATTGAAGATGAGACCCTTCATGGCAACAAAAACCTTTGAACATTTGATGGTATTTGCTCCAGCCATTGAGCAAGTCATTGTAGCAGCAAAATGAACTCTGGTGACTTTGGCTCAACCAACCATCTCTGCTGGAACTAAGGACAATCTTTGTCCTGGTCTCACAGTCTGGAAAAAATGCCCAAAGTAGCTATAACTTTGGAGAAAGTGGAAGAGGCATAAAGAAAGAGGAGCATGGTGAGGCATTAAAAATGTAGCAGATAAAATAAATTCACTCATTTTTCATCTGCTAGGTATATGGCAATGAGCTAGGTATTTGCACAGTAGTAAAGACATAGTTTCAAGTACCTCTACACCCTTCTTTTTCTTTCATCCTCCCTCTCCCTTCCTCTTCTCCTTGCCTTCTTCCTTTTTCCTGTTCTCTCACCCTTACTCCTCTTTCTCTTCTCTTTTCCTCCTTCTCTCATCCTGACCATCCTCTCTTCCTTTCTCTTGCCTTAGTTATCCATATTTTTCTCTCAACCCACCATTTCTCCTCTTTTTCTCTCACCCCTCAAAGTTCAATTGAGGTCAGTGCCCCACCATCAGGGCTGTGTCTTAAGTTAAACCTACATTCAAATGAAAAGTTGTCACTTAAAGTATGAAGGACCATACAGTCATTGTTTCAATCACAGAGATTTTGGTGCTAGTCTCCTGTGTTTGCTCATCCTCCGACAAGGCCCATTCGATTTTTGAAGCCTGCCAGCTTCTCTCAAGTTCTAACCTATTGGTTCCCCCATCAAAGCCCCAATCTCCTTTTCACTCCAGAACTCAAATACAGAAGGAATAATCTTAGGCGATATGGAAGATTACCTCGAAGAATTCCTACTATCATTCCAAGAATGCAGTTTAGTCTAGTGGAAAGATTTAGCTCTAGACACAAATTTTTGTGGATCCTAGTCCCAATTCTGCCACTGATTCTGCTGAGTGACCTTGGGCAAGTTGCTTAACCTCAGTGCCTTCACGATAAATAAGGGTAATTATGAGTACCTCTCCCTATCTTATGGGAATGTGCAGAGGATAAATAAGATAAATAACAGAACAGAGTTGAGAAAGACAAAAATACTATATAAAGCCAAACTATGATCATTATTATTATGGTTCTTTACTCTAATTTTATTTCCTAGCTAAATATGGCAATTCTATAACATATAACCTTAATGACATTCTAATTAATGTTGCAAAGCATTTTGAATGTGAAAAATCCTATGGAACAATTCAGTCTCACTCATAATTGTTTATAATGATAATTTAACCACGTGGACTAAATTTCACTTTGCAAATGCCACTTCTTATTGGCACCAATATAGTGGTAAAAACAAAATCTGTTTATAAACCATTTTCACTGACTTTCTTGGATATTTTCTAAGGGAAGAATGAATTATATAACATTTAAAGCAAAATTTGGTTATAGCTGAAAATTCCTTAAAGTCTTTCAGGTATTAAATAGATCTAATAACACATAGATTGATCTGGCTTAGTTCTAAATGGCTAGGAATAAAACACCATGTTGCATCATATAAACTGACAATAGCCTCTGTGGTCCAACTTGCAAGAATAAGTAATTTCAAAAAATATGTTTGGTATTGGATGAACCACGGCTCCTCCAAGAGGCTTTTTCAGAGTTGCTTCTCATTTCCCCTCCTTTCTCACCTATTCACTTAGAATCAAAATACTCAAGGGGTAAAAAATAATAATAATAATAATAATGTTGGTATTTGTTAAGCGCTTACTATATGTCGAGCACTGTTCTAAGCGCTGGGGTAGACATAGGGGAATCAGGTTGTCCCACCTGGGGCTCACAGTCTTAATCCCCATTTTACAGATGAGGGAACTGAGGCACAGAGAAGTTAAGTGACTTGCCCACAGTCACACAGCCAACAAGTGGCAGAGCTGGGATTTGAACTCATGAGCCCTGACTCCAAAGCCCGTGCTCTTTCCACTGAGCCATGCTGCCACTCCAGCCCCACATCAAGCACAACCCACCCAGCCCCTTCAACTCTGCCATTTTATCTATCTGAAATTTATTTTAATATCTGCCTTCCCTCTGTGAATATTCTCCTTGAGGACAGGACTCTGGTCTACCAACTGCATCATATTGCACTCTCCCAAATGCTCAATAAAGACCACTGATCAATTGACTGATAGATCAAATCTGGGCCTCTTCTTGCCCTGACCTAACAAATTGGATTGGTCTATTCTATTATGGCAAATGCAACATGCAAATGTCCCACCCCGCCTTGCCCACTCAATAGATCTCATGATCTCAAGTCACCATACAATCTCTAGCCTCACCAACTCTGAAATTCCTCTATCTGACAGTAGCCTCCTCCTTATTTACCTTCTTTTCCACACATGCACTTTTCACATATGTGTCCTGTTTCCCCACAGAGACTTTCAATCTTTTGACCCTCACCCTAATTTTCTAATATCATGCCCCACTTGGTTTCTGTACCCAAACTAACTTCTCTTGACATCCAAATTGATGTCCTCAATCCCACCCTCTCCACTGAAGTCAACCCCCTGAAGTCCCTTTTTCTCCTTCAGTCTCATATCACTAACCCACAATCCTGGATCCCCACTATATTACGCTTCCTCAGCTTTTGTGCACAAGCAGCAGAGCATTGCTGGCAGAAATTCAGACATCAGGCTGATGTCATCTTTGTCAAATTCATCTTCACCTCATTTAACTCTGCCCTCTCCTCTGCCCGGAAGCATTATTTCTCCATTCTTATCAACTCCCATGCCTGTTGTTTCAGACATTAAATTCCCTCTTTAACCTCCTGTTCCCTCAACCCCCTGTCCCATTGTCCCAGCTATCTCTTGCCCCTAATGATCTGACTACATACTTTATTGAATAACTTGAAAGCATGAGGAATGATCTCTCTAAAACAGGGAGAGCCTCCCCAGTCCCTATTTCTCCTATTCCTCTCCAGTCCCCACTACTTCTGACCTTTTTTCAACTTTCCCAATTCTTCCCAGAAATATCTCAAGAGGAAATATTCTGCCTCCTCTCAAAATCTAATCTTTCCATCGGTGCCTCTGGCCCCATCCTTATGTACCTTAATCAAAGAATCATTCCCTTCTTTCTTTCCTGACAAGCATCTTCAACTATTCAGTCTCCAACAGCTTCTTCCCCACTACTTTCAAACAAGCTCACGTATCTCCTATACTAAAAAAAAACCCCTTCCTTGATCCCATGGATCCTTAAAATTATCATCTCATTTATCTACCATTCCCTTCAAAAATCCTTGCATAACTTTTCTGTACCCACTGCCTCCACTTCCTCCCCTCCAATTCTCACCTTGACTCCCTCCAATTTGACTTTCTTCCCATTCACTCCACAGAAACTGCCCTCTCCATGGTCAGTCAGTTAGTATTTGTTGAACACATACTTTGTGCAGAGCACTGTACTAAGATCTTGGGTGAATACCACAATAAATAGACACAGTCCCTGCCCACAATCAGCTTACAGTCTAGAGTGGCTGCAAATAGCACATATTTAACCTCAACTTGAGTATTTTCTGTTGTGAACCTCTTCCAATTCATGGCACTGATTAAATCTTAACCTTGATCTTGTCTTGCTTGGGAATCTGATTCAGCTATGGTCCCTGAGACCAACACAGACTTAACAATTTGTTGGATCTTGGATGTAGTTCCTAGTTCTACATCTTTCCTTAGTAGTCCATGTTCAGGCTGATTTTGGTCCTCATAAGGGTTGCACAACTAAGCAGCCTCCATTTGATATCCCACACAGAAAAAGCCTCATTTCAGTCTAATGACCAGTCTAATGAAAAATAGCTGGTTAAGATGGGTGGCAAAGGCTTGCAGTAGCTACAGAAGCTACAGTATTAGGTCATAGAGCATTGACACAATCTGCAAATGGACTGCCCCGCTGCTCACCTGCTTGTGCATGGCACAGTGGCTCCAGCAGAACCATGACTGGCAGAGAGGAGTATCTACAAGTGTACCTTTATATGCCACTACCATAATTGTTGAGTAGTTAGGCATGGCTATACAGTCATCAATCGTTTGTGGGTACAGTGTGTGATTACATATCATGTTGGAGCCTGTCTAGGGAATTGTAGAAAAGGAAAATGGGGAAATTATATTTCCCAGAACATAACAAGAATGATACACCATATTTCACAGCAGTCAGGGGCTGTTTGAGGTGGATCTGAGCTCCTAGAATTCTCCTGAATGGTCTGATCCCAGACCTTAGGCTTTTTTGCCTCTGACAAGTTTTCTGCTCCTGCCCTGACTACAAGTCCGTCACTTAATGAGAAGCCTCTTTATCACCTAATCAGTATTTGAGAAATGGAAGGGCAGAGTAAAAAAGGTTTGGGATTTATTTCTCAGTTGTATGGCTAAAATCATAATTGGTTCCTGCATTCTTTTTCAAGTTAATCTCTCTGAATAAATTATAATTTGCTGGAAATCACTGTATTAGGAAATAAACTCTTAGACATGCTCACAGATTCTCAAAGAACATCTCCTTCATTTCTTTTGAATGTCTCTTTGGCAGAGAGATGTTTCTTCTGCCCTCATTCAGTTTATTTTAGCAAGATAGTGCTCATCTTGAAAATCTGAGTCTCACATTGCAATCAATTCTTGTACACAGATACTTGGTCTCGAAATTTCAGGATTAAAACTTATTTATTTTCTCAATGGGAGATTCCATCAAGCATTTTATAAGGAACTATAAGAGGAACTCTGTTCTATTCTACTCTCCCAAGCACATAGTAAGCCCTCAATAAATACCACTGATTGATTGTAAGCACTAAACAGTAACTTCTTAAATATCACTTTCCAGTAAGCTTTGGTGATGGTACCCTTCTAAACATACACTTAGCCCTGGAAAATGCTAATAACAATGGTATTAAGTACTTACTATGTACCAAGCAAAATGATGTGTTGGGGTTGCTACAAGAAAATCAGATCAGACACAGATCCTGTCCCAGTTAATTAACCACATTTTACAGAGGGAGAAATTGGAGGCCAGAGAGATTGTAATTTGCCCAAAATCAAAAGTTGGCAATGGGAGAGTCAAGAGTCAAGAAGCAGCATGGACTAATGATTACAACATGAGCCTGGAAGTCAGAAAGACTTGGGTTCTAGCCCCCACAATGCCACTTGTCTGCTGTGTGACCTTGGGCAAGTTACTTAACTTCTCTGGGTTACCTCATATCTAAAATGGGTATTAATACTCTGAACCCCATGTAGGACATGGATTGTTTCCAGCATGATTAGTTTGTATCTACTCTAGCACTTAGTACAGTGCCTGGCACAGAGTAAGCACTGAACATATACCATTAAAAAAAAGAAGTTTGCAAAAGAAGAGTCCAGAGTGGAGAATCAGCATGGCCTAATGGATAGGGCACAGACCTAGAAGTTAAAAAGACCTGAGTTCTAATTCCAGCTGTATCACTTGTCTGCTGCGTGACCTTGGGCAAGTCACTTAATTTCTCAGTGCCTCAATTACCTGATCTGTGAAATGGGGATTAAGACTGTGAGCCCCATGTTGGACATAGAGTATGTCCTACGAATCACTTGTTTCTACCCAGCACTTAGTACAGTACCTGGCACATAGTATGAGCTTAACAAATACCATTAAAAAAAAAAAACAAAAAAGAAAAAGAAAAGGAGAACCCTCCAGACTCCCAGCTCTCTTCTTTTTGTTAGGTCACACTGCTAATGAACTGATATAATGATTCTGATTCAGAAACATAATGTGTTCTGCTCCCTTGAGAGCAAGTAATCATGAATATTAATTCAACTGTACTCTCTCAAGCATTTAATATATTAATTCAATCATATTTATTGAGCACTTACTGTGTGCAGAGCACTATACTACGAGCTTGGAAAGTAAAATTCAGCAATAAAGCCCCTGCCCACACCAGGCTTACAGTCTAGTTTTCTGCCCACAAGTGCTCAATAAATACTATTGATTTGTTTGTTGAATCGGCTTGACCTAAGCAAAGCAGCTAAAAAGCTCCTGAGAAGCAGTGTTGCCTAATGGATGGAGCACAGGACTGTGAGTTGGAAAGACATGGGTTCTAATCCCTGCACTGCCATTTAATAATAATAATATTGATATTTGTTAAGTGCTTACTATGTGCCGAGCACTGTTCTAAGTGCTGGGTAGATACAAGGTAATCAGTTTGTCTCACATGAGGCTCACTATCTTAATCCCCATTTTACAGATGAGGTAACTGAGGCACCAAGAAGTTAAGTGACTTGCCCAAAGTCACACAGCTGACAGGTGGCGGAGCCAGAATTAGAACCCATGACCTCTGACTCCTAAACCCATGCTCTTTCCACTGAGCCACGTTGTTCTCTTGTCTACTGTGTGACTTTGGAAAAATCACCTATCTTCTCTGTACCTCAGTTCCCTCTCTGTAAAATAGGGATTAAGACTGTGAAACCCAAGTGAGACCTGATTATTGTGTATCTGCCCCAGTACTTAGAACAGTGCCTGGAACATAATCAGCATTTAACAATAAAACTATTATTATTATTAAAATAGAGATTTTACAGTCATCTGGGTACAAATACACCAGGTTCTACAAGACAGTTATTGATGAGCTTCAATTAGTCAGGACTCCACCCCACCTCAAATATTTGGGTTGGATAGCCTGATATGGTTGTGTGCCCAGACTAATGAGCCTCAGTGGCTTTCACAGGTTGTCTGGATTTCTTCCAATAGATTGATCATAAATGAGGAAATTTCTAATCTCAAATGCTGTAATTTTAATATCTCATTATTGCATTTTTTTCCCAATTTTAAGACTTTGATAGTGTTCCTGCTATGATTTGAAATTAAGGTACAGTTAAAACCTCAGTAAGTCTATGCAACTCCAGATGGGAATTATCACATTTGTGAGTCCCTCAAGCTTCAAGTGGGGTATGTCAAGGTTCAGTTCTGGGTCCCTTCTATTCTCCATCCATACCCACTCCTTTGGAGAACTCATTCTCTCCCATGGCTTCAACTACCATCTCTATGCTGATGATTTCCAAATCTACATCTCCAGACATGAACTCTCTCCTCCTGCAGTCTCACATTTCCTCTTGCCTTCAGGAGCTCTCTACTTGTATGTCCCAGTGACACCTCATACTTAGCATATCCAAAACAGAACTCCTTATCTTTCAACCCAAACCCAGTCCTGCCCTCGTTCCTTCGCATTCCTGCAGACAATCTCCCTATCACACAAGTCCATAACCTTAATGTTGTCCTCAACTCATCTATCTTATAGAATCCACAATTTCAATCTATCACTAAGTCCTGCCAGTTCCACCTTTTCAGCATCTCTAAAATCTATGCTTTCCTCTCCATCCAAACTATTATGTTGATTCAAGCACTTTTTCTAACCCTCCTGGACTACTGCATCAGCATCCTCACTGACCTCCCTGCCTCCTGTCTTTCTCCACTTGACTTCATACTTTACACTACTGTCCAGTTCATTTTTCTAAAAAAATTTGGTCTACATTCTTCCAAAACGTCTTGTGGTTGTTCATTCACCCTCACCTCAAACAGAAACTCCTTACCTTCAGTTTTAAATTACTCAATCAGCTTGTCCCATCCTAACTTATCACATTGATTTCCTAATACATCCTAGCCCACAAACTTGGCTCTTCTAGTAGCAGTTTGCTCATGCTGCCCTTGATCTCATCCATGTCCCCACTCATCCCTGTGTCACATCCTTCCTATGGTTTGTAACATAGAAACCAGACCACCACCCTCCCCACCTTTGAAGTCTTATTAAGGTCACATCTCCTCCAAGAGGCCTTCCCTGATTAAACTAACCTTTCTCCAGCTCCCTTTCCCTTCTGTGTTGTCTATGCACTTGGATTTGTGCCCTGTGGATATTTGGTATTCTCCTCACCTTCAGGCCCACAACAATATGTACATAACTAAAAACAATTTGTCATAACTGAAAATCATTTATTCATATTATTATCTCTCTCCCACACTAGATTTTAATCTCAAAGTGGTCAAGGAAAGTGTCTACCAGGTCTACTGTATTGTGCTTTCTCAAGCACTCAGTACAGTTCTTTTTACACAGTAAGCATTCATTTGGTTAACTGATTGATAGAAAAAGTTATTGCAATTAAGATTCATACTAAGACTTCTATTCTACAATACAGAGAATACATAGTTAACTACTTTCTTCTCCTCCAGTGTGTTTTTTCTAATTGCTCATCTTTATATGAAGTCTGATGAACAGAAGGTAGGAAATTGAGCACGTATATAACTTAAATTATATATAAGTAGAAGTCAACAGGATATGAGCTGAAAGCCGGAATACATACATTGCCTATATACAACTCGGAAGCTTAATTGTTTTAATTGATGATAATTATAGCTTTAAGTCTTCATTGCCAATGAGTTAAGGTAAATTAAACATACAGAAATAGCCTTCCTTTTGCCTCCCTTCATATGCTTATGTGTGCTCTGTTGTGTACAGTGTTCACAAGAGACTTGTCCATCTGCAGCTATATGAGCTGACCACCGCTCATTCCACCTGCAGTGGCTCAGGTCCAGCCATGAAGAAAGGATGCGGCCCCTCTCTTTTGACACCAGGACTCTCATCTACCCTACCTGAGCACAAGGAAGAATGTATTCAGTGGTAGTGGAACATCTTCTCAATCTTCAGAATGCTGAGAAGGTCACCATGGTTACCAGTATCCCAGTTCTGCCACTTGTCTGCTGTGCGACCTTGAGCAAGTCACTTCACTTTGTGCCTCAGTTACCTCATCTGTAAAATGGGGATTGAGACTGTGAGCCCCACAGGTGACAGGGACTGTGTCTAACCCCATTTTATTGTATCCAACCCAGCACTTAGTACAGTGCATGTCACGCAATAAGGACTTAACAAATATAATTATTATTATTATCATTATTATTATTATGGCCTGAGTTAGGAGGAACAAGAAATCCTTTGTCATCATTGTCAGTGGTGCTTATGAGCACTTACTATGTGCAGAGCATTCTACTAAGTGGTTGGGAAAGTACAAGGGAACAGAGAGGGTAGACACATTCCCTGCCCAAAGTAAGCTTACAGTTTAGAGGGGATGACAGAATTAAATGTAAAAAATTATAATATAATTTATAGATATGCTCATAAGTGTTGTCAGGCTGAAGAAGGGCTGAATATCAAGTGCCCAAATGTCATGAATCCAAGTATATAGTATATAGAAGAATCCTACTCTTTCTTTTGTATTTTTCACCTTTCCTTATATATCTCATATCAACAATCCCATCCCCTTGCTCCCCTCCTCATTCTTAGTTTGGGAGTACCTTGGGGCCAGGGTTTATATCTATGCTTCATCAATTAATTTCTTTCCCAGTGCTTATTACAGTGTTTTGTATCTGATAGGTTCTAAATAAATACTATTACTACTCGTGGCTCAGTGGAAAAAGCCCGGGCTTGGGAGTCAGAGGTCATGGGTTCGAATCCGGGCTCTGCCACTTGTCAGCCACTCATGCGGTGGCTGCTTTTCTTTGTCCCACCGAGATGGTGGAAGACAAGTTGGGATCAAGATTCCTTGATAATGTGGAGGATAGCTGGTGTAGGATCCTGGGGAGGCAGTGTGGCTGTCCAGAAGAGGAGACACCAAGGGCAAGGAAGGAGTAAAAGGTATTGGGAGGAGTCATGCAGCCATTTGGTGGGGCCATCCAGGGCACATTCAGTAGCAGTTTAAATTCACGCGGGTGGCCTGCAGTGCATAGGGAATGCTGAGAGCAGAATCCCTAGAGTTGCAGTGGATACATAACATTCAATGGTTTGGTTTTAGTCAATTTATCATCTTCCAAATTATTGATATTCTATCATGATTCTGACTACTAAAGGAGTTCAACTGAACCATGTACACGTATAGATTTCTAAGAAACTTTGATAGAACAAGCTGAAGAGTGTGAGTTGAAGTTTTGAGGAATACAGCCAATGGTGGTGAGACAACCCCATATGTTTAAAATGTTAAGTAATGTTTGCTTCCCAGTCTCACTGTGATATTTAAAGTATTAATTTAAGTTTTAAAGTGCTTCTATAATGAAAACATTAAATACTAAATGGTATTGCTAAAAGGTTCACTGTGCTGCTGTTCCTTGAGAAGGGAGAGCCTTGGATGGGCAAATACACAGGCTGTTTTATATCCTTTTCTCTTTCCTCCTCATCTTCACCTCACCCTTCCCTCCCCTTCTCCTCATCTTCCCATTGCCTCTCTCCTTATCTCTTTCTCTCTCCTCTTCCCCTAATCAGTCAACAATATATATTGAGCACTTAGTACAGTGGCCCCCAATCCCTTTATTCTCTTTCTCTCTCCAGTCTCTCACTCTAAGCTCCAGCCAAGAAGGCTAATGGGAAGGGGGTGAGTAAGGAGAGTCCTCTTGAGATGGAGTTATATCAATCAATCAATTAATTGTATTCTTATTAATTCACTGGGGACCCATGACTTATGATGTCTCCTAATGCCTTTACGTGTGTGTTCTGGTCCTGGATTTCATAGAGTTTATATCAATCAATAATATTTTTAAGTGTTTATTGTATAGTATAAAGAATTAAACTAAGCACTTGGGAAAGCACAATTCAGTGGAGTTGGCAGACACGATCTCCGCCCATAGTGAACTTACAGTTCTAGGGGAAAGATGATACCTAGTTGAATTTATATGCCTAGTTGATATAAAAATACTTGAGCTATGATTATCATCAAATAGTCCAATTGTTAAACTTTATATATTGTACCATGCATTGTGCAGGCATAGAAAGTCTGTCACTGAGGATATTCTGACTTTGTAATGTAGTACACACTAATCAACCCATCATATTTATTGAGCACTTGCCGCATGCAGATCACTGTACTAAGCACTTGGGAGAGCTGGTAGACAGATTCCCTGCCCACAATGAGTTTATAATCTGGATCGCCATCTGAACTCTATTTTGAGTATCCATAAATTAATTCTTGCTCTGAAAATAGAAGCAGCAGCATGGCCTAGTGGAAAAATCATGGGCCTCAGAGTCAGATTGCCTGTCCTCCTTCTTAGGCAGTGAAACAGGGACTGTCTATTCAACCTAATTAGCCTAGTGATAAACACATAGTAAGCACTTACCAAATCATCATTAGTAGCAGTCTTTTCTTAAGAGTTTAAAAGATGTTTCCCATTGTTCTTCATGGAGTGTGTTTTCTTAGAAAATAACAACAATAGCAGTAAAATAGTTAATTTACTGATAGTGATATATAGATATAGATACAGGCAAATATTCCCTGATCACACTGAGTGGGTTATTATGGTTTCCATGTTGATGGTCAATTTATTTTATTTCTCTCCCCTTCAAAGACTGGAATCTTTATTCTAGGGGGTGTCAGTTATCAAGACAAGGTATTTGCCTTCCTGGCTTATTCTGTGTTAGTGACAGTGTGTATCATTTTTGCAACAGGAAACATGATCTCATTTTGTTTTTAATGTGTCATTGTGTTAAATGTTTAAACTTAATTTTGCTAAATTAATGAATTCAAAGTGTTCTGCTTCAAATTAATTGACCAAAAATGTAAAACTAGATGAGTAGCTCTAGACAAGCATAATGTATTCATCAGATGTTAATATGTAATTTGAAATTAAGTGAAACTATGATAACATTTTGATTCAGAAATAGCCTGTTAAAATTCCAAGATTTTGAAGATGACCTCATTGAGAAATGGCATTTTCAGCCCCCAAATCCATGTGATGGTAATGAAAGGGCAATAAAGAGGTGTTTTGGCTGATGGTCAGAAGAACAATGTAATAATAATAATTATGGTATTTGTAAGTTCTTATTATGAGCCAAGCACTGTTCTAAGCACTGGGGTAGATACAAGGTACATGGGGCTCACACTTTTAATTTCCATTTTACAGATGAGGTAACCGAAGCGTAGAGAAGTTAAGTGACTTGCCCAAGGTCAGACAGCAGAAAAATGGCAGAACCAAGGTTAGAACCCATTATTATGTTGGTATTTAAGTGCTTACTATGTGCAGAGCACTGTTCTAAGTGCTGGAGTAGATACAGGGTAATCAGGTTGTCTCACATGAGGCTCACAGTTAATCCCCATTTTACAGATGAGGTAACTGAGGCACAAAGAAGTTAAGTGACTTGCCCACAGTCACACAGCTGACAAGTGGCAGAGCCCAGGAGTCGAACCCATGACCTCTGACTCCCAAGCCCAGGCTCTTTCCACTGAGCCATGCTGCTGTGCTCTGACTGTATGCTACAGATGTGTGTGGAGTGGGAAATTCTGAGAATTAATATTTTGGATTCTCCCATCCCTACCAGATCCTTCCATGCCACCTGGTGAGGTAAAGTATGTGTTCATGGTAGCAGAACTGCACTTTCCCACATCCACTGGGATCCCATACCAGCTGAATTCTCTTTTAGAGTCTTTACTTAAAATGATTCTGTAAAGAAAATTGGTCCTGTTTCCAGACAAATAGTGACAAAACCTTAAGCTGACATAAAATCCAAAAAGCAGACCCTCAGTGCCTGACCTGTTTGAAGGCTAATATATTCCTCCAAATGTCCTGTTGCCACCCATGGAGACAGACTGCTGTGTCAGAACTCCCATTTTTTTTTTAACCCAGGATGGCCTGTCATATTCTTATGGATTGAACTATTCTATGCTATAATTTATTCTATTTTATTGTCACTACAAATTAGTGCTTTTGTTCCTTCATTTTATTAGTTCAGTTACTGTGCCTGCTTTTCTAACTTCAATTTCTCTTTTTTAAAAAGAAAAATTGTTGTTTGGCTCGAAGAGATGACATTGTCTTCACCTCTACCTTCTTAGAAGATAAGACTGAAGTTACACTTTCAAACCTCAGTCTCAATTCTCAGAGGTTTAAAGCAGGTTTAAAGCATAAACAAATGATTTGGATCAGCAAGTAAATGTATCAGGAGAAATGCCAACATCTATTTTTCAGGTCTGAAGACTACACTTATTCCCAAATATGCCAAGTGAAGTCTGCCAGGAACATCGAAAGAATAGGAGGCCAATTCCAAGAGATATGTTGCCAAAATGTTGTCAAGACCCAAGAATAACAGGATCCACAACAGGATCTCTGGAGTTTCATTTGCCTCACAGGAAAGTGCAAGTGATGCAAGTACCATCTTTCCATTTTCAGGAAATAAGAACAAGCATATTTCTAATTCAAAGAGACTTGTAGAGTGCATTGTTCATCATCATCCATTGCATTCATTCAATGCTTACTCCGTGCAGAGCACTCTACTAAGTGCTTTGGAAAACACAGTTCAATAGAGTTAGTAGAAATGTTTCCTGTCTTCAGCGAGCTTGTGGCTATAGAATAAGGCAGCTATTAAATACAAATAATGTTTCATATATGATTTATAGACCTGTTCCTCTGTGATTTGGAGCTGAGTGTGGGGCAAATATCAAACACCCAAAGGTCACAGATCCAAGTGCACAGACAACACAGAGGGAGAGGAAGCCAGGGAAAAGAGGACTAAATCAGGGAAGGCCTCTTGGAGGAGATGTGACATTAATAATAATAATAATAATAATAATGTTGACATTTGTTAAGCGCATACTATGTGCCAAGCACTGCTCTAAGCGCTGGGATAGATACAAGGTAATCAGGTTGTCCTACTTGGGGCTCACAGTCTTGATTCCCATTTTACAGGGATGTAACTGAGGCACAGAGAAGTTAAGTGACTTGCCATTAATAATGCTTTGAAGATGTGATTAGTAGTGGTGTGACATAAATGGAGAAGGAGGGAGTTACTGGACATAGGGAGGATGTTGGGAAGTGGTCAGTGGATCGACAAGATCAGGACACATTGAGCAAACAGGCACTAGACAAGTGAAGTGTGTGAGCTGGGCTGTAGTTAGAGATTGATGAGGTTAGGTAGGAGGAGGATAGATGATTGAGTACTTCAAAGCCAAAGGTAAGAAGTTTCTGTTTGATGTGGAAGTGGATGGGCCACCACTGGAAGTTCTTGAGCAGTGAGAAGACATGGACTGAACTTTTCTTAGGAAAATGATCCATACAGCAGAGAGAACTATGAATTGAAATAGTGAGAGAGAGGAGTCAGGGTGGTCAGTGAGGAGTCAGATGCACTAGACAAGGCGGGATAGGATTAGTGCTTGCATCATTGTAGCACTTTGGATAGAGAGGAAATGGTGGATTCGAGCAATACCGTGAAGTTTGGATAGACATAATTTGGTGACCAATTAAATATATGGGCTGAGTGACAACAATGAGTTGAGGTCATCTCCAAGGTTCAAGCTTTTGTAGGAAGGAACATCACCTTGGCTTCTTTGTTCCCATTCAAAGGGCCTACTTTCCCCCTCCATACTGTTCTTCCCCTTTTTTTTCCCTCTAGAGTATCCCCCTCTAATCTGTAAACTCCTTATGGGCAGGGAATAAGCCTGCTAATTCTGTTGTATTGTACTTTCCCGAGTGCTCAGTACAGTGTTCTGCACATAGTGAGAGCTCAATAAATACCATTGACTGACTGATTTTTTATTCTCCTGACAGAAAATTAGCAAATTTATATTGGGTATTCTCTGTATATTCCAAGAAGTAATTGCCTCTTGATCAGAAGCCCCAGGGATATGCCCCATGTAAACTCGAAACTCTACATTGTGAGAGTTCATTTATTCATTCATTCATTCAATAGTATTTATTGAGCGCTTACTATGTGCAGAGCACTGTACTAAGTGCTTGGAATGTACAAATCAGCAACAGACAGAGACAGTCCCTGCCCATTGGCGGGCTTACAGTGTAATAGGGGGAGACAGACAGACAAAAGCAATAGCAATATATAGAATCAAGGGGATGTACATCTCATTAACAAAATAAATAGGGTAATAAAAATATATGCAAATGAGCAGACGAGCACAGTGCTGAGGGGAGGGGAAGGGAGAGGGGGGAGGAGCGGTGGGAAAGGGGGGAAGAGGGAGGCTTAGCTGAGGGGAGGTGAAGGGGGAGGTAGAGAGGCAGCAGAGAGAGCAGAGGGAAAAGGGGAGCTCAGTCTGGGAAGGCCTCTTAGAATTTGAGCTCTCAATAGGGCTTTGAAGAGGGGAAAAGAGTTTGGCAGAGGTGAGGAGGGAGGACATTCCAGGACAGCAGGAGGACATGGCCCAGGGGTCAACGGCTGTGAGAGCTTCTATGAGAAGCAATGTGACCTAGTGGAAAGAGGACATGAGTTTTAACTGTGATTACTCCACCTGTCTGTTGAGTGACTTAGGGCAGGTCACTTTACTTCTCTAGGCTACAGTTCCCTCATCTGCAAAATGGAGATTTATTACCTTTTTCTCCTGTTTAGACTATGAGCCCAACATTGGACCTGATCTTCTGTATTAAGTACTTTAGTACAAAATACAGTGCTTGGCATATAGTTAATGCTCAACAAATGCAACAATTACTTTTGCTGTGGGTAGGGATTCTGTCTACCAACTCTATTGTGCTGTATTTTTTCCAATAATCTTTTATCCACTCCAAAGCTCAGGACAGTGCCTGGAACATAATAAGCACTTAATACGTACCAAAGAAAAGTGTTTTGTAACTCTGCACACAGTTAACACTCAATAAATACTATTGAGTATTGATAAGAGACTTCATCCATCCTCAGGTGCTGTGGAAAGAAGAGTAAAGCACCTGTCTTTTTCTTGGTCTGGCTTGAAGTAGAGTGGTCCATTTAAATAAACTTGTTCAGCTGCTAGAGTCAAAGTTTTATATTGTCTACAAATACACTCAGTTTTCTTATAAGATGGGGGTTAAATGATTGAAAACTCCTCCATTAAGAAAAGTCTCACATTACAGTATCCATGCCTTGTCCTATGCTATGTACCTATGTACAACCATTTCTTCTTATATTGCATTATGTTCTAACGATTCAGACATGTTGGAATAATATATTTTGGAAAAACTGAGTAAGCATTCTAATTGCCTCTTTGCTTTCTGCACACTCCCTATACTGACATCCTTGCAAAATAATCTGTTGTGCCTCATGCCAGGGATTACTTCTCAGGTGAACTTGCAAAGTGGGAAACTGAATAGCAGTTATTATTGAGAGGAAGTGATTTCAGCTAGGCTGAAGTAGAAACCCACCAAGGTGTAATCCTACAAACCTTGCTCTGCATGAAATGACAGAGGCATATATTTTAATCTTAGATACAGATCTTAGTCAGTGCTTTTTTGGCTGAAAATAGTTACTCAATAGTCAGCGGTACTTATTAAGCATGTTCTGTGCACAGAGTACTGTACTAAGGGTTTGGGAGAATGCATGAGAAGGAGATGATTCAATTCCTACTCTCAGGGACCTTCCACTTTGAAGAAAAGATAAAGCAGACACAAATTATTTCATATTAGAGCAAGAGAAGAAACAAAGCTAAATATTGTTACTAGGAATGTAAAAGTAGAAAGAGATGAATAAGAGAAAAGTGATGAGAATAAGGAATAAAACCAAAGAGCTACTTCTTAATGTCTAGACATTCGTCCCCTCTCAGGCTCACAACTGGAGAGTTTCCAGTACTCTACCAGTCTTGACTACAGGAGGGCCAGTCAGGCAGAGGCCTGTCCATTGAATTCCTAGCTTGGGCAGTGGCTAGAGAGAAGAAGGCAATCTGCTACAAGTCAAAACTCACCCATGGTGGGCAGCAGTGGCATGGGAGAGAATCAAGGGCGAAGACTCAAGTTTACTGCATGGAAGGAGCCAATGGTAAACCACTTACTTTTACCAAGAAAACTCTATGGATACACTACCAGAACTATTGCAGATGGAGGTGAGGTGTTCTGGGAGAGATGTGTCCATGGTGTTTGTATGGGTCAAAGATGGCTTGATAGCATAAGACAAGACATTCTTATCCACATAGACATGATGTATTGCTTAATGGTGTCTGCTATCTTAATTGTCAACTGACTGACAGTATCTTGTAAAATTCTACATTTGCTTTTAAATTGATAGTGGACCATAGGGTTCCTTTCTCCATTAGAGCTACTGTGATGTTCATGAACTTGCTTCAAGTGTCATCATTCTTTAAGAGTTTGATATTTTGGTGTCTGGATGGTTTGGGTGTCATATTTTGATACATTGGTTGCATTACTCTAATTAATTTCAATCTTCTCAAGCAATGGTCAGTTCAGCACTAACCATATCACACTTGGGAGCACTAAGTGACCATGCTTAGGCTCTTATTTTTTAGCAAACATGTAAGCAATAATGGGTCACTTCTTAAATCTTGGATCCATCTACTATGTATCAAACTAATATTCAGGAATTGAAAGGTGGCTGTAAACTGATCCATAACATTCTCACTGGAAAGGAACATCTATTTAACTCTCCATTCATGTTTGTAGAAATCATTTTTCTCTGTATTTCAGCATCACTGCATCCTCATGGTTTGAAATCTTTCATGATAATTACCTTGTCAAGCATGGGCACCACTGCAATGAATTCAACTAGATCTTTCTTCATGTCACTGCCAACTGCCACCTAGATAAGATGTTTTTCTCTCATTACTCACCCACTCTCTCCTCACTCTCCCATTCCTCCTCAGTCATTCCAACCTCCTTTAAATTTGTGTCTTCAGCCTCTACCTCTGTCTGGATTGACTCACTGGACTCTAAATCTGAATTTAGACCTGCCCTTACCCTGTCCTTTTTCCTGTTGGGCCAGATCCCACCACCTATTCCTAGATCACATGAGCACGGGTCTGGGAGTCAGAAGGACCTGGGTTCTAATCCCTGCCTGCTCTGCTACATCTTGGGCAAGTCACTTAACTTATCTGGGCCTCAATTACCTCATCTGTAAAATGGGGATTAAGAGTGTGAGCTCCAAATGAGACAGGGACTGTGTCCAACCTGATTAATTTGTATCAACCCCAGAGCTTAGATCAGTGCTTGGCACATAATAAGCATTTAACAAGTAAAATTATTATTATTATTATTATTATCACATTGCAATGGACTGGAAGAAGGTCAGCTCGAAAGGGTAGTGATTGTTACACTTAATCCCTCTCTCTCTACTGTCACCTTCTGTTCCGTTAAACCCACATCTAAGGAGAGGAAGGCCACTACCTCTTGCAACCTGATTCAATTCCCACAGCAATACAGTTTTGAAGAACCCAGGCAGTGAAGCTTGAGAGGGGACAGCTACAAGAGTGTATGCAGGCAAGGGTTTGTTTTGTTTTGTGAGTGTGCTGCAGTTCAGAGTTTCAGAACAGGGGACTGGAACAACTGGATAGGGCAAGGGTAGAATCACAGAAAAACAAAATTATAGGAAGGAGGAAAGGTGGCGATGATAGGAGGTGAATTAGTAATTTTTAAAACCTTACCTGGATGACAGCTGGCAAAAGCAGGAAGATTTTTAGTGTCAAGACCATAGACAGCTAGTGAGTACATCCCTCTTATATAGGTTTTATATTATATGTATATTCATATATTTTTATATTATATTACATATATATAGTAATATATTGTTTTCAAATATCCACCATTATTTGATTTGGCATCTAGACCCACTTTCAACTCCCTGTTAATAAGGGATTCCTCCATTATTATTACATTCATTGGACTATGGGTTCCAATGTCCGTATGAAAGAGGGGGAGTGGGTGAAAGTTTGAAGTGCCACTGTAAATTTCCTCAAAGACAGAGATTGGCAAAATCATAAAGCTTAGTATGAAGTTCCTATTAATTTCCAAATGGCAGAAGTGAGAATACAAAATGTATATCAAAATAGCTTACAGATAGTGCTACATAAATTTGTTTCATTAAAACAATAAAGAATTTAAAAATAATCTCAATGAAGTACAAAGGAAACAGTACCATGTCCGCACAAGGAGCACATCTATGTATGTATTTTCACAAGAGAATTTTTTATGTTTCTCCTGATGGTCAAATTTTCCATTTCACAGATATATGTGATAAAATTGCATCAAATGTCAATTTTGTGAGAGATCAGCGGGAAAGAATACAGTATAACAGTATACCTTCTGCAAGAAAATCTCTGGAAATTTCCTTTTTAGAGAACTAGTATCTCAAGGTTGAACAATAAGCCTTCTGAACTTAACAAAATTTTCTTAGAAGGCCAGTAATCAAAACCGTACTAAAACTATGTGGAAAAAAAAGGAAAGAAAAAAAGAATAGAATAGAATAGAAAAGAAAAAAGAAAAGAAAGGGGAGCAAGCTGATACAGCAATTCAAATGTGTTACAAATAATGGAGCTAAGGGACCTCTTACTGAGCTGTGGAAATACTAATGCAGTGTTCAATCTCCAAATATTGCAATGTAAACTCATGGCTCTTTCCACTTTGTCTCCTGAGCTTCCACTCTGGCTCTTTCTAGTAGTATTCTGATGTCATTGCTTGGACTTTATAAAGTACATACAATGTGCTATATCCTGAAGAGAAAGAAATATTCATTTTGCCCACCCAGAGTTTACATTCTCTGGTGAAACTAAAGTCATCAAAAAATATAAAGGAACAGGTTTGCAAGCCCTTAAAATTGATCTTGCTTCAGAAACTCTAATTTCTTGACTGTGGCCAAATGGGAACGGGTCATGTTGCTATGAGATGGAGATTAGGAAGAAGAAATTTTAAAAGAAATATAGATGTGATTACAAATGTTTTAGAAAGGTAAAGAATAGGAAATAATTCATACTTTTGAATGCTGTAGATTTGGAGGGACCTGGAATGTAATTCATTCAAGTTAACATAAACCTTAAGCCAGATTCATTCACTCCTGGTATGAATTTTTCCTCCTCCTCCCTTTTTCCAATCAAGGCCCAATCCAACCAGCTACTCCATCAATTTTTTTTTTTTTTAATATACTGAACAAGCCTATTCCCATACATCTCCAAAACCCATCTCCAAAGTTTTCTACTCCTACTCACAGAGTGAAGCCTCACATTAGGTGTTGCAAGGGGTCCCTTTTTGAGTTGTGAAACTTGGCACAGCAATGTTCTCCTATGAACGATTGTAACCCATAAACCCCCAGGACTAACCCGCCACATTGGAAAGGCTCTTTTATGTGGTTTGTAGTACTTTACCCACTCTCCACATAAAGTTACATAAATTTGTTTCATTAAAATAATCAAAAATTAAAAAGTAATGTCAATAAAGTACAAAAGAAACAGTACCATATCCACACAAAGAGCATATATATATGGATGTATTTTCACAAGATAATTTTTTATGTTTCTCCTGATGCTCAAATTTTCTGTTCCATAGATATATGTGATTAAATTGCATCAAATGTCAATTTTATGAGAGATCAGTGGGAACTGATGCGGTGCTGCTGTGGGCTCACCTTCGGTTCCATCGGGTGTCTGCCTGCCAGGCTCTCAGTTTCGGTCCTGTGGGGATCTAGTCCCAGAACACTTGCACCCTGGAGGAGGTGGGCATTTCCCACTTTACGTCTGGTGAGTATTGAAGTAGGCAGTCCCACCTGACCATCCTCTGCCTGCAGATCAACTAATAATCGGAGTAAATGTATTCGTTAAGTGCTTACTGTGTGCCAACGTTGGGAGAGAGCAGGTATTTCATCTCCAATTTATAAATGATGAACCTGAGGCATAGAGAAGTTAGATGACTTGCCAGGTCAAACATCAAGAAAGTGCCAAGCATCTATGGTACCATTCCTTTGTAGACCAAGTTTACATTTTAAAATTCTAAAATAGAACATCTCCCATCAGTGAGAACAATACAGGCTTTACCTTAGCAACTTGCTTCCTCAGTTCCCTGCTTCTGAGATGAATGTTAGATACTCAGAAAAGTGACAGATTTGTAATACTTCTGATCTAGTCTGCCTTTTAGTGACCACATACACCTCATCAGATGTCCCTTATAGCATTCAAAACTGTCAGTACCTACAGTATAAAACCAACAGGGAACCTTTCCAATGAAGATTTGATAAGTAAAAGTTCCTACGTGATGTGTGAAATGAAAGTATTTTAACTGGCAACAGGGGATACTTGATCTAGAGGTTTACCTATTTAATTATAAGGGCTCTACAGATTGAGGAAATTTGATGTTATTAGAACCTAATTAGTAAGGATGGCATAGACTATTACTGCTGCATATCTCTGGAGGAAAAATCCAGAAATTAGAAGTTACCAAAAATATTCAAATTTGAGATTCTGCATATGTATAAGCAGCAAATCTGGAAAAAACATATACATACACATATCCACATTTGTTTATGTCCCTCAGAGGAATTTAAACAAAATATGCATTTCATTATGTATTTTGGATAGAACATTATGAAGAATTAGGGAATGTTACACCAGTGTGTGTTGGATATAATGTGGTATTGAAAGAAACTGTTGGCCTCATGCCTACAGTGAAAACACAGGGTGCATACTACAAAACAAGTTTTTCTTAACACCAGGATTTAGCAGTCAATCAATAAATAGTATTTAGGGAGTGCCTACTGTGGGTGGAGCACTGTACCTTTTGATTGTAGACTATAATATAATGGAATTGGCAGACAAAATTTCTGCCTCCAAGGAGCTTAAAGTCTACTGGGGGGAGACAGACATTAAAATGAATTACAGACAAGGAAAGTATTTTATAAGGATATGAAATAATAGGCAATATGCCTACTAAAGGACACAATCAATTGAGTCATATTTATTGATCACTTATTATATGCAGAAAACTGTACTAAGCACCTGGGAGAGTACAACAAAACAGAATTGGTAGCTATGTGCCCACAGGGAGCATACAGTCTAGAGGGGAAAAGAAACATTAACATATATACACTCTGGGGCTAAGGATGGGGTGAATATCAAGTTCTTAAAAAGTACAAATCTAAGTGCAAGGGTGATGCAGAAAGGAAAAGGAGTAGTTAAAATGAGGACTCAATAGGAGAAGGCCTCTCAGAGGGGCAAGTGATTTTTATAAGGCTTTGAAGGTGGGGAGAGTGTAATGTGTTTGATATGTAGGGGGAGGGAGTTCTAGGCCAGATGTGGGTAGGATGTAAGCTAGGGGTTGGTGGTGATATAGACAAGATCAAGGTACCGTTAGTAGGTTGGCATTAGAGGAGCAAAGTGTGCTGGGTGGGTTGTAGTAGGAAAACAAGTCAGGTAAGATTGGAGGGGGCAAGGTGGCCAATGGTCATAAATGCCCCTTCTCAATAGCCTGAATTTGGAATTCTGTTATTATTCATTCTTTTCTGGTGTTCTGTGCTGTGATGCCGTGAACGTTTCTATGAAAAGGGAGTAAAACAACTAGACAGAAATAAATGACGTGTAAGGAAAAGCTGAAGTATGATTCTTAATAAGTAATTCAGTTTATATAAGTTTAGATACCACTTGCCAAAATTCCAAATTTGATTTATAGATGCAAACTTTTGTTCAGACACGACTTTCATTTAGATATGTAGCAGTGGTAAATTTGAAAGAAAAACTCAGTAGAGTACCTGCTAAGTAAATAACCTAACACTACAATTCAGGCAGCCCCAAAATTTGGTATTCTCTAAAAGATTTATTTGACAGTGACAACATTACTATGACAGTACATCTAGGCAGAAAGGTCTCCTTTATGTTTATGTGGTGACATCCTTAGCAGCCTTATTGTTGTTGGAGAGTTTGCATATCGCAAAGGATCTGAGACAATATTTATAGGAATTTAGTGAACCTCTACCAAATCTCCTTATCATGGAAAATGGTGGGGGCAATTTCTAAAAAACAGTAGACAAATGAGTACCTTGCTCCTTGGCTAGAAATAGGCAACAGAAAGATTTCTAGCTAAAACATTATACCCCTCTCTTTCACTGTAGGAGCAGGGAAATGATCTATAGTTTTGGAAAATGGTTTGTGGAATTTTATTTATGAAAATTATTTTAGAAATGATGTGGCTAAAGTTATTGGAATCAGAGGAGAACATATCTAATACAATCCTGATGATTGATATTTTAAGTGAATTTAAAGTTATAGTTATTTTTTTAAAAAGATAGCTCTGTATGTAGCAATTGTAGCAGAACAACACCCATTGGGAGTTTAAATTTTGTCAAATGACCAGAGTTTTGGGAAAAAAAAGTTTTCAGTTCCACCAAACCTTTTCATATGCCACACAACACATTTATTTTATCTTAAACCCAAGTATATTTCAAAGGGAATTTGTTTCTCTGAAAACACATTTTTCTCTCTAATTAGAATTCTGGACTCTGGATACAGACTTTTTCCCTCCGTATTTGCTCTCTTGTTTGCCTCTTAGATTGCTGGAGGATTGGGAAGATATGCTATCTTTTATTCTGCATTCTGAATAGCCCCTATCACCTTAGTTCCAATTAATTTGAAATAAGATAATATTTATAATCTTATCATTCATACTTTCTATTCAATAATGAAAAATGTAACTATATATTACATATTTGTATACATTTATGGTCCTCCCTCAGGGCTGCACCTGAAGAGTTTCCAGGACTCTACCAGTCTCGGCTACAGGAGGGAGAGTCAAGCAGGGCCTGCCCGTTCCATTCCTAGCTTGTTCAGTGGCTAATGAATGGAAGACAATCTGCTACAAGTCAAAACTCACCCATACTGGGCAGCAGTGGCATGGGAGAGAGTCAAGTGTGGAGACTCAAGTTTACTGAGTGGAAGGCGGCAATGGTAAGCCACTTCGGTATTTTTACCAATAAAACTCTATGGATACACTACCAGAACGATTGCAGATGGAGAGTGGGGCGTTCTGGGAGAGATGTGTCTGTCGTGTTGCTATGGGGCAGAAACAACTCGACAGCATAAGACAAGGCAAGATACATCTAAGGAAAAATATTTGTTACATAAAACTTTTTTTTAATCATTTAAGTTTCAGATGAGCAGTAAAATAAAATCATTTGCTGTGTCTTAGAATTCCATAAAAAAGAATATTGGAATGATTCCCCTTCTCCACATGCCTGATTCCCAATGAATTAATAACAAAATACATAGTGGTCTAGTGAAGCAGTGTTGCCTAGTAGAAAGAGTACAGGCGTGATAATCAGTGGTCCTGGCTCCTAAACCTGACTCCACCACTTCTCTCCTGTGTGACCTTGGACAAATTACTTAAATTCTCTGTGTCTCAGTTTTAATACCTGTGAACTAGACTGTGAGCCCTCCTGTATGATACTAACTGAGTCTACCTGATTAATGTATCTGCCCCAGCACTTAGTACAAGACTTTGCACATAGTAAGGGCTTAACCAATACTATAAAAAAGTATTGCATACTTATTCAGTGATAAAAATAAAATGATAATTATAGCATTTGTTAAGTACTTACTGTGTGCAGATCATCGCTGGGGTAGATACAGGATAATCAAATTGTCCCACGTGGGGCTCACATTTTTTTAATCCCCATTTTTACAGATGAGATAACTGAGGTTCAGAGAAGTTAAGTGACTTGCCCAAGGTCACACAGCAGACAAGTGGCGGAGTCGGGATTAGAACCCACGACCTCTGACTCCCAAGCCCCTGCTCTTTCCACTAAGTCATGCTGAGTGAAATTAGTAAAGCAAACTCAGAAACCATATTTGAATTATTTCCCTTTGGTACTATCTGAACGATGTGAAATTGAGTTGTTTCCTATGCTCAAACAGAATTTGAAGTTTTAAGGTCACTCCTAAATGCAGAACACATGTTTCTCATTTATTCTAATTGTTCACTTGTAGCAGATTGTCTTCCACTTGCTAGCCACTGCCCAAGCTAGGAATGGAATGTCTAGGCCTCCGCTTGATTCTCCCTCTCTTAGTCAAGACTGGTAGAGTATTGGAAACTCTCCAGGTGCAACCCTGAGAGGGGAAACCTCCCCACTACTTACCCTTTTTCCTGACCCACTACAACCCTGCTCACATGCTTCACTTCTCTCAAGCCAACCTATTCACTGTACCTCTTTCTTATTTGTCTCATCAATCACTGAGAATGATATAGACTGAGATATAGACTGATAGATGAATATTATTATTATTATAACTATTATTTAAAAATTATAAATATTGGTATTAGTTAAGCACTTACTATGTGCCAAGAACCATTCTAAGTGCTGGGGTAGATACAAGGCCGTCAGCTTGTCCCATGTGGGGCTCACAGTTTTAATTCCCATTTTACAAATGAGGTAACTGAGGCCCTGAGAATAATAATGTTGGTATTTGTTAAGCGCTTACTATGTGCCGAGCACTGTTCTAAGCGCTGGGGTAGACATAGGGGAATCAGGTTGTCCCACGTGGGGCTCACAGTCTTAATCCCCATTTTACAGATGAGGGAACTGAGGCACAGAGAAGTTAAGTGACTTGCCCACAGTCACACAGCCGACAAGTGGCAGAGCTGGGATTCGAACTCATGAGCCCTGACTCCAAAGCCCATGCTCTTTCCACTGAGCCACGCTGCTTCTCAAGTTAAGTGACTTGCCCACAGTCACACAGCTGACAAGTGGTGGAGCTGGGATTAGAACCCACGACCTCTGACTCCCAAACCAATGCTCTTTCTGCTAAGCCACACTGCTTCTCTATTATTAATATCATAAGTGAGATAAGGGGAAGAGGAATGAATGATAAAGTGGTAAGGGGTATCAATCACTCACATGGTTCTTCAGCCACCATCTCCTCTACCACTTTTGGCCTGAAGACTAAAAAGCACTGATGACTGATGAATAATACTAACTAATAATAATTGTGGTATTTATCAAGTGCTTACTCTGTGCCAGGCACTGTAATAAGCACTGGAATTGACACAAGATAATCGGGTTGGACACTGTCCCTGTCCTATACAGGCTCACAGTCTTATTCTCCATTTTACAGATGAGGTAACTGAGGCCCAGAGAAGTCAAGTGACTTTACCAAGGTCACACAGCAGACAAATTGGCAGATCTGGAATTAAAACCCAAATTCTTTTGGCTCCCAGGCCCTACCACTAGGTTATGCTGTGTTTCAATATCACTGCTTATCCAGCTTGCAGCTGTAACAACACTGTTTCAAGGTGAAGGGGACCAACCAGGCTATGTTTCAGAGAGGCTGATTTTAGTAGCTGTTGCTTCCTAGTAAACTCCAGGTTTGAAGGGCTGGAGCTTGCACAATTACACAGTGGGAGCTGTCAGTTCTAGATGGAGATACTTAGACTTGGGATGGTGACATCAACTCCTGTATTTCTTCCTCTGAACTCTGCCTCTACCCCACCTCAGCCGGCCATTTGCACCCACCACTTAACTTTTGAGCCTTTTGAGCGAACAAGTGGCAGAGTTGGGATTAAACCCCGGGTCCTCTGACTCCCAAGCCCATGCTCTTTTCCATTTAACCACACTGCTTCTCAACATCCTGTTACTTCTGTAAGAAACAAAACACTGGGATGGATGAGAGAATGTTCTAACCCATAATAGCTTGAGTTGGTCTAGGGTGAGGTACGATCCCTTTGAAGCTCCCACGATGATCAACTACACATCAGGAGGCCTGGAATGAGAACAAGAGGTGAATGTTAGAAGACTATCTTTCTAACCTAATCTTATTTTCCTAATGAGTTAGCAATATTTCAAAAGGTTTAAACAGAACAAAAGAGCATTAACATTTCTTCCCAGAGGATAAATGAGGTGTTGGAATCCTGGGAAATTGAGGGAAGAATGTAAAAGGGCATATTCATAGTCATGGATCTACTCAACTGCATTAACGGAGGGAAAAAGACAAATTGAATTCCTACTCTGGCTTGTAATTGATGTTTAGAGTGATAAATTCTGGTCCCAATCCCCAAAGCACCTGGGAGTATTGGTCATGTTTCTTACACACAGTGGTAATTCTGGGCCAAGGCCATGTGTGGGCTTCTTGGCTACAGAGTGAACTCACAGCCTTGACTATTAATCACAGTCCAGTGTGTATTTGAAACTATACTGATGTAAACCTGGTGGATAGGTGTTTTAAGCTATGTAAGTGGTCACTATCCTGAGGGTGACAAATAAATGACAAATAACTGTTGCCATTCCACTGATGACAGGACAAATACTGGTACAGGCTTTCATAATATCCTGGCTGGATTATTGTGTCAGCCTTATCTCTGATCTCCCTACTTCCTCTCTCTCCCCGTTCCAGTCTACTCTTCATTCCGCTGCCCAGCTCATCTTCCTGCAGTAACGCTGTGGGCATGTCACTCCCCTTCTTAAAAACCTCCAGTGGTTGCCTATCAACCTGTGCACGAGACAAAAACTACTCATTCTAGGCTTCAAGGCTTTCCATCACCTTGCTCCCTCCTACCTCTCCTCCCTTCTCTCTTTCTACTGCCCACCCCATACGCTCCTCTCCTCTGCCGCCCACCTCCTCACCGTCCCCTGTTCTCGCCTATCCCGCCGTCGACCCCTGGGCCACGTCCTCCCGCTGTCCTGGAAAGCCCTCCCTCCTCACCTCTACCAAACTAATTCTCTTCCCCTCTTCAAAGCCCTACTGAGAGCTCACCTCCTCCAAGAGGCCTTCCCAGACTGAGCTTCCCCTTTTCCCTCTGCTCCCTCTGCTCCCTCTCTGCCCCCCTTCACCTCCCCTCAGCTAAGCCCCTTTTCACCCCCTTTCCCTCTGCTCATCCCCCCTCCCTTCCCCTCCCCTCAGCACTGTGCTTGTCTGCTCATTTGTATATATTTTAATTACTCTATTTATTTTGTTAATGAGATATACATCCCCTTGATTCTATTTATTGCTATTGGTTTTGTCTGTCTTGTCTTCCCCGATTAGACTGTAAGCCCATCATTGGGCAGGGATTGTCTCTACCTGTTGCCAAATTGTACATTCCAAGCACTTAGTAGAGTGCTTTGCACATAGTAAGCGCTCAATAAATACTACTGAATGAATGAATGAAATATGAGTGTGTTTATATGATAGCAGAACCTGCTTAAACTCATTCCTGGGTGAACATTAGGAAGAATTTCCAGGCAGGGAACTGTATATAGAACAGTAAAACTTGGCTCTTCAGAATGCAGAACTGAAGTCAATTTGGATATTTTGGATCATTGAGTTTTTCTATTCTATTGAAATAAATAGGTTTTTATTGATTCACCTGCAAGGAAGGAGATAACCAAAATGGCACTATTGGAAAATGTGACAAATACCATTTAGTTGTTTGGAATTATAAAGCAGGACGCAATGTTTTTATACCGTTATTCAGCTCTGCAGTTGAGAACAGTCAATCCACCTGGCTTTTTTTTTAATTTTTTTGATAGTGCTACTTAGTGCTTCCATGCTGTTTTCATAGATGTTTACTGCTATTCATGCTGGCAGACAGACGGGAACTGAAAATGTTCAACTATCCTGAAAAAGTAGCTGCAGCAGCTACATCTTCTGGATTATGAATTCCAGATAGAAGAAATTTCTACACTATTTTAGAGAGATTGGAGAATTTACTACTCTGGTCATTTTTAGGAACAGAGTAAATTACCTGTCTATGAAAATGTAGGTACAGACCTGTCTAAAGGCCGAGGAATTGGTCATATTTGATTATGGATCACAAATGATAGTCAAAAAGAAAAATAACGTTTTTTATGGAAAATAAAATGAAACTCTATTTTGGTTAATAGCAATGCTTGATCCTCAAAGTAAATTGTTTTAAATGTGTGATATATCTATTAATTTCCTGTTTGAGGATGTTTCTTGAAGTAGTAATTTTGCAAAGCATGAAAAATGCATGGAGAACACGCATGATATATTAAATGAACCATAGATTTAGCATAACAGTGACATCCAGTGGTGAATTAAGCTAGTTACAGTAGAATGTTCTTTTGAATTATAATAAGATTCAAAAATATCCAAATAAATACTTGATATGTGGTTTCCCATGGGTACCACTTGCTGTACCCATATTGAAAATAATTGATCAAAATCTATCCACAACTGAAAATTTCCAGGCCACAAGAGGTAATAATAATAATAATAATGACAGTATTTGTCAAGCACTTACTATGTGCCGAGTACTGTTCTAAGCGCCGGGATAGATACAAGGTGACAATGCAAGGGGGATTGTCCCACGTGAGGCTCTTAGTCTTAATCCTCATTTTACAGATGAGGTAACTGAGGCAAAGAGAAGTTAAGTGACTTGCCCAAAGTCACACAGCTGACAAGTGGCAGAAGCAGGATTAGAACATAAGTATTTTTTTTGACATCCAATCATTTCTTTCCACAATTTTGCAAAGATAAGATGATAGTACTGAAGTGGTATTCAAACTTCTAGAAGCCATTAAAATAATTTCAACACTTCTGTGAGTAAATCTTCTCAGCTTGATATCTTTATACCATATATTATATGACAATAGAAAATAGATCTTTAATGGCTAATGGCTGTGTCCATACTTTCTAATAGCTTGGCTTCAAATTTGGGGATATATTGAGAGGTGACAAACTGAGATTTGTTGGAGGGCACTATTCAATATGGAGTCAGTTCTCGAGGAGACAAGCTTTAAATGTGGTTTGACAGGAGCAGATTAAGCCCAATATCAATGTTATTATTATTGCTTTAATATAGGTCTGGTGTGGATAACAAGAAAATAAATGTAAAGTATGACCTGTGCTTGCATGAAATATTAGTGTACAAACACAAGAAGCATTAGAGGGATTTTAGGGGATCTAGAGATCTGGTCAAGAAATCACTAGCCTGACGGAGAGATTGAAAGATCGTAGGATTGATCCACCATCTGCCTCTAGACAGATGGATGAGTAATGATGGTTGTCCTACCTTTACTTAAAAATTTTTCTAGATTCAACACTCCGCAGACTCTCTCTCTAGTGTTTTATCATTCAATCAGTGATATTTATTAAGCACTTACTGTGTGCTAGAGCACTATTCTAAACCTTTGAGAAAGTACGATTCAATAGTGTGGTAGGCACAATTCCTACCCACAAGGAGGTTACAGGCTACAAGGAGAGAGAGACATTAAAATAAATTACAAATAGGGGACATAGTAGAGTATAAGACTCTGTACTTAAGTGCTGTAGGTGATTATCAATTAATTTAAGTAATACACATCCAAGAACATATAACACATAGAGAAGCAGCATGGCTCAGTGGAAACAGCATGGGCTTTGGAGTCAGAGGTCATGGTTTCGAATCCCGGCTCGGCCACTTGCCAGTTGTGTGACTGTGGGCAAGTCACTTAACTTCTCTGTGCCTCAGTTACCTCATCTGTAAAATGGGGATTAAGACTGTGAGCCCCACGTGGGACAACCTGATTCCCCTGTGTCTAACCCAGCGCTTAGAACAGTGCTCTGCACATAGTAAGTGCTTAACAAATACCAACATTATAACACAGAAGGAATGGTGGGAGGGGAAATGAGGGCTTAATCAGGGAAGGCCTCTTGGAGCAAATGTGATTTTAGAAGAGTTTTGAAGGCAGGGAGAGTGGTGGTTGGTTAGATATGAGCAGGAGGGAATTCCAGGCCAGAGGGAGGATGTGAACAAGGGTCATGGATGGAATGGAATGGACAAGATTGAAGTACAGAGAATAGGTTGGTATTATATATCACAGAACAAAGAGTCAGGAGGAAATGGGTTCTAATCCCAGCTCCACTACTTGTCTGCTGGGTGACCTTGGGCAAGTCATGTCATTTCTCTGTATCTCAGTCATCTCATCTGTAAAATGAGTATTAGAATGTGAGCCCCATGAGGGACAAGTATCTGATTAGCTTTGTATTTACCCCAGTGCTTAGAACAATGCCTAGCATATAGTAAATCCTTAACAAATACTAAACAACAAAAAAATACAATGTAACAGATTGGGAGGCACATTCCCTAGTTACAAAGAGTTTACAGTCTAGAAGGGAGTTTCCAGTTCTTCAGGGTGGTTTTGGACAGAACACTACTACCTACCTGGCTTTGCTTTAGGTTAAATAGCCTGATGCTAATGTCTTGGGGCTGATGCAGCGTGGCTCAGTGGAAAGAGCCTGGGCTTCGGAGTCAGAGGTCATGGGGTCAACTCCCAGCTCTGCCACCTGGTCAGCTATGTGACTGTAGTCAAGTCACTTAACTTCTCTGTGCCTCAGTTACCTCATTTGTAAAATGGGGATTAACTGTGAGCCTTATGTGGGACAACCTGATGACCCTGTATCTACCCCAGCACCTAGAACAGTGCTCTGTGCATAGTAAGCGCTTAACAAATACCAACATTATTATTATTATCATGTTCACTAGCTGGGAATCTTTCATATTTAGTAAGAGTAATAATATTTACTGAGTACTGACTGTGTGCAGTGCCCTGTTCCACCCATTAAGAGTTGTTGGGTATGTTCTGAATGAGTTTTCATGTTTTGTGATGGCACTGAGACGTTTGTCTTTGGACAAACAGCATACTAGAGGAAATTATTGCTTAGTATAGTGTTCTGCACAGAGTAAGTGCTCAATAAATAATGATACTTGTTAAGAACTTATGTACCAAGCACTATAATTATGTGCTGGGGTAGATACAAGACAATCATATCCGACGTGGGTCTCCCAGTCTAAACAGGAGGGAGAACAGGTATTGATGAGGAAACTGGGCACAAAGAAGTAAAGCAACAACCCACCACCACACAGAAGGTATATGGCAGAGTGGGATTAAAACCCAGGTTCTCTGACTAACAAGCTCATGCTTTATTTTCTGGGCCATACAGCTTCTCTGTTATTGAGTGTTTGCTTACAGCTTAAGTAGCTAAGGAGAGGGGGATGACTAGGAATGTGATTCAGATTCAGGTCCCCCTGATTGCTTTCTATCTGTACTTTATGTAGGTAGAGATGTAGATTTTACATTTGTGACAGGAGCAGAGAAAGGAATTGCACTTCTGCTCTTGGGAAATCAGATGTTTTGCCTCCAGATCAGCAGAGCAAAACAGAATGACAGAGGATTTTCATGTATGTAGGTTATTTATGCAGGAATCATGATTCCTCAAGAACTCAAAGACAGTTTTTCCCCATATCTTCCATAGTCTTCCTAATATTTCTATCACATGCAGGTATTTTTTTCAACAAGCAAGAAAAAAATGAATCTTGTTTTTGAGTGTTTACAGTGGATAGAACAGTGTACTGAACACATGAATAAAAATAAAGGGCAGGTAAGTTAAACCATATCCCCAAGATCATAATTCCCTTGGAAGAGCTTCTATTTTCCTTCTTCATCTCTAGCTAGCAAATTCCATCTGGTGAAAGAATGGGATTCAGAGGCTCCAGTTCCTAGGGACATGACACACCTTCTCTTTCTTTCTTGTCTGAATGGTTTCAGAGGGACCCTGCGGGAAAGTAGGGAGAGAATGTACTCTGAAACATGAGCTCACAGAGAGAATACCATACCCCTGCTAGGAGCACCACTTGGTGAAGGCTCAGAAATTGAGATGTCCTTTTGCTGAGAGTAAGAGTAGCAAACTCAGCTGGAGGAGTAGAACTATCTGCTGCTCTGTTTACTCTGATCCTTAATCCATCCTTTCTGGTAGTATCTGCCTTGGTGGGGTCGGTTCTGCCAGAGACTGCTTTTTCAAGTAGGGAGAGATGAAGGGAGGGTATCACAGGTTAGCCTAGGGGAGCCCCAAACTTTGATTTTACTTTGTAGACCTCCTTTGAAGTTGTCATTAATAAAATCGTCTTCTGTCTGCTTCAGTTAACGAGTGGGCTGAAGGCTCCCCACAAGGCAACCTGAGTCTCTGAATCAGGTAAAAGCAGGAGATAGACTTCCTTTCACTTTTTGCAACTGGAGGAGTGGATTTAGATATGTAGCCTTAATCCAAGGAACAACCACCCGAAGATAATGATAATGATAATAATGATGGTATTTGTTAAGCACTTACTATGTGCCAAGCTCTATTCTAAGCACACTGGGGTAGATACAAAGTAATCAGGCTGTCCCAAGTAGGCCTCACAGTCTTAATCCCCATTTTACAGATGAGGCAACTGAGGCACAGAGAAGTTAAGTGACTTGCCCCAAGTCACACAGCTAAGTGGCAAAGCTGGGATTTGAACCCATGACCTCTGATTCCCAAGCCCGTGCTCTTTCCACTAAACTACGCTGCACACAACCAATGGCTTCAGGCAGATGGAGGAGTTGGAGCAGAGAGGGGTGTTTGATACCTTAATCTGGGTGATATCCACCCCAAAGATACAACCTACATTGTTTGAAATTGATGATGCAGGTGTTGTTGAGTTAATGTCATCTTATTTAGAGGAATAGTCCAACAAGGATTGCCTCTACTTCAGTCAATCAATAGTATTTATTGAGTGCTTGTGTGTAGAGCATTGTACTAAGCATTTGAATAAATCTAACATGTTCTAATACCTCATGGAAATATGCTGAAACAGCTATAAAAGCTTTTATTTTAGTTCCTCATTTAGTTATATTATCCTTTGAATTACTTGCAGAAAAATTAAAAAAAAATAGTTTTAGGATCTTCAATATTTCAGTTTATAGCGAGTAAAGGAATTTCATTTTATTTTTCCAGAGATTCTGAATTGTTCTTAATTTAAAATATGAAAATTTCCCCTGCTTCAGCCATTCACAGCACAACCACATTTTCAAGGAAGATAAATCTCCTGAAGCATGGGATGTGCTTGTAGTGCCCAAGCTAAGGTAATAAACAAAGGTCATATAATGTCTTGTATTAAAACAGATCTCATTCCTAGGTCATGGCCCCAATATTTTCTAACCTCTCATAAACACTTGTTCCCACCATCCTCCTCTCTCTTAATGCCATCTTCAACCATTTTTTCCCTTCTGCTGACAATCATGTTCAACTCTTTCTGATACCAATAAAAGCCTTCTTGACCCCACTATACTCACCAGCTACTGACCCATCTCCCTCTTCTCACTGCTGCCCCAACTCCTTGAAGAGATTTTAGGCACTACACACCTATCTTCTTTTTCTCCTCCTTCCCCTCCTCCTAATCTTCTTTCTCTTCTTCTCCCTCCTTTTCCTCTTCTTCCTCTTCCTTCTCCTCCTCCTTCTGCTGATCCACCTCCTCCTTTTCCTTTCTCATTTATTTCCACTTTCTCTTTCTATTCCTCTTCTTCTTTCTCTCATCATACCTGGAGAAGCAGCATGGATAGAGGATGGGCCTGGGAGTCAGAAGGTCATGGGTTCTAATCCCAGCTCCACCACTTGCTGCTGAGTGACCTCAGGAAAGTCACTTTACTTCTCTGTGCCTTAGTTACCTCATATGTAAAATGGAGATTGAGACTGTGAGCCCACGAGGGACAGGGACTGCTGTGTCTAACCCTATTTGCTTATATCCTCCCCTGCTCTTAAAAAAGTGCCTGGCACATAGTAAGCACTTAACAAATATCATTATTATTATTATTATCGCTTGTTCAATTCATGCTAATGTGTCTGGGGTCACAAAGCTCTCTAATGACCTTCTATTTACTATGACTAATGGGCTTTGCTCTGATAGAATCCTCCAATGACCCTTCAGTTGTTTTTGAAACTGTGACCCTTCCCTTTACCTAGAAAAAAATCTCTAACTTTGGTTTCACTGATATATCTCTCTACCCCACTTCTGATTTTTCCATCTCAGACTCCCTATCCCAGTGTCTGCACCCTGGTAACTGGCACAGCTGCTAGTGGAAAGAGTCTAGACTCGGGAGTCAGAAGATCTGGGTTCTAATCACAGATGTGCTATTTGCCTGTTGGACGACCTTGGGCCAGTCACTTAGCTTCTCTGAGCCTCAGTTTTCTCAGTAAAATGGGAATTCAATGTATATTCTTCCTCCCACTTTTACGGTGAGTGCCATATGATTATTTTGAATCTATCCCAGCATTTAGTACGGTGCTTGACACATAGTAAGTCATTAACAAGTACCATAATATTATTAATATTATTATTATTATATTAGCATTATTATCCTGGTGGTCGCTTTGACTTCTCCCTGGATTTCACAACCCACATTCAATGTTTTTAAACCTGATGATTTTTCATTCATGATCTGCCCCATTTTCCCCTCCCTGAGACTAAGAACTCTTTGAGAGGGGCTTCAATCTTCTGTCTTCTAATATTATTTTATTCTCCTATGCACCTAGTACAGTGTTCTGCCCACATTTGATACTCAATAAGTGTTAATGATAATGATGATTACAATGGAGTATCTGGCCCAGCATTCTGCCTTAGGAAAATCAATAACTAAATCTCCTAGAATAAATATCTGCTAATAATTTCCTCAAAGAGGATCAGAAGCTCTCTTGAATAGACCTTTCAAAGTAACTTTTAGGCATTCTACTCTACTAATGCAACATGGGTGTTAGTTGGGCTATCAGAAATCGCTGTCTTCAATGAGCCGAAAGTATCATACCAATCAACATTCAGTGTGGTTTTATTGCAGCAGAAAAACAGGTGAGAGGGTGAGGTGGCCAGGGGGAGCTTCAAGGACGAACTTAATAGGGATTGGAGGAAAACCCAACTCAGGTGATGCCTGGTGAGAGGTGGGTGAGTTCTGTCATGGGCCATCCTTCTTCTCCTTCCTGAAGCTTCCTGAGCTGCCTCCAGTTGGTCAAGGATCATGTGTACTAACTCTATTGTACTGTACTCTCTCAAGAATTAAGTACAATGCTCCTCACACAGTAAGTAGTCAATAAATACCATTGATTAATTAATTGATTAAAGCTTGGTTCTCTAGAATGTAAGCTCTTTTTTGGGTAGGAATGTCTAACAAGTATAACAACTATAATATATTGTACTCTCCTGAATGTTTATTACAGTGCTTGGCACACAGTTAAAACAATAAATGTAATTGATTGATAGCCATGCTTTTCTTCTGCCACCACAGAACTTCATGTTCTACTACTGCTACTGTTTGACCTATGGGGTCTATTTTTGATGGGGCCCAAGATTGGTCTGATAAAAATAACTCAGAGATAGTCTACTTTTACTCAAATAATTATTCCAAGAACAACATCTGAAGCCTCTTATATCTCAGATAAAATTAAGTTTTCAGAAGGAAATCTGTGTTGCAAGACAGGTAGTGGGATAACACAGTGGAGATGATCCAAGGCTTTGCAGATTGCTGCAAAATCAAGAATCCTTATATAATACTAAAGATGTTATATGGTCCTGGACATATCATTACATCTCTGAAGAGTAAATATGGCTCCAGCCTCATCACTGACACTCCCTCTTCTGAATATCAACTCTCCTCCTATCAACTTTGAAGTCTACACCCTACCCCAACTATTTTAAACCATTAATTCCATTTTGAGAGTCTTTGTTCCTCCACCCCTTACCTCCTTAACTCCAGATGGAAACTATAAGTCATTATTTTCCCAAAGTGTCTTCCCGAGTTAGTCACTACTTTACTTTTTTCTCCTCATTTTATTTTCCTTTTTTCCTCTGCAACAGTTCCACTGGCCCTTATACTTAATGATGGTAGAATAAAGCAAGTAGAGTCACTCCATGGTACCTTTCCCTGAAAAAATAGCCAAACCAATCAGAGACAGAGATTGGTCAGGAAGTAGAAGGGCTAGGTTGGAGGAAAAAGGATATCCTCAGCTCTCTTGAGGCAAGGGGAAGAGAATTGTAGACCTGAAAAAGCAGGACATGGGGAGAGCTTGTGCTGTGAACCCTGGACAAATGCAAACACAGAGCACAGTAAGGGATTGGACATCAGCAGCTAGGACTCTGGAGGAACAAGATTTCTGCCCTAAAAAGGAAGAACATGACCAACGGACTGTCTACAGGCAAGTACTAGGGTTCCTGGAAAGGGAAGTAGTAGATTCAGAAAAAGGATTTGTTTGAGTTGTTACCTTTTTAAGGACATGTTGAATATTGAAGAGGTCCCAGTTTTTTTAATAACATTTAAGTTAGTATTATTAGTATGTATTATGTACTATATATACTGTATTGAGCATTAGAGTAAATACAAGATAATCAGATTGGACATGGTCCATGTCCCACATGGGGCTCACAGCATGAATCACAATTTTACAGATGAGGTAACTGAGGCACAGAGAAGACAAGTGTCTTGCTCAAGATCAACAGCAGATAAGTGGCAGAGCCAGGATTAATCTAGGTCATCAGCCTCCCAGGCCCATATTCTTTCCACTAGGCCATGCTGCTTCACTTGGGGTCTGCCTGTGATCTATCAGGCTGGGAAAGAAGCTCCAGGTTCTAGGGAGACCATGTGGACAAGGGAGCTGCAGAATCAGGAGGGAATGTTTTGTCCACAATTTTCCTGCTATCAGCCTTGGGAGGGTATGGTGGCAGACTAGTCCCTGATGACCTCTATGCCTTCGGGGAGATGACTGAGCTTCAGTCACAGAGTGGTGATAATTATAGGTGTTCAGAGACTAAAGGATCAGAGAGTAGGATGCTTCTGAAACCTGTGGTAAAAAAGCAGGACACCAGGTGGTCTTTAGGACTCAGCAGAGGTCGACCTGGATCCAGGTGCTCTCAAAGTGACTCCAGGGGGTTCTTTCAGCTTGAATTGAGGCTAAAAAAACCTTTGATAATATCACTGCTTGTTTCTCTCCTTTTTCTCACACCTTCTTTCTCTACCTACCAAATGACTCCTCCAGCTCTGCCTTCAGACTCACACAAGTCTTCTCTAAGCTAAAAAAGCCTTCTCTGGATCCCATTAGGTATCACCTCATATGCTTGTTCTATTTCCTATCCAAAGTCCTTGAAAGGGTTTTATGCACTTGTTGCCTTCAATTCTGCTCCACCTCCTTGAGATTTTCAACATCTTTATTCCCAGAAATCAGCACTGTCCAAGTTCACAAATGACCTTCTCATAACCATATCCATTGTGCTCTAATATGCTCTAATCCTCAGTGACCTCTTTTTCCTAAACTTTTTTCAGAATAACTCATTCTGTTCATGGACCTTGGAAGTGCTATAAAGTTTTGATAGTAATGGCACTGTTTGTCCCTTGGGTGACGTCTATTGTACTAGCGAAAGTTCATTACGTGTAGAGGGAACAAACTCATTTTTCATGAGTTTTACATTTTCCAAGGGACAATTGTTGATCAAAAATATGTTAAAAATCTCTTTAGACAGATGATATTAATTGATTCTGGCCTTATATCTTGTTACAAGTTGAATTCAATGAAGGTATCCTTTTTTGTTTTTGTCAATAATCCATAATGACACAAACAAGATTAGATTTCAAATAAGAATTTTGAGGGCAAATGACCATTTCTTACAATCCATCTCTCTCTCTCTGCATCCCCTGCGTCTCTCTTCACAATATAGATAATACAGATGGACAAGTCTGTTCCTTATTTTCAGAGATGATGATGATGATGCATGATAATCAGATCCTATACACTGGAGTGAATACAGCTGAAAAGACCTGTGTGAGGCTAACACTACCTTCTGCACTGTCAGTGAGTTCCAGGAATGTAGTTTGTTCACTGCACTGGAGCAAATTTGCATTATGTGTTGTTGGATGCAGAGTCCAGGATCAAGTAAGGGAGGGGGCCTCACATCCTGCTTGCCAGAGACGGTCTAAAGCAAACATCAAATACAAGTAAGAGCCCAGGATATTGATGGTTCTGTTGTTGAAGAAGCAATAGGACCTGCAAAGCATTCTAGAAGTAAAAGCTGTTCACCTTAAACCAGTAAAATAGGTGTCTTAAAGATTTCATATTTCACACTAAAGAAAGGGTGCATTATTTGGATTTGACATTTACAGTTCAATGTATTTTAAGCTGCCATGTTTGAGGGTATCATAAGGAATCAACTGTCAACCTAAAATAATCAAATCTCACAGGGTACAGAAGGAGGCACATTCCCAGAGTCTGCAGCAATTAGGTATAGCACAGGATGGGAGGCCAAGAAGCATAAGTGCCTGAGAAGCGGCATGGCCTAGTCGATAGAGCCTGGGTCTGGGAGTTAGAAGGACCTGTGTTCTAATCCCAGCTCCAACCACTTATCTGCTCTGTGACTTTGGACAAGTCACTTCACTTCTCTGTGCATTGGTAAAATAGGAATAGAGATTGTGAGCCCTATGTGGGACATGGGCTGTTTATAACCTAGTATATACCCTAACACTTAATACAGTGTCTGGCACAAAGTAAGTGATTAGCAAATACCATTAAAAAAATCAATTAATGGTATTTATTGAGAACTTACTGTGTGTGTAGACCACTGTACCAAGCATTTGGGAGAGTACAATAAAATAGATAGTAGACTTGATTCCTGTCCTCAAAGAACTTTCAGTTTAGCAAACCACATGACCTCTTGACTATATGATGAATCAATGAGGAGACAAAGTTCAATTTAGCTCTTTGAGTTCAGACTTCCCAAAATTTAATAAGCTTTACATGGAAAAAAATAAGCCCTCAATGTGTCTCAGCAGTTCCGTTACATTCCATTTTTCCATTTGTAATATATTTTTCTATATTTTTATAACTCTTCTAATGACTCATCTTTTATAGGCATTGTCCACAAAATACTATAATACTCTCTGCTGCTGTCCACTGTAAGCTCACCAGACGAGTGTAATCTTCTTGTTGGCAGGGGTTGTGTCTACCAACTGTAGTGCACTGTACTTTCTCCTCACATAATAAGCACTCAATAAATACCACTGAACCAGTGATGAACATTTTGTTTCAAATCATCTTAGGAGTGAGAACACATAGAATTCATGCTAGATTTTTTTTTTTTACTTCAAATAGAATTTATTTTTTTCTAATTTCAAACTGAGTTAATTATAAAGATATCACTAAGGTATATGTTCAATAAATTAAATTAAGTAAATAGGATAAAATAGTTTAACTCTGAAATATGTCTTGAGAAAAGCACTCAAGGTAACTTCCCTTTGTAAGAAACTAGGTTTAAGTGGTTACTGAATCAGGTTTAGAGTCAGGTGTTCTGAAATCCAGGTTCTTTCAATAACTAATTCTTGAGTGATACTGATTCCCTTATTGAGTGGCTTTCTTCCTAAGTTTTTCCAATATAGTCTCAAAATCTCACTGTGAAGTATGCATTCCTAATTAAGAGAGTATTTCAATCCAACCTTTCATCCCAATTCTAACCCTTGGTATTCAGATAACATGCCTTTCAGGGACAAAGAGAAAAAAGAAAATTCCCATTCTGTTCAGGCTTTCATCAAGTGACCACTGTGAGTTCTGGCTTTGATCAAGTGACCACGGTGAGCTCATTGTGGGCAGGGAATTTGTCCTTTTATTATTATATTATACTCTCCCAAGCACTGAGTACAGTGCTCTGCACACAGTAAGTGCTCAATAAATATGATGGAATGAAATAAGTAGCAGAGCCCTGGCTAGATAACTGTCTCTGGTGGGTTTAACACTTACAATTAAACTTATTTTAAGGAGCTATGAAAACAGGCCACCAGACAATAGGAAGAAATGTTGGTTATGTGGGTTGTCAAATTTCTTGGGACAATCATCCCCAAATTGAGGGTTCAATCTGGGCCAGCATTAAACTGTGAGGCCATTATAGTCGGGAATTGTCTATCTTTATTGCTGTATTGTACTTTCCAAGAACTTATTACAGTGCTCTGCACACAGTAAGGGCTCAATAAATACAACTGAGTGAATGAATTTGAACTAACAGCTGCAAGGTAGAGATGCTGGAGAAAGACATTTCCACCTAATGGAAATCTGCCCTGATCTTCCCTTGGCAAAGAGAGAACTGAACTCATTATTTATTTCAACATTTTCTGGAAAACACATTCTACCACAGTTTGATGGAAAATGAAAGAATACTGTGGGTTTTTTTTTTTAATTGAAGAAGGAGCAATATTTTCTTAGATAAAAATGTAGCACAAATGTTAGCATAACCAACTATTTTTCTTAGATTAAAAAATGAAAACAAAACAAAATAGAAAAGATTGCTCTTGCTTTTTTCAGCAGTAATTCTAGCCATTTGTGGTTAGAGTCACACATGTGTCTGGCAGGGTTATGTAAATGGATTTTCTCTTAGATATGTACATCTAAGCTTACTGTTAAGGGGAAAAAGAGTTATCCAGGTACAAAGATTATGTTATTCAACAATGACATTTATCATGATCGTCACTGTCATCATCAATACTATTTATTGAGAGCACTGCTGGGAGCCAAGAACTATACTAAACACTGAGGAGAGTACAATAAAAGCATAAGATTAGATAAACAACGTAGCTTAGTGGAAAAAGCACAGGGTTGGGAGTCAGAGGATGTGGGTTCTAAACCCAGCTCTGCCACTTGTCTGCTGTGTGACCTTGGGCAACTTGATAAACTTCTCTGTGCCTCAGTTATCTCATCTGTAAAATGGGGATTAAGACTGAGCCCAACGTGGGACAACCTGATTACCCTGTACCTACCCCAGTGCTGAAAACAGTGCTTGGCACATAGTAAGCACTTAACAAATTCCATAATTATTATTATTAAGATGTGAGACTGGACCTCAAGGAGTTTCTAAAGGAAAGGACAAGCAAACAAGGACATGGCTAATGGTAACAAAAGAATGGAAAGATGAGTAGATGAATAAATGAGTGGAAAAGTAAGTAGTATACAAATAGCATTCCTTATCCATTTTATTGGTACAGTATTTTAATAATATGCTGACTTTAAATACATTTACATTCTCGAAGTACTAAATAGGAATGTAGAGGCTCTTTCTACCTTTTGTGTACCTTGGTTATTTTTGCTGAATATTCATATTCACTGAAAATGTATTAATTTTATATCCTAGAAAATAATGTGAAAAACAGAAAAACTCAATTTTAAATCCAGATTTTCATTCAAATTATTTTTGGCTGATATATTTTGAAATATGTGTTTTCTGACAGATTAGATTCACCATCCTGAGAGTTAGAGAGATGCACTATCTTGGTAGATACACTATCTTGAAGCTGAATGTGATTGGTACATATTCAAGAGAACTAAGATTGCCACAAAAGTCACATAATTAACTGTGGCATTTGTTACATAATAATGTTGGTATTTGTTAAGCGCTTACTATGTGCCGAGCACTGTTCTAAGTGCTGGGGTAGACACAGGGGAATCAGGTTGTCCCACGTGGGGCTCACAGTCTTAATCCCCATTTTACAGGTGAGGGAACTGAGGCACAGAGAAGTTAAGTGACTTGCCCAAAGTCACACAGCAGACAAGTGGCCGAGCCGGGATTCGAACCCATGAACTCTGACTCCAAAGCCCGTGCTCTTTCCACTGAGCCACGCTGTTACATGATTACGACATGCAAAGCATTATGTTAAGCACTGGCATAGATCAGATACAGTCACTGTCCCACATGGGGCTCTAGTGGGGAGAAAAAACAGGTATTTCATTACCATTTTACATATGCAGAAAACTGAAGCAAAGTGAAGTTATTTGCCGAAGGTCACAAAGTAAGCAAATGACAACTAGGATAAGAAAACCAAATCTCTCATTGCCTAGTTCTATGATCTTTTCATTCCTTTCACATGAGGCAAATTGGATAGGTCTATTTAATTGGGACTTTATATTTCAATTTCCAATTTAAAAATTCAGGGCAAAGTTTATTTTAATTTTGCTTGTCTTGTCTAATGCTGCTGAGTCGTCTCTGACTTTTAACGGCACCATGACAACATCTCTCCCAGAACACCCCACCTCCATCTGCAATCGTTCCAGTAGTGTATCCACTGAGTATTCTCAGTAAAAATGCAGAAGTGGTGTACCATTACCTATTCACTGTACCTCCATCTCACCACCCATCTCTTGACCATGTCCTGCCTCTGTCCCAGAACTCCTTCCCCCTTTATATCCTAGAGAAGCAGTGTGGCTCAGTGGAAAGAGCACAGGCTTTGGAGTCAGAGGTCATGAGTTTGAATCCCAGCTCTGCCACTTGTCAGCTGTGTGACTGTGGACAAGTCACTTAACTTCTCTGGGCCTCAGTTACCTCATCTGTAAAATGGGGAGGAAGACTGTGAGCCCCACGTGAGACAACCTGATTCCACTGTGTCTAACCCAGCGCTGAGAACAGTGCTCTGCACATAGTAAGTGCTTAACAAATACCAACATTATTATTATTATTATTACAGTTGATTAAACAAAGCCTTATTCATTCAGTCATTCAGTCAATAGTATTTATTGAGTGCGTACTGTATGCAAGCACTGTACTAAGCTCTTGGAAAGTATAACTCGGTGATAAAGAGAGATAATCCCTGCCCACACCAGATTTACATTAGAATCACATTTCCTCGAGAGACCTTCCATGACTAAGCCCTCATTTCCTCTATTCCCTCTCCCTTCTGAGTCACCCTAGCACTCGGATTTGTGCTCTTTAATCACTCCATCCTCAGCCCCACAGCACTTCTGTACAAATCTGTAATTCATTTTTATGTCTGGTCTCCCCCTTTATTGTCTGGTCTCCCGCTCAAACTGTAAATTCCTTTTGAAAAGGACTATGTCTGACAACTCTGTTACGTTGTACTTTCCCAAACTCTTCATACACAAAGTAATTCAATTGATAGGTTGGAATATCAATGAATTCAATTGATAGGTTGGAAGCAGGGAGGTCATCAGGAAGGCTAATACAGTAGTTGAGGTGGACTATGATAAGCACTTGGACATGGAAGCAGTTTGGATCGAGAGGAAGGAGTGGATTTTAGATGTGTTTTGAAGGTAGGACCAAAAGAATTGGTGACAGGTTGAATATGTGTTTTTAATGAGAGAAATGAGTCAAGGATAACACACTGGGCGACTGAGAATTGCGGTGTTGCTTGCTTTTCTGGCAAAGTATCGGGAAGGAGAGGGTTTGAGTGGGAAGATGAGGAATTCTCTTTTGGATATCTGTTTATTAAGACCAGAGGTAAAGAGAGGGATTACTCAAAGTGAGTAATTTATTTCATAATATCTCATCTATTACCCATAATGATTTTTTATGGTATTTGTTAAGCACTTACTATGTGCCAGACACTGTATTAAGTTCTGGGGTAAATAGAGACTAATCAGGTTGGATCCTAGTCCATGTTGCACATTTGGCTCACAGTCTTAATCCCCATTTTATAGATGAAGTAACTGAGGCATAGAAAAGTTGATAATAAGAATGGTATAATAATAATGACATTTGTTAAGTGCTTACTATTAACCAGGCACTGTACTAAGCACTGGTGTGGACACAGACAAATCGGGTTGGACTCAGTCCATATCCCACATGGAGTTCACAGTTGAAATCCCCATTTAACAGATGAGGTAACTGAGGTTCAGAGAAGTAAATTAACTTTTCCAAGGGCACAGAGCCGACAAGTGGCAGAGCTGGGATTAGAACCCAGGTCCTTCTGACTCCCAGCCCATAATCTATCCACTAGGTAACACTCCTCATTTAACTAATGACTAAATCTCTAAAAATAGTAGCAAAAGTATCTTTTCTACATATCCCTTCTGAATTTCAATAATCAATGGATTATCTTAATAGGTACTGTCTGCAAAAATTTTCTGTATTTCATGAAATGTTTTTACAAGTTTTACATGCTTTTATTTTACAAGTTTTACCTGCATGAAATGTTTGTGGACAATAGAAAAGCAATCTGGTTTAGAAGAACATAGTACTGACAGGAAAGGGGTGAGTCTGGAGCGATAGTGACCAGTGAGGAGGCTGATATAATCATTAGTCAAGTCTGGGATTTGCTAATTCCTGGACAAGTATAGTGGCAATTTGGCTTAAAATGAAGGAGCAGATTCTGGAGATTTTGTGGAGGGAGAATTGACAGATTCAGCAACTGACTCAGTAGGTGGGTTGAAACTTGAAAGGAGGCCATGGTTATGGATTTGAGAGATACAGTGGATGGTGGTGTCATGTCAACTTTTATGGGAAAGTTAAGTAAGGCAGTTTGGGAGAAAAGATGAGGAATTCCAATTTGGATATGTGGAACGTAAGGTGCTGGTGGGACATCCATATATAGATGGCCTGCCAACAGGACAATTTATGAGATAGCAGAGGAGGAGAGGAATTCTGGCAAGTGAGGTAGTTTTGGAAGAAATCCATGCAGCAGTTGTATTTAAAGCCATGGCAAGGTACCCACCAGCTACTTGCATTTCAAATGAAATTATTTCCTTTTGAATGAAAAGTTTATTGTCAAAATCCTAATTACACTTTCCATCAGCCTGAATATCTCTTTTGGAGAAGGCTTTCTTTCAGTTCAGTCCTATTTATTGAATGCTTACTCTGTGCAGGACACTATACTTCAGTCGGCGGTCAAAGGAAGGTCACCATCTGCCCCTCTCCTGTTAATGAGCTTGTTGAAAGATGAGGGGGTCCGTTTTAAAGTGTGAATTCCGGATACAATTTCAATAATAATGTATATTTATTTTATTATATTTTGTTATAACAGAATTTGCCTTTGATTTGTGTAGATATGGAAAATAAATCAAGTCAGTAACCATCTTCAGAAATTTTAAGATCTGAAGGCAGACTGTAGAACACCGGGAAATTAATGATACAGTATGCATTTTTCTCTTGAAATAATTAATCGACTGCCAGATTTTTTTCTTAAAGAAAATATCATAACTCTTCTCTCATTACATCAGTTCATTTTCTTATGTTGTGTTTTATGTGTAGCAGAATATTTAGGTATTTTATCATTTTTATTTTTAATCAGTTCATTAGTCATCTTCCTCTCATATAGTGATTCTTGCGTTATTTTATGCGGAATTTACCAATATGCCATTTTGTATAAAGTTTTCCAGTCGAATTAAAACTTTAGAACAACTCCAAGTAGTTTCTCAAAGCTTCACACACTTCTGTCTTTTTTAGCATTGTTGATTACATTAAACACGAAAAGGAAAGCTCTTGTTGACATGATAATTACTTAGATAAATTGCCTGCTAGTGGGCTAACACATGTAAATGAGTTTCAGAGTTAGTTTAAAAGAAAGGCATCCTCACTAACATGGTCACCCCCTTGATCAAATGAGTGTCTCATGGAAATGAGGTTATTGTCTTTGATCTACATGCATATTCAAGAGGTCTCCACCTTAAAATCTAGAAACCTATCGACATGGACATTGCCCAAAGTCCTTAATTAGAAGTATCTCCTGAAATCTATCTCTGTATCTAAAGAAAAAGTGTGTAAATTATTTAAAACTAAATTATTTCAACCTGTCAAACTCTCTATGTTTCTCCCAAAGTCAGTCTATATTTTTATGGGTTTAGTTTTTTGGGAGGTGAAAGTGTTAAGGGTGGTGTTCGTTGTGCTAGATTTTGAATATATTATACAGGAAATTCATATACGCCCAATGCCTTGGGTAAGTCTTTGCTGTGTTTGGAACATTCCAATTTCTTGTCACCTGTATTCTGTTTTGATCAGTTTCTGTGCCATCTGCCTGCAATTTTCTTATATGAAATGTCTTTCCATCTAAATTTGCGATTACTTTAGTTTTATCCTCATTCGTATCTAACTACATTTTATAGAGGGATTCTCCCCTCTTCGTGGCTCAGTGGAAAGAGCACGAGCTTGGGAGTCAGAGGTCGAGAGTTCTAATCCCCACTCCGTCGCGTGTTAGCTGAGTGACTTTGGGTCTGAGTCTCTCTGTGACTCAGTTACCTCATCTGTAAAATGGGGATTAAGACTGTGAGACCCACGTGGGACAACCTGATCATTTTGTATTCTCCCCAACACTTAGAACAGTGCTTTGCACATAGTAAGCACTTAAATTTCATTATTATTATTTTAATTATGATAATGATGTCCATAACAATAATTACGGTATGTAAATTCATTCGTTCATTCAAAAAGTTCATTCAAGAAGCAGTGTGGCTCAGTGGAAAGAGCACGGGTTTAGGACCCAAACGTCATGAGTTCTAATCCCGGCTCCGCCACCTGTCAGCTGTGTGACTTTGTGAAAGTCACTTCACTTCTAGGTGCCTCAGTTACCTCATCTGTAAAATGGGGATGAAGATTGTAAGCTCCACTTGGGACCACCTAATTACCCTGATCGCCCCCAGCACTTAGAACAGTGCTCGGCACATAGTAAGTGCTTAACAATTACCAAAATTATCATTATTATTATTATTACTTCAATCGTATTTATTGAGCGCTTAGTGTGTGCAGAGCACTGTTCTAAGCGCTTGGAAAGTACAATTTGGCAACAGAGAGAGAAATCCCTGCCCAACAATGGGCTCACAGTCTAGAAGGGGGGGAGACAGACAACAAAACAAAACAAGTAGACAGGCATCAATACCATTAAAATAAATAAATAGAACCATAGTTAAATGAACATCGTTAATATAATAGAGCAATAAATATGTACAAATATATATATATGAGTGCTGTGGGAAGGGGAAGGAAGAAAAGCAGAGGGAGGGAGTAGGGGCAATGGGGAGGGGAGGAGGAGCAGAGGGAAAGGGAGGGCTCAGTCTGGGAAGGACTCCTGGAGGAGGTGAGCTCTCACTAGAGCTTTGAAGGGGGGAAGAGAGTTTGGCAGCTGTGAGGAGGGAGGGCATGGTAGGTAGGACGTGGGCCAGGGGTCGATGGCGGGACAAGTGAGAACAGGCCCAGTGAGGAGGTGAGTGGTTAGGAGAGAAGGGAGGTGAGGTAGGAGGGGGCAAGGTGATGGAGAGCTTTGAAGCCAAGAGTGAAAAGCTTTTCTTCATGCAAAGGTTGATAGGCAACTACGAGTGTTTCTGCAAAAAAATAATCTGGGCAGTGAAGTATAAACTGGAGAGACAGGAGGATGGGAGATCAGAAAGGAGGCTGATGAAATAATCCAGTCCGGATAGGATGAGAGAAGTATCAGCAAGGTTGTAGTTTGGGTGGAGAGGATAAGGTGGATCTTGGTGCTTACCATATGCAAAACACTGTATTAAGTGTTGAGGTAGAAATAAGATGCTAATGCCAGTGAGTCCCTAATGGGGCACTCAGTCTAGGGGAGATAGGGTATGTATTCCCTATTTTGCAAATGAGAAAACTGAGATAAGTACAGTGCTCTGCACCCAGTAAGCACTAAATAAATATAATAATAATAATAATAATGTTGGTATTTGTTAAGCGCTTACTATGTGCAGAGCACTGTTCTAAGCGCTGGGGTAGACACAGGGGAATCAGGTTGTCCCACGAGGGGCTCACAGTCTTAATCCCCATTTTACAGATGAGGGAACTGAGGCACAGAGAAGTGAAGTGACTTGCCCACAGTCACACAGCTGCCAATGGCAGAGCTGGGATTCAAACTCATGAGCCCTGACTCCAAAGCCCGTGCTCTTTCCGAATGAAAGAATGACTGCCCAAGGTCACACACAGCAAGCCATGTGGCCAGCAGAGATTAGAACCCAGATAGGTTTTTTGACTCTCAGGCCTAAGAGTTGTACACTAAGGCCAAGCTGCTTCTGTGTTTCGCTGGGGAAATTTTGCCCCATTATGAAAAATGGTGAAATATAGAGAAATTTTATTTTGTACTAACCCCTGGGACTATGAATTTTGGAAGTAATGGACATGAAAAAGTGGAAGTTTTCATTATTATTACATTTGAGGATCAGTACGTCTTCGAATAACATTTGTGATTATTACAATACTTCAAATATATAATTTTGTATTAAATATCTTCCATTTTCAAATTTGTTCCCTCATAATGTTTTGCTGCTGTTGCTAAATTATTTACCATCACCAGAAGGCAATGATAGTTTCTTGTTTTGTTTTTAATTAAGAAGATTTTTGGCATATTTGAGTTGTTTACTCAAAAATATGCTTTGAATTTATCTTATTGAATCCTGAAAAAAATTACAGTAGTTTCTGGGAAAATCAAGGTCTGCCCTGACATGGGGCCATTTTACAGTTCTCATATGGGTCTTGTGTTTGTTCAGGAAGACTTAGCTTAAATAGTCATTTTCCAAATGAAAGGACAATGTGTTTGGATTACTTTGTTACTCAAACTGCAATTAAATTCATGAAGGTAATTTCTGTTTATCACATTTGTGCAATAGACAAAATTAACATTGCTAACAATATGAAGTTGAAAGAAATCAAAACTCAATTTGGCTTATCTTGATCTACAAAATAGTAGGTATCTAATTTCATCATGCAAAGAGTCCTACACTTAAAAATAGGGACCCACACGCAACATACCCTGACATGTAAGCCTTTTTTGTTGTTTTCAAAACATTTATTTGTTGAATTCCCTGTATTTGAGGAACTATAATTTGCCTAATTTTTTTAGTCTTCTGGATACCACGTTAATCTTTAGTAGGTCCTGAATGAATAGTAACATTACTGTTGTGGACTGAGAATGTGTCTACTAACTCTGTTGTGCTATACTCTCCTAAATGCTTAATACTGTGTTCTGCATAGAGTAAGCAGTTAATAAATACCACTGATTGATGAATAGGCCTAGAAATTAGTACACTCAGTATTATTCCCTATTTATTAAAAAACCATCATCCAGAATCAACTAAAAGGGCAGTTAAGTATTCCAGTCAAAAAAATAACATTTTAGTTATGATTCTAAAAGGGGCAGGACTAATCACAGTGCCTATTATTGCTTTAGCTACCTCGCAGTTTACATGGCCATTCACATTCTCACATACATAATGCATGCGCGCGCACACACACACACACACACACAGAGCAGTCTTCCTAATTCAGTGATGATGCTTTGATTAGACTGTAAGCCCATCATTGGGCAGGGATTGTCTCTATCTGTTGCCAAATTGTACATTCTAAGTGTTTAGTACAGTGCTCTGCACATAATAAGCACTCAATAAATACTATTGAATGAATGATATTATTTGTTAAGTGCTTACAATGGGCCAAGCACTAAGTGCTGGTTTTATCACTATTGCAATTGTGACTAAGAAAAGCAATGTAGGATGGGTATATTCTCCTGCTTTGCTCACAAATAAAGATGGTGCTTCAGTCAAGCAACCAATCAATCATATTTATTGAAGTTGGGTGGAGAGCACTGTTCTAAGCATTTGCGAGAGTATAATATAGCAAAGTCAGTAGCTACATCCCCTTTCCTCAATGAGCTACCAGTCTGGATGGGGAGACAGCCCTTAATATAAATGAATAAATTACAGATGTGTACTTAAGTGCCTGGGGCTGAGGGAGGAGTGAGGAAGGGGGAGCAAATCCAAGTGAAGCGTCGACATAGAAGGGAGAATAAAAAGAAGAAATGAGGGCTTAGTCAGGAAAAACCTCTTGAGGAGACATGCTTTGAATAAGTCTTTGAAGGTAGGGTAATGTACGTCACATATGAAGAGGGAGGACGTTCTAGGCCAGAGGCGGGATGTGGAAAAGGGATTGCAGTGAGAGGTCGGTTCATTATTTTATTGTTTTGTCCCTATATCAGACCTCTCTCCCTGTTTTCAACAAGTACTTCCTTGTATCCTGATTTTCATGGAGCTTTTGATCTAGGAGAATAACATTAATTTTAGCAGGCCAGCTTCAACTTTCGACTGCTGTGGTCGCCCAACAGATCACTGCTATGTTTCATTGTTTAAGACTGCTTTTTACTGCATCATTTTCTGCCTTCCAACATTGCATGTGCCTCCTTCCTGTTTCTTATACAACACATTGTACTGTCTTCTATCCTCCTTACATGTCCAAACCAGGGGACCACTGTAGTTGTGAGCATTGTTTTGATGCTAGTGAGCTGAATTTCATTTTAGACAATCTTGTCCTGCCATTTGATGTAGAGTAGGATTCAGGATGATGTTGATGAAAATTACTCAAGAGGCTAAATGTGCTTAACGTGGCTCAGTGGAAAGAGCCTGGGCTTCGAAGTCAGAGGTCATGGGTTAGAATCCCCTCTCTGCCACTTGTCAGCTGTGTGAATGTGGGCAAGTCACTTAACTTTTCTGTGCCTCAGTTACCTCATCTGTAAAATGAGGATTAACTGTGAGCCTCACTTGGAACAATCTGATTACCTTGTATCTATCCCAGCACTTAGAACAGTGCTCTGCACATAGTAAGCGCTTAACAAATACCGACATTATTATTATTATTAACAACACTAGTTCTCGTTCCCACGGCTATTTGGAAGGTTGGAAATAGCCTTGTAGACTCTTAGTATGGAGCTTGATGCTCCTGTGTTCACCACACTCTATCCAAAGGCCATGCTGACCCTATTTTGTTTTCTAACATGGGACAATAAACTGTCTAAATAGCAGAATTCAGTGGTTGCTTTGAGTTCTGTGTTGCTGATGAAAATTTCTCATCTATATGTAAGTATCTGAGGCTGAGGGAGAAGAAAGGGGAGCAAATCCAAGTGAAGGGTCAACACAAAAGGGAACATGTCTGTTATTTTATATTGTAGACTCTCATTACAGGGCTGATACATAGCCTCTGTGTGTCTCAAATCCCCTGCTCATACCAACCAGGACTTTCCTATACCAGAGGAGTATCAATGACAAGTAATAGTGTCAAAACACACCACCGACCACCACGGTTGCTGTGGAAAGTTTTTTACTTAGTTTTACCAATGAGCAAGGGAGTGACATACACACTCTCACTCACTTTACTCCACCAAGGGTCTAATACTAGTCTGCTGATCAAGGGAGCCTCTTCTGCCAATGATGCTTCTTTCTGCTTCCAAATGCTGCAGCCTTTTGCTGCTTTCAAGTCCTGCTCTTCTGCTGCTCGCTTCTTCAGTGCTTGCTTCTCTGTGCTGTTTCTGTTCCAGGTGCTACCCTCTGCATGCTTCAGTGCTTCATGCCTGTCTGCTTGCCTCAGAGAGCCCCAGTGCTGCTTCTGCTGCTTCTGCCTTTCTGCATGCTTCAACGTGTGTCCTCACGGTTCAAAACGAGTCTTTTATCTGCCTTGGGTGTCACATCTTGTGGCTCTACATGCAGTCATTGATTGGTCCAGGCCCATTATTAGGTAGAACAAGGAGAGAAAGTCCCACCAACCTCCATACTCCACCCCCCACTGGCCTCCAATCACATGTCTCAGGTAGAGCACATCAGTGCCTTCACCAGTCTCTTCCTTGTTCATGGGAACACAGTCACTAATAAGACAGCTTGCTCTGGGCTCACCACACTGTCTTCTTCAGATTTATTGTCTCACCACAGTTCTGTGCTGTATTTGCAAAATGATTCCTAAGTATTTGCATGTTTTCTTGTGTATGAGCCTCTGGAACACTGCTGACTGCAAATAGTAGCAGCTGAGCAGTAAGAGTTGAGCTGTAAGAGTTTCCCAGTGGGCCAAAAGTGTATTCTGATGCCAGCTTGCTGATTTATCATTGAATACTTGACCATGGCACCACAAAAGAGAGAGAAATTTTACTTGGAGTACTCCAGAGGAAAAATTCTGAATGGCAGTCTACGGCCAGGGATGCACAATGTCATGCATGTTACTAAATAGTTTATGTCCTGAAAAGTGACTTGGGTTCCTCTCCCAGACCCTTTCTCCACCCAACCATTTCCAAATCATTCCTTTTATTGCCACCCTTCCATCCTTCAACAAGATAGATCCTTCAAGCTGTCCCCAGCTGCTTCTGGCATGCCCTACCTCTTTACCCAAACTGTTCCTTGGGTTTGGATGTGTCATTTTTACTGCTGTAGTCACAAAGGAGTTTGGTACACATTAGCCAGTAGCCATATCATTATTGTGCCCCACTTCAAATTAAACTGTAACCTTGAGAAGCAGTGTTGCCTAGTGGATAGATTGCAGGCCTGGGAGTCAGGAAGACTTGGGTTCTAATACCAGCTCTGCCACTTGTCTGCTGTGTGACCTTAGGCAAGGCACTTAAATTCTCTGTGCCTCACTTACCTCATCTATAAAATGGGGATTAATACCGTGAGCCTCATATGGAACATTGATCGTATCCAATCTAACACTTAACAAATACTGTTAAAAAAAAGCTTAATTACTGTTAAAAAAGCAGTGTTCTACACACACTAAGCACTCAAAAACTACCACTGATTGATTATTGAGCACCTAATATCTATATAACAGACACGGTTAAAACCTGGGTTTTAATCCCTGCTCTTCAATTGTCTCTTTTATGAACAAGGGCAAGTCACTTAACTTCTCTGTGTCTCAGTTTCCTCACCTGTAAAATGGGGAACTAAATTATCAACATATCCTGTTAGAGATCATTTTCAATGTTCCAACCCTTAACTCTGTTTTGCCCATTCATATTGCTCTGCAATTCTCAGGAATAGTCCCCAGAGTCCAGATGGACTGGCAGGAGACTAATCAATCAATGAATAAACCACACAGTGGTATTTATGGAGAGCTTATTGTGTACAGAGCACTGTGCCTAGTGCTTGGGAGATTACAATACCAATAATCTCCCAAGTATAATCCAAAACTGAGGTGGTAGATATTCTCCCTGCCCTCAAGGAGTTTAAAATCTTTGGGGGACACAGATAATTAGATAGGGGAAATAGTGTAGGAGGATATGTGCTTAAGGGCTCTGGGGATGGGGATGAGGAAGGGTGACTACCGAAGTGCAGGACAATACAGAAGTGAGGATGAAAAGGGTGGGGAAATAAGGGATTAGTGAGACTGCCAAAGAAAGTCACCTACATCCCTGAGCAATTGCATTCACCTAATGCCCCGGCCCCCCTCTTCCTCTTCCAGGTCAATCAGACCCCTACGAAGCAATCACAAGGGATGAAAATAACTGTGATTACTCTGATTGAAAGAATTGGTTGAAAATTCCTTTGTGTTTGATTGAAAATGAGGTGGAATCCACTGTCCATTAAGTCAAGGTTTGTCTTTTTTTTTATAATGGGGGTTGATTTTGTCCAGAAGTAAATCAGCCTCTGTGGTGCCTACATAATCCTCCTCAGGGCACTCGCTGTGTACCTGCAGCATATGCACTGGGTGAAATTTATCACCCAAGATACTCCCCAGTGGAAAAGCAATCCAGTATGTGTGAATGTGAACATGATCCCCAGAGAGCTTTCTCTCCCACACCAGGATTTTGTCCTGAAACAGAAACTAAAAATTTTAGCTGTAATATTTTAGCATTGGAAAAGATGTTAACAGCACATGCTTCATTAATCTGTTTTTATATTATATACATGGCTTTTTACATACTCTTCAAAGATTTGGGAGGGTCTTCAGTCACCTGGGAGGAATCATCCATCAGTCAATCAATGAATTAATGGTATTTATTGAACCCTTACTGTGTGCAGAGTATTGTACTAAGACCTTGGGAGAGTAAAATATAAGAGAACTGGTAGACATGTTCCTGTCCACAACAAACTTAGAGTCTAGAGAGTGAGTTTATAGTATCAGGTAGCAGGCCTGATCTTAGGCATGAACTGCCATTTGGAGTTTTTTCAAGCACTTAGAACACTGCTCTGCACAAAATAAGTGTTCAAAAAATGACACTGTTTGAAATACAATTGATTTTTCTCCAGCCACATTCTGTGGTGTCACCCTCAGTGTTGCAACAAGACTTCAGCAAAATGACATCAGAATAAACTCCCTACCCCCTTTAAGTAGAAGAAGAAGAAGAAGGAAGAAGAAGAAAGAATAAAAAACAAAGAAGGAAGAAAAAGGAAAAAGGAGAAGGAAGAAAGAAAAAGAGAAGAAGGATGTGCCTGGCACAGTACTAAGCACTGGAGTAGTTACAAGGTAATCAGGTTGGACACATTCCTATCCTACATGGGACTCACAGATGAGGTAACTGAGGCACAGAGAAGTGAAGTGACTTGCCCAAGGTCACACAGCAGACAAGTGAAGTGAGATTAGAACCCAAGTCCTGCTGACTTCTAGCCCTTGCTCTATCCACTAGGCCATGCTACCTGGAGGGAATCTGCTCCTCAGCTGGGTCACTCTCCAATCTGCCCAACAACTATTACTGAGCCATACAGCTCCACCCACATTCCCACTGCCATACTGGGGAAAAGACTTGGGGGTGGGAAGGCAAGGGGAGGGAGTGGATGGCCTTGCTTGACATTTTGGGGTTTTTTCCATGCTCACAGGCCCTACTCTGCCTTTCTTTTCTCAGGGGGTCTCCACCATTAGAAAGGGAGGGGAAAATGCAGTAGTTTAATTGTAATAGGATTGCTTGGGTGGAGAGGAAGGCCAGATCCAGGAAATATTTTGGAAGAAGAATTGGCAGCATTTAGCAGTTAATTTGAATGAGAGATCTGAAAGGCTGTGAAGACTAGAAGTAACCCCAAGGTTAGAGACTCCTGGGACAAAGAGGAAGAGGGTGTACAAGAGAAAAGGTAAGTTTGTGATTTTCAACAATATGAACTAGGGAGAAAGCATGAACAGATATGTGAGGTGGCAGCCAGCATCATATTTGCTTACTGACTTGTCTTTCAAGACTGCGGTGATACAATAGAGCCAGGTAATTCTCCAGATAATTTGTTTGTATCCTAATTACCCAGCTAGAGAATTCACTTGCATCTGGTGAATTCTGCTGGAAAAAGTATCTGTGCTTTTAGCAAAGCGATTCCCCCTGGGGAATTTCTATAAAGTGGTTAACACTACCAGAATATTGAGAGCAACTAGCACAAGAGCTCAGAGCTCGTGTTACTTGTGTGTCAGCTATTTAGAGATATATATAGTGAGATGCTGATAGAGAAATATATCTCTATCTTGCTGAGGACCTTTGACTTCTAGGTCAGAGACCGGACTTATCACAGTCAAAGCTGGTCATCTCAGAGCAATATCTGGATGTATACGTGGTGGTTGGAAGAGATAGTCATATGTAAAGGGGCAGGATCACACACATTTTGTAGGATACACTCAGAGAATCCCAAATGAAACTGTGTTCTGGTTAAATCCTTTCCATGACATCCTCAACCCCTTTCAGGCTGCAGCATGCCTAGGGCTACTCACAGGAGGTTTGGTCACTTTTAATATTGCTGGAAATGTCATAAGACAAAGAGCCACCTGTGTTCAGTGACATTGATATCCAGGGACTTGGATATTAAATTAAGGTTGTGATTTTCTAACTGAAAATAAATAGTTTAAATATATAATTTAAAATATAACAGTATTTTTCCCATATCATGGCAGTTGCATTTCTGCAAATCCCAGTTATTCATAAATTGTTTTGTGCCAATTATTCAATTGGAAATTATGGCTTAAATGGAACGTGGTGAAAAACAATTAAAGCAATATATGGCACCTATTAGGCTAGATGAAATTAATGAATATTTTGGAAGGCAAAAAAGCCATAGAAAGGCTTTATAAAGGTAAATCCTGGAGGGAATTAATGTATTACATGTATTTCTTTGAAACGTATCACTGGTTAGTAACACCTCATGGGGAACAAATGAACACTGTGTAAAAGTATTTCTTAGTAAATAATGCATTTTAAACATTTGTAATTGGTATCCATTGATAACACAACTGCCACACTATCTTGGATCTCTGTTAGCTCTGTTATCAATGGATACCAATTACAAATATTAAAAATTTTTAAAATATAAAAATAATGGTATTTGTTAAGAGCTTACTATGTGCCAAGCGCTGTTCTGAGCACTTGGGGAGATACAAGGTATTCAGGTTGCCCCATGTGGGGCTCTCAGTCTTAATTCCCATTTTACAGATGAGGTAACTGAGGTACAGAGAAGTTAAGTGACTTGCTTAAGATCACACTGCTGACAAGTGATGGAGCTGGGATTAGAACACACGATCTCTGACTCCCAAGCTGAGCCATGCTGTCAGAGGACCTGGATGTTAATTCCTGCTCTGCCACTTGTCTGCTGTGTGACCTTGGGTGAGTTACTTAACTCTTCTGTGCCTCAGAGACTTGTATCTCATTTTACAGTGCTTAGAACAGTGCCTAGCACATTGTAAGCATTTGATGTAGAGCACAGGCCTGAGAGTCAGAAAGTCATGGGTTCTAATCCCAGCTGCACCACGAGTCTGCTTTGTGACCTTGGGGAAGTCACTTAACTTCTCTGTACCTTCATTCCCCCATCTGTAAAATGGGGATTAAGACTGTGAGCCCTGTGTGAGATAGGGATTTTGTCCAACCTGATTACCTTGTATCTACCCCAGTGCTTAGAACAGTACCTGGCACTTACTATGGCACTTAAGAAATATGATCATTTTTATTATTATAACTAAAAAAAAAGCTGGAGCATCATTCAACACCAGATTAACCCAAGAAATGGAATTCATCCTTCTTTAGTCTTTTCATTTTAAATTTATCCTTATCAATCACATTCATAGAGTGCTTATTGTGTTCAGAGCTCTGTACTAAGCTCTTTGGAGAGTCCAGTGCAATAAAATTATTCGACCTGATCCTTTCCCTCAACAGTATGACAATTTAACCACCAGCTTCTTATCAACTTTCCAGACTCCTGTGAGTTAGTGAGCCCCTCAGGGCCTGGAAAAGAGTGCTATTTATCCTTTATTGTATTAATCCCAGTGTATATTACAATGCTTTTTCACTCAGTAAGCACTTAATAAATAACCAATGAATGAATGAAATGAATTGCATGGTCTGAAACTTAAAACTCACTCTTTATCACTTGCATATTGAAGATTTGCCCAGTTCAATCTATGTTTGGAAGCAATTTGTGGAATGTACTACCTGAGTTCCCTCTAGACTGAACTACTTGTGGGCAGGGAACGTGTCGATCAACTCTGTTATGTTGTACTCTCCCAAGCATGTAGTACAGTGCTCTGCACACAGTAAGTGCTCATTAAATTCATTGAGAAGCAGTGTGGCTTAGTGGAAAGAGCCCGGGCTTGGGAGACAGAGGTCGTGTGTTCTAATCCTGGCTCTGACACTTGTCAGGTGTGTCACTTGGGTCACTTCACTTCTCTGTGCCTCAGTTACCTCATCTGTATAATGGGGATTAAAACTGTGAGCCCCATGTGGAACAACCTGATAACTTTGTATCTACCCCAACGCTTAGAACAGTGCTTGGCACTTAGTAAGCGCTTAACTAATACCATTATTATTATTATTATTAATAAATATGATTGATTCAAATGAATTTCCAAGTGGTGTGAGCCTTTATCAAAGTCCTAAATCCCTCAATATTCAGCTGGGAAATACAGTTGTGAAAAGACTGATAGGAGCATTTCATTTTCCAAAGTTCTGAAAATATGATTATGGAACAGATGTGACATTCCTTGGGAGTGCACTCTGTAGTAAGTAGCACAATGGGAGACCCAAAAGAGTAAACAAAATCTTCAAGCAGGTGAACAATGGTGTTGAAGAACCCCCACTATATGGTTCATTGGGTTTTTCCATAACATCTTACCCCATAAAACTTAAAATAGAAAGCCTGAAATTTATCCCTGAACTAAGAAAAGTTTCTGGCCTTTGTTCAGAGACAAGACTGAAGCTAAATGAAAACTGTTTTAAATGTCAACATCTGAATACTAACTCATTATCATTTGCTTTAAAATACTGACATTACTAAATAGAAATATGTATATGTATACTTTTTCTTTGTATTTCCCATTCCTCAACATGCAAGTGAAACAATACAAATAATGGGAAATAGCATCTGAAAATCAAAGTCATTCAATAATCTTCATATGTACTCTCCCAAGCACTTAAGTATAGTGCTCTACACACAGTAGTGCTCAATAAATATGATTGATTAATTGATTGATCGAGGGCCCACTGTACCTTTCATCCATGACCTTTTCCTTTCCCGCTCTCTCCTCCTCTCGCCCTTTCGGAAACTTGGCTCACTCCCGAAGACACGGTCTCCGCCGCTTTCTCCAGTGGTGGCCTCTCTTTCTCCCACTCCCCCGGATTTACCAGAAAGGGAGGAGACGTCGGCTTCCTCCTCTCACCCCACTGCTGCTTCCGGACTTTGATATCCCTCCTCCCCCTTCCCTCTCCTTCCCCTCCTTCCAAGCCCATATCATTTGCCTTTACCAGCCCCTCCAGATACTTGTTGCTGTCATCTACCGCCCTCCTGGTCCCACCTCTGACTTCTTCAACCACCTAGACCCCTTTCTCACCTTCCTTCTCTCCTTCTCTCTGCCCACTCTGATCCTTGGAGACTTCAACATCCACATGGATGTACCCGATGACTCCTCTGCCGCCCGCCTGCTATCCCTCCCCGACTCTGCCGACCTCTTGCTCCACCATATCGCGCCCACTCACCGACTCGGTCATACCTCGACCTCCTCATCTCCTACCGCTGCACTATCTCCTCCCTCACCAACTCTCAAATCCCTCTCTCTGACCATAACCTTCTCACCTGCCTCATCTCTCACACTCCCTCCCCCTGCAAATTGTTGCTACTCCCCCACAGAGACCTCCACTCTCTTGAACACATCCATCTTTTCAAAAGCAACTCTACCCACCTTGCCCCCCTCCTCTCTTTCCACTTTCGATGATCAGGTCTCTGCTCTCAACTCCAGCCTCTCTACTCATCTCAACTCTCCCGCCTCCCTTTCCCTCTGCCGCTCTCGCTCCACTAACCCACAGCTCTGGGTTCCACCTCTGTCCGCCTCCTACGCTCCTATGCTCGAGCTGCTGAGCGCTGCTGACAAAAGTCCAAGCACCAAGCTGACCTCATACATTTCAAATTTATCCTTTCCTGCCTTAACTCTGCCCTCTCCTCTGCCAGGCAAAACCTCTTCTCCTCTCTCATCAACACCCATGACCGTCACCCCCGTCAATTGTTCCGGATCTTTCACTCTCTCCTTAGGCCCGCTGTTCTCCCCCTCCCACATATCTCACCCCCAATGATCTGGCCACCTACTTCATCATAAAAATTAACACAATCAGGTCTGAGCTCCCCAGAGTCACCCCTCCCCCACTTGCTTCCCCCCTCCCCTACTCTCTCCCCTACTTTGCCATCTTTCCCTGCAGTATCCTCAGAGGAGATCTCCTCCCTCCTTGCAAGTGCCACCCCCTCCACCTGCGCCTTGGACCCCATTCCCGCTCACCTTATAAAAGCCATCGCCCCTGCGCTCCTCCCCGCCTTAACTTCTATCTTTAACCACTCACTCTCCAATGGCTTCTTCCCCTCTGCCTTCAAACATGCCCATGTCTCCCCCATCCTAAAAAAACCCTCCTCTCATCCCCACTTCCCCTTCCAGTTATTGCCCTATCTCCCTACTAACCTTCCTTTCCAAGATCCTAGAACGAGTCATCTACACTCGCTGCTTAGGATTGCTTAACCCCCATTCTCTCCTGGACCCCCTCCAATTTGGCTTCCGTCCCCTCCACTCTACCGAGACTGCTCTCTCTAAGGTCACCCATGACCTTCTTCTTGCCAAATCCAATGGCTCCTACTCCATTCTAATCCTCCTTGACCTCTCTGCTGCCTTTGACACTGTCGACCATCCCCTTCTCCTCCACACCTTATCTCACCTTGGCTTCACGGACTCCGTCCTCTTCTGGTTCTCCTCTTATCTTTCTGGCCGGTCATTCATCATCCTTCACAGGTTCCTCCTCCCCCTCCCATCCTCTAACTGCAGGAGTTCCTCAAGGGTCAGTTCTTGGCCCTCTTCTGTTCTCCATTTACACTCACTCCCTTGGTGAACTCATTCGGTCCCACGGCTTCAACTACCACCTCTACGCAGATGACACACAGATCTACATCTCTGCCCCGTCCTCTCCCCCTCCCTTCAGGTTCGTATCTCCTCCTGCCTCCAGGAGGTCTCTACCTGGATGTCTGCCCGCCACCTAAAACTCAACATGACCAAAACTGAGCTCCTCATCTTCCCTCCCAAGCCCGGTCCTCTCCCTGACTTCCCTATCACCGTGGATGGTACGACCATCCTTCCCGTCTCTCAGGCCCGCAACCTCGGTGTCGTCTTTGACTCGTCTCTCTCGTTCACCCCACACATCCTATCCGTTACCAAGACCTGCCGGTTTCACCTTTATAACATCGCCAGGATCCGCCCTTTCCTCTCCACCCAAATGGCTACCTTACTGCTACAGACTCTTGTAATATTCCAGCTAGACTGTGTCAGCCTTCTCTCTGATCTCCCTTCCTCCTCTCTTGCCCCACTCCAGTCTATTCTTCACTCCGCTGCCCGGCTTATCTTCCTGCAGAAACGATCTGGGCATGTCACTCCCCTTCTTAAACACCTCCAGTGGTTGCCTATCAACCTCCACTCCAACAAAAACTCCTCACTCTAGTCTTCAAGGCTCTACATCACCTTGCCCCTTTCTACCTCTCCTCCCTTCTCTCTTTCTATTGCCCACCCCGCACGCTCCGCTCCTCTGCCGCCCACCTCCTCACCGTCCCTCGGTCTCACTTATCCCGCCGTCGACCCCTGGGCCATGTCCTCCCGCGGTCCTGGAATGCCCTCCCTCCCCACCTCCACCAAACTAATTCTCTTCCCCTCTTCAAATCCCTACTTAAAGCTCACCTCTTCCAAGAGGCCTTCCCAGACTGAGCTCCCCCGTTTTTTCCCTCTGCTCCCTCTACCCACCCCCTTCACCTCTCTGCAGCTAAACCCTCTTCTCCCCCCTTTCCCTCTCCTCCTCCTCCCTCCCATCCCACCCCCTCAGCACTGTACTCGTCCACTCAACTGTATATATCTTCATCACCCTATTTATTTTGTTTAATGAGATGTACATCACCCTGATTCTATTTATTTGCTATTGTTTTAATGAGATGTTCTTCCCCTTGGCTCTATTTATTGGCACTGCTCTTGTCTGTCTGTCTCCCCTGATTAGACTGTAAGCCCGTCAAAGGGCAGGGACTGTCTCTATCTGTTGCCGATTTGTACATTCCAAGTGCTTAGTACAGTGCTCTGCACATAGTAAGTGCTCAGTAAATAATATTGAATGAATGTAGAGCACTGTATGAAGTGAATGGGAGAGTAATAATAACAGTAATAATAATAGTAATGGCATTTAAGTGCTTATTATGTACAAAGCACTGTTCTAAGTGCTGGGGGGAATACAAGGTAATCAGATTGTCCCAGGTGAGGCTCACAGTCTTAATCCTCATTTTACAGATGAGGTAACTGGGGCCCAGAGATAATAATAATAATAATAATGTTGGTATTTATTAAGCGCTTACTATGTGCCGAGCACTGTTCTAAGCGCTGGGGTAGACACAGGGGAATCAGGTTGTCCCACGTGGGGCTCACAGTCTTAATCCCCATTTTACAGATGAGGGAACTGAGGCACCGAGAAGTTAAGTGACTTGCCCACAGTCACACAGCCGACAAGTGGCAGAGCTGGGATTCGAACTCATGAGCCCTGCCTTCAAAGCCCGTGCTCTTTCCACTGAGCCAAAGTGACTTGCTCAAAGTAGCACAGCTGACAAGTGGTGGAGCCGGGATTAGAACCCGTGACATCTGACACCCAAGCCCGTACTCTTTGCCACTGAGCCACGAGTAAGTACACATGATCTCTCTGCCCTCAAATATCACAGGGGAGAAAGATACACATTATTTACAAATTCTGAAAACAGGGGAAAGAAAAAGAAACACCAGGAAGCCAACCAAACACATCAAACAAAGCCACCTGACCCCATGGTCTCTAGAGAAGCCAGGCTTCAACACTAAATGAGCCATCAAAAAACCATTCAGTTGCATTTACTGATTGGTTACTGGGCCCAGAGCACTGTACTAAGCATTTGGGAGAGAGTATAGTATAACAGAGTTGGTATTCATTCATCCATTTAATCATATTTATTGAGTACTTACTATATACAGAGCACTGTACTAAGCACTTGGGAGAGTACAACAATAAACACATACATTTCCTGCCCACAGTGAGCTTACTTACAGTCTTGGTGGGGGGCAGGCAGGAGGAGACAGACATTAATATTAATAAATAAATTACAGATATGTACTTTAGTGCTGTGGGGCTGGGAGGGAGGGAAGAACAAAGGGAGCAAGTTAGGGAGATGCAGAGGGAGTGGGAGAAGAGGAAAGGGGGTACTTAGGGAAATACTCCTGGAGGAGATGAACTTTCATTAAGGCTTTGAAGGGAGGGGAAGTAATTGTCTGTTGGATTCGAGGACGGAGGGAAATACAGGCCAGAGGCAGGACATGGGTGAAGGGGCAAGGTAGGTGAGATTGAGACACAGTGAGAATATTAGGATTATAGGAGTGGAGTGTATGGGCTGAGTTGTAGTAGGGGAGTAGCAAGGTGGTGGAGTGGTTTAAAATCAATGAAGAGTTTTTGTTTGATGCAGAGGTGGCTGGGCAACTACTGGAGTTTTCCCTGACCACAAAAGGCTTACAGTCAAAAGGGGCAGTAGCCAAAATGACTAGTCAGGAACCCTAACCTACCAGAAAACAAAGGTTCCCTCCCACTCCACACCTACTCCCTGATTAGGAGCCTAATAAGTAGAGGCTACTTGGAAAAAAGGTAATAAGAATTATAAGCAAGATAGACCCCTGAGTGATGGAAGAAAAGAAAATGAGCCCCCAAGTCAGAGGAGGTGCAGAGCATTTTATGGACTAGGGTTAAATGGTCCCAAACAAGAAAAGTCATCAAGGAGATGAGGTGATAGTCTGAGCCCCCCACAAAAAGGGAGAGGGTTGTAATGGTTGGGAACACGGGTGTTGCACCCGAACAAGTTCATACTTTGGAAGAAAGAGGATTCACGGTGGGAACAGAATCAATGCACTGGGGCAAGTGTATACTTTGGAAGTAAAGGTGTACGCTTACTGCGGTCATGGATCATGTCTACTAATTCTCTTGTATTCTCCCAAGTGCTTATTATAGTGCCCTGCATACAGTAGACACTCAATAAATACTACTTATTTATCAATTAAAAGATTGTAAGGCTGTTCCCCTTTATTTTTCCCCATTACCTTCACTTATAACACCTGCTTTGTTAAGACACATGAAAGACTTTTTCTTTTTCCAAATAAGCAAAACTTTTCCCTGGTGCAGAATCAGTACATTGCTGTCTCTACCTAACCTGATTTGTTGGTAACCCAAACTGTACCATGCTTTAACCCTGCCAATGCCATTTTATGATCTGTCATTTAGAGACTGGCAAGTGTAGCCATCCACTGTAAATCACTTAGTGGAGTTTTCCAGCTATGATTTGTAGAGTTTACAGTTTTTATGCTTAAACAATCCAATTTTCAATCTTCACTCCCAGAATGTCAGACAGTCAATAAAGTTTCAGCAGAATTTTATGTCCAACCATCCTTCCATACCTCATGTAATTTACGTTTTTTTGTCACAGACCTGTGCAAGGCAAGAAATAAGTTTAGGTATGCTTTTGCCTTGCATTATAGTCGTTTATTTCAATTGTTCCAAAGCAATTTGAATATTGATTGGTTAAGCAAGAAAGTTGCAAGGGCAAGTCATTGATTTAAACAACTGTTTACTAAGATCCAGATGCCACATTACTATAGAAGGCACAGACAAGTAGGGAGAGCAGTGTCAAACATCTTGAAGACTGAGTGAAGCAGTCTCAAACAATGATGAAACACTGCAGTCGACTACTGTGAGACCCCTGAGATAATGCACTCATACTGGTGGACAGCAAATATGGCAGAAGTAACAACAATTGAAATGCCTCCTGGAATAGAGACCCCACAAACATTAAACCACATTCATTAAACGAAGAAGACACTTTGGGCCAAATGTATCAGTGCAGCATCTCCTTTACACTCTCATGTCCTTGTAGGCAGGTAGCATGTTTACTAACTCTGTTATTCTCAATATGCCAAGTGCTTGGTACAGTGTTCTGCACGTAGCAAGTGCTCAATAAGTAGGATTGATTGATTTAGGTACACTCAATGTGGAGTATTGTCAGTGTGCTTCTGTCTTTTCAGCCACACTAATAGGATTTCTCTTCAGTAGATTTATCTTTAGAAATGGAGGATTTTCATATAAAGACAGACATTACATGTAATTATGTAATTCTAGTCCCAATCATGGGGTTGCTGTTTTCTCTACTGGTTACTGAGCTCCTGCTTTATACTAAGTGCTAGGGACAGTACAATTCAACAGAGTTGGTAGACACATTCCCTGCCCACAGGAACTTACAGTATAGGAGGGGAGACAGACATTAAAATTAATTAGGGATATATATGTGTATTTGCATTAATACATTACATATATATGTCTCTGTGTGTATTCACACACACACACACACAAATATATATAGTGATGTGGGTCTAAGATGGGATGAATATCAAGTACTTAAAGAGATTCAAGTGCTTCAGCATTGCAGAAGTGAGAGCAAATAGATCAAGTAGTGTTATAGAATATCCCCCATCCTTCTCAGAATCTGAACCTGAAACAAAGAGTAGAACATGTAAGATACCATGTATTACCTTTCTCTAGGAATTTGAGGGTTGTGTAGATTTCTCAGTCTGATGTTCCCAGTATTTCCCTTTACTTTGCTCTCACTGGAGGCTGCTGAATTTGAGTCCTCACTCATATTTTGGAGCTCTCAAGTCTCAGGGTGAGGACACTACCCTGTTCTGAAACAAGGACAGTCTTAACAAATTTACTGAGCATATTGACATTTGCAATTACCATTTTTTTAAGTTATGGTGGCATTTTTGAAGCTTTTCTATAGTTCCACATTTCATGTCATTCCAATCAAAGATTCTCTAAGAACTTGGATAACCAATGTAAATTTGAAGTGAAATGTAATTATGGTGATTGAAATTGTAATTCAAACCGTGTATATTCAACAGGAAGACTGCTGACATGAATTTGAAGATGACAAAGGTAATTGACTCCACATGAGTCAATTCAATGTTCTAAAATGCAATCTTATCCCAGGGAGCACATATAGAAAAGAATTGATAGTGATAAAAATGAAAGCACTGCAAGCTCTCCTTTTTTGAATGTTGTAGGAATCACTGGTATTGAGTCTTTATGTATTTTATATAAAGACTATATATTATACATACACACACAGATATATAAACTTTTTACTTTTGGTTTGTCTGCTGATGATGATAAAATCTAAGCAGCATGGTTTAATAGAAAGAGCTAGGCTTGGGAGTCAGAGGTCATGGGTTCTAATCCCAGTTCCCCCACTTGTCAGCTGTGTGACTTTGATAAGTCACTTAACTTCTCTGTGCCTCATTTACTTCATCTGTAAAATGGGGATTAAGACTGTGAGCCCTAAGTGGGACAACCTGATAACCTTGTATCTATCCCAGCGCTTATAACAGTGCTTCACACATAGTAAGCGTTTAACAAATACCATCATTATTATTATTATTATTTTCTATGCCCCAGACTCATAGGTTTTAAAGTCCCATGGAACTTTGGGTTTTAAAAGCAGTAGTGAATTTTTTATCAAAAATTGCCAATGATTCATATTTTACTTTTTGAGCTCCTTTTATTATTTCTCCATGCTGTTTTTGAACTACAAGCTGAATGGAGTTACATACATTTCAGGATGAGCACTTTAATACTCACCCCTGACCCACCAAACATATATACATTTACTCTACTATTTCCCCTAACTATAGTTTATTTTACTGTCAGCCTCCCCAGATAGACTACAAGCCCCTTGCGTGATGGGATCTCATCTATCAACACTATTGCATTGTATTTTCCCAAGTGCCTAGTACAGTGCTCTGCACACAATAAGTGCTCAATAAATTCCATTGATTAATTGATAGGAAACAAACTTTTAAAAAACAAAGAATTGAATGCATGGAATTTTTAAAGAAAAATAACAAATGTGACTTTCTTGAAAAATACTCTGCATTCAAAACTCCAGCACAGAAACACAAGCTGGTGTTTGACATTCATGTAGATTTCTTTAACACTGGGATTGAATTCTTAAAAAAATACAAAAAAGAAACCTATTGTGGAAAATGTGCACAACCATTTTTTCTAACACTGCACTGCCATGTTAAAGACAAATCATTAGAAGAATATTCCCTAAATTTCAAACAGTTTTAATTCCTAAAACACACATTTGGGGAAATCTGAGTATAATTGTAATGAATGTGAAAAATCAACATTTCACAGGTCTTTTATTGATCACAGGTATCATACGTATCCCTGGAAGGATGTGACAGAGCACCAAACTAGAGCAATTCATGTTACTTCTCAGGATCTAAATGAATAGTGGATTTAGGTGATAACAATATGCCACCTTGAATTTGGATTGCATTTTTATTTTGACAAAGCATTTTCACATCAATTGTCTCATTTTTATCTTCACAATATCCCTCTGGAGTAGAAAAGGCAGTTAATAAATATCTCCAGATGAGAAAATCAATCAAACATATTTGTTAAGTACTTACTGTGCAAAAAAAACCTATACTAAACCTGCGATGGAATTGAATACAATAGATTTGGTAGACAGGATCTCTGCCCACAGGAGTTTACAGTCTAGAGAGAGAGGAAGATATTGAAAGACTTCACAGATAGGTGAAATGGCAGGGAATAAGGATATGTACTTAACTGGTGTGAGCCTGGAAGTGGGTTGAAAAGGTTTGGATCCAAATGCATAAGCAGCACAGAAGGGATAACAAATAGGGAAAATGAGAGCTTAGATGTCAGAGTTGTAATGTTAGAACAGCTTTGAAGGTGGGAAGAATGGTCATCTGTCAGAAATAAAGAGGGAGGGAATTTCAGGCTAGAGGGAGGAGGACATGTGCAAAGGTTCAGTGGAAAAGATAAATGAGATACAGACACAAGGAGTAGGTTGACCTTACAAGAGTGAAGTATACAGACTGGACTGTAGTCGGAAATCACCAAAGTAAGGGCAGAGCTGTTTCAGTGCCTTAAAGTCAATGCTGGGGAGTTTCTTTTTGATGTAGAGATAGTTGGGCAACCACTGAAGGTTGGAGAGATGTGTACTGAATCATTAGAAACATGATTTTGGCAGCAGTGAAATAAAGACTGGAGCAGGGAGAGACAGCAGGCAGGGAGTCAGTGAGTAGGCTGATGAGGTAGTCAAGGCAAGATACAATAAGTGATTAGATCTGCGTGGAAGTGGGTTGGCTGGAGAGGAAGGGAGAAATTTTAGAGATGCTACGAAGGTAGAATTGACAGGATTTAGTGACAGATTGAATATGTGGGTTAAATAAGAGAGATGAGTAAAGGATAATTCCAAAGCTTGTTGAGGGCAGGGAATGTGTCTGTTTATTGTTACATTTACTCTCCCAAGGACTTAGTATAGTACTTTGCACACAGTAAGCTCCCAATAAATATGCTTGAACGAATGAATGAACGAGTTACAGGCTTGTGAGACAGGTTGGATGTTGGTATTGTTTAATGGGGGAGGAAAGGGTTTGGGAGGAAAGATGACAAGGTTTGTTTGGAAGTGTTAAATTTGAGGTGTTGGTGGGACAATTGTGGAGAGTTGTCCTGAAGGTGGGAGGAAATGCAAGACTGTTGAGGGAGAGAGATCAGGGCTGAATAGAAAGATTTTTGGAATCTCCAGCATAGAGATAGAAATAGAAGTTGCAGCCCAAAGAGATAAAGTCATTTGCCTGAAATCACACAGATCTGGGATTAGAATCCAGGCCTTCTGACAACCAGAGCTCTGCCCTTTCCAATATACTATACTGTTTAAGCCTTTTAATACTTTTATGTAGCAGCTTCCTTAGTATTGGGGTAGGCTTGCTGACCATTAGGGAATTTGCCCACATACAAATTCCCCTGTCCAAAAAAAAAAAAAGGTCTGCATGATGCAAATCAGTCAATATTTAGTTCATCCTGAAATATTACTAAAAAGCAAACAATGTTTCCAATGTTCCTTGTTTTGATTAAAAATGAATCTAGGGGTATTGTGCTATAAAAAAAATTGGTTTGTAATTTTATTTTCTCTTTCTCACAAACATAAAATGTTTTATTTTCACTCAGATTCAGCCATAGTATGATACTTTGTCACAGCCTGGCAGCCTCAACCTATTTAAATAGACATTGTCTCTAGGTGAATTGATATAGGCAATTCAGCTTCAGGATCCTTTTGAAATCCTTCACTGGCAAACCCAATATGGCCTAATTTTGAAGACAGGGAAGCTAGTAGAGCTTTTAGATGATGTTCACATTGTACCATTGTTGGTAACCATAAAAGAGCAATATGTTTTCTAGGATAAAGCAAATTGTCCCCTAAAAATATTTTCTTCCTTTGAGAAGAGATCCTAAATCACACTACTGAACATTTATTTGCTGGTATACAAAATTTTTGAACACATTTAATTGTCAGAGTCTTGGGATGGGCTCAAGACTTAAATTCCATCTGTGTATCCTCACAGCCAACTACAGAATGTGCTTTTAGATCATTACTGAGCAACTACTGAGTGCAGAGCAGTGTACCCAGCACCTAATTAATCAAAATAATTTATTGAATATCTATGTTTAGAGCACATAATTATTGTGGAATTTGCTAAGCACTTATCATGTCCCAAATACTCTACTATGTGCTAAGGGAGACCCAAGAGGATACCTTATGTACCACAAGGGGCTTACAGTCTGAGTAGGAGAGAGCACAGATATTAAATCCTCATCTGCAGATGAAAGAACTGAGGCATGGAGAAGTTAAATGACTTGCTCTAGGTCACAGGGCAGACAAGTAGCAGAGCTGGGATAAGAACCCCTGGTCCTCTGACTTGCAGCCTCATGGTCTTTCTACTGGGCCATGGTACTTCCCAAGCTCCATCTTGAGAGAGTACAATGGAAATTTTTCTAATGGCATTTGTTAAGCACATACTATTTGCCAGGCACTATACTAAATTGGGGTAGACACAAGATAATTAGGTTGGATACAGTCCCTGTCCATACTGGTCTCCCAGCCTTAATTCCCATTTTACAGATTCAGTAACTAGCGCACAGTAGTTAAGTGACTTTTCCAGAATAATACAGCAGAGAAGTGGCAAAATTGGGATTAAAACCCAGGTCCTCTTACTCCCAGGCTCATGCTGTTTCTCTAGGTCATTCATGCTGGGTCATGCTGCTTCTCTAACTTTTCCCCTTATTTAATGTGATACCTGCCCTCAAGTAGCTTACAAAATAACAGAGAAGATATGCACAAAAATGAATTACAGAAAGCAGGAAGCAATCAAGTATAGGGGATAGCAATCAACTGCTCAGCGAGGACTAGTAGATAGAGCACTGGCCTGGGAGTCCAAAGAACTTGGTTCTAGTCCTGGCTCTGCCACGTTTCTGCTAAGTGACCTTGAGCAAGTCACTTCGCTTCCCTGTGCCTCAATCACCTCATCTGAAAAATGGGGATTAAGATTGGGAGTCCCATATCGACATGGGCTTTGTCCAACTTGATTTCCTTCTATCTACCCCAGCACTAAGAACAGTATCTGGTACATAATAGTTATTTAATGAATACTATTAAAAAATTAGATTTTGAAGATACCATACTAATCACTGGCATAAATACAAGCTAATCAGGAGAGATGAAAATGAGTACATTCATTAGCTTGAGAAGAATAAGTGAATGACAATGGACCCTGCCTTCAAGGAACATGCAATCTAATTGGAGAGAAGTTGACATAAAATGTCAAATATACAATATTCAAGATATAATAAAAAAGCATATTGGTACAAATGATCAGAACAAAAGATGAAAATTAAATACATAAAATAATCCTATATACATAGCTGTGCTGATAGTGACCGGTTGGATGACTTTTGCCTGAGGATGCAGGGAGCAGGAATTAGAAATTAAAGTCTCTGCTCGCATCAGTTAAAAGGCTGTTTCCACATTTTATTCTGCTATCAGTAAATCACTGCCTTCACTTAGATTGTTTTCTCTTTCTTCTATTTGGCTTAATTAACATGAAGCATCTGGAATGTATTTTCTTTGCTGAACTCCACTAAATGAACACAATGAGAACATAACTCAAAACATAATAAAAATAATGCTGAAAATTGGTACACCATCCCAACTTACACTTTTTTCATGTCCCTTTTGATAACTGTTTTGGGAGGAGGAGTGTAGTGAGAGAAATTGTAGGGTTAATATCCCATTCCTCCACCCCCATCAGCCCTGCCCTCACCTCACAGTCTTGGATGCAATGCTATTCCAGAATGCTGACATGGAAACTGAAATCCAGATTCATTCCATGATATTCATTGAGTGCTAAAGTTGGGCAGAGCACTGTATTAAAGTTCATAGATTTGGTGGACAAGGCCAAGTTTAAATTGTGGAATAAATCCAGCACAGGGAGCCCTGCCTTAAAAACCTCTCCTCCACCAGTTCTGACCCAGGAAAAGGGGCCATCAATCACCTGTGTGATTTCTAGAATACAAGCTCATTGAGGGCAGGGATTTTTCTGCTAATTCTACTGTACTGTACTCTCTCAAGCACTTAGTACAGTCCTTTGCATATAGTGAGTGCTCATTAAATACAATTGTTGATTGATTAAAGTAGTAGGGAATCCTCTTGGGATCTTCACCTTGAGATATTCTGCCGCTTAGAGAGGGGGAAAGGGCTAAAATATATGACCCTAAAGAAGATTCTAGACCAACCACAGGTAAGGTGTAAGCAAGGAGGCCCAATCACCATTTAACTCAGTTCCAGAACATCTCTGTGTATTTCACCAAATGGCCACAGACAGCTTATAAACATCTGGTATTGTTCAAGAAAAAACTGAGATATATGCTCATTTTGTGATTTTGTTAATGTCCCTTAGTACAAATTGACATCGCTCTACTAAACTCAGAGTCTATCATAGATTGTATCTTCATAACAAAGTTTATTCAAATGTGTATTTTTTTTGGCTGCAGAACTTGAGGGCTATGTGCACAATATTAAAAATGATTTTAAATGATTTTAAATGTTCTACTGTCACTGGTATGACAGCTATGTCCATAATTTCCTTTAAACTAGACATTTTTGGAACAAGTAATATCACTGCAGTTAAGAAGCATGGCAGGGTAAGGAAAAGCTACTACAGATATTGAGAAGACCTCCAAATCTCTGTTGAAACAGAGAAATGAGGAAAAACATACAAGAGAGTCACTCAATTGTTTAATCAGGTGATCTCTTATCCTTAGAATACTAAAAGACACTGTAAGAAAGAAAAGATGTAACCTAAGGTGTTAAAGCAGTATAACTCCCAGAAACGTTGTTAAATTGTGTTTCCTTGGTCACAAAAACTTTCTCCCTCACCTGGACTATTTCACTTTTGGCACTGTGGTATACTTATATTTCAATAAAATGTTTTTGAAAGCAACTTTCCCACTAGTGAACAGATGAAATGTTAATATATTTAAGTTTTACCTTATGTTCCTCTAATTATTCCAGAAGCCATCTATTTTATCTTCAACCTCAGAGTGTTGTACAGGTGGGATTTTTTGGAAACAAGACCACATTCATGTCTTCAACTCTAATTGGTTGTTTATAATATTCAGTTATATCTTCACACTGAAAAAAAAAATCCTAAGTGGAGACATGAGCTTTGATTGCCTTATTTTGTAATTGTTTCTCTGTAAGGCATTTATGGGGTAATCCTGAGGTGTGTGGGGGAGTATTATTATGTGACAAGGTAATGAAATTTGGTCAGTGTCCTTCTTCTTGGAAGGTAGCATGGGGATCTAAAAGTACCACTTTCAATTCCAACAGCACCAGCGAGTAAACCAAACACCTCTTCTTACTTCTTAAACTCACTCTTCCTCCTAACTTCTCCATCTTTGTCAATTACAAAACTATGCTGAATCCTGGAAATCTACAACTTGGTTGTCACGATGCCTCACAGGCTTTTAACCCTCACATTCAGTTTGAAACTAAGTCCTGTGGTTTCTTTTCCAGCAATATTTCTCATATCAGACCTTTCCTTTTGACCCAATAATCACCAAGATGGCTTAAAATCTCCTAATTTCTCAATTCCATCCAATAGTGTTAGCAATTTGGGAAGAACTGGAATAGGGGTTCAGCAATAAAATAAGAATAAATAAAATTGGTGGTATTTGTTAAGCGCTATGTGCAAAGCACTGTTCTAAGCGCTGGGGTAGATACAGGGTAATCAGATTGTCTCACATAGGGTTCACATTTTTTAATCCCCATTTTTACAGATGAGGTAACTGAGGCACAGAAAAGTTAAGTGACTTGCCCAAGGTCACACAGCAGACAAGTGGCGGAGTCAGGATTAGGACCCACAACCTCTGATTCCCAAGCTCATGCTCTTTCCACTAAGCCATGCTGTTTCTCTAAGCACTATGCTAAGCACTAGAGTACAAGTTAATCAGGTTGGACACAGTCTATGTCCCATGCGGGGCTCACAATCTTAATCCCCATTTTACAGATGAGTTAAGTGAGGCACAGGACAGTTAAGTGACTTGCCCAAGGTTACACAGCTGATAAATGGCAAATCCAGGATTAGAACCCAGGACCTTCTGACTCACAGACCCATGCTCTATGCTCGAGTCAATGCTGCTTCTCAGGGTGGGACTGGATTAATACAGGCATAGGGGCTCACTTCATCCTCCTATCTGTAAATTAGTTTAGGGTTTTATTTTTCCCTGCTAGACTTTAAGCTCCTCAAAGGTAAGGATTGCATCTACTAACTCTGCTGTTAGCTCCTAACCACTTATTATAATGCTCTGAATAGTGTTCTTCCTCCTACTTAGGGAGGGCAGGGACTGTGTACAACTTGATTAACTTCTAATAATAATAATTATTATATTTGTTAAGTGCTTACTATATGCCAGGCACTGTACTAAGAAGCAGTGTGGCTTAGTGAAAAGAGCATGGGTTTAAGAGTCGGAGGTCAGCGGTTCTAATCCAGGCTTCGCCGCTTGTCAACTGTGTGACTTTGGGCAAGTCATTTAACTTCTCTGGGCCTCAGTTACCTCTTATGTAAATGGGGATTAAAACTGTGAGCCCCATGTGGACAACCTGATTACCTTGTATTTACCCCAGTGCTTAGAACACTGCTTGGTACATAGTAAGCACTTACCAAATACCATCATTATTATTATTATTATTATTATTACTACTAAGCACTGGGATGGATACAAATAAATGTGGTATCAACCCCAAGTGCTTTGATCAGTGGCTGTGTGCTTAACAATGTAATAATAATAATAATAATAATAATAATAATAACAACAGTAGCCTTTCAATAAATCTGATTGATTGAAGGTTCTCTACCAGATCTCCCTTTCTTTCTTAGTTGACATCTACAACTACCATTTCTCAGCCTAAATCTGACACATTCTTCAAACATATCTTCACACTGTGCTCTATCCTCATCTCTAAATCAATCAATCAGTGTTATTTATTGAATGCTTACTGTGTGTAGAGTACTGTACTAAGTACTTGAGAGAGTACAATAAGACTGACACTAATTCTTTGCTCTTGACTTTTCCTTGTTCATGTGTACCCAAGTTCGTTAGGCAATGACTTCTAAAGAGCTGAAGTAGCCGTTAGGGGATACAAATTTGGGGAAAGGCCTCCTGAAGAAGATATGATTTCAAAAGGCTTTGAAGATGGGGAGTAGTGTTCTGTCAGATATGAAGGGGAGGCTGTTATAGAAAGAAGGCAAGGTATGAACAAGTGGTGAGAGAGAAGGGAATGTGATAGTGAATAGGTTACCTTGAGATTGAAAGTGTGTGTGCAAATTGATATGCAGTGAAAGAAGAGTGAGACAAGTAGTGGAGAGAAAGATGAATGAAATTGATGGTTCGGAATTTCTGTTCATTACAGAGAGGAATGGATAATAGTTGGAGGTTTAAGATGAATGAGGACACATGAACAGAATGATACTTTAGTGAGCACTTAACAGCTAACGTAAAACAAAACAGAAAGAAAAAATACCAACCTGAGCAGCAGAATGAAATATAGACTGGAGGGGGTGATACCTGAGGCATCAAGGATAGGGAGGAGGTTTATAAACAGGTTAAGTTGGGATGTGACCAGTACCTGGACCAGTGTGATGGCTGTTTGTAGAATGAGAGAGATTCTGGAATTTCTTTGGAGGAAAAGCCCTAAGTATTTGTCTACTGACTTTATATAGGGGTTGAAAGAGAGGGAGGAGTGGAGGGTAATGACATGGACATCAAGGGATGGAGACACATTGTGGGGTTGTTATTTGTGATGAGAAGTTAGGAGAAGGAGAGGAATTAGGTTTGGGAGGAAATATGAAGAATTCGGTTTTGACCCATGAGCCTGAGGAGCCAGCGTGACATCCATATGGTTATGTTCTGGACTTGGATCTGTTGTGCCCCTTGGGTGTTTGGTATTCCCCCATAACTCAGGCTAATAGCACTTATGTACTTATCCATAATTTATTAATTTCTATTAATATCTTTCTCCTCCTCTAGGCTGTAAGCTCACTGTGGGCAGGGAATGTGTCTGCCAATTCTGTTGTGTTATACTTTACCAAGTGCTTAGTACAGTGTTCTGAACACAGTAGGCACTCAATACGTGCCACTGATTCATTTATTGATTGGAAACAGGTGGCGATATGAGACTGCAGAGCAGTTTCAACTGGTTTGATTTGGAAGTCATCCATGTGAAAATGATAGTTGAATTAAGAGGATGGATGAGTTGCCCTAGGGAATGAGTGTATATTATGAGAAAGGGATCCAGAACTGAACCTAAAAGAACACTTACAGTTAACAAGTGGGAGGCAGACAAAACAAACAGTATTGGATAGTGCTTTTAGGATATGCTGGTGGTCCACAATGTCAGTGACAGCTGAAAGATTGGAGAGAATAAGGACAAAGTAGAGTTTGTTAAATTTTGCAAGGCTCTCCACACAATAGATGCTCAATAAATACTATTAATTGCCTTGTCTTCAGATTTCCCAATGGAGACTGAAGAGCAGGCAAAATAACATCTGTTTTCATAGGAGGAAAAGTAATACTGCAGGTACTATATAAGCAACACAAGTTTTAGAATATCAGTGAAGTGTGTAACTCATAAACTAAGTGGGATCCCAAAGATGCAAATTTGACAATACTGCTGTAAAGGAATGGGTGGTTAATTGGAACACTTCCCAATTTTCTATCCTTAAGTGCCACAGTCATCTTTTCTCTCCAAGCCCCCCTTCATGGACATCACTCTACTGGCCACTCGACAGTCTGAACGTTCACAGTCTAACAAGTGAAGCTTATCAAGAGGCATCATCTCCTGTGCCTTTGATCAGAAACTTGAACCTTGATCCTTTCATCTTTTATCAAAACAAATACTGAAATACTTTGAAGTCTAGAATGCTCAGGAGAGTTACTTATCAGGTTACCCAGTATATGCAGTCATAGCCATTATCTTATCAGCTTCCTTCTATGGTGTAGCAAAAACACTGCAAGAATTCAACAAAAATGGAAATATTACAAGATTCTTTCATATGACCTGGGCTTGGAGGACAGTGACAGTCTTCATTCGAGACCTTTCAAATGTGCAGTATGTCACCTGGCTTTCTAGAATGATTTAAAAAACAGAAATGAAAGGGGTCAAAAGAGGGTTTTTAGTTGCTGTTTTTAAGCTTCATTAGGTCTGTGCAAAATCCCCAAAGGTTCAGGTGGATGGATGAGTGTTTTTAAAACTGAAAGATTCACAGAAGTTTGAGATTTCTTTTTCCACAATCCACAGTCTAAACTCCTACTTCAGGTACTTATTCTTCCATTTCTGAAAAAAAAAAAAAGAAATTAAGTTCTGTTCGTCATTATTATTCACCCTCTCAAGTAAACCCACAAAAATAGAATAGATCAAATAGGGGACGGCAAACTCAGTAAAAAGCAAAAGCAGATAATATCAGAAACATCACTGCTTAGAGGGAGATCTGGTCTAGTGCATATAGGAAAATTATACTTGTATCCAGGAAGAAAATGTGTTATCAGACTGGCTATCCTAATGAATAAGGATACATAAATGTGACTGGAGATATTTGATGTAAAGATTATGGTTTAGAGCTACTGTTAGAAAGATAAAGCCAATGAAAATGAGTATATTTAGAGGATATTCAGGATAATAATAATAATAATAATGGTATTTAAGTGCTTACTTTGTTCTAGGCACTGTACAAAGCTCTGAAGTGGATACAAGTAAATAGGGTTAGACACACTTCCTGTCCCACATTGGGCTTCCGGCCTGAATCCTCATTTTACAGATGGGATAACTGAGGCCCAGAGAAGTTAAATGACTTGTCCAAGGTCACACGGCAGACAAATGGCGGAGCCAGGATTAGAACCCATGACCTTATGGCTCCATACACTACACCATGCTGCTTCTCACCTGTACATCTACTTTCTCGGATAGATATGATAAATAGATGATAGACAACATTAGCTATCTATTCCTATGGATAACATTAGGATAATTTTTTTATCTCATATGTTAAGCCCTTACAATGTGTCAATCACTCTTCTAAGTGCTGGAGTGCATACAAGTTAATCAGGTTGGACATAGTCCCTTTCCCATTTGGGCTCACAGTCTGAGTAGAGGGAGTTGAATTTATTCATTTTATAGATTTTATAACAGTCATTTTATAACTGAGCCCCTGAGAAATCAAGTGACTTGACCAAGATCAGACAGAAGCCAGGTCCTCTGACTCCTAGGCCCACATTCTTTCACTAGACCACACTGCTCTCCACTCCTTGAAAAACTCCAGTAGTTGCCAATCCATCAACACAGCAAACATAAACTTACTATTGTCTTTGAGTATTATTCTAAAGGCTTAGTACAGTGTTCCGGTTACACTTAAGTGCTCAATAGACACAGTTAATTGTTTTATTGATTGTTTGTTTAGCTTTAAGGGACTCAATCCTCTCTCCCCCTCTTAAATAACCTTTTCATCTCCTACTACAACCCATCCCTTACACTTCACTCCTGAAATGCCAACGAGATACTCACTGTACCTCAATGCTGTATTTCTCATAATCGACCCCTTTTTTTTTACAGCCTCCCTATGGAGGGGAACTCCCTCCTCCTTGGTATCCAGCAGTCCACCATTCTCACCATTTTCACAGCCCTAATAAAATCATCTCTCTCCCAAGAAGCTTTCCACGACTAACCTCTCATTTCCTCATACTATTCGCCCTCTCTTCAGTGTCAAGAGCCTGCACCTCTTAAGCACACTGATACTTACTCCCTTCCCCACAATTCTTCAGCACGTACGTGTATATCCTTACAGTCTGTCTGCTTCCCCTGTCAGTAATGAATTTTAATGTCTGCTCCTCTATTAGACTGTAAACTCTTGTGGGTAGGGGATAAGGGTCTATCAACTCCACTGTACTGTACTCTCTGAAGCACTTGGGGCAATATTCTATATACAGTAAATAATAAATATGCATTCATTCATTCAATCGTATTTATTGAGAGATTACTGAATGCAAACACTATACTAAGTGTTTGGGAGAGTACAGTATAACAACAAACACATACCTGTCCACAATAAGTTCACAGTCTAGAGTGGGAGTCAGACATTAATATAAATAAACTACAAATATACACAGATATATACACATGTGCTGCAGGGATGCTTGTTTGATTGATACACCCACTTCTAATAAGTACCTAAACTTTCATAAGGAGATGTGATGAGCCCAATTTCTGGGCTTCTGGCTGCTGTTTCTCTGACTCTGGGAAAAGGCGATTTTTGGCATTCTGCTTATAGCTTGACCTAAGAAAACATGATAAGTTTCTCTACATTTGTGTAACCATCAGTGGTAGTAAAATAAGCTAAAAGCAGAAGGACTTTGGAAATTTATGAATTGAACCCTTTTTCCAAACAAAAGCCATATAATTGCAGTAAAATGCCCTCCTACTCTGAGGTCTGATCCCAAGAAACAATAAGAAATCTCTGCATCTCTAAGGCAATCAGTGTGTTTGGTTGTGTGTGTGTGTTTGTGTGTGTGTACGCACACGCTCGGGAGCATGCAGTTATAACCCAAAATCTTTAGTATATGCCCTGCAATTCTTCCTTACAAATTGTAACTCCAATTAAATATTATTTATTAGAAAACCCATTTAATCGGAATCTGAAAACTCTCTGGAAGACATATGTAGCATTTTACTTTAAGCCTTGCACAGATTCCCTCTTATTCCTTTTAAATACCCTTTTTTATCATTTTTTTAATAGCAAAAAGGACTCTGAGAAGAGGAAGTCAGAGTATCTGATGCTGTGAGTATCATAAATAATTCTTCAATCATTCATATATGGATTATAGTATGATTCATGACTGTGGTCTAGAAGCACACAGACAATATGGAATGCATCATACTATGAACCAATTCTCAGAATCAGCAGAGAGTTTTAGGTTGACACTTAGTCTGAAGAACATCGAGGCATGTACTTCCCTGCACTAGCTAAGCTATACACAACCAAAGCTTGCCACTGGGGACAGAGTGTTGAAGAATGACACTAAATTCTAAGAGAGCTTAATAAATGCCATAATGAATAATAAAGTTCATCACCCTTCAGCAAGGTGTAGCCAGACAAGGATAAACAAAAAGGATGAAAAGCAGCTAAGCTAAGTGGAAGCAGCATGTCTCAGTGGAAAGAGCACAGGCCTGGGAGTCAGAGGTCATGGGTTCAAATCCCAGTTCTGCCACTTGTCAGCTGCGTGACTGTGGGCAAGTCACTTAACTTCTCTGTGCCTCAGTTACCTCATCTGTAAAATGGGGATTAACTGTGAGCCTTACGCGGGACAACCTGATTACCCTGTATCTACCCCAGCGCTTAGAACAGTGTTCGGCACATAGTAAATGCTTAAATACCAACATTATTATTATTATTATTATTATTAATGTCAGCTTTGCCGCTTGTCAGATATGTGACTTTGGGCAGGTCACTTAACTTCTCTGGACATCAGTTACCTCATCTGTAAAATGGGGATTAAGACTGTGAGCCTCACGTGGGACAACCTGATCACCTTGTATCTCCCCCCATTGCTTAGAACAGTGCTTGGCACATAGTAAGCACTTAACAAATACCATTATTATTATTATTATGTCAGAGGAACTGGGTTCTAATCCTCACTCTGCCACATATCTGATCTATGACCTTGGGCAAGTTACCTAACTTCTCTGTGCCTCAGTTACCTCATCTATTAAATGAGAATTCAGACTGTGTGCCCCTTGTGGGACAGGAACCATGTACACTTGATTATCTTGTATCTACCACAGGGAATAGTGCAGTTCCTGGCATATAGTGAGTGCTTAAGAGATATTATTAAAGAAAAAATGGTTATATGGTCTTTGAAAGACATGCCAAGGTATTAAGATTCAAAGAATTGTATACAACCCTCTTGATGTTTCTAAGAACAAGTCCTATCCCAAATGCCAAACTTAATACCTGGCATGGTTCCAACACCACCATCTATATGCAAGCAGAACAATAAGATATAATAATCAGTAATAATGCAGTCATGTTACACCATGTCTGTAACACTTATCACATCACCCCTTTCACTAAGTGGGAAACGAATCATTTAATCAGAAGGAGGGTTTTCTGTTTGTGGGATTGGGAGAAAAAATGTTAAAACAATCTTTTTAATAATTCCCACCCTTTTTAAGAGCATGACTTGAGCTTTCCTTGAGCCTAAGTGGTTATACAATTAATAAAAATCTTATTATTACCCTGTCTCTTTATGGCAAAAGCATTTATCTCCTCTCTACTTAACACCATGATCCATTAGTCACTATTGCCTCCCTGTTTCCTTTCTAGGGCACATCGCTGCTGCTGAATGTATTGTGCAAGGCCTATCTAGTTTGGATTTACTGATTTTGTAACTACTTTTCTTTCTATTTAACGAGTGCTGACCTATAGAGTCAGAAGGACTGAGAACCTATTGAGAGAAGTCACGGAATCTCTTTCCCTGAACACTGTAAGATGAAGCTTTAAATGAAAGTGGGTTGAGAAGATGGCCCTTTTATCCCTCTGATTTTTTTCTGAGCTTACATTCTTACCTTTCTACAAAAAGAAATCAAAATGCACATTGTATGTGTATATGCACATGTATATGTGTGTGTGTGTATATATATATATGTATATATATTCTTATGGAGATTATTCAAGTGGATTATCTTTTATTCATTTACTAAATTATTAAAACAGATTGGTAGTAGGAGTTTAGGAAATACTATGTTGAAAAAACAGAATTCTATTCTCATCCATTGTATTTAATGTCAAGATTGGCTGGCACCTACCCAAAATAAATGAATTCTACAGCAGAACCAAGACTGATTAGAAAAGGTATGTATAACATAAAACATACAAGGGAAACACAGCAAGAACTGGTTAGAAGCAGGTTGATATATTGATCATTTTAACAGTGATGGTATTAGTTAAATTACTGTGTGCCAAGCACTGTACTAAGCTGTAGGGTAGATAGAAGATTATCAGATCCCAATGGGGATCCCCTTGTAAGTAGGAGAAATAACAGGTATCGAATCCCCATTTTTCAGATGAATGAGTTGAAGTCCAGATAAGTTAATTGACTTGCCATAGTCACATGGCAGGCAAGGGGCAGAGTCAGAATTATTAGCCAATTATTACCCTATTTATTTTGTTAATGAGGTATACATCCCCTTGATTCTATTTATTGCTATTGTTTTTGTCTGTCTCCCCCGATTAGACTGTAAGCCCGTCCATGGGCAGGGATTGTCTCTATCTGTTGCTGAATTGTACATTCCAAATGCCTTAGTACAGTGTTCTGCACATAGTGAGCGCTCAATAAATATTATTGAATGAATTAGAACCCAAGACCTCAGACACCTAGACCCAGGATCTTTGCACTACGCCACACACTACTTGTACTCTCATTTCAATACAAACTACAATCAGGATGACTATTTGGATTTATTCAGGAAAATAAACATTTGTCTCTATTTTCTGAATGTTTCTGAATTATCTGGTTAGTCATTTCAATATTCAATTTTATAGTCATGGATCCCTTCCTGGGGAGGAAATCATAGGCTAGCCTATGTAGCCAAAAAAAAAAAAAAGGAAGAAAATATGTTCAATTTTATTTCTGGTGTCCTTGCCCTGTGAATCTAAAATGGTGTGAAAATGATTTTTTTTAAAAAAAAAAGCATGTTATAAACACAGTTAACAGCAGCATATTGAAATAATATAATAAGAGACTAGAAAGGAAAATAGGTCCATGTGATGTGACAGATGGAAGAATGTAACTTTGCAACCTGTGGCATATGGAAGATATGGAAGCTGGTAAGAGATGCTGCCGTTAATAATTTACATAGAGAAATTGAGCATCTGTTATATAACGAAATGTCAAGCATGGCATGTATAGGGTTGTAGAACTCTGAGAATATTTTCTGTTACCAACAACAGTAGGAAAGACTGGAGTTTTCTATAAATGAGCATGAGACAGTAGTTCATTTGCATGAAAGTACTGAATACTGAAAATATAATTTCCACATGATCAATAGCATTGTCATATATAATGTCTGCAGTACCCTTTACAGGGCAGTTTTGTTTTTGCTAATATGTTAAGTGTATGGTATCTCTATGAAAATTCTAAACTTTGCAAAGATAGGATTGTAATTAACTCTGCATTATCCAACAGCACATTATCAAACTGCCTTTGAACATATTTAAAATTATCAAAAGCAAGTGATTTGGGTAAGGGTAAAGTAGGAGCTTGTGGTGACATGATTTGGGCAAGAACATTTGGCATGTCTGTCTCAAGAGTCAAAGGTTTGGGAGAAAGTGGGACTCTAGGACAGAGTTTTATGTACAAGGACAGAATTTACAAATGTTTGACAGTGTACAAGGATAGAAGTTTTAATTGCTCGATATGAGAGGGGAAAAAAGTTGATTCTTTTGAATGAAAGGAAATTATAGATAATCTGTAGGGAAAAGGATTGTATCCTTGATGGTCAAAGATAGATGTCTTCTCAGGAAGGGTTTGTGAAAGGGTGAAATTTGCATAAGAGGCATTTGGTTGGCTTTTGATGATCTGGAAATCCTTCAGTTCTACCAATCCCTAGCCATGGGTGTTGACCTATGTTCCAACATGGCACCTTCTCCTTCTCCTACAGCCAGTCATATCATGCAATCTGACGCTGGACTGATACCTGCACCTGTGCGGGCCTGGTGTGTACACTGGGTGAGTTCTGGAATGGCCCTTCAAAGGGTCATCTCTGGCCAGATGTGGGGCAGCAGAATCCAGCGGAGGGAGAGGAACAGGCCTCCTCTGCCACAGGTCTGTTCAAGAAAGGGAAAAGAAAAGTCATATCAGGATTTATTTTTGCCCCCCCCCCTTTTTTTTTTAAGAAAAAGAAAATGTGGGTGAATCCGGCTTCCCTGTTTTCCTTGCTCTGGAACCCAGAACAATGAATGGGGAGTTGGACATCTGGCCAGGATCTGCAGGAGCTTTTCCCTCTCTAAACACTATCCCAGCCCAGGCTGATGAGTCAGGACAGCAGAGGTGTCCTGCTCCAGCCGCTACTCTAGATCCCAGGATAATTACCAGGAACAACAGAGGAAAATACATGCATGAGTCCCTTTAGGACAATCTGAACACCCATGGTTTTCCTGGGTTCCTTCCTCCCAAGTACCACCTCCCTCTTTCCCGGCACCACCCCTGTTCAAACGATTGGGTGACTAATAATTTAAACTGTGAGTCAATTGATCAGTAGCCATTATAAACCACAAGATCATGTGATCTTGAAGGATTTCACATGATTTACTGAGTCTCTTCTTAGAAAAAAATGATCAGGGCAAACTGAAATATAGACTGGAGTGGCAAAAGACAGGAGGCAGGGAAGTCAGTGAGGAAGTTGATGTAGTAATCAAGGCAGATATGAGAAATGCTTAGATCAGTATAGTAGAATGTTTGAATTGAAAGGAAGCGAGGGATTTTAGCAACATTATGAAGGTAGAACCAAAAGGATTTGGTGACAGATTGAATGTGAATGTTGAAAGAGATAGATGAGTTGAGAATAATGCATGAGAAGGTTATGAGCTTGTAAGACAGGGAGGATATTGGTGCTATCTATAGTGATGGAAAGATAGGGGTAACACAGAGTTTAAATGTACTCTCCCAAGCACTTAGTACAGTGCTCTGCACACAGTAAGCTCTCAATAAATATGATTGACTGATTTATGAGACGTTCTTAATAATACATTCCAAAAACCATAGAAGCCTAAATGTACAGTGTGGCAGTATAGTGAGAGGATAGAAAAGAGCAGGGAGGACTGACTGCTGCTCCTAGATCACTCCTCATAGGAGCTTCCTGATGAGCTTTCTGAACTGTTCAATGACTCACTCCTATAACCATGGACAGAAGTCCTCCTGGGGTACTTGCCCCTCCATTTCCCAGGATCTCTGTGGGCCTGTCGTATCCTGGTCAGCTCACCTTCGGGAACAGCTCCGGGGGCTAACCCAGATACCCCATCTTGAAGGGATTGCTTCAAAGTCAAAGTCATTAACTGGAGTGGCTGAGGAACTTCTGTACCACCTCCAGACTTTACCTTGGGTAGTCCCAGCACTGGTCTAGACACAACTCAACATTTTGTTTCAGCCAGGTTGTGTCCAGAGTTTGTCTACCATAGGGTATTCTTCAAAACCTTTAGGGAAAAGAAACATTCCCCCATTAGACTGAAAGCTACTTGAGAACAAGGCTTATTCCTACCACCACTACTGTACTTTCCCCAGTGCTTAGGGGAGAAACCTGCATACGTTAAGCATTCATATAACAATGGCAATTGTTTGACTTTAGAGCATCTACAGAAATAGGGAACAGGGTGACCATTCAAATGACCTCTTTAACCTACTTTCTTTTCCTAAAAAATGGCAATCATAAATACTTGGAAATTAAAAGAGGATATAGAAACAACATGGCTCAGTGGAAAGAGCCCAGACTTGGGAGTCAGAGGTCATGGGTTCTAATGCTGGCTCTGCCGCTTGTCAGCTATGTGACTGTGGGCAAGTCACTTCACTTCTCTGGGCCTCAGTTACCTCATCTGCAAAATGGGGATTAAGACTGCGAGCCTCATGTGGGACAACCTGATTACCCTGTATCTACCCCAGCACTTAAAACAGTGCTCTGCACATAGTAAGCGCTTAACAAATACCATTATTATTATATAGAACATAACCAGAAAGTAGAATAAAGTTATTTGATATTCAGAAGTATCGTTAGTCCATCAATTGCTATTTTCATCACTTTCCTCCTAGGTCAGTTTGCTATGAAGACTGACATATTTACTAATTGCCAGAACTGAGGTTTACTAATGGTGTCAAATGCCTTTGTAAGGTATATGAAAAACTTTTCAGAGGTCTCAGTACTGCTCAGTGCCCTTCCCGAGGATCTAGGGTGCTTCAAAATTGTGTCCACAGGCCTTTCTTCATGATGCATATGTTTAAGAAAAACCGTGTAACTTTCAAACAGCATGGCCACTCCATGCTTGCAGGTTTCAGCAGGTAGACCAGCAGGCCCAGCTGCTTTGCCATTTTTCCATGGTTGTTACGACCATGGAAAATTCTTCAGTAGTTGAATGAGCTGCATGTGTTCACATTGTGTTACATTTTCTATTCTTCTGAAGAATCTCATTTTCAAAGACAGTATGTTCAAGGGAATATTGAAGTTGTTTTGCCATTTTCAGATTCCCTCTTTCTCCGTGACAAGGCTGGGATCATCTTCATTCTTCAGAGGTGATGTAACAATGTCCATGTCGGCGTTCTCCTCCGTTCATCTCAATCATTCTACACATATACTCAATCTGTCACCAACTCTTTTCAGTTCTACGTCTTCTGCATCCAAACTGCTACCATGTTAATCCAAGCATTTATCCTATCCTGTCTTGACTCCTCACTGGCCTCCTGCCTCTCCCCACTCCAGTCCATACTTCACTTTGCTGCACCTATCATTTCTCTAAAAAAATGTTCAGTCCATGTCTTCTTGCTGTTCGAGAACCTCTAATGGCTGACCATCCACATCCTCATCAAACAGAAACTCCTTACCATTGGCTTTAAAGCATTCAATCAACTTGGCCCATCCTACCTTACCTCACTGATCTCCAATATGGTCCAACACACACATTTAGCTCCTCTAGCACCAGTTTACTCACTGTTCTCTGATCTCGTCTATTCTCACTGCCGACCTCTTCCCCACATATTCCCCCAGCCTGAAACTCCCTCCCCATCCATATATGCCAGACTAGCACTCTCCTCCACCTTCACAGCATTATTAAAGTCACATTTCTTCCAAGAGGCCTTCCCAATTAAGCCGACTTTTCCTCTGACTCCCTCTCCCTTCTGCGTCAGTTACGCACTTGGATCTATAAACTGTGGGTATTGGATATGTTCCCTATCCTCAACCCACAACACTTCTGTCCATAACTTTGAATTATATATTATAAATTATTCATTTATGTTAATGTTTGTCTCCCCCCTAGACTCTTGTGGGCAGGGAATGTGTCTGCTAACTCAGTTATATTGTACTTAATGCTTTGCACAGAGTAAGCACTCAATAAATAACATTGATTGATAGGTAGACAAAGTGGGGAAAGTCAGTGGAATAATAGCAATGACAAAAATAGAATGACTTAATACCTAAGGTCTGCAAACAATTCATTGTTGTTTTGAGACAGCCAGTTTCCTTGGACCACTAATTAATACTTTGATATCGCTCTCCACTCCTAGGGTGTAAAATCCTTGTAGATAGAATTTTGTATTTCAATCAATGTGAGGTAATGGTATTATTGAACAATTACTTTGCAGAATACTGTACTAAGCCCTCGGAAGAATATAATAAAATAGAGTTGGTAGTTGCATTCCTGTCCACAAGGAGCTAAGCTGCTGAACTTGCCCAGGTGTTTAATATGGTGCAACTATGATGAATGAAGAGCTGAATAGTAATGAGAAAACCCTAGCCAACAGAAGTTTTCCTAAAACCCTTTCTACATTGAGAAACTAGCATATGGTAAATGATTATCATGTAGGTGTCTGTCAGGGTAGCCAAGAAAGAGGATATAGTCAGCACTGTCAATCAGATAACCATATTTTCAGAGATCTATGCTTCCTCTTGGGTGTGTGCACAAACATCAACATCTATATTCCAATATTTGGGTATCTGTGAAAACCTATCTGTATGTATGTTTTTGCATAAATATGAACTCATTGTGCTTGTTCCTTCATCTACTGCCAAATGACTATGTAGCGGATTATATCAGTTAACATATTTAGTATGTGGTTTTTAACTTCACATTTTCTTATGGTTTTTTCATCTAAAATGACATACACATTTTTGACCTTGTCTCAGAGACAGGTACCTAAATATAAGGTTATTCTCAATTTTTTTATTTGGAACTCCAAATCAGTTATCATTGTCTTAATAATATCCAAGTCTACAAATGTTACATGTGCTTTCCAAAGCTATTTCACAAATGTCTGTTGTGAACTAGGGAAATTCTGACAACAAATTGTTCATCTCTGAGAACTGAAGTGAACATCAAATGGGAAAAGTAACATTATTCCAGAAAGAAGTTAATATAAGATCCATTCTCTGTTAACTACCCCTATCACATCTTTGGTACAGGTGGTAAATATGCATCCCTATTTTACATATAGAACATAGAACTTGTGTTTGTAAGTGTTTTGACTAACTGCTCATTTATTTAATTCTTAAGCAGCTAATTGTGTGTAGAGCCCTGACAAGGAATATAGGAAAGTATAGTAAAAGACACAGCTCATATGTGTGAGTTTCTTATTACCTCTTACTCCTTACCCATTTTTAGATCTCATGCCATTTTAGATCTCATGTCACTTTCTGAAAGAACATTTTGCTAGTAGAAATTGCATTATTGAGTATCCTTTGAATGAAATGCACTATGCTAAGTGTTTGTGGGAAAAAAACCCAAGAAACCACATAGCCCTACCCACAAAGAAGTTAGACCATAATGAGGGAAAACAAACATTAAAATAAAAAGGAGCCATTTAACAGTCCCTGATTGTTTCAGTCATTGGTTAAATGGAGGTTTGATTGCCTGTTAACGATATATCACTGATCTTTAAAGTATGAGTCATTTTCAAGATAAACTGTCAAAATCCATTTCTGAAGGTTTTTATAATACTTGAACTATGTGAAATGTTCCTTTAATTGCTGGGTGTGGTGATAATGTGATTAGAGACAAAGTATGATGTTTAAATTGGAGATTAGGAAAAGAGATAGGTATACTTTAGCTGCATACTAATAACAATGATAATAATATTTGTTAAGCACTTATAAGTCCTGCACTGTTCTAAGCACTTAGGTAGATACCAGATAATCAAGTTCCAGTCCCTGGCTCCCATGATACTCACAGTCTAAGTAAGAGGGAAAACAGACATTGAATCCACATTAGACCATACTGGTCCTTTAATACCCTTCCCAATTCTGTGCTCTTTCCATGAACTAGCCTGTGTTCCCCTTAGGTTCCATGATCTTCCGCTTCACACACCAAACTTGCCTCCCTGTTATTCCATTATTCTAGGAATCCATATGGATTCTATTCTTTCAACATAGTACAGTGATCTGCACAAAATGCTCAGAAAATACCATCGATTGATATTCAAAATTTTCATAATTATAATAGAGTTTCAATTGTGCTGAAACTTCTGCTGCTCCAGCTGTCATAGCCCCTTTGGCACCCAGCAGACTCTGCTTTATGGAGCTGCCAAGGTTGGGGGCTGGTGTTGTTTTAGGTGTTTTTTTTTTAATGATATTTATTAAGCACTTACTGTATGCCAGACACTGTGCTAACCAGTTTGGACACAGTCTGTGTCCTACAGGGGGCTCACACAGTCTTAATCAACATTTTACAGATGAGGTAACCTGAGGCACAGAGAAGTTAAGTGACTAGCCCAAAGTCACACAGCAGACAAGTGGTGGAATAGGGATTAGAACTCAGGTCCTCCTGGCTCCCAGACCTGTTCTTTATCCACTAGGCACGCTGTTAGATCAATTGTGGCAACAGCAGCCAAGGAGGAGGAGAGGAAAGAGGAAAGATCTTACCTCCACTGTAGCCATATCAAACTCTATCATTTGGGGACTGGAGAAAAATGAATAAAAGCAAAAAGAATACTGGTTATTATAGAATGTAGAGAAAATCATGGATAACAGAGACACAGGTTGCTTAAGGAAAAGTCCCAAGAAAGTCACAGGAATGGTGGGGAGGAAGAGAAAAGGGGACAAAGGCAGGGTTCCTTCTTAACAAATTTTCAAACAGACAGTCAACAGTGACTTTGAGAGGAATTTATCAAAACGTTCTCTCATGAACTTTCTGTCAGAAAGCCCCTGGAACAGAGTGGATTTAGCATCAAGATGCAAGCACCATTCAAAGAGAAAGATGAAGATTAGAGTAGAGAGTTCTTAATAAAATCTACCAGAAAACTGAAGAAAGGTAAGCAACTCCTCAAAATGCTTGCTGATTAACCATTTCCTTGTAGCCCTGATTAAGTATTCTTTAAACAGTTGCTGAATGAGGATTTGAAATGGGATACAAGGAAACTTTAGACTTTAGTTTAGACTGTGAGCCGTTGTTGGGGAGGGATTGTCTCTATCTATTGACGAATTGTACATTCCCAGCGCTTAGTACAGTGGTCTGCACACAAATATGCCTGAATGAATGAAACAAGGATGTCAAAACAATTGTTTTGAAAACATAGTGAAGCACTGACTAAAACTACATAACAAAACAGCAGACTGCCGAAGGACGCCAGCAGCAGAGAGACAGCTGGCAAATCACAGCTGTGATACAGTTACTGCTCCATTACAAAGGCTTCAAACCCATCAGGAGACTGAGAGATGGATTAGAAATAGATAGGTGTCGTTATGTGGTAGATGTAACAATGTAACAGCAATGATATTTTTTGGACTCAGAGGTGCAGTGCACCCTTGGTAGTGAAAAGTTAATTTTAGCCCCTCCTTTGACACAGGTAGAGTCTATGGACAGTGGTGGCATTTTCAAATACAAAGTAAAGCTCTATGCAACTAAAAAATGCATGCTAAAAGAGATTTTATCTGAGTTACAAGGCGATGCTTTCTTTACTAATGAGATGAGCTTCTGATCTTTCTTTAGTCTCACACTTCACTTACCTCCTTCATTCACATATTCTCTCCCTTAGCATTTATTCTCTCCTAGTTGCATTTTTGACAGTAAAATACTTTAGAAAAAAAGATTCATTATAGTCCATCAGTATAAGAGATGACAGCAAATGTAAAGCTTCAGTTAAAATTATGCAAACTATATTCACAATTGACTTTATCCTACTTGAAAAAAATGAGTTTGGATTGCTGCTTCCCAAGAAAATCATAGTTTCATTTTTGTTTCCAAAAAAAGTTATTAATATTTCATTAGTATTTAATGTCTACCTCACCAGCAATCTCTCCCCCACGTCCTGCCTCTGGGCTGGAAAGCCCTTTCTCCGTGTTTGAAAGACTAGTACTCTTCCCATCTTCAAAGCCTTATTGAAGGTACATCTCCTCCAGGAGGCCTTTCCTGACTAAGCCCTCCTTTCCACTTCTCCCACTCCCTTCTGCATCACCTTGACATGCTCCTTTATTTACCCCTCTTCCCAGGCCCCCAACACTTGTGTACATATCTGTAATTTTATGGGAAGCAGCTTGTCTTAGTGGAAAGAGCCCGGGCTTGGGAGTCAGAGGATACAGGTTCTAATCCCCACTCTGCTGTGTGACCTTGGGCAAGCCGCTTAACTTCTCTGTGCCTCAGTTTCCTCATCTGTAAAATGGGGTTTAAAACTGTGAGCCCCACAAGGGACAACCTGATTACCCTGTATCTACCCCAGCGCTTAGAACAGTGCTCTGCACATAGTAAGTGCTTAACAAATACCAACATTATTATTATTATAGTTTCTGTGACAAACCCAATTATTTTATATGTACCCCAGCACTTACTATGTGCCTGCCACTTAATAATCACTTAAATACTACAATTATTATTATTATTACAATAAGTCCTCAATAAATACTATTGACTGACCATACCACTATCTGACACTTTTACTGATGAGAATGTACATCCGTGAGCTAATGAATTCTTCTCCCAACTGGAGGTACCAGAATAGTTCATCTTGATATTGTCTTGTTTTATGCCATTGTGTCATCTCCAACCCACAGCCACACCTTGGACACATGCCTCCCAGAACACCTCCATCTGCAATATTTCTGTAGTGTATAAAACTCTTTATAATCTATGTATCCTAAATTGATGAGATAATCAATTATCTTAGGGCAGCATCTAATAAACAGACCTAATTTATCCCTAGTGGCCTAGTGGAAAGAGCTCAGGTGTGGGAGTCAGAGGATCTGGGCTCTCATCCTAACTCTGCCACTTGTCAGCTCTATAACTTTGGGCAAGTCACTGTCCCTCTCTGTGACTCAGTTGCCTTATCTGTAAAATGGGGATTGAGATTGTAAGTACCTCATGGGATGTGGACTGTGTCCAATCTGATTAGCCTGTATCTAACCCAGTGCTTAGTATAGTGCTTGGTAATGTAGCAAGCATTTAACAAACAATTTTAAATAAATAGAAGTACACAGACTATCTGTGGAAGAAATGATTTTGGACAAGTTTATATGGGTCTAGAGTAGGTCCAGTTATTCAGCAAAAGGATTTTAAAAGCAGAGATCAAGTTTGTGAGCCACTGTGAGGATGTTGGATATACCCTGATATTTCTCCATGGTGAGGTTGAAAAAGAACCAGAGGCAGGGAAGGGAAACCTGTGGGGAATTCAATTATAAAGAAAAATGGCATCACTCCATAAGTCCTCCTAACAATTTCATGGGAATGGTTGAGGATGGGGAGTAAGAGCATGGGTCTTGAAGTCAGAGGACTTGGGTTCTAATTCCAGCCATTTTATTTTCTATGTGATCTTGAACATATCACTTAACTTCTCTGTGCTTCAGTTACCTCATCTGTAAAATGGGGGGGTAACTCTGTGAACCCTATGTGGGACAGGGACTGTTGTGTCCGAATCCCAGAGCTTAGTAAAGTGCCTGGTACATAGTAAGTACTTAACAAATACTATTACTATTATCATCACTATCATTAAGTTCATTCTACCTTCCCAAGTGCTTAGTACAACCTATTTCATCCAGTGGGCTGATCAATAAAAGTACATTTCTTTTTTATTATTATTATTCCTATTAACTGATTTGGCTTCTTCCTAAATGGTCTAAATCCATGAAAAGCATGTTTTGGGGACAATGAACTGAGTTATTTTGGTTGGCTACTTGGCTCCCACTGTCCAGTTACCATTTCACTTATTTTGTGTAAACTCACGATCACTCACTGTGAAAAATGGAGTGGAAGTGAAAAAAACACTAAGTGATTGTTTCATTACATTTGGGATATCTTATGGCATTTTGTGGATGGGATTGTCATTAAACTTCATAAAGGTTTGACTTTGGATTGAAAAAATTAAATCAAACTGAAGGTAAAATGAATTTAACACTAGCAAATGTGGAATTATTTTTGTTTGAAAATAAGTGGATTCCAAAGCAGGAACAGAGAAATAACAATATGAGGAACATTTTGTTAATGTCTTTGAAACATTAGAGTATTTTAAAAATAAATTTCATTTAACCATATGAAATGGTGAGTTATGTGAAATTATAAAGATTCATTGGTATAATTGAAAATTATTTAAAAATTATAATTTAATAAATTAAATGGGGGAAAAAAGCTTTCTGTTAAGATGATTTAGTGTGTTACTCCTGGATTATGTTAACCTGTCTCCCTACATTGTACTTAATTCTACTGCAGGAATGACAGTCACATTCATTACTTTAATATGTTGTATTTATCTGGGCGGTAGCACCTCCAGAATTGAAAACTGAATAATAATAATAGTAAGTATGGTATTTGTTAAGCATTTACTATGCACCAGGCACTGTACTAATCACTGGGGTGGATACAAGAAAATTGGTCTGGACACAGTCCCTGTCTCACATGGGGCTCACAGTCTCACTCCCATTTTACAGATGAGGTAACTGAGGCCCAGAGAAGTTAAGTGACTTGCTCAAGGTCACACAGCAGACAAGTGGTGGAGCCAGGATTAGAACCCATGACCTTCAACTCTCAGAACTATGTTCTATCCACTACACCACACTGTTTCTGAAGAAGGGGCAACAGTAAACATGAACAAGGTAGCTTACAGTAATAAACAAAGGTAATTTAGGTATGAGCAATAAGAGTCCTTCAGCACCTTTCAATCAATCAATCAATGGTATGTTCAGAACACTGTACTAAGCACTTGGGATAGTGCATAGTAACAGAATTAGCAGAACCAGTCCCTGCCCATAATGAGCTTACAGTCTAGATGGGGAAACAGACAATAATTCCTTATATCTTGAATGTTCTTACTTTAAAATTTTGCATTATAAATCCAAAGACATGTTGGACTGACCCAAGAAGACAATATTTTGGCAAATATAGAAAACTGAACTCCCAGAGAAAAAACTTAGTGGAAAGTTGACATGTCTATAAGAAATTATGTAACAAATCAAAAAATAGATGAGGACAAGTAGGTTAGTTGTAATTTGGGACATTAGGTCAAATGTAAATCTAAGGATGTTTCATGACTAAATAAATGTTCCCTTGTATGGGGTTGTGCCATTTTCTAGCCCTAGGTACCTGCTTTAGGGAAAGTACATTGGAAAAAGGTTTTGCTTTTATGAAATACAATATATTAAAGAAATTCAGTTTCCTAGAGCTTGCTATGTGAAGAAAAGTCTCTGCATTGAAACCCAGAAAATTTGTGCTCTTTCCTTGGGTGTCGAGATGCCAGTACAGCCTAAATTTAAAATCAAGAAAATCCAGCTTACAAATCTTACGTATTTTAACTCATTTCAAATGATGTAATGCGCCTTTTGGAAAGTGAGAGTTAGATGAAGCACTGTCATCTACAAAGATTTCTTATCTGTTAAGTGAAATTTGTCATATCTGGTCCAAGGGCTTCATGTTCAGAGTATATGTGAACATATACAAATATACTTTAGAAGGATTTACTGTATCACTTGATTTTGTGGAGCATTTAATTTTCCAAGGTGTTTTCATATTATTTTTTGCTGTCTTCCCAAAATTCATGTAAGATATGGAGAGGTAAGTAGGTATTTCAATCACATTTTACAAAGGAGGAAACCGATACAGAGAAAGGAACTTCATTCATTAAATTGCATATAACAACTGCTTACTGTGGGCAGAGCACTGTACTAAGCATTTGGGAGAGTACAATACAACAAACAGATACATTCCCTGCCCATGACAAGCTTACGGTCTAGAGCGGAGGAGACAGACATCAATACAAATAAATAATTAAAAATATGTACTTGGGTCCTGTGGGGTTGGGCGGGAGGAAGAAGTAAGCAAGTTAGCATGACACAGAAGGGGACTGTAGAAGAGGAAAGCGGGGCTGAGGAAAGCGGGGCTTAGTCTAGAGAGGCCATTTGGAGGAGATGTGCCTTCAATAAAACTTTGCAGATGGGGAGAAAGAACAATTGTTGAATTTGAGAATTTGATTGACTAATTCAGAGGTTAAATTACTTGCCCACAGACATTCCATAGGCAAAGTTCAGACACAGACATATGTTCAAATCATTTTCACATAGGAGGTTAAAGAAAAAGTAATTATGTATGTAAGTAGATGCTTAAGTAATCAGGTAAGATATGTACAGAAATACTATGAGTATTTATGAGTAGTCCTGCATACAATTGGCACATAAGTCCTGAAATGGTAGTTTGGGGACTATATCCTGAGAAGTGTTGGTGAGGACAAAGAAACTCCAAAAGCACTTGAGACAGTTAAAAACAAGGTGAAAGACAGTGAACCAATCAAAGGAATGAAAACAGTAGAATAATTCATTTGATAAACTAGCAAAATAAAGAGGTATAGCTAGATAGGAGGTCCAAGAAGCACAAGAATATAATAAAATGACACAAAGTTCAAACTGTAGCAACTGACCCTTAACCAAATAGTGACATTCATGGGAGGGAATCTAAGGAAGGGGCATCATGACAAGGGTGGGGAAACTAAGTAAAAAGGAGGAATCTAGAAAAGATTGGGGTCATTCCATCAGTGGAGTTGGGCTATTCCATATCTTGCCTGTGGCAGTGTGGAGTGTTAGTAAACTATAATTATGTTTAGACCCAGAGGCTGTGAGTAGTCTTCTTTGACTTGACTCTGACTTAGTATCAAAACTGGAAGAGGAAAAACTAATTTGGAAAACTCTCTTTGAGGAGATATGAATTGAAAAGGGCTTTTCTATGGTGAATTTGAAGAAAGAAGGAGCTTCAGGATGAAGGAAGGACAAGATGTTAAAATGGGAGAGATGAGAAAGAGGCCTATTAACCAATCAATCAATTTTATTTAATGAGTACTTACTTTCTTTAAAGGTTCACATATTGGGCACATACTCTCCTTCCTGGTTTTCTGTGGTTATTTTTATTGGAAGGGAAGTGAGCAGGATACTAATAATGGAAGTGGATGGGCAATGGGCTCAGAGTATTTGGTCTAGGGGCCTAGTTGTCACAGCCTCAACTGTTGTTGATTCCACTGTATCATATGATCCTTACCTGAGTGTTTCAAACTATTCTTTTACTCTCTCATCATCTCCCCACCTCACTTTAACATCCACAGCTGCCCAATGTCATAAGCTACCCTTTCTCTTCATGGGGTCTGACTGGCAAACAAGCAATGTGTTGAACATTCCCCAATGTTGACAAACTGACTCGGTTCCAGGATCTATTGTTAAAGATCTTTGTGTGGTAGTTCCATGTCTCAGTCATATAGAAGATAGGACAATACTAACTAGCTATTCAAAAAATGCTATTACTACTACTCCTGCTAGCAAACCTAGCATATCTTCCTATCATTACTACTAATTGACCAGGTATGTAATTTAAAATTATAGTGGGGTTTTTTTGCCTCCCACCCCCACTTTCCTTCCTTTCCTTCAGTATGGCTAGAATCTGATTTTGTGTTGGCGTCAAATTTTACCACATGGATTTTAGAAGAAAATGGAGGGAATTCCACATAGATACTGAACAAGGGAGAATCATCTTAATCCAACAGTGTGAGGGGAAAAGTCTATGTTTGGGGGTCTACATCATATTATTGCATCTTACCTTCAGTATGGCACCTTCTCAGTGGTACTTCCACCAAAGCTTCAGGCAACAGAAAGCAGAGAGTCAAGCAGGTTTCATTTTGGTAGACTCAATGGAGCTTACTTTAGCCGGATGCCATTTAAGAATAATAATAATGGCATTTGTTAAGCGCTTACAATGTGCCAAACACTGTTCTAAGAACTGAGGAAGATACAAGGTAATCAGGTTGTCCCACAAAGGGCTCACAGTCTTAATCCTCATTTTACAGATGAGGTAACTGAGGCATAGAGAAGCTAAGTGACTTAGCCAAAGTCACACAGTTGACAAGTAGCAGAGCTGGGTTTAGAACCTACGATCTATGACTCCCAAGCCCATGATTTTTCCACTAAGCCACACTAACCTATTTCTGGTAAAATCCTCTGGTGACAGTTGAGCTAAAAATAAAGTTCTACCAAATTAATCACCAATTATTATTGTGCTTCTTATCAGCAAACATCGTGGTGCTTTGTAGTATAGAAACAAAAGCTTAGCTAGCAAATATGTAAAATTCAGGGAAGAGATACTTCTATATTATTAAATTGTTCTCATATTTATTGAAGTCAAATGAATTACAAGTTAAAGTTTTAGAGGGCTAAACAAGCTTCAAAAGATCCAAATCATCTTAAGTTAGAAGGTGAACCCAGTAATAAAAGTGTATTATAGGGGTGATTGTCGGATTGTACTGAGAACAGTTACCACTGACAGACAATTTTGTACCTTAGGAGGAAAATTACTAGAGTTTCAGTTAGCGAAAAGAGGAGATTATCTGTGGAGAGATAAGAGTAAAGAGAGCACTATTGGGAGGAAGATCTGGAGTGAGGAGCATATGTGGCTGACCTGGGGAGAAAAGATGTAATGAGAAATTTTCCATGACATCTTTGGAAGTGCTTTGTGAGTGGCTGCTTGCCTTCTTTGCTTTGTACTTCTCAAGCATTTAGTTTAGCGCAGTGCATCTAGTAGTCACTCAAAAAATGGTAATACTACTCCTGCTAGCAAACATAACGTATCTCCCTATCATTGACACTAACTGACCAGGTAAATAATTTGAAATTATAGCTCTTTTCTTGCCTCCAATCCCCACTCTCCTTGCTTCTCTTTATTATTTTTCTTCCCCTAAGGTTCATTTGTGCCCATACCTGTTCCCCAGAGTCACACCCCAGAACTTCAAATTTTCCCTTCCCTCTTCTTCCTTGTTCTCCCAGAGTTCCTTTTCAGTGCAAAATTTTAAAAGTCCTAAATTCTGCAAAGCCATAGGGAATCCTTCAGACAGAAAATGAAAAGGCCATCAGGGAACAGGGGACAGAAAGGGGCTTCAGTAGTTTCATCAAAATGAAATTGGGGTGACAGGTGGCAACGATGATTATGGAGTCTCCCATCAGCAATGATAGGTGAGCCTCAGTCCTAAGACTTCATGAATGAAAACCTGCATGGAGGAATAATTTATAATGTCTTCTGGGCAGGGATTGTGACTATCGGCTTTACTCTACTTTCCCAAGTGCTTAATACAGCGCTCCACAAGCAGTAAGCACTCAATAAAATTGATGGCTTGACTTGTGCAGTACCATTCACATTCTCTCCTCCCTGTCAATTATGTTTCCACTGTGGCACACCATGTACAACAAGCATGTAGATGCAGTGTGACCTAGGGGAAAGAGAACTGGCCTGGGAGTTACAAGCCCTGGGTTCTTTTGTAGATTTTGGGTTTTTTTTTTACATTTGGGGTGATAAAACACTGATATTTGAGGAATGTTGTGGAATGTTATGTCCCTGGAGGTAGTAACAGTATTTATCAAGCACCTACTATGTGCAAGGCACAGTCCTAAACCATGGAAAAAAGTAAATGGATGAGAATTAAACACTGTTCTCTGGCCATCAAAGGCCTCACAGTTTAAGACTTAAAGGCAGGAAACAAACATGAAAAGAAAGATGAAATAATGAAAAAAATAATAAAAACAAAAACAGAAAAAAACACCCATGAATATAAGGACAAAAAGCAGCATGGCCTAGTGGAAAGAACATGGGCCAGTGAGTCAGTGGATCTGGGTTCTAATCCTAGCTCTGCCAATTGCTTGCTGTGTGACTGTGGTCGTCACTTAACTTCTCTGTGCCTCAGTTTTCTCAATTATGAAATGGGGATCAAATATATGCTTTCCATCCTAGTAGAAGCAGTGTAGTTTAGTTGAAAGAGCACAGGCTTGGGAGTCAAAAGTCATGGGTTCTAATCCCAGCTTCACCACTTGTCTGCTGTGTGACTTTGGGAAAGCCAGTTAACTTTGTGTTTCAGTTACCTCATCTGTAAAATGGGGATTAAGACTGTAAACCTCACCTGGGACAACCTGATCACCTTGTATCCCCACCAGCGCTTAGAACAGTGCTTTGTACATTGTAAGTGCTTAACAAATACCATCATTATTATTATTACTTAGACTGTAAGCTCCATGCACGACAGGGACCGTTTCCAACCTAACCCATTACTTTGAACAGTGTTTATCACATAGTAAATGCTTAACAATTACCATAGAAAATAGTATTAGCTACATAATTTTATGGCTAAAAGAGTGGTTCTCTGATCCTCAGGGCCCAAGAGTCTTGTTCCAAGTCCAAAGTCTGAAGAGTCAGAATCATGACCCCACCCACCAGGCCCAACATCCTAAAATTGTAAAGGCACTGATGTTTCACTCCCTCACACCCCACCCCACTTCAGAGGAGAGAACAGAATAGAACCCAAAGCAAGGAGGATTGATAGTCCAGGGTATCACTTCGCAGGATCATGTTCACAAAAGCACCAGAGACCCAAGTACTTATGAATACTTTAATCATGCCTTCACCAAGATAATATGCTAAGATTAATCAACAAATCAATGATATCTATTCAGCACTACTGTGTGAGGACTACTGTACTAAACACTTGCACCTTACTGTATTCATCTACATATCATTTATTTTAATGTCTGTCTTCCCTACAAATAATTGCGGTATTTGTTAAGCACTTATTGTATGACAAGTACTGTACTGAGTGCTGGGGTAGAAACGAGACAGTCAAGTCCCACGTGGGACTCACAGTCTAAGTAGGAGGCAGAAATAGGTAAAACTTTACATTAAGTTTCTTGAGGGCAGGAAATGTATCCACCAACTCTACTGGACTGTAATTTTATTCATATCAATATCTATCTACCCCCTATAGACTGTGTGCTCCTTGTGGATAGGAAATATGTCTCTCCCCAGCACTTAGTACAGTGTATCGCAAACTGTAAGCACTCTCTAAATACAACTAACTACTCTCCCAAGTACTTAGTTAAATGTCCTGAACACAGGAAGCTTTCAAATACCATTAACTGATTGAAGGATTGATTAATCCCAGCTTTATCACTTGATTACTCTGTGACCTTGGTCAAGTCTCAACTTTTCTGTTTCTCAGTTTCCTCAACTGTAATATGGGGATTCAATACTTGTTCTCACTCCTACTTAGCTCGGGAAAGGGACTATGGGAAAGGGATTGTGTCTGACCTGTTTAACTTTTATCTACCCCAGAATTTATAACAGTGCCTGACACTTAATGTTGTCATATTATTATTAGGTGAGAAAGAATGAAGAACTTTGTTAAGTGAATTTGGGGTCTTCATCCAAGTTAGTCAGCTACAAGCAGATCAGGCCTAGAATTTCAAGGGGTGCTGATTCCTAACGCAGTGCTCCTCACACTGACTGGATCAACAGGGCTAGTGACAGCAATAGGGAAATGTACATTATATATGCTAGCTATAGCTAGCAAAAACATCCCTCTGAAACATAAACAGAGGACTCTGAGCAAAAAGGAATGCCTTCCACTCAGGGTCAGATGAAGGGCTTGACAATTCTTATGTTTTGAAATTAAAATAATCCAGGTTTTTGAAAGTGCTAATGTAAATCTGGGGAAAAAATGTGGATGTATCAGTTCCTCTCTTCCTATGTATCAGTGCCAATTTAGTTACTGAAATCTATATGGCTCATAGATTTGAACCCAGTGCTTGCTCTGTTCCAGAGTATCTCAATGCAAATTAAAATATGCTGTATTGAAAAGACATGGTAGTTTAGCATATTGTTTCTCAGTGCACATGTTTAGGCATTGAAAGAAACTATAGAGGATGTGGCTTACTCTGATGTCTCCCATATTAAGCTTTGTTTGTGCAAAATAGAATTTACTATTTTTCATTCATTCATTCGAACTTATTTATAAAGTGCTTACTGTGTGTAGAGCACTGTACTAAGCACTTGGGAAAGTACAATACAGCAATAGTGACAAGCCCTACCCACAGTGAGCTCATAGTCTAGAGTCCATTTTGAATATCATTATCTATACAAGTATTGAAGATTTAAAGCAGCAAATATCTACAGACTTAATACCCAGCTAAGTTTTCCCTCTATCTGTAAACTCAGTTCTGTGTCTCTTTCACTAAAAACATGCATGTCAAAAAGAAAATAATCATCAATATTTTTAACAGTATGGTTACTTTTATTTTTAGTCATTGCACTTAGACCCATAAATGCTTAAACCTAGGTGAACTGATAATTTACCTGAAACATAAGGTGTCCTATACTGTCCTTACAGTCCAATTGTGAAGAGTACATTACCTATCAGCATTTATTGAGTACCTGTTATATGCAGAGCATTGTCCTAGGCACTTTGGAAACAGTCTCGTCACCCTCCTATCCTGACATTCTAACCAGGACTTCTGTTCTGCTAGAGCAAGGTAGGAAAAGGTTGAACCAGCAGCAATGTATGCCTTTTTTTTGAAATATAAAATGCACTAACAGCACAAAAACATTCACTTAAATGGATATATGATATAGCAAGATTTTTCCATATGTTTTATACAGATGTGGAGGCTATGAAATTAGTTTAAAAAAATCAGGAAAAATATTTTTGCAATTACACTGAGAGTTCCGTGGTGTAATGGAATGCCGAAAGACTTTGATTGAAAACATTTGTTCTGACACTACTAATGCTTTACCTGCTCAAGAATCAGAGGTTTCTTTCAACAAAGAAGCCCCAGGTAGTTTGAGTACTCAACTTCAATTTGCCAATTTCTTACTTTTAATTTCAGCAGCTTTCTCCTTCCTTCTGTCCAGTCCCCTGGACTTAATAATAATAATAATAATGTTGGTATTTAAGTACTTACTATGTGCAGAGCACTGTTCTAAGCACTGGGGTAGACACAAGGGAATCAGGTTGTCCCACGTGGGGCTCACAGTCTTAATCCCCATTTTACAGATGAGGTAACAGGCACAGAGAAGTTAAGTGACTTGCCCACAGTCACACAGCTGACAAGTGGCAGAGTGGGATTCGAACTCATGACCCACGACTCCAAAGCCCATGCTCTTTCCACTGAGCCATGCTGCTTCTCTATTCCCAAGGAACTTCGAGAGAAGTATTTTATTGGGGTCCTGAACAACAAGTGAGCAGAAAAGTATGAAATATCAGACTGGGAAATGGAGCTAGTGCCCAGAAAAACTTTAGATTGCCAAATCCCATTTTGCCAGGGACTGTCTGAGAGCATGTCATATTTATCGTGGGCTTAACGGCTCTCCTTTTGTTAAAAAAAAAAACATTCTGACCCTAACTGTAGGAAGAAAAGAAGCCAGACAGTGTGGCATTTCAATAGGGATTCCTTCTGTGCCATATCACATTACCTCTTAAGGCAGTTATTTCCCACCACTTCTCCAGCCAAATAGGGAGAGAAGAAGGATTGTGCCTGATGTAACCTCTGAGAGGAAAATAAAATATTCTTCATTCCCTGAACTGTGTAAAACAGTAATCTTGATCATTCCACTGACCTTAAAATTGAGAAATAAGAATGAATTTTCAGCTATTCTATTTTGAAGCCAGAAGGAACATGATCTACCTGAAAAGGTTGAATGAAAAATATCATTCAAAATGGATTGGACCTCATCAGAGCCCATATGCACATAAAAGTTTTTTTGCAAACAGTGGTTGCAAGAAACCTCATTCACTCACTACCCAAAAGGATAACTGTTCTCTAGGATGTAGTTTTGGTTGCTATCTCAGACTTGTACTTTAACAGATTATCTTCACCTGTAGTTGAAGAAGTAGCAGCATGTACTGAGTGCCTGATTGCTTTGATGTACTTACTGTACTACGCTCTTGGAAAGTACAGGATAATGGGGTGAAACATTCCAGGCTCTCATAAGGAAATTACACTTCACTCAGGATAGTCATTTCAAACATTTACAATATCAATACAAATGAAAAGCCTACCTTCTTAAATAAGTCAGTGAATTTGCAGATGAAAATCAATGAAGGAGTCATATTTTTGAGCATTCACTGTGTGCAGAGAACTGTACTAAGTGCTTAGGAGAGCACAATATAACAGAATTGGTAGACATGTTCACTGCTTACAGTGAGATTCCAATCTGGAGGGGGAGACAGACATTAATATGAATTCATAAATTAAGCATATATACTTAAGTGATGTTGGGCTGTGTGAAGGGTGAATAAAGGGTGCAAATCCATGTACGAAGGTTACATAGAAAGGAGGGGGAGAAGAGTAAGTTAGGGCTTAATCAGAGAAGGTCTCTTTGAGGAGATGTGCTTTTAATAAGGTTTTAAATGTCAGATATGAAGAGGGAGAGCATTCCAGGCCAGGTGCAGTGTGTGGGTGAGAGTTCAGTGGCAAGATAGAGGAGTAGGTAGCTTGGTATTAGAGGAGTGAAGTGTGGGGGCTGGACTGTAGTAGGAAATCAGGGAGGTAAGGTAGGAGGGGCCAAGATGATCTAGTTTTTTAAAGCCTTTGGTAAGGAGTTTCTTTTGATACAGAGGTGGTTAGACTGTGAGCCCGTCATTGGGTAGGGATTGTCTCTATTTGTGGCTGAATTGTACATTCCAAGTGCATAGTACAGTGCTCTGCACATAGTAAGTGCTCAATAAATACTATTGAATGAATGAACCACTGGAGGTGCTTGAGGAGTGAGGAAACATGGACTGAATGGTTTTGTAGAAAAATGATCCAGGTGGCAGAATGAAGAATGAACTGCAGGGAGGTCAGCAAGGAGGCTGATACAGTAATCAAGGCAGGATAGGAGAAGTGCTTGGATTATCTTGGTAGCAATTTAGATAGAAAGGAAAGGGTAGCTTTTAGCAATGTTGCGGAGCTTTAACCGACAGAATTTGGTGACAGAGTGAATGTGTGGGTTGAATGAGAGAAATGACACTAAGATTATAGCCATGCGAGACAGGGAGGATAGTGGTGTTGTCCACAGTGAGGGGAAAATCATGGGAAGGACAAGGGTTGGGCAGGAAGATAAGAAGTTCCATTTTGGCCAAGTGAACTTTGAGGTGTTGGTAGAACATCCAAGTAGAGATGTCCTGAAATCAGAAGAAAGTGTGAGACTGCAGGGAAGGAGAGAGAGCACGGCAGGAGATGTAGATTTTGGAATTGTCTGCATGGTGATGGTAGTTGAAGTCATGGGTGAGAATGCATGGGAAGCAGTGTGGCCATGGGATCAGATAATCTGGTTTTTAAATTACAATTCCACCACTTACCTACTGTGTGACCTTGGGTAAATCACTTCATTTATATATGACCCAGTTTCCTTAACTCTAAAATGGGGAAATACTTGTTCTCTCACCTGTTTAGACTATGAGTTCCAGGTGGAAGATGGACTTTATCTAATCAGATTAATTTGTATCCACCCTACCTCTTAGAACAGTACTTGACACATAGTAAGCATTAAACAAATACCATAATCATTAAAATTGATATATGTCTAAGATAAGCAATATTATCATTCATATTATTTACACTAAATAATAGTAAGATATTTTCTAAAATAACAAGTGCACCAGGGAAAGCAGTTAGCCTACAGTATGCTATGTGAAATAACATGCAAAATGGATAAGGAAAGTGTGTAAGAAGCTGTTATTTTAATTGGATATCATGCATAAATAAGCAATGAAGTAGAAAACACCAAAACCTCAGTGAAAATTTTGGCACATTGGCACTTGGAGGGAAACAGTGCAGCAATACTTAAAGATAATCATCATCATCTTGTTTAGCATTTGTTAAGCATTTGGTATGTGCCAGGCACTGTACTAAGAGCTGGGGTAGATACAAGATAATCAGGTTGGACACAGTCCCTGTCCCACAAAGGTCTCACAGTCTCAACCCCCATTTTACAGATGAGGTAACTGAGACCCAGAGAAGTTAAATGACTTGCCCAAGATCACACAGCAGACAAATAGTGAAGCAAGGATTTGCACACAGGTCCTTCTGACTAATGTCAACACGACCCAAGATCATGAAGAAAGAGGTTAATAATACAGTCAGTTCACCATAATATAGTTCAATAAAACAAGGTTTATTTCCTAGAAAAAGCCCACATCAAAGAAAGTTATAGTTTTAGGTTTGCCTTGAATAATTCCTCAAAATATACAGAATTATTTTTCTGAAATCACATTGGATTATATCTGGATAGATGTCCATTTTTGAATGTTCACTAATTTTTTAAAGTGTTCTATCCAAAGTGTATAGTCCGTCTCCCCCGATTAGACTGTAAGCCCGTCAAACGGCAGGGACTGTCTCTATCTGTTGCCAACTTGTTCATTCCAAGCGCTTAGTACAGTGCTCTGCACATAGTAAGCGCTCAATAATTATTGAATGAATGAATGAATGGTGAAAGACATGATATAAAAAAAGTGGCAATGTTTTTTGTGATACAAGTTCCTGGGGTAGAACCTGCATGGGGACTATACTATAGTAAATTATGCAGATGAACTGGAACTAGGCAGTTAGGGAAGGAAGAATAAATAATTTAAAGAGGTCATGCAGCATATTTGCAAACAAGACAGTTTAACAAACTATAGGGATATAACAACAGCTCATATAACAGCTGGAGCACATCAATCATGAAGGGGTTTTGCTTTTCTTGTTCAAAAACTTTGAGAAAATTAGTGACCAAAAGGCAACCTTGAAAACAGTGAGTGAAGTTGAAGGTGGGGAAAAATGGCCAAATTTACAGGTACACATTGTGGAATAGATGGTCAGTTCATCATCAACCTAGTGGTATTTATTGAGCACTTACTGGGTTCAGAACACTGTACTAAGCATTTGGGTTAGCATAAAACAACAGAGTTAGTAGATACATTCCCTGCCCACAATAAGCTTACAGTCTAGCTATCTCCCTTCTGCTTCATCTACATACTTGGATCTGTGTCCTTTGGACATTTGATATTCACGCCACCCCCAACCCCTCAACCCTTACATACATATCTTTCAATTATACATTATAATTATAATAAGGTGTGTCTTCCTCTCTAGACTGTAAACTCATTATGGGCAGGAGTATGTCTGCTAATTTTGCTGTACTCTACTCTCAAGCACATAAAACAGTGCTCTTCATGTAATAAGCAATCATTAAATACCACTGATTAATTGATTGATAGATGCAAAGGGGAAGACTCAATTAAGGAAAGTAATTATACCTTGAGTTGTACACTGATTAGCATTTTCCAAGAAATTCCACATCACCTATCTCATTTTACACTCCCAACATCCCTGTAAGTTACAGAAATGCAGGTACTAATCTCTCCATTTTCAGAGGCTGAAGCACTGAGAGGTGGAGTGACTTACTTGAGATTACACTATGGACAAGTGGAAAATCAGGGATTAGAACATAGGTCTTGGTCTCCGATTCCTGTGCTCATTCCTCTACGGTAAAGTGAGACCAATCAATTAATCAATCAGTGGTATTTACTGAGCACGTACAGTGCTCACTAAGCATTCAGGAAAATGCAATTGAGTTGATGGAGATGAACCTAGACTACAGAGAATTTACTGTCTATAGGGGGAAACAAACACTAAAATAAAAGAAATGGCAGAGTATGAAAATACATATGTAAGTGCTGTGGGGTAAATATCAAAGTGTTTAAGGGATACGCACCCAAATGTGTGCATGAAGGGCAGATATGGGGGTGGTTAGAAAAGGAAGGCCTCTTGGAGGAGATGTGATTTTAGTTGGGCTTTGTTGATGGGGAGAGTGGTGGTCTGTTGGAATGGGACTCTCCATTTATTGAAGCTTCTCTCATCATTAGAAATGCTATGTTGAAGTTGAATTTGGCATAAAAGCATTGTTGATAGAATGTCTTAAGAAGTTGGATGTGCCATCTGATGATCTAGGTCTCGCAACCTGATGGAAAACTGGATACTACAACAGTTTTAGTATACAATGAAATGGAATCAAGGAACAACTATAGTTGAATGGAATATTTGTTTTACTACCTAAACTGGGTTATCCAGTGTTTATTAAAATCACATCTCCTCCAAGAGACATTTCCTGAGAAGGCTTCGTTTTCACTATCCTTGCTCCTTTCTGTATAGCCCCCATATTTGGATTTGTAACATTTGTCCAACCCACCCTCAGCTTCACAGCACTTATGTACATTTCTGTGATTTATTTTAATATCTATCTTTTTCATACTCTAGACTTTAAGCTCCTTGTGGACAGGGAATGTGCCTCTCAACTCTGATATAATGTACTCTCCCAAGCACTTAATACAGTGTTCCGCACCCATAAGTGCTCAATAAATATGTGAAGTGTTATTTAGATAAATCCCAGTTTTCTAAATATCAGCCAATCAAAAAATAAATATCTTGATTAGCCAGTATTGTCGAGCATTATACCAGGTGGGATAACCTGATGACTTTGTATCTACCCCAGTGCTTAGAAGAGTGCTTGGCACAAAGTAAGCGCTTAACAAATGTCATCATCATCATTATTATTACTAGGAGCTACAGAAGAAGAGTATACTCAAACTAATAGGGGAAATAAAGCAACCTAATAATTCAAATGAAAACTTAAGGAAAAAGTGAAATACATATGCATTGTATATGTGTATATTTCTTTCATTTTTTATGGAGGCAGCATGGTCCTGTCTATAGGGGAAGACAAACACTAAAATAAAAGAAATGGCAGAAAGAAAAGAGCACTGTACTGGGAGACAGAGTACCTGGGTTTTATCCAAGCTCTGACCCTGGTCAGTTACATGACTTTGATTAAATTGATCTCCCTGTACCTCAGTTTTCTCATATTCATTCAGTCGTACTTATTGAGCATTTACTGTGTGCAGAGCACTGTAAAAACTGCTTGAATGTAAATTGGGGATAATATTTCTGTCCTCCATACTTCTAGATTGTGATTCCTGTGTGGGACAGCGTTTAACACACCTAAGCATTTAGTATACAGTGTAATATAAATTAAATAATTGGAAATGACAAATGACCATGACATCCAAATCTAATATCTGAGTGTGGATATAAAGCCAATGACACAGTCTTTCCCACATTGTTTATAAGTAAAGATGAATCTTTGCTGTGCTAATGTGTTTGCTCTCTGCTAGGCCAACAGTTGAGATCTGCCACTTGGCATCCCAGTATTTGCAAAACATTTTCCTGAGAGCAACCACTTTTTTGATTGCTACCCATCAGGCTGGTCTATATGCCTTGGCAGAGTCCCAACAGAACACTGTTATATTGCGCTGATCACTAGGACTTGAAATCATTTTTTTTTTCCTCCTTGTAAGCACTTGGCAAAATATATATTTGCACAAATAGCCAAGAACATAATTTGCAAACACCAACATTCTTTCTGTTCTTTGTTTTCATTCAAACCTTTAAGCCCGGATAGGATTTTGCCATTTTTATTGAAAAAAAAAAACTAATCGACAACTGAAAATCCATTACTCATTTACACATTTTTAAAGTGCATTTCTAACTGTATTAATGTATTTCCTGCAAAGAGAACCTCCTTCTTCTGGTATTTCCACATAGCTTCTGCTCTAGGAAGCAACCTCTCTCTCCACTGAGGCCGTACAGTCTGTTTTGTCTCTGGAAATTTTGATTTATTTGGGTAATTTTTGCACCCGGGATCTCTACATTGCTGCCTGTCTTTTACTGTCCTTTCTCTGCCATTTTTCTTTTCAGGTTCATTAACTGTACCTTAATTCACATCTCCTTGCTCCCTGCCTTCTCAAACTGACAATCAATCAAAGTTGTGCAGGTTCAATAATCAAAGCAGATTTTGAACAAAGAGAAACTGCAACTACTACCCACGCTGTGATTGGATGAACTGATTTCTACAGAATGTTTCACTGAAACAAGGTGACTAGACAAGTTCTTCAGCAAATAAATGTACCACCTACACCCACACACACCATCTGTTCTCCCTTGAAAGTACTAATGTGCTCATGTGGACGCTGGTTGAGACGTTTAGGTTTCTAGGAAAGTATAGCTGTAGCTCAAGAAAATACAGAAAAATGCCAAAGTTGATCACCTGGAATGGGAGATAAAGAAGCACTGCCGTTTATACTGATTTTTAAACAGGAAGGCCTTAATTAAGCATCTTTTTGCTAGAGGCAACATAGAAAATGTGCATCCATTGTGCCTGTTTAAGAGGCCATAAAAGCAGTTTGATGGTACCTGGGAACTGACATGGCAGGCCAAGGATGATGTAATGGATAGAGAGCATGGGCCTGGAAGTCAGAAGGTCATGGATTCTAATCCTTATCCTCCACTTGTCTGCTGTGGGACCTTGGGCAAATCACTTCACTTCTCTGAACCTCAGTTACCTCATCTGTAAAATGGGGATTGAGACTGTGAGCCCCATGTGGCACAGGGAATGTGTTCAACCTCATTTGATTGTATCCACCCCAGCACTTAGTACAGTGCCTAGCACATAATAAGCCCTTAAATACCATAATCATTATTATTATTGGATAGAGTGCATAGCTCCTTGCCTCTGCTATAATCTGTTCTTTGAACTTGCTCCTTGTCCTGCTCTCAGTTCTTAGTAGGAGTTATTGCCAGAGAAGTCAGTTAATTTCAAATCCATCCAACAACCTCAGGCTGCCAATATTTCTTCCCACTCAGCTCTGTGCCCTGAGATGCCACCTTGCTCACACTGATATGGCCATGTTCATAAAATCTATAAAATAAAAGAATCCAATAAGTTAGAGTTATTGCAAATATATGAGAATCCCCTGAGTTGTACGTCTGTGCATTTACTATGTGACGACTGGCATCTTGAACTTTTGCACTCTACTTACTGTTTTTTCATCCTGTCAATTCTTTCTTGATCTTTTTCACTAGTGGAACTTGTCTCCTCCTCTAAATTATGAATATGAAAGAATGTCTAATAATGAAGAGGTTTCTGTCTTCACAGTGTGACGAAAAGGGATCCATTTTAACAGTCAGAGGAAACATGATGAAATTCAGTTCAAAGCCTCTGAACTTCAGATTCTTCACAAAATTTAAGAATTTGAATGGTGTTTTCGCCTTACTTTTTTCTCACTATTTGTTTTTTTAGATTCTTGTGGATTTGGTGTAAAAAAAAAAAAGCCAATCGTCATGGCAAAACCTGGTTAACCCTACTCCTTTGGTAGTTAAATCCATTTGAATACTTATTTGATAAAATAAAAATTCAGAAATAATGTGGCCTAGTAAATAGGGCATTGGCCTGGTAGTCAGAAGGACCTGGGTTCTAATCCCTGCTCCATCAGTTGTTTGCTGTGTGATCTTGGGCAAGTCACTTTATTTTTCTGTGCCTCAGTGACCTCATTTGTAAAATGGGCATTGAAACTTTGAGACTCACGTGGGACAGGGACTGTGCCCAATCTCACTTGCTTGTATCCATCCCAGGGCTTAAAACAGTGCCTGGCACATAGTAAGTGCTCAACAAATGTCATAATTTTTATTATTGTTATTAAGTACTTCATAATGGGGTAGTCAAAACTTTTAAGATATTGGTACATCGTTAAAATCTTTCCTGCCAGATAGTAATTCTATTATTTCCAGTCTTGATGCAAATGTGATAGGATTTTGCTTCATTTCTAAGATATTGTGATGGAAGTTAGGCTCTCCCAAGACAATAAATCCATTTACATAAATGGTGCAAGTGTTTAAATTTCATGATTTTTCTGAGTATTCTGCATAAAAGTTCCAGGTCTCAACATTATGTAAATCTCACCTCAATCACCTACAAATCATTTTACATATAGTAGGTCAGGACAAAATATTGTTACTTCTATTTTTGAGAGGGAGATGAGGCACCCTAGAATTCAAGCATCTTGCATGATCTTATGCAAGATAACTGAATTCTACTTCTGCATTTTCAGTATATCACATTTCTTTTTAGTATTATTCATTGTCAAACAGAAAGGTGAATAACAATGAGGCCTCTATTAATGTCCCATGGGATTACTGTCATTCATGGCCTAGAGAGTGACCCCTCCTGAAAGGGAAAATTCCAGAGTTTATGTTGGTGTCTGCCATTAAATGATGCTCTAGAGAACTATGAACTGCACTTAAGCATTTGAACTCTAGAAAATGTAGACCAGATAGACCAAGGTGTTTTTTTTTTTTAATTTCAAGAAATTTGACAAGGGTTTGCTCCACTTCTATCACATAGGAAGTCAGATAATCTCTTATAAAGATCTAGTACCAAAACTGAGGACCTTTCAGGGGATACATTTTTTTCCAAGACTCTTTTTCAGATATTCCTATGATCTGACTCCATTCTCAGTATGTATCATGTGCTTGCATCCAGTTTTTACAAGGGTAAAATATATTCCAAAATATTTGGAAAACACTGGAGGCAGTGGATTTGGAGATTTTTTTAAATTTTTTTCTGTGGAATTGTTAAGCACTTATTAAGTGTCATTATTCAAGATATTGGAACTGGAATTTGCAAATATTGTCCTCCCTTCACAAGAAAACACAAACATAGCCTAAAAGAAATTATTTGGCAGGAGCAGGAGTGGAGAGTGGTGGTAGTGGTAGAGTGGAAAAGAGTGAGAAGTGGATCTAGGGTTGGGGTAGGTGAAAGTAAGTATGGAAAGGAAGAGTATCTGTACGGGGAGAAATAAGTACAGTGCTTTGCATATAGTAAGCACTCAATAAATACAAATGAATGAATAAGGGAAATGAGTTGAGAAAGAAAGGGTCATGCAGATTAGAAGAATCGGTTACAAAAGACAGGGAAAACTTCAGTGCTCACTGAGTTCACTGACTGACTGATTGGAAGAGGGAAGGGGAGAATGGAAATTGGTACATATTGGGTGAGTCAGAATGAGGACTATCCAAGGGAATAGAGGGAGGATCAGGAAAACCAAAAGGACAATAGCTGCAGGTCGAAGAGGAAGGGTTGAAAGACAGGCAGTAATATAGGAAAGGAGAGAGTCAGAGAAATGAAGAAAAAAGAGAGGTAGAGGAAAAGTAGGTGAGCTAAAGAGGTGTATGGGAGATAAGGTGTATGGAGAATGGAAAATATTGTGAATTATTTTCTGGAAAAATTGTTAAGAACAGTGTTTCCGCTCCCAGAGAGGTATAGTGCAGGGATTGCCGAGATAGTAGGTTGCTCCAAGTTGGACAATTTTAATCCCACTTCACAGGAGGACTCAAAGTGGCCACCCCTCCAGGTACTGAGAATAGGCTGCTTCCACACAGAGTTTTAACACATCTGTCTATTTGTATAAGCCCACCTTTAGCTGACACAGTTTCCCTTGGTCATTAGAGAAGCAGCGTGGCTGAGTGGAAAGAGTCCAGGCTTGGGAGTCAGAGGTCACAGGTTCTAACCCCAGCTCCACCACTTGACAGCTGTGTGACTTTGGGCAAGTCACTTAACTTCTCTGAGCCTCAGTTACCTGATCTGTAAAATGGGGATCAAGACTGTGAGCCCCATGTGGGACACCTTGATCACCTTGTATCACTCCAGTGCTTAGAACAGTGCTTTGTACATAGTAAGCGCTTAACAAATGCCATCAATATTATTATTATCCTAAAGATAATCCCCTTCTAGCACAAAACATCATTAGTCTTAAGGCTGTCAGTTGGATTCCTTGGTTATTCACTTTGAGCAGGAAGTTGGCCTGTTCATTGCGCTCGAACCCTCCTCCAATGGTCTCTCTATCTCCTCCCTGTGACCCGACCTGCATCTTGGAGTCACACTGACACAAAGGGGAGGGGAGTCAAGGAGGCACTCCCAAAACACCAAGGAATTTGGGAAACGCGGGGTGCTAGGGTCAATTGCAAGCTATGATGGGGCAGAGTTTGGAGGGTTCTGCTGCGCTCTGGGGCAGAGTCTGAGGGACACACCACTGTACCTTGTCATCAAGGTGTGAGGGGATAGGGAGTGACATCCAACAGTGGATGCCTAGTGGGCAGTGCAGCATGTGGGTATGGAGGTACCAACGTACCACGGAGGTGTTCCGCAGCAGCGGCAGGGCTCAGTCCTTTGGGTTATACTGCATGGGAGAGGGGATGACGAAGAGGGAGTGGTGTTGACACTGTGGAAGCAGCTTGAAACCACATAATCATAATAATGATATTACCTGTGGTGTGCATTAAGCACTTACTAAGTGCTGTTCTAAGTGCTGACACAGTTCCTGTCCTACATGAGGCTCACAGTCTTAATCCCCATTTTACAGATGAAGGAACTGAGGCACAGAGAAGTGACTTGCCCAAGGCCATACAGCAAACAAGTAGCAGAGCCAGGATGAGAGTGCAGGTCCTTCTGACTCCCAGAACCAGGCTCTTTCCACTAAGCAAAACTGCTTTGTGCTGCAGGGCTCATCTCAGACTGCAAGAATGACAATGTGACTCAGACTTCCTTCTCAACATCCCAGAGCTGAAGAAGTGGTGTGGAGCTCACCTCAGTCTGTTGTTTGGAGTGGCAGAAGAAGGAATGAGGAAAATCATGCAGCAGCCTAGGGAAATCCTGCAGCAGTAAAAGTTATATGCACAGGGCTCTGAAGTAACCCAGGGAGAGTGTAGGCTTTGAGGGAAGCAACACAACACATAATGATAGAAAGGTAGGGAGCAGGGTCCAGTGTCAGTTCCATGGTGACAACAGCCTGGGGCTCACCTTTCTGCCTTGGAGCCCAAGCCTGAGGAAGTAACAAACAGAAGCTCTGTGTGCTTGTCAGGGGTCTATTATTATCTTTAGGTAATTGCTTTATGTATCCTAGCAGTGTCTCCTGGGTGTAGTTAACACCTCATCTTGTGCTAAAGCCATTTCTGAACAAATCTGCAATATGTCTATGAAAAAGCAGCACCTAATTTAACAGTCAGCTGAAAAATATAACCTGAAAGTTTGAAGGCAAATGGCAAGGTTACTCAAACCAATCAATGACTGTGAAACCACAACTGTTTAGCCCATACCCAGAATCTGACTGTTAATTAACCCTACCTTTTTTACAGCCACTTATTTTCCAAAATTCCACACATTTCCCCACCCTATTCCCTGCAACTATCCTCTTTTTTTTTTTTTTGTCCTCTCCTCCCAAATTTTCTGTGGTCTCACATCATCACTATCTGTCATTTCATCTTTAATTTAGTCTATTTTCTGTTTTTATTATCTTTGGAAACCTGGGACCCTAGGTTTGAGATTTGGATTCTTTATAGATTCAGTAAATTTCACATTGCTAGATTCATTCAATTGTATTTATTGAGCACTTACTGTGTGCAGAGCACTGTATTAAGTGCTTGGAAAGTATGGTTCAGCAACAGATAGAGACAATCCCTGCCCACAGCAGGCTCACAGTACCAAATGTAGGCTGTTTCCTTTAGTAAAGGCAGCAATCACCCATCCCTAGATCTCTTCCAGTCGGTTGGAAATGTCCAGATTTCAACCATTCAGGAGAAATCAGGATGGGGTGGAGAAGTCATCACGGAGTGAATGGAATAAGCAGGAGACTAGAAGGTCTTTGCAATGGGATGAGGAAAGTCAGGCTCAAATTAAAGTAGTGGTATAAAAGATAGGGACTGTAGGTTCCCTGAAGGAACACAGTGTCACCCTTTCATTTCAAATATCATCAGAAACTGCTTTTACCAAACACCTGGTGTACAGAGAACTTTTCTGGGTTCATGGGAAACTGTGATGAAGCTAGGACTAGCGGAAAGAGCTTGGGCCTGGAGGTCAAAGGCCCTGTGTTCTAATCCAGGCTCTATCACTTGATCGATTAATTCATTCATTTACCTGCATTTATTGAGCACTTACTGTGTGTAGAGCACTGTACCAAGCACTTGGGAAAGTACAAAATAACAATAAACAGGTGCATCCCCTGCCCACAACTAGTTTACAGTCTAGAGGGGGAGACAGACATTAATGTAAAAAAATAAATTACAGTTATGTACATAAGTGATTGCTGTGTGACCTTGGGCATGTCACAACTTCTCTGTACCTCAGTAACCCATTGCTAAAATGGGGAATAAGAATGTGAGCCCCATGTAGGACATAGACTGTGTCCAACCAGATTTGCTTGCATCCATCCCCGTGCTTGGACAGGGTTTCTGCCCTCAAGAGGTTCAGGCTTGGTCCATTTCACTCCCTTTTCTTAGAATGTAGAACCCAGCCAAGCACACTCCAGTCCTCTAGAATCCAAGCACTCAACATTTTGGCAATTCAACCACTTGACAGAACTGAATTTTACTTCAAGAGTTTTGGAATACTTTTTTTAGTTGGATTTTTCGATAATTATTTTTGCCATTTGAAAGCAGCTGAAGTTTTCCAGGACTAAATGACCAGATTCCCTTGCTCCTACAGTACCTTTTTAGCATATCAGGGACATTCTAATGATGGATTCCTGTGCAATAAAGGAATTTTTGGAAAATAATGAATTTAAACCTTTAAGAGAGTAAAATTGTGGCAAAGCGTTCATTAATTTAAGCGCTTCCTACTGCAACTTGCCAACACATCTCTCAAAGGGTTTATTTAGAGAGACCCCATGCTGTGAGAATTCACTGACAGAAGAACCACGAGATGTTTAATTTTCATTGGAAAAATAATTAAAATTCATATAGTGTTATATACCAGTGTTATGAAAAGCATATCTAATTGAAATGTGCATTTTAATACAAGAAATGGTCAGTTGTGAATTATAGTTTAACGTTCCAAACAATTAAACATGTTCAATTCTAAGATATTTTTAAATATTCAAAGATAAATGAAGCATGATTGGTATTCATCCCTGCTTCCAGATCTAATATGCATAATATAAAAATGTAATTCTTCAACCATTTCTACATTGGATTGAACTTTTAAATTGATAAAACACTTGAATCAAAGTGATAAACTATAAGCATTGACATCCATTCTAAAAAGAACATTTTAAAATTTTATTTTAAACTAACAGAGGAAAAGGATATTAACAGACTCTGTTACCTTTAGAAAAGAACATGATGTGAGATTAAATGGATTCAAACAGCCTCAGTTAATTCCAGACATAAGTAAAATGTAAATTAGATCTAACTTTTAGGTTTCAGTAGATTTTTCTATAAATTCTTTATGGGCAGGGAATGTGTCTATCAATTCTGTTACATAGTACTCTCCCAAGCATTTATTACGATACTCTGCACACAGTAAGCACTCAAATGCAATTGACTGATTGACTGTAATCTGAAAAATTCCAAAATAAAGTTTACAGCTAATTGATATTCTGTATTTGGTAAGTGCCCTATTCTAGGCCTATTCCTCTGAATTTCCTATTCTTAATAAACAAATTGTGGCATTGTCAAAATATATCTAGACATGTATAAAGTTCTCCATTTTTAATGAAGTTATTCAAATGAGAGTATGTGGATGAAAATACTAATAAATGGATTTTAGTCCACATTTCACTTTGTGCATTTAAATATTGTCCTTTGCAAAAGAAGTGTCATTTGCCACATCTTTCACTTAGTCAAGGGTAGTTGGGAAGCAGCATTGCCCAGTGGATAGCAATGGACTTGGGAGTCCGAAGTACCTGACTTCCAATCCCAGCTCTGCCAGTATCTGTGTTGTGACCCTGGGCAAGCCACTTCACTTTTTTGTGCCTCAGTTTCCTATGTAAAATGGGTATTGAGACCTGAGCCCCATATGGAACAAGGACGTGACCAATCCAATTTTCTTGTATCTACCCCAGCACTTAAGTATGGTGTCTGGCACATAGTAAGTAGTTAACAAATATTACTATTATTATTATTATTATTATCATCTTCTTGGTCTCATCATCGTCACAAGGCAGAACAACCCCTCTCAGACAGACAACCACATCTGACCACTATATTGTAGAACACGTTTGCTGCATTTCATTCCTACACTGCTGAACCACCTTTCTGAGACTGTGTTTCACTATCCTGAATATTTACTTGGCTCTTTCTTGTTGCATTTCTCATACTTCAACTCACTATATAGCAGCTACTTAGCTATCCTACCTTCATTCATTTTCCTTACTTGTCGATCAATCTCTGCTTCTTATTGAGTATTTACTATGTGAAGCCACTGCTCTAAGCCCTTGGGAAAGTACAGTGCAGTAGAATTGGGAGACATGATCCCTGCCCACAAGGAGTTTGCAATCTACTGGGGGAGACAGTAAATTAAGTTACAGATAGGGGAAATGAGAAGGTAAAGGAGTATATGCATAAGTGCCATGAGGCTGAAGGGGACATGAATAGCAATCTCGTCATCTCCTTACCGCCGCACTATCTCCTCCCTCACCAACTCTGAAATCCCTCTCTCTGACGAAAACCTTCTCACCTGCCTCATCTCTCACACTCCCTCCCCCTGCAAATCTTCACTGCTGCCCCACAGAGACCTCCGCTCTCTTGATCCCATCCATCTTTCCAAAAGCATCTCTCCTCACCTTGCCGCCCTGTCCTCACTTCTCACTCTCAATGATCAGGTCTCCGCTCTCAACTCCACCCTCTTTACTCATTTCAACTCTCTCGCCCCCCTTTCCCTCCGCCGCTCTCACTCCACTAACCCACAGCCCTGGATCACCTCCTCTGTCCGCCTCCCACGCTCCTATGCTCGAGCTGCTGAGAGCTGCTGGTGAAAGTCCAAGCACCAAGCCGATCTCACACACTTCAAATTTATCCTTTCCTGCCTTAACTCTGCCCTCTCCTCCGCCAGGCAAAACTTCTTCTCCTCCCGCATCGACACCCATGCCCGTCACCCCCGCTAATTGTTCCGGACCTTTAACTCTCTCCTTAGGCCCCCTGTTCCTCCCCCTCCCCCATCTCTCACCCCCAATGATCTGGCCACCTACTTCATCACAAAAATCAACACAATCAGGTCTGAGCTCCCCAAAGTCACCCCTCCGCCTCTCCCCTACCCCCACCAACCATCTCCCCTACTTTTCCATCCTTCCCTGCATTAACATCAGAGGAGATCTCCTCCCTCCTCGCAAGTGCCACCCCCTCCACCTGCGCCTCGGACTCCATTCCCTCTCACCTTATTAAAAACATCGCCCCAGCCCTCCTCCCTTCCTTGACTTCTATTTTTAACCACTCAATCTCCAATGGCTCCTTCCCCTCTGCCTTCAAACATGCCCACGTCTCCCCCATCCTAAAAAAGCCCGCTCGTGACCCCACTTCCCCCTCCAGTTATCGCCCTATCTCCCTACTACCCTTCCTTTCCAAAATCCTAGAACGAGTTGTCTACAATCGCTGCTTAGAATTCCATAACTCCCATTCTCTCCTGGACCCCCTCCAATCTGGCTTCCGTTCCCTCCACTCTACCGAGACTGCTCTCTCTAAGGTCACCCGTGACCTCCTTCTTGCCAAATCCAATGGCTCCTACTCCATTCTGATCCTCCTTGACCTCTCTGCTGCCTTTGACACTGTCGACCATCCCCTCCTCCTCCATACCTTATCTCACCTTGGCTTCACGGACTCCATCCTCTCCTGGTTCTCCTCTTATCTCTCTGGCCGGTCATTCTCGGTCTCCTTCGCAGGCGCCTCCTCCCCCTCCCATCCTTTAACTGTTGGAGTTCCTCAAGGGTCAGTTCTTGGCCCTCTTCTGTTCTCCATTTACACTCACTTCCTTGGTGAACTCATTCTCTCTCATGGCTTTGACTACCATCTCTACTCAGATGACACACAGATCTACATCTCTGCCCATCCTCTCCCCCTCCCTTCAGGCTTGCATCTCCTCCTGCCTCCAGGACGTCTCCACCTGGATATCGGCCTGCCACCTAAAACTCAACATGAGCAAGACTGAGCTCCTCATCTTCCCTCCCAAACCCGGTCCTCTCCCAGACTTCTCTATCACCGTTGATGGCACGACCATCCTTCCCGTCTCTCAGGCCCGCAATCTCGGTGTCATCCTTGACTCGTCTCTCTCGTTCACCCCACACATCCTATCCGTTACCGAGACCTGTCGGTTTCTCCTTTACAATATCGCCAAGATTTGCCCTTTCCTCTCCACCCAAACGGCTACCTTACTGCTACAGGCTCTCGTAATATCCCGGCTACACTACCTTGTCAGCCTTCTCTCTGATCTTCCTTCCTCCTCTCTCGCCCCGCTCTAGTCTATTCTTCACTCCGCTGCCTGGCTCATCTTCCTGCAGAAATGTTCTGGGCCTGTCACTCCCCTTCTTAAACACCTCCAGTGGTTGCCCATCAACCTCCGCTCCAAACAAAAACTCCTCACTCTAGGCTTCAAGGCTCTCCATCACTTTGCCCCTTCCCACCTCTCCTCCCTTCTCTCTTTCTACTGCCCACCCTGCACGCTCCGCTCCTCTGCCATCCACCTTCTCACCCTCCCTCGGTCTCGCCTATCCCGCCGTCGACCCCTGGGCCACGTCCTCCCGCGGTCCTGGAACGCCCTCCCTCCTCACCTCCACCAAACTGATTTTCTTCCCCTCTTCAAAACCCTACTTAAAACTCACCTCCTCCAAGAGGCCTTCCCAGACTGAGCTCCCCTTCTCCCTCTACTCCCTCTACCGCCCCCCCCCTTCACCTCTCTGCAGCTTAACCCTCTTTTCCCCCCATTTCCCTCTGCTCCTCCCCCTCTACCTTCCCATCCCCTCAGCAATGTACTCGTCTGCTCAACTGTATATATTTTCATTACCCTATTTATTTTGTTAATGAAATGTACATCACCTTGATTCTATTTAGTTGCCATTGTTTTTATGAGATGTTCTCCCCTTGACTCTATTTATTGCCATTGTTCTTGTCTGTCTGTCTCTCCCAATTAGACTGTAAGCCCGTCAAACGGCAGGGACTGTCTATCTGTTGCCGACTTGTTCATTCCAAGCGCTTAGTACAGTGCTCTGCACATAGTAAGCGCTCAATACTATTGAATGAAAGTGCTTAAAGTGTACAGATCCAAGTACATAACTGAGGTAGAGGGAGAGAGAGAAAGTGAAGTGAGGGAGAGAAGTCCTTGGATCAGCATGGTAGGATTTGGTTAGAGAGACAAATCACAGATTCTAGAGATGTTGTAAAGGTAGAACTGAAAGAATTTTATATCAGATTTCATATGTGATTTGAATGAGAGGGAGTTGAGGATTATTATTACCATGCTATTTGTTAAGTGTTTACTATGTATCAATCACTGTTCTAGGCACTGGGGTAGACATGAATTAATCAAGTTGGACAAAGTCCTTGTCCCATATTGAGTTCACACAGTCTATAGAACAATGCCAAGGTTATGGGTTTGTGAAAGAGAGGATAGCAGTGTTTACTGATATGGGAAAGTCAGGAGAAGGACATATATACAATTAATTGATTATGGTCTTGTATACCTGTTTTTAGGTGTGGACTTTGATCCTCAATTGTCACCATACTCTGTCAATCTCCCAAAAGACACAATATACTTTAAACTTTCTTTTTACAATTTTAATATTTAATCATCATCATAAATGGTATTCATTGAGCACTTAATATGTGCAGAGCACTGCACTAAGCCCTTTGAAGAGTACAATACACCCAAAGTGGTATACAATAAGCCATCTAGGAACTGTCTCTAAATTGGTCAAGTGAGCCCAAGCACCCTACCACTTGGCCCTAAACATCTCTCTCTCCTGAGTGATGAAAACTCACCAATGTCTAAATGTCATGTCTACACTTTAGCAACTGCCCAACATAATTTATAATGTACTCCCACCACACACCAACTGTTTCTTCCTGCATTCTATTTTCTGTCTTGGGCATTAGAACATTTTGAACCATTTTGAACCACGGAGAAGTGAGAAGTAGTGTGGCTTAGTGGAAAGAGTACGGGCTTGGGAGTGAGATCTAATCCTGACCCTGCCACTTGTCTGCTGTGTGACCTTGGGCAAGTCACTTAACTTCTCTGTGCCTCAGTTACCTCATCTGTATAAATGGATATTAAAAAATGTGAGCCCAACATGGGACAATCTGATTACCTGTAACTACCCCAGTGCTTAGAACAGTGCTCAGCACATAGTAAGCACTTAAATACCATTATTATTATGTGCTCTCAACTCTCCACATTAGTATGTGGCCACTGATATGCTTTTGAAAAATAGCTCCTCAAATACTGCCTTGACATCAAATGGCGTGCCTAGGTGTCTAATAGCTGCAACAGAGTACTCAATAGATACTAATGACTGAATAAATGACCCCATGAATGACTAAAAAAAAAGTATGTAATGCTCCAATTTTATTGAGCTCAATCATGGAGGTTCTAAGAAATATCCTATTCTCTCTATCTCAAAAGCCCATAACCTCGACTCATCTCTCTCATTCAACCCACACATTCAATCTGTCACCAAATCATATTGGTTCAACCTTCACATCACTAAAATCCACCTTTTCCTCTTCATCCAAATTGCTACCACCTTAATCCAAGCACTTATCCTATCCAGCCTTGATTACTCTATCAGCTTCTTTTCTGAACACCTGCTCTGCTTACTGCAGCCTATCACCCAAATCATTTTTCTACAAAACTGTTCAGTCCATGTTAACTCACTACTCAGTGCACTGACACTAACCATTAAACAATCTTTGGATTCATTTTGAAATGTAAGGGAATACCTACCTTAAGTTTTACTTGAGGTTTTAAGGCAATATGGAGATGATCCCTAAGATATAAAATCATTTCTGTCTAGTATTTTCACCTAAAGCAATCTATTGCATGGTCTCAGATTGTGAACCTCTTGAAGACCAAGGTGTGGGTCTAATTCTCACCTGTCTATTATTTCCCAATCTGTGTAAGGTGCTTTACAAGTTAAGTATTTAATATTACTATTTTGAAGATATGGGAACATTTTAATGACTGAATAATCACTTGTTAATTTGCTCTCAACCCTTATTTCAGTGCACTCAGTGGTTATTAGGAATCCTGGAATAATTAATGGTATTTATTGAGCCCTTACTGTGTGCAGAGCATTGTATTAAGAGCTTGGGAGAGTACAACAGAGTTGGTAGACACGTTTCATGTGCACAAGGACCTTAAAATCTAGAGGGGATAAAATGGAAAAAAAGAATACATTTCATAAACTAAATAAAATCAAATGGAAGAAGAATATGATGGAAGTCAAATTTTCCTAAGAGATGACCTATTGTATTGCCCTTAACCATTTCAGTGTCAAATTGTATATTGAAAAACCAATATAAACAAATGAAAGAATACCCTCTTCCTAATGAAAGTACTAAGTCAAGTGAGCCCAATGTACTGTTGAAGAAATAACTCTGAAGAGTATTGCTAATTTGACGTATTTTGGCCTTGGTTTTACCAAGGTTCTTTTTGAAACCAAATAATAATCTTTGATAAAATCATCAAAGAAAAGTTTCTAGAACAAAGCTGAGAAGTGTCATGTGATAGATCTGACTACAGGGGAATATGCCTGATTTAAAACTATTGAAAAATTAAGTGTTCATGTTCTGTGCCCTGGTACTTAGACTATGGTTAGTGCCTTAAAATAATTAATAAGGATTATGTTATTTATTAAGCATTTACTAAGTGTCAAGCCCTGTGCCAGATAGAAACAAGTTTGTCAGGTTGGATATAGTGCTTATCCCATATTGGACTCACAGCCTAAGTAAGAAGGAGAACAGTTTTTTCATCTCCATTTTACAGATTAGGAAACAGAGGCCCAGAAAAGTTAAGTGACTCACCCAATATCACACAGCAGGAAAGTGGCAGGATTGGTGTTAAAACTCAGATAATCTGACTCCCATACCTAAACTCTTTCTGCTAGGCCATGCTGCCACTCTGTGCTGTGTTGTAGGGAGGTTGAGGACCACTGGGGTTCCAAACAGCCTTGCCTCGGGAGCATATGAGAAAAACAAAACAAAACAAACAAAAAAAAAACCCAAAATCTCCCCAAACCGGGGTTTCAGCCTTCAGATATTCTTGCAAACAGTGCTAACAATGCTTGGTTTTATTGCCCTAGTTAAAACTGGCGTAACTGTCTAAATCACATCCTATGGGTTTTATTCCCTAAACACAGCAGAGCCGAGCCCAAGAAGGTAATCACTTTGCTACCATGAAGCAACTCTGACTTTAGGGACAGTCATCCCTCTGCTTGGAGAAATCCTTAAAATTTCGCCGTTTGAGGAGGCTTATCAAATTGACTGGCCAGTTTTTCCAGTGAACTAAGGCTGATGTAAGCAGTGTGGTTCAGGGGAAAGAGCACGGGCTTGGGAGACAGAGGTCATGGGTTTGAATCTCGGCTCTGCCACTTGTCAGCTGTGTGACTGTGGGCAAGTCTATCTGTGCCTTCTCTGTGCCTCAGTTACCTCATCTGGAAAATGGGGATTAACTGTGAGCCTCCCGTGGAACAACCTGCTTACCCTGTATCTACCCCAGCGTTTAGAACAGTGCTCTGCACATAGTAAGCGCTTAACAAATACCAACTTTATTATTCAGCACTGCTAGTGAAGCAGCTTGAATTAGTGGAAAGAGCACGCACTTGAGAGTCAGAGGACGTGGGTGCTAATCCCAGTTCTGCCACTTGCCTGCTGTGTGACTTTGGGCAAGTCATTTAACTTCTCTGTGCCTCAGTTACCTCATCTGGAAAATGGGGATTAAAAGTGTGGCCCCACGTGGGACAACTGGATTAACCTGTATCTACCTCAGGGTTTAGAACAGTGCTTGGCACATAGTAAGCGTTTACAAATGCCATTAAAAAAAAAGGAGTCGGGGCAGAGTGGGACTTTGGGTTTACTTTCAGCCACTTGAAGCCTGCGGTTTTCACCTCGAGTAAACAAACACCTTGTTAAACTTAAAGACCTTAGGTTTATTGCTTCCTGTGATCACAGGTGGGCCAGACCGAAAGGCTCTAAGCAAAGACTAAATTTTGACACACCCTCGGGGGCCGGGCGGTTTATCTTCTAAGAGCAGAAGACAATGGAACGATAATTAGTAGATTAGGGCCATTACTCCGAAGAAGCTCAATGTAACCGTAACAAATTTAGTATAAAGCTTGATTGCCGGGCCGGTCCTACTCGTTCATTCATTCATACATTCAATAGTATTTATTGAGCGCTTACTATGTGCAGAGCACTATACTAAGCGCTGGGAATGTACAATTCGGCAACAGATAGAGACAATCCCTGCCCAATGACGGGTTTACAGTCTAATCGGGGGAAACAGACGGACAAAAACAAGACAACGTAATCACGATAAATAGAATCAAGGGGATGTACACCTCATTAACAAAATAAATAAGGTAATAAAAACATATACAAATGAGCACAGTGCTGAGGGGAGGGGAAGGAAGAGGGAGAGGAGCAGAGGGAAAGTGGGTTTAGCTGAGGGGAGATGAAGGGGGGAGGGAGAGGGAGCAAAGGGTGGAGGGGGAGCAGAGGTTCAGGTTAAGGACCTGAACATCTCTTGGCAGGAGAACTTTATGCTTGATTTAGACAGGGGCTGTTATTTGCTGCTATAGATGAACCTTTTTTTATTTTCTGTTGACTGCGTGCTTATATTAAAATATCCAGTTTCAGACCAAGGTTGGTGACCATTCCCTCGTGGGCCCCATCACACGAACCCTCTAATATAATCTCAGGTACCAAATTGGCCATTTTGGGCCTGATAGCACCTTTGGTCCCTTCTCTGCCACAGCCAGCCAGCCAGCCCATCATTCAACAGGGGATTCTTGAGTAAAAGCTGCCAGGTCTCAGGGTCCAACCCTGACTCAACAGGCCCAGAGACCACCCTTCAGCTGCCTCTTCTGGCAGTGGTTCCTTGGATCCTGGAAGGAAGCCTATTCCCTGCCCGGAAGCCCATTGCAGCTACCATTCATTTGCACCAATGACCCATTGCAGCTACCATTCATTTGCACCAATGACCGAATGTGCACGTCACAGGGATCGCCACAGTCCTAGTTTTTCTGAAAGTTTTATTATCTGTGGCTTTGGAGTTGTGGTTAAGGACTTTTCCACTTTGAATAGATGAGAAGCAGCGTAGCTCAGCGGAAAGAACCTGAGCTTGGGAGTCAGAGGTCATGGGTTCGAATTCTGGCCCTACCGCTTGTCAGCTGTGTAACTGTGGGCAAGTCGCTTCACTTCTCTGTGCCTCAGTTACCTCATCTGTAAAGTGGGGATTAACCGTGAGCCTCACATGGGACAACCTGATTACCCTGTATCTACCCCAGCGCTTGCAACAGTGCTCTGCACACAGTAAGAGCTTAACAAATACCAACGTTATTATTATTATTATTATTAAAGCCTGGGTGGCCAGGACCATGAAGACTTAACTACTCCTGTGGTGTTTAGTCTTCCTTCTGAATAATTCAATCGTTTTAACTGTGAGCAGAGTGCTGTACTAAGCCCTTGGGAGACTACACTATAACTAAAGTATGGGCCAGGGAATTAGAAGGACCTGGATTCTAATCCAGATCTGCCACTTGCCGGTTGTATGACCTTGGGCAAGTCACTTAACTTCTCTGGGCCTCAGTTATCTCATCTAGAAAATGGGAATTAAGAGTATATGCCCCATGTGGGACAGAGAGTGTGCCAACCTGATTAATTTGTATCTATCCCAGTGTTTAGAACTGTGCTTGATTCGTAGTAAGCACTTAAATACCATCATTATCATCATCAAGGGAATTAATGAAACAAATTTGTAGTGAAATATGCAATCTTAAAATGCATTTGCCTATCTCCTTAATCAAAGTGAAGTGGTGGAAATGAAAGCAAGGGAATGGACTAAATCATTCCTTAAAGTCCTTTTCATCCATGATCCTATTATTTTTTTTTTTGAAGTCACCGAGCCTATTTCTGGCTATAGGAATGGTAGGCAGGGGATTAAGGAGAATAATAATAATAATTGTGATATCTGTTAATGGCATACTATATTCCTACTACAGGTGCAGATAAATCATCCCATGACCCCACAGCCCCTCCAGTGATCTCCCCATCTCCCTCCTACCCTTCCTTTCCAAACTCTCGGAACAGGTCATCTAAACTAGCTGCCTCAAATTCCTCTCCTCCAAATCACTACTGGACCCCCTCCAATCTGGCTTCACTCTACTGAAACTGTCCTTTCAAAGGTCACCAATGATCTCCTTTCTTGTCAAATACAAAGGCTCTTACTCTAACCTAATCCTCCTTGACCTCTCAGCTGCCTCTGGCACTGTCAACTAACCCCTTTCTCTCAACACATTATCCAAACTTGACTTCACTGACTCCATCCTCTCCTGGTTCTCCTCTTATCTCTCTGGCCGTTCATTCTCGGTCTCCTTCATGTGCTCCTCCTCCACCTCCCATCCCCTAACTGTAGGGGCCCCTCAAGGGTCAGTTGTTGGTCCCTTTCTACTCTCCATCTCTTGTTGAACTCATCCGCTTCCACAGCTTCAACTATTACCTCTATGCAGATGACATCCAAATCTATATCTCCTCCCCTGTTATCTCTCCCTGCCTCCAAGCTTGTATCTCCTACTGGCTTTAGGACATCTCTACTGGGATGTTCTCCTACCACCTAAAAATCAATATATCCAAGATAGAGCTCCTTATCTTCCTTCCCAAACCCTGTCCCCTCCTTGACTTTCCCCATCACTGTGGATGGCACTATCATTCTTAGAGAAGCAGCGTGGCTCAGTGGAAAGAGCCCAGGTTTGGGAGTCAGAGGTCATGGGTTTGAATCCCGGCTCTGCCACTCGTCAGCTGTGTGACTGTGGGCAAGTCACTTCACTTCTCTGGGCCTCAGTTCCCTCATCTGTAAAATGGGGATTAAGACTGTGAGTCTCACATGGGACAACCTTATTATGCTGTATCTACACCAGTGCTTAGAACAGTGATCTGCACATAGTAAGCACTTAGCAAATACCAACATTATTAACCTTACCATCTCACAAGTCTGCAACTTTGGTGTCACCCTTGACTCTGCTCTCATTCTCCTCACGCATCCAATTCATCCGTTCATTCACTCAATCATATTTATGGAGTGTTTACCATGTACAGAGCACTGTACTAAGTGTTTGGAATGTACAATTTGGCAACAGAGACAATCCCTGCCCAACAATGAGCTCAACATCTAAACGAGGGAGACAGACAACAAAACAAAACTGTCACCAAAACCTGTTGGCCTCACCTTCACAACATCGCCAAGATCTGCCCTTTCCTCTCCATCCAAACCGCTACCATGTTGATACAATCACTCATTCTATCCCACTGGATTATTGCATCAGCCTCCTTTCTGATCTCCCAATCTCCTCCCTCTCCCCACTTCAGTCCATACTTCACTCTGCTGCCCAGATAATCTTTCTACAGAAGCATTCTGGGCATGTCACCCCCCTTCCTCAAAAATCTCTAGTGGTTGCCTATTAACCTCCTATTAACAATTAGTGCAAACAAAAACTCCTCAATATTGGCATCAAAGCTCTCCATCACCTGGCTCCTTCTTACCTCACCTCCCTTCTCTCCTTCTACATCCCAGCCCACACACTTCCACTCTGGTGCTAACCTTCTCACTGTGCCTTGTTCTTGCCTGTGTGCCATCGAACCCTGGCCCATATCCTACCTCTGGCTTGGAATGCCCTCCCTCCTCAAATCCACCAATCACACTTCATCTCTTTGAAGTCTTAATGAAAGCTCACCTCCTCCAAGAAGCCTTCCCAGACTAAGTCCCCCTTTTTCTCAGCTCTCCCTCCCCTCTGGATTGCCCCAACCCCTCCGTTTGTTCTACCCCCTTCCCCACAACACTTATATATGTACATAGCTATAATTCTATTTATTTATATTGATGCCTGTTTTGATATATATATATATATATATATATATATATTTCGATATATACATATATATACACATACGTAAATACAATATGTATTTCTATTTATATTGATGCCTGTTTACTTGTTTCCATGTCTGTCTCCCCGCTTCTAGACTGTAAACCGGGTGTGGGCAGGGATTGTCTCTACTGCTGAATTGTATTTTCCCAGTGCTTAATGCAGTGGCCTACACACAGTAAGCATTCAATAAATACATTTGAATGAATGAATATAAACAGATCAGACACAGTCCATGTCCCACAGTTTGAGGGAGAAGGAGAAGAAGTATCACCCTCATTTTACAGATGAGGAAAGTGAAGAATGGAGAAATTAAGCGATTTGCCCAAGATACACAGGAGGAAAGTGACAGATCTCTTGTCTCCTGATCCCAGAGGATGCATGTCCACAGGGGATGCATGCCCACCCTGCTCAGAGCATAGGAATGTGGCACATAACTGCCATCAGTGCTCAGCCATTTGGGAACATGCCCAGAAGTGATGGGGCAGTTCAATCCACCTAAGCTATTCTGCAATTAGTGCAGTCTCTGACTCTCTAGTCTCCATTCGAGCTCACAAACCAAAGCAACCAAAAGGTTGTGAAGACTACAGCCTTTGGGCACTTGATATTCATATGACTCAAAGCCTCAAAGCACTTATGCACATATCTGTAATTTATTTTAAATTTTGTCTTCACCTCTAGACTGTAAATTCCTTGTGGGCAGGACATGTTTCTACCAAATGTGTCCATTGTACTATTCCAAAGGCTTAGTACAGTGCTCTGCACACAATATGAACTCAATAAATACCATTGATTGATTGCTAAAGCCATATAGAAAATGATTACTTCCTGGAAATTCATTCATTCATTCAGTTGAAAGTGTTTCAGAGACTACAATACCATGATAAATAATAATAATAATAATGATAATGCTGGTATTTGTTAAGTGCTTACTATGTGCCAAGCACTGATCTAAGCACTGGGGTAGATACAAGGTAATTAGGTTGTCTCACGTGAGGCTCACAGTCTTAATCCTCATTTTACAGATGAGGTGACTGAGGCACCGAGAAGTTAAGTGACTTGCCCAAAGTCACACCGCTGACAGGTGGCAGAGTTGGGATTAGAACACATGACCCCTGACTCCTAAACCCATGCTCTTTCCACTAAGCCATGTTGCTTCTCTGTTGACACAGTGCCCACCCACAACAATCTTACAGTCTAGAAGAGACATAAACAGACTTCAAGGAAGCGTTCAAGGGAGGCCTGAGAAGGTATTAACACAGTTCTAGGAGCCACGAAAAGAGAAATCTGCAAAAGCTGAGGAGCAGCCTCATCTAGTGGTACGAGAACAGTCCTGGAAGTCAGTGGGACTGGGTTCTAATTCCAGCTCTGCCACCTGCCTGCTGTTCAACTTGAGCAAGTCACTTAACTGTTCTGTGCCTCAGTTTCCTCACTTATAAAACCGATTAAATTATTGATCTCCGGGATGGAGACTGTAACCAACCTGATTATTTTGCACCTACTCCAGACCTTACTGCAGCTTTTGGCACAGATCAAGTGTTTAACACATACTATTATTTTTAGAAGCACTTCTTTTAAAAATATTCCAGAAAGCACTCCCTGAAAAATTTCCACCTCCCAAATCTTACCCACTTAACTTTCCTATCACAGTCAACACAACTACCTCCTCCCTGTCTCTCAGGCTCTTAACCTTGAACTTCATCCTTCCACCCCTGTCTTTCACTCCACTTCCCCACCTCACCCCCATAATAGCCTGTCACCAAATCCTTCCCAACACTGCCAGAAAGTGTCCCTTCTCTCCACGCAAACTGCCAGCATATTGACTTTGACTCCATCAGTGTCTCTCCTCTCCAGGTCATTTATTTCTAAGCACTGTGCATACATCTCTTCAGTAGGCTCCAATGGTTGCTCAATCCTCTTCACATCAAGCAGACAGACTTTATCATGAGCTTTAAGATAAACAATGAATTATTTCTCCCCTATGTATCCAGTCTTTTCCCAATTTTACCCCAAACATACCTTCCCATTGTGTTTTATTTTTATTTTTTCTCATCTGCTTCTAATCTTCTCCTACCTGGAGCTCCTTTTTTTCAAATTCACCAGACCTAGGTGCATCTGGCTGATTTTCCAGAATCAAGGAATAAAAATCAAGTGCCTACTACATACATGATATTTTACAATTTCCTATTGGAGGTTCAATTTTTTCTGTTTTAAGAGTCTCCAAATAATTCTCTCTGATTACTTTCCAGGTGGGTTTTGAACCTATAGTGTTCCAGTCCCTTCATCTGCTCTAGGGTTCATGGTTTTTTTGCATGCTAAATTAATCCATTCATTCAATCTTATTTATTGAATGTTTACTGTGTGCAGAGCACTGTACTAAGCACTAGGGAAAGTACAATATAACAATAAAGAGACATTTACTAACCCCCAACCCAATGCCCACACCCCACAATTTCTTCATGCCCCCTTCCATTCCAAATCCATTCTATTGTTCTCTCCACAACTCGATTGCAATGACCTCCTTCACTGAGGCCAAACTGAACACCTTGGTCACCCACCATAAGACTGTGAAGTCTGGGAGACTGGACAGGAAGTCCCAAGGAAGAGCAGGTGGTGTTGGTGGCATAAAGGAGCCTCAAATATTCACTGCCTAGCCCTCTTCTCTCCTCTCCATTTCTAAATCCTCCCCTCCTCCTCCACTGCCTACTATCCCTAAGCCATGCATGCCCCATGCCTTGGCTTCCACCCCCTGATTTTGTCTCCCCTAAAGGATAATGGCAACAGTAGCAACAACAGCAGTGAGAGCCACCCAGTAGACCCAAAAAACAAGAAGTTAGGAAAATAAACCTAGAACAGAGGAGGCTAGTGAGTGAGTCCAGAAGGACTGGGCTAGGAAGGATGGATGGGGCTTCTTCCCAGGTAAATTAATTGAATAAGAACAGAGAAGCTCAATATGTCTAACCCTCAATGCTTCATCTTCCTTCCTCAAGCCATTCCTCCATTTAACTTTTCCACCACAGTTGACAACATCACAGATGACACAGACAGCCTACCTATATCCTTTACACCTCCCTCATTCAACCTTACGTTCCATCTGTTGCTACATTCTGTTGGTTTTTCCTCCCCAGCATTTCCAGGATCCATTCCTTCCTGTCTATCAAAATAGCTAGCCCACCTTTCAAGACATTTATCATATTCCAGGATTTACTACTGTCACCTCCTCCTCACTGGTCTCCTTAAACACCATATTATCCTCTTGCCAGGCCAAACTTCATTCTGCTGCCTAATTCTGCACATCTCTCCACTACTCAAAAACTTTTAATGGTTGCCCATGCTTCTCCATAACAAGAAGAATCTTCTGACCATTAACTTTTAAGCACTTAGTCAACTCTTCCCTTCTACTAATTCATTCTGCCCTGCGGTTGGTCCAGTGTATCGAACATCTTCATAGGAAAGAGAATCTTTTGATCCTTAGTCCAACTTCTGCCTATAACAGGTTAATATGGACAAAGACTACATATGCATTTTACCCTGTGTTGTATTTCTTCTTTCTCTCTTGCCCTTGGTACCCCAGCAGAAACATGCTTAAGTAGGAATGAGAGTGGCATTGCAAGAGTCAGTAACACTATGACCAATTCCTCTCTATAAGTTTTCAGTCATGCCTTTTGGGAGTAAGATTCATCTTTCAATTAATCAATCGGTGGTATTTTCAGAGGACTTACTGTGTGCAGAATTCTTTACTGAGAACTTGGGAGAGTATAATACAACAGAGTTGGTAGACATGTTCCATGACACAAGGAGTTTACAGTTTAGAGAAGACAGAATAATTAAAATAGATTACAGACAACAAAAGTGACAGAGTAGAAGGATATATAAGTGCTATGGGGTTAGGGGTGGGCCATAAAAGTACTTTCCTTAAGAGAGACACCCCATCATAAACCTATCCACTCAGCTTCTACTGGCTCCAACTTGCACTCTCCATTCATCTCAATCTTGTCTACTCACTGTGCTTCATCATTTTTGACTTTGGCCCTTTGCACATTCCTTCTCTCCTACCTGGAACTCTCTCTCTCTCTCCCTCTTCAAATCTAATGGACAACCTTTCTCCCCATTTTCCAATCTCTATTGAAAATCCCATATCACAGAGTTTTCCAAGTTAATTTCTGCTGCCTACAAGTTATATCTTTCCTTAATCAACTGTCACATTAGCACTTCAGTCAATGATAAGTATTGAGCACTTACTATTCCAACAACAAACTCGTGGGCTCACAAACACATACAGAATTTTGGTACATAGCTTTCCATATCTTCTTTATTGATTTAAACGCTACCCCTTACAACCTGGCTCAGTGGAAAGAGACTGGGCTTGGGAGTCAGAGATCATGGGTTTGAATCCCAGCTCTGCCACTTGTCAACTGTGTGACTGTGGGCAAGTCACTTAACTTCTCTGTGCCTCAGTTACCTCATCTGTAAAATGGGGATGAAGACTGTGAGCCTCATGTGGGACAACCTGATTACCCTGTATCTACCCCAGTGCTTAGAACAGTGCTCTGCACACAGTAAGCGCTTAACAAATACCAGCATTATTATCTACCCAATTTTCCTTTTTTCTATTATCTCTAAATTACAGTAGTGTTTCTCTCCCGCTACACCGTATACTCCTTGAAGGGAGCTATCATAGATGCTACTGTACACTTCCAAACAGTTGATATGGTGTTTGGTGCACAGTAGGTGCAATAAATAACTACTGATTAACTTACATGATTGCCACCTTGCTCATGTAGGATCCACTGTATTCAGTACTTGGAACAGTCTAATAGCAGTAAGAGGGTTCCTACCCTCAGTGAGCTTAGGATTTGATGGATTCTCTGGAAAACAGTACCTCTGAGTTGTGTAACACATTCTGGAAGCATTTGAAAATTAAAACTGGGTATAAGAGTTGGGTATTTTAGGAGTATGAGTGGTTCTTTGGTTGAAATAAGAATAGAGATATAGCATGTTTACGGAACAAGTTTTAGGAGATGTAGTGATTTGACCTTTGGAGAAAAGAAAGGAAAAAACGTGTAATCATGGCACCAAGACAACAAAGGAAAACCTCATACTTTTGTTAAAACCTGCTAGGCCTATCAAACAGTAGGTAAGACACCTGCAAAACTCTATGTCTTCTCTTGAAACAACTGCTATTTCGATTGAATAGGAAATGTATGCTTAAAAGCCTGAGGTATTGGGAAACATCAATTTTGCCTTGCTGAGCAAAAATTGCATCTAACTGTGAATGCTTTTTCAAAAGAGGATAAAGGAAGGAGGTGCAGAGCTTTATGAAGAAATAACTCACCAAGAGTTTTACTTAAATTTGAGGGTATTTCTAAGTCACCTGTTGAGTGAAATTGCAGAGTAGATTTTTAGGTTGTATGGGGGGATATGAGACCATGAAAAATGATTTCTATGGGCACAGGGACTTAACACTTAGAACAGGGCTTGGCACATAGTAAGTACTTCAACACCACAATTATTATTATTCATTCATACTTATTGAGCACTTACTGTGTGCAAAGCACTTGGTAGACTACAACAAGGAAGAGAAACAGTCCCTGCCTATCATTAGCTCAGCGTCTAGATGAACCGTAAGTTCATAATATATATAGACATTAATATAAACAAATTACAGAAATGTACATAAGTGCTTTGGGCCTGGGATGGGAAATCAGCTAGCTAATATGGGCAGGGAGACCAGATTACGTGTTTAAAAGCCACCAATGCAGAGTTTCTATCTGTTGTGAGATGGATGGGCAAACATTGGAGGTTTTTGAGAAGAGGGGAGGTATGAGAAAGCAGAATGAAGTATGGACTGGAGTGTGGGAGAGACAGGACGCAGAGAGGTCAGTGAGGAATCTGATGCAGTAGTCAAGGCAGCAAATCATAAGTGCTTGCATCAGGATGGTTGCAGCTTGGATGCTGACAAAGTAGAACCTACAGATTTGGTAAAAGACTGAACACGCGGTTTGCTCCTATTGTTCCTGACTGGTCTCAGTCCTAATCATTGGTGACCATTCCCCCTGCCATGCCTGGAGAGGGAACATCTCTTCCCCAAACCCTGACTCTACACAGGTTAACCGTTTCCCTCCTCAGCATGGCTCAGTGGAAAGAGCCCGGGCTTGGGAGTCAGAGGTCATGGGTTCGAATCCAGGCTCTGCCACTTGTCAGCTGTATGACCGTGGGCAAGTCACTTAACTTCTCTGTGCCTCAGTTACCTCATCTGTAAAATGGGGATTAACTGTGAGCCTCACGTGGGACAACCTGATTACCCTGTATCTACCCCAGCGCTTAGAACAGTGCTCTGCACATTGTAAGCGTTTAACAAATACCAACATTATTATTATTATTATTGTTAACTTAACAGTTCTTAAATCCCAATCCAGTCTGGAACAGTGTGGATGGAAACAAGTACAGAACTAAAGATCAAGAGTGGAGCCTAAAAGGGTGATCAATCTACTGCTGTGGGAGCTATTGCCCAGTTGTCTGAGTGTATCTAAATAGGTCTGGTCTTTGCTAGCATTCCTTGCAGTTGGGACAATCAATCAGTCATAATTTTAAGCCCTTACTGTGTCCAGAGCACTATATCGAGCACTTGGGAGAGTACATTGTCACAGAATTGGAAGACATGTTTTCTGCCCTCAACAGGCTTACATTCTAGAAGACATAATAGCAACTCTTCTCAGTGTATGTGTTATGCCTCATAGTTGACACTGGGGCTGAGGATGCTATCTGATGGACCCTGATTTGAAGTTCCTGAATTAAACTTAAAGGAAGGTCCAGTCTGGTGGTGTTTCCAATCCATTAGACTCGGTGACCCTAAGAACTCACCTCCAAGGGGTTCTGGATTAACTGTTGGAACTTGTGTTCAATAGGATGGAATAGGGTGATTGTGGGAGCTATTAAATAATGTTGTATTAATGGACTGTGGAGGTCTGACTTCCTATACTTAATGCAGACTAATAGTAGACACTCTTACTGAGAGGGAAATGACTTAAAATTGTAATACATTATTTACTCAGCAATATTTTTTGAGGCCCTACTATATGCAGAACACATTTATCCTAAGTGCACAAGTAAAAGTTGAAGACATACAATGGCAGAGAGGTTGTTTTGGGCAGGGAACGTGACTACCCATTCTTACATTGTTTTCTCCCAAGCACTTAGTACAGTTCTCTGCCAACAGCAAGCACTCTATAAATGATTGATAGAGATAATTTTACAATCTAAAACATAAAATCATACACATACATGACCATGAAGAAAATAAGAGTTGCAATTGGTAATACTAATGGTCTGGAAAAATAAACGTTGAAACATAAGACCCAAAGATGTCTGTATATGCATAATTGCTTTAGTTACAAATCCCAATTCCTATCAGTTTAGTGACACCTCTTTTTATAGGACCTTAATTCTCCAAGGTGTCTCTAGCCACCATATGGACAGATCCTGTTCCCAGGAAAGGTCATGCATTCTTTTAGAACACTGATATCACTTAGTCCTAATTAGTTCTACACTGATCTAACGTTCTTCAATGTCATTTGAGTCCATTCAAAGGAATTGTCTCATGAATCTGAGTGGTCCCAGACCACAGAAATTCCAGGTCTAGGATTCTTCGAGCAGTAGATACTGCCAAATGGAAATGCTTTCCTCCAAGTGGCCTCCAAATTGGTCTGGAGGCCCCTTTGGAATGTGTACTCTTCTCCAGCCCTACCCCTATAAAGCACTGAGAGAACTAAAATGGCTGTGGGATGAGAAGAAAAGTGCTTTAGACTGTTCTATTTGCTGAGGTGGAAAGTTCCACACAGAACCCTAGTTTGCTGGTGGGAGAATAAGAAGATGAATATGCATAAGAAGATGAAGAAAAAATGTTAATAATTATAATAATAATGGCATTTGTTAAGCACTTACTATATGCAACACACTGTTCTAAGGGCTGCGGGGTATACAAGGTGATCAGATTGTCCCACAGGGGCTCAGGGTCTTAATCCCCATTTTACAGATGACAGAACTGAAGCACAGAGAAGTTAAGTGACTGGTCCAAAGTCACACAGCTGACAAGTGGCAGAGCCTGGATTAGAACCTATGACCTTTGACTCCCAAGCCCATGCTCTTTCCACTGAGCCACACTGCTTCTCTAATTATCTAATTACTATTGGCAATACTATGCTAAGCACTGGGTGACATAGACTGTAAGCTCCACGTGGGACAGGGGCTTAGTAGGAGGGAGAAAAGGTATTTAAACCCCATTTCACAGATGAGGAAATCGAGGCACTGAGAAATTAAGTGACCTGTCCAAGGTCACACTGCAGGGAAGTGGCTGATCCTGGATTGGAATCCAGCCCTGGTTCTGAGGGTCTGATTTTCACAAGGAAACAGAGTACCCTAGTTGAAGAACACTGGTTTAAGCTCTAGGCTACAATGCTTTGTGGTAAGAATCAGACCCTCAGAACTTGGGAAGATATTTCCTCAATCTCACTGTCAACTCCTCCACTTGGATGCAAATTCCTTGGGGGTTGGGATCATGCCTATCAACTCTATTATGCTCTCAAAAAAAGTGTTCAGTAGATACCACTGAGCATAGAAGACTGTGCACCTGTTAGTACTTTTTCATCCTTCTTACTTGTGATCTGCAATTTTTGTCTTCAGGGTTTCGAGCAAACAGATTTGTTAAAGAGGTCCTTTAGGGCCATTAAACTTAAGGTTGAAAGCCTCATCCATTATACACCCCCAATTTTCAGTAGTAAAAACCTGAAGCAAAATAAATTCCTTCTATTCCTCAACCCAGTATACATCACTTTTAGAACAGGTGGGAGAGAGAAAAAAAAAGCTTTGGAAACTATTGATTCAACATTTCTACCCTAGATAAAATGTGCCCAAGAGCATGATTAGCCATTTCAAAGTTTTGTATTTCTATAATCCATGTGTTTTTGCTGTTAAACCTAAATTGACATTGATCAGTTTTCAAAATAGACAAAGATGTACTACACTTGGAAATCAACATGAATTCAATATTTAATATATTGTGTTTAATTTTTCCATTGTAAATTTATACAGGTGTGATATAAGATCAATGGATGACTAAGCATCCCTTTTACATTAATTCATTCAACTGTATTTATTGAGTGCTTACTGCATGCAAAACATTGTATTAAGCACTTTTGTGACTGTGATGACTGCAACTTGCATTTGCTATCTGCAGTGCTTGGTACCATTTTCCTTTCTCCTGTGAATTATACTTTTCTCAAAGTTTCTGTTAGAAAATAGTCATTCTATTTCTAATTTCAATCATGTCTTGACAATCCTGTCTCATTCTGAGTATTAAAGTAGTAATAAAGTCTTCCTTAAGAATTTACTTGGTGCAGAGCACTGTACTAGACTATAAACTCATTGTGGGCCGGGAATATGTCTGTTATATTATACTCTCCCAAGTGCTTAGTATAGTGCTCTGCACACAGTAAGCACTCAAATACAATCACCTGACTATAAAATTGATGGGAAAAATAGTCAGGCAGAAATTGGGCAGGGTCCCTATCCCTCAAGGAGCTCACAATTCTAAAAACATGGAAAAGGACAGTAGAAAGGTAACAGCTGGCAAACATAAGGAAGGATGGAACAGCATGGCCTAGTGGAAAGGGCACAGGCCTGAAAGTCAAAACCTGGGTCCTCATCCTGGGCTCAAGTGCTTAACACGCAGTAAGTGATCAAAAAATTCCATCGATTGATTGATTAAATCCTGGCTCTGACACCTGCCTCTTGTGTGATCTTGGACTAGTCATTTAACTTTTCTGTACCTCAGTTTCCTCCTCTATTAAAATGGGTAATAGAAGCCTGTTCTTCTTTAGACTGAGATTCCATGTGGAGCAGGGACTGTATCCAATGTGCTTACGGTGTAACAACCCCAGCAATTAGTAGAGTGATTGGCATACCAGAAGAACTTCGATATCACAATGAATTTTATGAAATAAAAACCATGACAGTGATATATACAAGAGGGATAGAGCATTGTGACTTGAGGAGCAAAGTCTGGTAAAAGCCACTGCCTCAACCACTGTCAAATATTCATAGTTATGACACACTGTTTTGAGTTTTTGTTCCTTTGGATTATGAAACAATTATCTTGTCTTCCCTCTTCATGTTTATGCCATTACACCCTAAATCAGATATTTGGGGAGCCTACTTAGATCCATTCTCCAAACTCATCTCATCATACCTTTGCTGGGAGGTGCAGTTGTTGCCTCTGTGCTTCCAGATTGGGAACTCATTGTGGTCTGGGAATACTTCTGTTAATTGCTATAGGGTACTCCCCCAAACACTTAATGTAGTGCTTTGCACACAGTAAGAGCTCAATAAATACGATTGAATGAATTAATTGTATAATCATCTCATCTTTCTGGGAGGTGCAATATTAATATTAATAATAATGTTGGTATTTGTTAAGCACCTACTATGTGCTGAATATTGTAAGCGCTGGGGTAGATACAAGGTAATCAGGTTGTCCCACGTGAGGGTCACAGTCTTAATCCCCATTTTACAGATGAGGTAACTGAGGCACTGAGAAATTAAGTGACTCACCCAAAGTCACACAGCTGACAGGTGGCGGAGCCTGGATTAGAACCCATGACCTCTGACTCCTAAGCCTGGGTTCTTTCCACTGAGTCACACTGCTTCTCTCATTGTCTCCATTCTGGTGGACTATGTCCCAAGAACCCACTGCTTGTGATCTTATTTTGCCAACTGACGCTGAATAGTCATGCAAGAAGTTGAATGAGATCTCTTTGTATGTCTCAGTGTCTCAAATCTGAAGTTTGGATAAGTAAACTTTAAGTCCAGGAAGAAGTGGTCTTGAATTTATTAATCAGTTCATTAAGACATCTACTATAGGTGTATTCTATGCAAAGCACCAGGGTATTTACTGAATCATTAGATCAGAAAAAAATGCCTGTCTACATGATGTTCACTATCTAAGATAAAATTCTTAAGTGTCAAAATGTTTGGGGACCCTAAGGAGCCCAAATAGCTTGGCATTAGGTGGCTCAGATTGACAAATCAGCAAGTGTGGTCATTCCACTCTAGTACTTCCTTGATTCCTACCCATATGGAGTCTATATGCATGGCCTAATGGCAAGAGCACGGGCTTGGGAGTCAGAGGTTGTGGATTCTAATCCTGCCTCCACCACTTGTTTTCTGTGTGACCTTGGGCAAGTCACTTAACTTCTTTGTGCCTCAGTTACCTCATCTGTAAAATGGAGATTGAAACTGTCAGCCCCACGTGGGACAAGCTGATCACCTTGTATCTACCCCAAAACATTGGTTGGCACATAGTAAGTGCTTAACAAATACCGTAACTATTATTATTTGGGGAACCAGTCCATCATAAGGGAAGCAGCATGACCTAGTGGACAGAACACAGGCCAGGGAGGCAAAAGGATCTGGATTCTATTTCCAGATCTGCCACTTGTCTATATGACCTTGGGCAAGTCACTTAACTTCTCTGGGCCTCAGTTACCTCATCTGAAAAATTGGGATTAAGATTGTGAGCCCCATGTGGGACAACCTGATTATCTTGTATCTACCCAGAGCTTAGAACAGTGCTTGATACATAATAAGCGCTTAACAAACACTATTATTATAATTATTATACACAGGATTGGCTCCAGGATGAAGCATGCCTTGAAGGAAAAAGAATAATTATGGTATTTGTTAAGCACTTAGTAGATGCCGAACACTGTTCTAAGTGCTGGGATAGCTACAAGGTAATCAGGTTGTCCCACTTGGGGCTCACATTCTTCATCCCCATTTTACAGATGAGGTAAGGGGCCCAGAGAATAATAATAATGTTGGTATTTGTTAAGCACTTACTATGTGCAGAGCACTGTTCTAAGCACTGGGGTAGATACAGGGTAATCAGGTTGTCCCACGTGGGGCTCACAGTAAATCCTCATTTTACAGATGAGGTAACTGAGGCCCAGAGAAGTTAAGTGACTTGCCCACAGTCACACAGCTGCCAAATGGCAAGGCTGAGATTAGAACCCACGACCCCTGACCCCCAAGCCCATGCTCTTTCCATTAAGCCACGCTGCTTAGACCTTAGCAGGCCATCCCTAATGTGACCTCATGTAGTCACATCATGCAGTGCTTACCACATAATGACATCACATTGCACTGGCTGTTTGTACCAGCAGGGACCACTCTATGGGGTTCCTGCTAGTTGACCTGAGCCATTGGGTCAGGCCTGGACAAACCCACTGGACCCTGGAAAGATGAGGAGCTATTAGACCCCAGGGAGTGTGGGTTGTGATGTAGCATTTCTGGGATGCAGCAATAAGGGTGTTGGGAGCTTGGTTGGTGCTGTTTAACCACAGATCAGCACCCATTTTCTTTTCAACACAGCTTCTCTCCCAGGTACAGAGGGCTGGGTGGCAGGCACCATGCTTTCCCTTTCAGAGCTCTGCAGAAAACCATCCCCTCAGCCCCTCTGGAATGTGAGGGAGAAAGAGGGAGGAGAGAATTCACTGAATAAAATACAACTACAAACTTTTGTAGAGACTATTTCAAGGGACAGTTTAGAAGCAGGAGGAGAGAAAGGAGTGGCTCCTACAGTCATGGAATTTGGGGCAGAAGAGGAGGACAGTATTTTAGGGGATGGTAGGGGAGAGGTAGATATACATCACTCATGAGTAGCATTGGAAGGAGTGAGGAATAACAGGGTTTTATGCACATGCAGAACAGCCATATTGATATCAACTGGGATTGGCGCCATCTTGGAGGATTCCAAATGATTGCTGTCTTCGGAGGCTCAGAAGACTCTCTACTGTGCCAAAGCAATAGTGTACTTCAATTACTGTCTGAAGCCAGGTTAGGTTATACCCTAGTTGGCTAGTTTGCTATATCCTGAGAGGAGCTAGATTAAAAATAAAGAGGAAAGAAAAAGGATAGGCTTAATGGGATATATGGGAAGAAACTGGATGGTCATTTTGATTTTTCATCTTGTTTTGGTTGTATTTCTTCAAGTACAGATGGGTGTTTTTATTTCAGCCTATATTTTAACTGGGGAAGTCTCTTGATAAAGTATTGCTGGATCTTAAATTAGGGGAGGGAACCATTTTTGTGGATGTTGAAATGGGGTTTGATGTAAATAATGAGCAGACAAGTATAAGAAAGCAGAGTTAGGATATAAGAAAGCAGAGGTAGGACAGAGAATATGAAGGCAGAAGTGGAATAGTGGAGCAATTCGAACTCTAAAATAATGGCAATTTGACAGGGAAAGCAATAGCGAGCCAGGGAAAGGTTTTGAAGGAAAGTGATTACCTTGTTTTAGCTTTAGTGGAAGAGCAAAAGGAAGAATTAAAGTTTTCAAAAGGAGGTCTTAGGAAGTGTGAAAAGACTTGAGTTTATTTTCAACGGAGCAAGGAAGAAAGAGATGATTTAGTGAATTTGGAGATGGTAAACTGTCACTGTTCACTGGACCTCCAAGCTACACCACCCGAGGCTCTCAGCACCCAGAGACCACCAATGCGCCTTGCCAGAGCAAGACAGGGGAGAAAGACTAAGCAGCCCTAGCAGCATGTGGTCTAGTCCAGGTCATCCTGCCATGGAAACACACACCACCTTCACACTCCATCATCTGTAGTCTCCAATTCACCACTAAGAAAGGGAAATGAATTGACCAGAAAGCTTCCTTCCACAATAAGTTTAGTTCCAGTGGTAGACAGGCACCAGAGAGTACAGGATATTCTATTTAAGACTCCAAGTTGATGAGTGTTAGTCCTTACAAATTCTTTGAGGACTAGTATTATGCCTTTTTCTATTGTATGTAGTGCATACATACAGTCAGCGTTCAAAAACATTGCCTGCCTGGTGGGAAATAATAAGCTGAAAGCATGTGCTTGACACAAACGTTTCTTCTTTCCACCACAAAATGCTGCATTCAGACCTATATTGTTACCTAATTCTGCAGTCACATTCTATACAAAAAACACAAAACAACAATGTGCATTGTTCCAGAAGTGAATGCAGATTGACAAGAGGCCGTAAAACAGACCCTTATTTTTGTGTCTTCTCGCTGCGTTATTCCTTGATTGCAGAAAAAACTGGAGAATTTACTAGTTCAGTCATAACATTATGATTTCCAGTTTTACTCCTACAAAAGAATTGCTTACGAAAGCTGATAACCAACCTAGATGACTTCTAAAGTTTTCTATGAGTCATGTGAACAGAAGTGATCATAAAGGACAAAATTGATTTTCTGCTGCCTACACTTCTCCAGTTCTTTCTCCTTGACTGCCTGCAATTTAGCTGTAGTACTAATAGTATTTATTAATGCATACTGTTTGCAGAACACTGTACTAAGCCCTGAGAGAATATGCAGGTGGGAATTAAGCACAGTCTATGTCCTTCATGGGCTTTACAATCTAAAATTCTGGCTTCCACTCCACTGAAACTGCCTTCTCAGAAAGGTCACTACTGATCACCGTCTTACCAAATTTAATGGCCTCTACTCCTTCCTAATCCTGTTAGACCTCTCATCTGCCTTTGATACTGTGCACCACACCCTTTCCCTGGAAACATTGTCTAACCTTGGCTTCAATGACACTGTCATCTCATTTCTTCTCTTTGTCCCCATCTTTCTATGTCATCTGGATAATAATGATAATGGTGGTATTTGTTAAGCACTTACTATTTGCCAAACACTGTTCTAAGCTCTGGAGTAGATACAAGGTAATCAGGGTGTCCCACGTGGGGCTCATAGTCTTAATTCCCTTTTTACAGATGAGGTAAATGAGGCCCAGAGAAGTGAAGTGACTTGACCAAAGTCACACAGCTGAGAAGGGGCAGAGCTGGGATTAGAACCCACAACCTCTGACTCCCAAGCATGCTCTTTCCACTAAGCCACACACTGCACACAACACCACCATCCTTCCTGTCTCATAAATCCATAACTTTGGCATTATCCTGCTTTCTATCTCCCTTCTTTTATTCTATCAAGTGAATTTGTGAGCCTCTAATCTTTCACTTGGCTGCTCATTGTTCTATGCCCAATTCAACATCCACAAAATTGTTTGTCCCCATCCCTTCCTCTGCTTCCCATCCTCTTCCTTTGGGAGTCCTTCAAGATTCAGTTCTGAAGCCCCTCCGATTCTCTGCTACACACACTCCCTTAGAGAACTAACTTGCACAGCTTCAACTGCCATCTCTATATTGATGATTCCTGAAGCTACTCTTCAGTGCTACCACTCTCCTTCTCTGCAGTCTTGCATTTCCTCCTGCTTTCAGAACAACTCACTTGGATGTCCCACTGACAACTCATACTCATCTTCCCAACCAAATTCTCATCCCCACTCCCTAACCTTCCACATCACTGTATACACCACCATCCTTCATATCTCATAAATCTGAAACCTTGGCATTATCCTTGACTCATCTCTCTCATTCAACCCACACTCTCAATCTGTCACTAAAGCCTGTCAGTTTAACCTTCATAGCATCTCTAAAATGAATTCTTTCCTCTCCACCCAAACTGTTACTGCACTCACCCAGGCACTTATCCTGCCTCAAGTACTGCATTAGTCTCTCACTGAGCTCCATGCCTCCATTCTTTCCCCACTCCAGTCCATAATTCACTAGGCTGCCTGGATCATTTTTATGAAAACACATTTTGTGCACATCGCCCCACTCCTCAAATACTTCCAGTGTTTGCACATCCATCAAGCGGGAACTATTCACCATCATCTATAAGGCATGCAATCAGCCCCCCACCTCCTACATCTCCTACTATAACCCAGCATCCTCCACACTTCACTCCTCTAATATCAACCTTTTCACTGATCCTTATTCTTGCTTGTCTTTCTGCCAACCCCAAGCCCACATGGGACATGTCCTGGATCTTTCTCCCATCTTCAGATGCAACAGATGACTGTTCTTCCCACCATCAAAACCCTTCTAAAATCACATCTCCTAAAAGAGGCTTTCCCAAATCCTAGTTTCCCCACTCCATTCACCCTCCCATTAGCTTTGCCTAGGAACTTGGATCTGTATCTCCTAAGCACTTTGATGCCCCACTCTGTCACTTTCTCTATCTGTATTTTAGTGAGTCCAGACAGACATTAAAATAGATTGTAAGATCCTTGATAGAGTGATCATGTCAACCAATTCTCTTGTTTTAAACTATTCTCTAAGTTTTTAGTACAGTGCTATATATATAGGAGTGCTTAATATTACTGCCACTACTGATTGATCAATTGATTTCAGATCTTCCTCAGGAAACACTGAAAATGAGCACCTCAGGGACAAGAGATTTGGGTTTTTTTTTACTAATATTTATTGAATGCTTACTGTGTGCAGAGCACTGTATTAAGCACTTGGGATAATAAGATATAACAGAGTTGCTAAACATGTTCCCTGACCCAAGGAGCTTACCATCAAAAGGGGAGACAGACAGTAAAACAAATTATGGCCCATATGTGCTGTGGGATGGAGTGGGGGTGAATAAAGGATACAAATCCAAGTATAAGGGTGACATGGAAGAAGCAGTAGGAGAAAAATGTCTGTAATGAGTAAAATTAAATTCCCTTCAGCTTCCAATGTAGAGTCACTACCTTCCTAAGACTTGAAGTTCTCAAATTTAAAGGACTTTTTTGTGGTTGCTTTTTTTTTTTAAAAAAAAAAAGCCAAACCAAAGAAAAGAATGTCTAAGTTGAACAATTCTTCAATTACTGATGCTCCCAACTCCAATCGTTAAAATGCCAAACCTCATGGAATTCTAATTGTTCATTAATTCATTTCCATGGGTATCTGCAGAGAATTTATTGACTTAATTTTATTTAGAGAAAGGAGTGCAGATTAAAAGACCAGTACATGAGTTATTGTTGCTAGACAAGAATGGTAAAGTTCAGTTTGAGGAAAAAAAAAGTAGAAATTGCAAATAATGTTTCAACTTCAATCAGAAGTTCATGTAAGACTACTTAAAGTGCTCCTGACCTCCTGTCTAATCCATGGTGCAATCCTGGGTAAGAATGGGTCTCACAGGCTTTTTTCCAAAAATCACAATGCAAACATGGACCTTATTTCTGCATTATTTATTGCTATATTCAGCAATACACTGCACAGTTAAACTCAAAACTAAGAATACTGAAATATTTGAGATTATTTAAGTTTTTAGTATGGGCCAGGCGCAGCGTGGCTCAGTGGAAAGAGCCTGGGCTTCGGAGTCAGAGGTCATGGGTTTGACTCCCGGCTCTGCCACTTGTCAGCTGTGTGACTGTGGGCAAGTCACTTCACTTCTCTGTGACTCAGTTCCCTCATCTGTAAAATGGGGATTAACTTTGAGCCTCACGTGGGACAACCTGATTACCCTGTATCTCCCCCAGCACTTAGAACAGTGCTCTGCTCATAGTAAGCTCTTGACAAATACCAACATTATTATTAAGAGTTGGGGTAGATACAAGCTAACCAGGTTGGGCACAGTCCATGTCCCACATAGGATTCACAATCCTAATCCCCATTTTACCGCTAAGGAAACTAAAACACAGAGATTACTCAGCCTACAAATTGTGGAGCTGGAATTAGAACCTAGGTCTTTATGATTCTCAAGCCCATTCTTTATCTACTAGACCATTCTTCTTCTCACTAGGCTATGTTACTTTACACAAAGATAATTTGAGGTGTTAGGATTGACAAAATATCAAACAAGTGCATTTGAGTGCTTACTGTGAGCAAAGCACTGTGCTAAATGCTTGGGAGATTATAACAGAGTTAGACATATTACATGCCTACAGTGAGGAGACAAGACCTTAATATGCACCTTTCCATAATTTATTTATAAGTGTTGTTAGGCTGAGGGAGGAATGAATAAAGAGAACAAATCAGGGCAACTAGAAGACAGGAAAGGGGGAAAAGAGGAAATGAGAGTTGTCAGGAAAGGCCTTATGAAGGAGATGTGTTTCAAGACAGAGATAAGATGTGGGCAACAAGTCAACAGGTGGTGAGATGGTGGTACAGTGAGTAAGTTAGCATTAGAGGAGCAAAGTGTGCAGGCTGGGTTGTAATAGGAGATTGGTGAGTTGTGTGGTAGGAAGGTAGATTGAGTGTCTTAAAGTTGATGGTAAATCAGTCAGTCAATCATATTTGAGTGATGATTATGTGCAGAGCACTGTACTTAGCACTTGGGAGAGTTCAATATAACAGACATATTCCCTGTCCACATTGAGCTTACAGTCTAGAGGGGGAGATAGACAATGTTATGATTAAATAAAATTATAAATATGTACATGAATGCTCTGGGGCTCGAATGAGGGAATAAATAAAGAGAGCAAGTCAAGGCAGCACAGAAGGGAATGGGAGAAGAATAAATGAGGGCTTAGTCAGAGAAGGCCTCTTGGAAGAGATGTGCTTTCAATAAGGCTTTGAAGCTGGGGAAAATAATTGTCTATTGAATATGAAGAAGAAGGGCATTCCAGGCCATAGGCAGAATGTGGACTAGTGGTTGGCAGCAAGATAGATGGGATTTATTCATTCAATCTTAATTTTTAAAGGGCTGTGTGCAAAGCACTGTATTAAGTATTTGGGAGAGTACAATAAAACAACGGCCACATTTGCTGCCCACTGCGAGCTTACAGTCTAGAAGGACAGATATTCATATGCATGAGTAATACATGAATAAATTACAGATATATGAATATATTCTGTGGGGCTGGGAATGAAGGGAGCAAATCAGGGAGATGAAGAAAGGAGTGGGAGAAGACAGGAAGTCAGGGAAGGCTTCTTGGAGGAGATATGTCTTCAATAAGGCTTTGAAATGGGGGAGAGAAATTATCTGGCTGATATGAGGAGAGAGAGTTTTCATGCCAGAGGCAGGATGTGGTTGAGAGGTTGGTGGGGAGATAGATGAGATCGAGGCATAGTGAGAAGTTTAGGATTAGAAGAGCCAAGTGAAAGGGCTAAATTGTAGTAGGAGAATAGTGAGGTGTGGTAGGAGGGGGCAAGGTGATTGAGTGCTTTAAAACCAATGGTGAGGAGTTTTTGTTTGATGTGAAGGTGGATGGGCAACCACCAGAGTTTCTCAAGGAGTTGGGGAATGTGATCTGAACGTTTTTGAAGTAAAATGATCCGGGCAGCAGAGTAAAGTATGGATTGGAATGGGGAGAGAGAGGTAGCAAGGAGGTCAACAAGGCGGCTAATATAATAATCAAGGCAGGATATGGTAAGTGCTTGTATTAACGTGATAGCAGTTTGGTTGGAGAGGGAAGGGGCAGATTTTAGTGATGTTATGAAGGTATAACTGATGGCTTTAGTGACGACTTGAATATGTTGGTTGAATGACAGAGAGAAGTCAAGGATAACACTGAGGTTATATGCATCTTTGAGTCATAAAGGATGGTGGTGCCATCAACAGTGATGAGAAAGTGAGCTGGAGGACAGGGCTTGGGAGGGAAGGTAAGAACTTCAATTTTAGCCCTATTAAGTTTGAGGTAACGGGAGGGCATCCAAATAGAGATATCTTGAAGGCAGGAGGTAATGGAAGTGTCCCGGGAGGGACAGAGATCAGGACTGGAGATTGAGGTACAGTGAGTAGATTGGCATGGGATGAGCGAAGTGTGCAGGCTGGGTCGTAGTAAGAGAGCTGTGAGGTGTGGTAGGAGTGGCCAAGGAGTTTGAGTGCCTTAAAGCAGATGGTAAATCAGTTAATTTATTCAGTGCCTACTGTGTGCAGATCACTGCACTGTGTGCAGATCACTTAGGAGAGTACAGTATAACAATAACACATTCCCTGCCCACAGTGAGTTTACAATCTAGAGGGGAGACATATTAATATCAATAAATGAAACTACAGATATGTTCATAAGTGCGGTGGGGCTAGGGGGGAGGACGATTAATGAATTGAACAAGTCAAGGTGGCACAGAGGGAGTGAAAAAAGAGGAAAGAGGGCTCAGTAAGGGAAAAGCCTCTTAGAAGATATGTGGCTTCAATAAGACTTTGAAGGTGGGGAGAGTAATTGTCTACTGTTTGTGAAGAGGAAGAGTGTTTTACACCAGAGGCAAGAGGTTGACAGCAAAAACGATGAGATCGAGGTACAGTGAGTAGGTTGGCATTAGAGGAGTGACATGTATAGGCTGGGTTGTAGTAGGAAAGTTGTGAGGTGAGATAGGTGGGAGCAAGGTGGTTGAGTGGTTTAAAGTCAATGGTAAGGAGTTTCTGTTTGGTGCAAATGTGGATTGGCAACCACAGGTGGTTCTTGAGTAGTGGGTAAACATGGTTTGAACGTTTTTGTAGGAAAATAATCTAGGCAGCAGAGTGAAGTATGGACTGGATTGGGGAGAAACAAGAAACATGGAGGGAAGCAAGAAGGCTGATACCCTAATCAATTTGGGATATGATAAGTCCTTGAATTAATGTGGTAGCAGTTTAGATAAAGAGGAAAGAGCAGATTGCTTCTATTTTTTGTGATAGATTGAAAAAAATCATTTTTTGTGATGGATTGAATATGTGGGTTGAATGAGATAGAGGAGTCAAGGATAATGTCAAAGGTACAGACTTGTGAGACAGGAAGGATGCTGGTGCCATTTATAATGATGGAAAAGTCAGGGGAAAGACAGGGTTTGGGTGGGATGAAAAGGAGTTCTGTTTTAGACATATGAAGTTTGAGGTGGTGGCAGGACAACCAAGTAGAATTGTCCTGAAGGTAGGGGGAAATGAGACACTGCAGAGGGGACACAACAGGGCCGGAGATGTAAATTTGGGAATGATTTGCTTAGAGATGGTAGTTGAAGCCATGTGAGCAAATGAGTTCTCCAAGGGAGTGGATTTAATGAAGAATGGAAGGGGACCCAGAACTGAACCATGAGGTTCACCCACAGGTAGGTGGTGGGTGGCAGAGGAGCCCAGAAAAGAGACAGAGAATGAATGAACAGCGAGATGAGGAGAACCAAGAGAGGGTAGTGTCATTAAAGCCGAGGTTGGATAATTGTTCCAGGGGAAGGGGATGGTTGAAATTGTAGAAGGCAGCTGAGAGGTTGAGAAGGATTAGGATGGAATAGAGGCCATTGGATTTAGCAAAAAGGAGATCATTCCTGATCTTTGAAAAAGAGGTTTCTGTGGTATGAAGGGGAAGGAATCCAGACTGAAGGGGGTGAAGGAGAGAATTGGAGGAGAGGAACATGAGACAGCAGGTGTAGACAACTCGCTCAAAGAGTTAGGAGAGGAGTGATAGGAGGAGATGGTGCAATAACTGGAGGTAGCCATGGGGTTAAGGGAGGAGTTTTCTAGACTAAGGGAGTCATGAGCATGTTTGAAAGAAGCCATTGGAGAGTGAAAGGTTGAAGTTGGCAGTTAAGGAGGGAAGAAGGGAGGGGGCACAAGTTTTGGTAAGGTGTGAAGAGATGGTGTCAGTTGGCAGGTGGGGGTGTGGTGGATTTTGAGAAAAGGTAAGAGTTCTCCTTTTGAGATACTGCTGGGAAAGATGTGAGTGTTGAAAGAGAAACATAGGGGGACTAGGGAGGGGCTGGGAGAATTGATAGTTGCAATTTTCTAAATAAAGTAGGTGGCCAGGTCATTATGGGCAAGGGATGGGGGAGGTGGGGAGACAGGGGGTTGGAGGAAGGAGTCAACTGTCTAGAACGAGAAGCAGCGTGGCTCAGTGGAAAGAGCCCGGGCTTTGGAGTCAGAGATCATGGGTTCGAATTCCAGCTTGGACACTTGTCAGCTGTGTGACTTTGGGCAAGTCACTTCACTTCTCGGTGCCTCAGTTATCTCATCTGTAAAATGGGGATTAAGACTGTGAGCCCCACGTGGGACAACCTGATTCCCCTGTCTACCCCAGCGCTTAGAACAGTGCTCGGCACATAGTAAGCGCTTAACAAATACCAACATCATAGAACAACTGGTGATAACAATGGGCATTAGTGTCAACAAGGATGGATAAATAAATTTTGGCAGGCAGAGGAGGGGGAAAATTTAAATAAAACAAGGATAAATTTGAAATGGACAAGGATGATCTGATATCTAGATTTCCACCAGCAGCGCGCTATAGCTTGTGCACAAGAACAAAGGAGATGGGCTCTGGAGGCAATCCAGGCACTGTAGTTCAGGGGCATGAGACTGATGAAGGGATAGGAGAGTAATGAGTTGAGTTCAGTAGAGAGGGTGATGTTGAGAGCATCACTTTGGTTATCAATAATAATAATAATAATAAAGTTGGTATTTGTTAAGCGCTTACTATGTGCAGAGCACTGTTCTAAGCACTGGGGTAGACACAGGGGAATCTGGTTGCCCCACGTGGGGCTCACAGTCTTAATCCCCATTTTACAGATGAGGTAACTGAGGCACAGAGTAGTTAGGTGACTTGCCCACAGTCACACAGCTGACAAGTGGCAGAGCCGGGATTCGAACCCATGACCTCTGACTCCAAAGCCCGTGCTCTTTCCCCTGAGCCATGCTGCTTCTCAGGGGAAGGTAGTTTGTGTAGAGGTTAAATATGGCTTGATGACCTGAGAAAATTTGATGGGGTCAAAAGATCGGAAGTCTCTGTGGAGGAACAGGACAGATTTGTCGGGAGGAGCTGTGTGGTCACATAGAGGGATTTCATTGCCCCTCCCAGTCCCACAGTACTTATGTACATATCTGTAACATTTATTTATATCAATGTCTGTCTCCTTCTCTAGACTGTAAGCTTGTTGTGGGCAGGGAATGTGTCTGTTTATTGTTATACTGTAGTCTCCTAGTGCTTAGTACAATGCTTTGCACACAGTAAGTGCTCAATAAATACAATTGTATTGAATTGACAGAGGGAGGGGGATGAGGGGGGCACAGGGACAGTAGTCATTCAATCATATTTATTGAATGTTTACTGCGTGCAGAGCACTGAACTAAGCACTTGAGAGAGTACAATACAACAATGAACAGACATATTCCCTGCCCACAACAAGCTTACAGTCTAGAGATGGGGAGACAGACAACGATACAAATGAAATTACAGATATGTATATAAGTGCTGTGGGCCTGAGAGGTGGGAAGAGCAAATAGTGCAAGTTAGAGTGACTCAGAAGGGAATGGGATAAGAGAAAAAGTGGGGTTTAGTCTGGGAAGGTCGCTTGGAGAAGATGTGCCTTCAATAAGGCTTTAGGAGGGTGGGGGGGGGAGAGAAATAGACTGTCAGATTTGAGGAGGGAGGGCATTCCCGGCCAGAGGCAGGATATGGGAGAGGGGTCGACAGTCAGATAGGTAAGATCAAGGCACAGTGAGATGGTTAGCACTAGAGGAACGAAGTGTGTAAGCTGGGTTGTAGAAGGAGAAAAATGAGGTGAAGTAGGAGGGGGCAAGGTGGTGGAGGGCTTTAAAGCCAATGGTGAGTTTTTGTTTGATATGGAGGTGAGTGGGCAATCACTGGAGTTTTTTGAGGAATGTGGTGACACGTCCTGGATGTTTTTGTAGAATAATGATCTGAGTCAGCAGAGTGAAGTATGGATTGGAGATTCCTTGAGGAGATTTTTAAATTGTGTGTAGGTCCTCCGGTTGTTGAGAATGAAGAGGCCAGTGTGCTTCCCTTGGGTTCTTGAGGAGTTGGGAATCATGAACTAAATAGCTTAGAGTCAAATGATCTCAGTGGCAGAGTGACGAATAGGCTTAAGTGGGGAGAAACATGAGGCAGGAAGGTCAACTAGGAGGCTGATACAGTAATCAAGGCAGAATAGGACAAGTAATTGGATTAGTGTGGTAGCAGTTTGAATGGAAATGAAAGGACAGATTTTAGCCATGTTGCGAAGGTTTGAACCTACATGGTTTGGTAACATTGAATATGTGGGTTAAATGAGAGATATGAGTTAAGGATAACACTAAGATTATAGGCCTGTGACCCAAGAAGATAGTGCTGCTATCTATAGCGATGGGAAAATTCAGAGGGAAGACAGGGTTTGGGTAGGAAGATAAGAAGTTCTGTTTTGGACATGTAAGACCATGTTAAACTAAGCTGCTGAAGAATTTATGAAGCAGTAAGGTAATCAGACTTTTAGGACTTTAGAGGAACAAAATGATCTTCCTCTGAGTATATCTTTTAAAGTACTGTTTAAGAAAATAAATGTCTTTTGCTAGAAGTTGGAGTAGACAACTATGAAGCCCATTTAAACTTCTTTATAAAAACATTTCATTTGTATTGTTTCAGTAGTTTGGTAGTAAAATAAATATCCATTACTACCCATATTCCATAAATAAAAAAATAATCAGGAAATGTTTAAGAATTTAAACAGGGTTTTTTCATAGGATGGCATATTTAAGGGGCCCTACTCAGCCCATTCTTTTTTCTCAAATTTAAATAAAAAAAAAGGTGCCAAATAGAACTGTTGTAAGTTGAGCTATTCATTTTCTTGTCAAGTTAATTGTGTTGGGGCATAGATTTACTAGTTTCTACCAAAAAAAAAGTATAGTTATTACTTGACAGAAATGAATGTTCACTGTTTAAATTAGAGAATTATATGGGCTTTTTCGTTATCTTAACAACATTCTAGGAACACAGAATAACCTATTCTAATAATAAACTACTGAGCAACTTGTTTTTTTATATTTGAACCTAGCAAACTACAGTTCTTACATACTTGAAGATTTTTACATTTACAAAATCTGTTCTATTATGTAGTTTCCCCTAGCACAGACTAATTAGGAGTTCCTCCTACACTTCACCCAAAATCTGTTCTTTTCATTTACTTTAGGAAATAAAAAACTAAAAAAACAACCCCACTTTGGTAAGCTCATTACTTTAAGTGTATTGACTTTTCAATATATGTACATGATCAAAGACAATCTGAATACCCAGATAGTCTGGATAATTCTACTCACCATAAATTTTTGTAGATGATGTAATTCCCACATTACCATTGCAGAGGATGTGGTATAATTTGAAGTTATCATCCCAAACCCTCATATAGTGCTGAAAATCTCTTGGGTGGTCCACTCAACTTGTCAGATGCCAACTTCAAGAAACCACAAGAACTTTCCAGAGGTGCACAATGAGTTCGCTGCATTTTTGTATGTCCATTCAGAGTAGAATGGACCCACCTTCTAATAATGGACTGGAAGTCAAACTGGCTCCTACCTTCATAATAGCAAGGGGCAAAAAGCATGGGAAGCACTGCCCTGGGAGTCAGAAGGACATGAGTTCTAATCCCAACTCCTCCATTTTGTCTGTTGTGTGACTTTGGGCAGGTCTCAGTGACTCAGTTACCTTATTTGTAAAATGGAGATTAAGATTGTAAGCTCTATGTGGGATGTGGACCTCAAACAACCTGATCAGCTTGTATTTACCCCAGAGCTTAGTAAAGTGCCTGGCATATAGTAAACACTTAACAAATGCCATTTTTAAAAAATGGCTGTATTTAGTTGGCTGGGCTGGAGTCAGGATTGCCTCCCAGGAGTAATGTGAAGGACTTTGCCAGAGGTCCAAACCACTGGGAGAGTGAACGACCTAGGTGGAAATGAAGCTGTTCAGAGGGTCTCTCTACTATTCTCACTTGGATAGTGGTAGTTGGGTTGCAGAAGTTCAGGGTGGCTTTCAGACTTTCCTTTAACTCTGGTGCAGCATGGGAGGATGGATGAGGATGGCTAGGCAGCAGAAGGAAAAGAAAGTTCCAGACCCTAACCTTCTTCAGATTGAGGAAATCAGCATGCCAACATATAATTAATGATAATAATAATAACAGTATTTTAAGTGTTTACTATGTGCCAAGCATTGTATTAAGTGCTTAAGTAGATACAAGGTATTCAGGTCAGGAACAGTCCCTGCTCCAGTCAGGGTTCACATTTTAAGTACGAGGAAGAACAGGTATTGAAAACCCATTTTACATATGAAGTAACCTGGACACAGAGCAGTTAAGTGACTAGCCCAGGGTCACACAGCAGGTAAATGGTAGAGTGGGATTAGAACTCAGGTTCCCTTACTATCAGCCTCAGGCTTGTTCCATTAAGCCACACTGCCTCTATTACTTCAGGGTAGAAAGGAGATCAGTTTTCACCGGGGATCTTTTCTTCAAACATTGCCACCTGTGAAGCAAGTGGTACATTTCCAGCCTCACCTGTTGTTGTTGGGGCAAGAGCTCATAATCCTTACTGAAAAATCCTTTCCAACTTGTGTATCAGAAGGGAGTCATAGCTCATCAACGTGACACCTTAGTTTTGGATCCAGGCACCCTCTTCAACAGCGACTTCCTTCTTCTGTTTAATAACAGTCTTAGCCCAACAATACACAAGGGATCTCATTTCTTCCTCTGAGTGTAGGGGATGAGATAGCCAGGATTAGAAGTGGAAAGACTAGAGAAGAAGTCATGGCCCTTCTTTACCATCCTTTGAGTCACCCAAAGTTCAAGATTCAGACAGAAATTTCATTCAAGATCAGGAGATTAAAAAAAGAAAAAGCAGGCTGGATTCAAAGCCTTTCACACTATATAGGTTTCAATGCACAGACTGCTACAGATATACAAGCAATCTTCAATAGTTACAAAAATAACCACATAAACTTTCAAGATCTATTGAAATTAACTCACTGTTTTATCACCTTGTAGCAGATTATTTAGCCTGTTGGCAGAAAATGTTTTCTCACTCCACTTCACTCCTCAACTCTCCCCCATGAGATTAAACTTGACTATTTTGTTCTGGGCAGTGTATGCCATTGGGTGATGTCGTTCCAAGTACAGATGGCACCAATCTTCTACTTCCCCTTTGACCTTAACTCTGCCTCCAATAGGGGCCTGAATGTTTCCACAATCAGTGTCTGCCTACAGCTGGAGATAGTAAAGTTTGTTGGCCTGTAAGTTTATAGCTTGCAGAAGTATCAAGAGAATAAACAGGTTATTGGATCTAGATAAAAATAGATTATTGAGTCCTTAGCCAGGTCATACTTTGCAGAGTGAAGAAGATGAAATCCAGATGGTAGAAGGTCAAAAAGAGTAATTTTGAATGAAGTAGAAGCAATGAGACAACAACAACAGCTTTAATTACTTCAAACAACCTTCTCATTGTTACCCTCTGCCCCATCACAAAAAAACAAAACTGAGATAGGTTTTCAACCAGAGTGAATAAGGTCTAAGAAGTTCTTGTCATCGCCATGGCCCCCGGATGCCAAAGTTTGAGCCTGTTTAGAGGAATATGGGAGGGAGGGAGCATAGGACAAGGAGAAATTTGAGTGATTTGAACAAAGATGAGCAATCCCCTCCTACCTGAACTCCCAGATTATCTACTACAACCCAGCCCGAACTTCACCTCACTTAACTCACTGTGAACACCTTGTCCACATCCTCCTTCTAGCTTGGAACTCCGTTCCCCTTCATCTCTGACAAATACCACTCTTGCCACCTTCAAACCTTACTAAAAAATCATGTGTCCTCAACTGGCCTTTCCCAACTAAGCTCTCACTTTCCATACTTCCTCTCCCTTTTGGGATGCCTATGATCTTGAATGTGTATGTTTATGAGCATTTGAGTTATACCCTTCCTAAATTCCACAGAATATTTATACATTTCTGTAATTTATTTTAATGTCCACCTCCCAGTTCTAAACATTAAACTCCTGGCCTGGGAGTCAGAAGGTTGTGGGTTTTAATCCCTGCTCCTCCACGTTTCTGATGAGTGATTACAGCCAATCACTTCACTTCTCTGGGCCTCGGTTACCTCATCCGTAAAATGGATATTGAGGCTATGAGCCCCACATGGAACAGGGATTGTGTCGAACCCGATTTGCTTGTATCCACCCCAGTAAGTGTATATGGAGAATTTAACGAATACCACAGTTATTATTATTATTGTTAAGGGCTTGGTGGACTCAGTGGTGTAACAGTGATAGTCAACTGCTTCTCTGTATAATCCTGTTGTAGAGATATGTGATAAAGTAGAAAAATATTTTATATGTTCATATTTTGACTGTGGTTTACTTTTAGAAAGGTTAAACACATCCTAAGAATTTGTGTGAATTCATTCTTAAGGGGCAAAAGTTTAATCATTTAGTAGATATATTTTTAACTAAAGGTTACACATAATTGTATGGGAAACCACAGGAATAGTTTTTAAGAGGCTATTTCTGAAGGAGGTTTGACTATTATATACATAATTGAATCATCCCAGTTTAGAAAACGAAGTCTATGCTCCTCAAAAATTAAAATATCATTTGAGGGTCTTTTAACACAAATTGCTTTCTATCTCTCCTATGTATGGTTTATTATATTTTTATTTTATTTTCATATCATCTGCTCAACTTCAAGCTGTCTTTAACAGGTTGTAAGCTTGCTAAATGAAAGATATGTTATTTCAGGGATAGAGATCAAACTATTTATATATTTGTTTTCACCTTGTTTTGAGTTTGAAGTCCCATAGATGTTCAGAGTTGTCATTATTTTACATTCTAATGGAATTCAACCATTTTTAATAATTTTCCCCCCATCCAATTAGGAAACCAAGAAACAGAGCAGACGGCTTTCACAAAGTCAGATATTGGCCATGAGTATATGAGGCAAACTTAATTAAAGAAGAAAAAACTAATTCATTCATTCATATTTATTGAGCAGTTACTGTGTGCAGAGCACTGTACTAAGTGCTTTTACAGCACAATTCAGCGACAAATAGGGACAATCCCTGTCAGCAACCGGCTCACAGTCTAGAAGCAGGGAGACAGATATCAAAACAAGTAAATATATACACATTATTAATAAAATAAATAGAATTATTAATATGTACATATATACACACAAGTGCTGAGGGGTGGTGAGGAGGGTAGAGCAGAGGGAGTGAGTGGGGGTGATGGGGAGGGGAGGGCGAGCTGAGGAAAAAAGGGGTTTACTCCAGGAAGACCTTCTGGAGGAAGTGAGCTCTCAGTACTGCTTTGAAGGGGGGAAGTGTGCTCGCTTGGCAGATTTCAGGGGGACGTTTAAGTAGTTCATAGGTTCAATATTTAATATAATAATAATAATAATAATGCTGATGGTATTTGTTAGTCACTGTTCTAAGAACTGGGGGGGATATAAAGTAATCAGGTTGTCCCACATCGGGCTCACAGTCTTAATCCCCATTTTCCAGATGAGGTAACTGAGGCACAGAGAAATTAAGTGACTTGCCCGAAGTCACAAAGCTGACAAATGGTGGAGCCAGGATTAAAACCCATGACCTCTCATTCCCAAGCCCATGCTCTTTCTACTGAGCACTGCAGTAGTGGATAGAGCACGGGCCTAGGAGTTAGAAGGTAATGTATTATAATTCCAGCTTTGCCATTTGTCTGCTCTGTAACCTTGGGCAAATTACTTCACTTCTCTGTGCCTTAAATACCTCATCTGTAAAATGAGGCATAAGCCTGTGAGCCCCATGTGGGACATAGACTGTGTCCAACCTGATTTTCTTGTATCTACCCCAGCACTTAGAATAGTGCCTGGCACATAGTAATGGCTTAACAAATACCACAATTATTATTAGTATTATTCCTGAGGAGCTTAATTAAATCTATCTTGCTTATCAGCAAACATTAGGGGACTAATATTTTATTTTTTATTAGAATTCAGCATACAGTGACTGAAAAGTGTTAGGTTGAGGGCACATGGACAGGGTCTCTCCTAAAGGTCAGGTACTTGAATGTGTGGTACCTATGGTCCAGGAGCCTTCAATATTGACAGCTACTACCTGTGGGTAACGGCAGAGATTTAAATCTCTCCTACTTCCCCCTTTTTTCTTCAGAAATGGGAATGTTGAAAAACTCAAAGTGTGCAATTAGCTTCCACTGAGAGTCTGAAAGGTCATTTGCATTAATAATAATAATGTTGGTATTTGTTAAGCGCTTACTATGTGCAGAGCACTGTTCTAAGCACTGGGGTAGATACAGGGTAATCAGGTTGTCCCACATGAGGCTCATAGTCTTAATCCCCATTTTACAGATGAGGGAACTGAGGCACAGAGAAGTTAAGTGACTTGCCCACATTCACACAGCTAACAAGTGGCAGAGCCAGGATTCGAACCCATGACCACTGACTCCCAAGCCCGTGCTCGTTCCCCTGAGCCATGCTGCTTCCCTAAGTGTAATTAGTAATTGATATGGTGCAAATGAATACAAATATCATTGTCTATTTCCTCTAATATTCATTTTGCTATCTTGGTTCTTCTCAAAAGAACATTTCCTTCCTGAGAGGAAAAAAAAAAAAAAAACACATATTTTTCTTCTTTGAAAGGATACCATACCAGAGGAGTGGCTTCATTTGGTATCAGATCCATGGCCCTGGAAATTAATCAGTTGTGGCCAGCTGCTGTCAAATGAGTCTTTTTCCTTTCTTTCCTAGTCCTGTTCCCTCTCCCCTACCCATGACTCCTTTAAACATGTGTTTCCATCCTCCACCCCACATTGGAGGACATGTTACCTACCCCTGATATCCCCGCAGTGCTGATCCCCACCAGTAAACCCTGAAAACAAATTGTCCCACCCTGCTTACCCCATTTCTGTCACACCAGTCCTGTCTCAAGCCTTGTTCACACTTATTCTCCAAAGAGATTTGACAGCAGGTTCAAAGAACATGGAGGACAGAGCAGAGAACCTCACTGCAAAGTTGTTCATAATGCCGGGAACTGTTCTGTGCTAGCACAGATCTTATAGCCATCTAGAAGGTTGCATCATTACCGCTTTATAGATTAGGCAGGGATTCTGGTGGGTGGTTGTTACTACTATACCCTGCCTCTCAATATCCCAAATGATACATTGACCCTTGTGATCCTGTTTTCTATTTCTTTATTTATCTTTTGTGCACTTATTTATCTACAGATTTGTGAAACCTTCCATATTTTTAAGAACTATTAAATCATATCTCCTCCAAGACTTTGTCCCTGAATTGACCCTCATTTCCTCTAACTGCCCTGTCTCTTTTGCATGACCTAAGCACTTGGGTGAGTTCCCCTTAAGCACTTTGATACTCACACCAGCTTTAGCCCCATAGCACTTAATAATTATGGTAATAATTAATAATCATTATGGTATTTGTTAATCAGTTGTTATGTGTCATACTCTGTTCTAAGCCCTGTGGTAGATAATAAGGTTGGCCACCGTCCCTGTGCCATATGGGTCTCATGGTCTTAGTTGCAGGTATGAGATTTAATCCCTATTTCACAGATGAGACAACTGAGGCACTGAGAGTCAAATGACCTGCACAAGGTCACATAGACAAGTGGAGAAGCAGGGATTAGAATCCAGATCCTCTTACTCCCAGAACTGTGCTTTTTCCACTAGACCACACTGCTTATGGCAGTGAAAAAAAAAGTAAAACTAGATAGCTTGGGATTCCCTCTTCTCCCATCAGTGGAGCTTCAGTGTCCTTGGGGCAGTACCTACCTACTTCGGCAGTAAGCTTAGTTTCATATGGGTGGTACAATGATAAATCTGTCACCTCCCATAGTGGAGATATAGCTATAGAGAGAATGTGTTAGAACATCTGTTTCCCAACTGAAGTAGTACTCAGAAAGAAGGTTTCCCCAATTTTTCCTTCACAGCTGGGTTTTCCTAGAAGGAGTTAAAGATAACTGGTTGGAAACACTGGTGCTGTGCCTGGAGGGCAGGACAAATTTATTCTGGTGGCCAGGCACTTGTACCTAAAAAAAATACCCAACACAGATATGAAATTCTGAGCAGACAATGAATGTTTCACAGAAAACGAAAGCCGAGTGGAACCTGCCTCCTCCCATGATTTAGCAAAGCCAGATACCCCTCTGGGGGACCTAACCAGGGTCTCTAGGCATTTTCCAAGTGTTGATGGGCTCCTTCTGTTTAGAATTTAGGCTGATCCCTCAGGGGTGTTTTGTCCTGGTTATGTGTTTTGCTGAACAACTAAGACCAGGCAGTACACCAGCCAAGCACATGGCTAGATCTGGCTCTGGGGAAAACTGCAAGATGAAAATATATTTAGCAAAGAAGCCACCCAAAGGCAGGGAAACAGGCTTGCTTCTCCCTGTGAGAGCCAAATTAATTTTGACTGGGAATGGGAGTGTTGGGGAATGAGGGGGAAAGGGGGAAACACTCAAAGTAGGTATTTGAAAAGGGGGAGTGAGATAGAGCTCTTAGTGAAACAGGTATTAAATTAATATTATTTAATATTTATTTAATTAGCAGATCTTGCAGTGGCAAGCAGAAGGAACAGCACTGTAAGGTCATTGTGTGAAGGGAATGTGTTTACTGTGTTGTAGTCTCTCAAGCACTTATTACAGAGCTCTGCACACAGTAAGTGCTCAATAAATATGATTTATTATTATTATTTTCATCATTATATTTGTTATGCACTTACTATGTGACCAGGACTGTGCTAAGCCCTGGGGTTGATACAATATAAGCAGATTGTTCACAGTTCCTCTTTCACATGGAGCTCACAGTCTAATTAGGAGAGGAAAGAGGTATGAATCCCCATTCTACAGATGAGGAAACTGAACCCAAGAGAAGTGACCGACCCAAGGCCACCCAGCAAGCAAGTGCAGAGCTGGCACTTATGTACATATGCTTGCACTCTCCATTTCTCTAAGAATCATTTAAGTCTGTCTCAACCCTCCCTGCCAGACTATGAGTTCTTTGTGGGCAGGGCTCGTGTCTATAAACTACTGTATTTTCACTCCCTGTTATCTAGTGCAGTACTTGGCATACAGTAGGAACTCAAGAAATATCACTGACTGATTGATTGGAAAGAGCGTGGGCTTTGGAGTCAGAGGTCATGGGTTCTAATCCTAGCTCCACCACTTATTAGCTGTGTGACTTTGGACAAGTCACTTAAATTCTCTCTGTCTCAGTAACCCCATCTGTAAAATGGGGATTAAGACCATGAGCCCTACATGGGACACCCCGATTACCTTGTATCTACCCTAGTGCTTAGAACAGTGCTTGGCACATAGTAAGCCCTTAACAAACACCATCATTATTATTATTATCTTTGAATGGTTTATTACACCATTGGCCTCCTCCATGGTAGAGTTCTGTTACTTCCTGGGGAGGCACAAAATGTTGCTGAAGTTTGAGTAAGTTATAGTTTTAATGTTTTTGGTTGTTTGGGAAAATGGGATTTGGGGGATGAGGTGTGGAGGGTGAATGAGCAGTACTCAGTGGAGGAAGGAGCACAGGTGAGAATATATTGAGTGTCTGCATGCTTCTATCCATAGTTGTCTTTTTTAGGGGAGTATGGCAAAGATCAGATGGGCATTAGGAGTAGAGGGAGACCAGAAATGTAGGTGTCTGGTGCTAACCAATCCCTGGAATCTATACTCCCTTCTCTGCCCCCCAGATGACTCGGATCTAAAAGGTGTTTATTTGGTTGGCTTTTTATTTGCTTTCTTGTACTGCTCCACTGACTCACTCTAATACTGTCTTCCCAGTCTTAATCATGAGCAGTATTAGTTTTAGACACATACAACTTGCTTATGGACCCAAAAGCATTCTTGGAGAAAATTTTGAGAAAATGAAGTTTAGATATGTTATTTTTTACATGGCATTAATTCATCAACTTGAATATGTTACTTATGGATAGATTACTTATGGTGGATTTTTATGACATCACCCAATATATAGTATCATCTTTTTTTTTTTTACAGTGGTACACAGTTTGAGTTTCCAGATTTTCTGCTTTGAATACATTCAATAAAATCATAAAACCAAGGGGGCAAATGCACCTAAAACACTTCAGCAACACATAGTAATGAATTATGTCAAAGGGTCATTTTCTTAGTAATTTCATGGACCAATTTCTGCAGTGGAATAGAAAATAATTTAAGGACTCATTTGCTTTGTAATGAATTCCCTGGATCATGAATGAATCGATCAGTGGCATTTACTGATCACTTACTGGATTCCAAGCACTGTACTAGCTGCTTGGGAGAAAATGATACAGTAAAATTGATAGGCCCATCCATTGCCCAAAGGAAATGACGGTCAAGAAAGGAAGACGGACATTAAAATAAATTGCTGATAGGGGAATGGGAAATTAGAAGGACATGCCCATTAGAGGACTTCCCTAAGCTTTCATCTCCCCTACTCCAATAATAATAATAATAAAAATTATGATCGTTTGTTAAGTGCTTACTATGTGCCAAGCACTGTCCTAAACATTGGGGTAGATACAAGATTATCAGGTTGCCCCACGTGGGGTTCACAGTCTCAATCCCCATTTTACAGATGAGGTAAGTGAGGCACATAGAAGTTAAATGACTTGTGCAAGGTCACACAGCAGACAAGTGGCAGAGCTGGAATTAGAAACCATAGTCTCTTAATCCCAAACCTATGCTCTTGCCACTAGTCCTTACTGCTTCTCTATTTCACCTATGCATTTGTATCCATATCCTTTAAGCCGATGATTTCACCCCACCCTCAACCCCACAGCACTTATGTGCATGTCCATAATTTATTTTAATGTTTGTCTCCTCCTCTACACTGAATATGCTCACTGGGAACGTGTCTTATTCACTGTATTCTCCCAAAAGCTTAATACAGTGTTCAGCACATAGCAAGCAGCCTGGCTCAGTGGAAAGAGACCGGGCTTGGGAGTCAGAGGTCATGGGTTTGAATCCCGGCTCTGCCACTTGTCAGCTATGTGACTGTGGGCAAGTCACTTAACTTCTCTGTGGCTCAGTCATCTCATCTGTAAAATGGGGATTAAGACTGCGAGCCTCACATCGGACAACCTGATTACTCTGTATCTACCCCAGCGCTTAGAACAGTGCTCTGCACATAGTAAGTGCTTAACAAATACCAACATTATTAAATACTATTGATTGACTAATTTAACTACTGAATCTATCTCCTTCCTGACTGCTTGCCTCCACCCTCTCCAGTCCATACTTCACACTGCTGGTCGAAACATTTTTCTTAAGCATTGTTCAGTGCACATTGCCCTATTTCACGTACAACTTTCGTTCCCCACTGCTTGTCTCATGAAACAGGAAACCCTATTCACTGACTTTAAGGCACTTCATCAGCACTCTCCTCCTCTACTTGTCTTGTATTTCTCCCAATACTTACCAGTAGTCACGCTTTGTTCTACTACTCACTAAGCTTCATTCTCATCAGTCCCACTGGCGACTTCTTGCTTGTGTCTTTCCTTATGCCTGGACCTCCCTCTGCCTGCTCTTCCCATCTTAAAAGTCATTATAAATCACATCTTCTCTAGGAGGTCTTACCTGATTAATCTCACATCTACCCCACAGTACATCTTCCCCAACTGCCTCTTCATTGATTTCATGTCACAGTGAGTTCTCAGTAAATACCACAGCCATAGCACAGGGCTGGGAGCCAGGACACATGGGTTCTAATTCCAGCTCCCCCATTTTGCTGTGTGACCTTGGCCAAGTCAAGTCCCTTCGCTTCACTGTGTGATTCAGTTTGTTCATCTATGAACTGGGGATTGAATACCCACTTTCCTCTTTCTAGTCTGTTAGCACCCACGTGGGACAGGGACAAAGACCAATCTGTTTTCATGGTGCCTACCCCAGCAGTTAGGCCAGTGCTTGGCACATGGTAAGCATTTAACAAATATCATGGTATTATTATTATTACTACTATTTTGTATTCAAATACAATGGCCCAGACTTTCCACTCTGCTAAATTTATTCTCATATTATGTTAGATACTTAGAAAGCATTATAAATTATTTTGGGCTACTTCTTCCATTTCTTGTAACTGCACTGAAAAAAGAATAACCCTCATAAACAGAAAGTTAGTTGCCTCTCTAAGCACATAATTACCAGAGATTATAATTATATATTACATATGTGTAATATATATGTGTACATATACATACTTATATATGTGTGTGACTGTGTGCATATATGTATTTACATATGGATATAATATATTCTATATACGTGTATGTGTGTGTGAATATGTGTGCATATACAGATGTGTGTGTGTACATACATATGTATATGTGAGTGTGGATGTAAATGTATGTTTGTGAATATACACACACACACAAAATATGAGCTCACCTCCTCCAGGAGGCTTTCCCAGATTGAGCCCTCCCTTTCCCTTTGCCCTTCCTTCCCTCCCCATTCCCCTACTCCCTCCTTCTGCTATACCCCTTCCCCACCCCACAGTACTTGTATATGTTTGTATATATTATTTATTATTCTATTTACTTTATTAATGATATGTATATATCTATGATTCTATTTATCTATTTTGAAGGTATTGATGCCTACTTGTTTTGTTTTGCTGTCTCCTCCTTTTAGACTGTGAGCCCGTTGTTGGGATTATCTCTGTTGCCAAATTGTACATTCCAAGTGCTTAGTACAGTGCTCTGCACAGTGTAAGTGCTCAATAAATATGATTGAATGAATGAATATTTTGTGTGTGTGTGCATGTGCATATACATATATATATATATTCTCCCCAACACCTATATATAGGTTCTGGGGAGAACAAAGCCACGACATTGATGTCGTAGATAGGATGCTTCATAACTGCTTTCCCCACTTTTTGTGATCTAGATTCTCTTGTGCCATACCCTAAAATAATTCAGAAAGACATCATGTTTAAAAGCATTAAATGTCAAGTCAAACCACTGAAAGCTTTTTTGCTTACTAAAGTTAAACCAGTGGAAAAATGTCATGGTTTTATTTCGCAACACTTGTATAACTTCATATTGTCAGAATATTTCCAGAGTAGGTTCTTCAGCGTGTCTTTATGTCAGTGCTTGGGAATAAAGCATTCATAAAGGTAAGACTAAAGTTTAAAGTTGAAATTGTCTCTGCCAGAGCATGAGCATGAAATTCTTATAAATGGAGAGGGGTAAAATGAACAGTTTCTGCTTAGTAGGTACAATAGCTCAAACTTAGAACTGTCTCTTTTTCCAGATCCATCAGACTGCAGTTCTTCCCTTTTTTTTAAAGCCTTCCTAAAATCACACCTCCCACAGGGAAGTCTTCCCTGATTAATTCTCCCAGGCACCTATCTTTAGAATTTGTGTACTTTGATCCTTTAATCTCGTCTTCAGCACTGATGTTACATGTGTATTTTTGTATTTGTTTGCATATAATGAATCTACTAATCTGCACAATATTTTTTGACTGCTTTATTCTAACTTGTCTCTACCACTTCCTGCTTTATCCTTGTTCTCCCTCTGGCTTTTGTATTCTGTAAATAACGTTTGTCTAACGTTTGTCTCCCTAAATAGATTGTACAGTCCCTGAGGACAGGAAACATGTGTCTTGTCTCTGGTGTACTTTCCCAAGAGTTGAGGAATAATAATAACAGTAACTAATGATCTATTGTATTTATTAAGAACTTCTTACATGCCAAAGCACTGTGCTAAGCACTGAGGTAGAAACATATTATCAGTATAGTTCCTCACACTCAGGTGCTCACATGATTGATTGGCAGCCAAGTCTATAGCTAGGGAAGTGGCAGCAGAGTGGTTTTAAAGAATTCTCCTGTCCCTGCCATCATACACCTGGCATTCTTTGGTTACTGAGGAGCCAGGCCTCTCTCCTAAGAAAAATGCTCTGGGATCAGAGTAGTGAACAACTTCTGTATGACATTATTACATTACCCAGATGGTACTCAGTCACATATCATGTAGTGATATGGTGATATGGTGACCTCATAAAGAATGTTGTAAGCATGCATGTCCAGTATAAAAGTGATGGCATTGAACAAAAGAAGTAGGGGTGGGGAATTTGTCCCTTAGGGTGGGCAAATGAGTCCACCCTGAATACTCAAATCAATAAATTAATCCTGTTCACATTACCAACCAGATCGAGAAGGTCACTTTGATCTTTCAGCTATGCAAATAAGTCCAGTTTTTCATTTGTCATGATTATGCATAGTATGTACAGAAGTCTTAATTCGTGCTAAGTTATGATAATGTAACACTCTCAGGGTCACACCTGGAGAGTTTCCAGTACTCTACCAGTCGACTACAGAAGGGAGAGTTGAGCAGAGGCCTGTCCATTCCATTCCTAGCTTGGCTAGTGGCTAGGGAGTGGAAGGCCATCTGCTACAAGTCAAAACTCACCTCTGTTGGGCAACAGCAGCACGGGAGAGAGTCGAGGGCAGAGACTCGTTTACTGCACAGAAGGAGACAATGGTAAACCACTTCTGTATTTTTACCAAGAAAACTCTATGGATCCACTGCCGGTCATGGCTCAGTGAAAAGAGCATGGGCTTGGGAGTCAGATGTCATGAGTTCTAATCCCAGCTCCACCGCTTGTCAGTTGTGTGACTTTGGGCAAGTCATTTAACCTCTCTGTGCCTCAGGTACCTCATCTGTAAAAAGGGGGATGAAGACTGTGAGCCCCACGTGGGACAACCTGATGACCTTGTATCCCTCCCAGCACTTAGAACAGTGCTTGACATGTAGTAAGTGCTTAACAAATACTACTATTATTATTATTATGATTACAGATATAAGTGGGGAGTTCTGGGAGAGATATGTCCACGGCATCGCTAAGGGGTGTACTTTATTTTTTAAAAGCCTCAGGAAGCAAAATAATGGATGGTTACACCAACCAGACCTTAATGCTTTCATCATGTAGATCCACCTACTGAGCAGCCCAGGGGATATTACAAAACTGAGAGTTAAGAATTAATCCTTTTGGGTAAATGGCTTTCTCCACACTTCTCGATGCTATGTGGCTTCTGCTTTGTGGCATTCAGTTTTTATAGAGGAGCATATGCTCAACCTGCTCCTACCCCTTGGGTGGAGATTATACTGAAGCTGTTCTACCATGCTGTCCTTCCTCCCATTCTCTTTTTTATTCTCTAAGAGTGGCCAGCACTTAGAAGTCACTCCTGGAATTTTCTCCCTGTACTGTTTGTTCTATCAGTCTTTTTAGAAAGTCTGGAGGAAGTTATTAATGTGTGTATAATATTTTGACTGGGTTAACTTTTATGGGGATATCTTTTCAACCTAAAGCATATTCCTAATTGGGAAAAATCCAGAAAGGAAGAAATGATGAAAAATTGACATATCTTGGAAGCAGTTTCCATAGCAACAGTGACCATGGAAAGTCCTTCAAAATGTTTTTCCTTCTAATTTAGTGGAAAACTGTCCATGAATAATATTACTGCACCATTTTTTCTTGCCTAGCCTATGTCTTTAATATGCAGGACAAATATGGAATTGATAAAAAAAGAAATCAAATTCATTTTAATGTATGCAACCATTCATTATTTTACTTCCCTTAGTTTTAAAAGGTCTGAAGTTGGGGGATGGGAAGACCACATCGTTCCTGTGACCACACAGGCCTCATTCCTCTCACCCACAATCCTCCTTCTGGATCAGTTCTGTTTGCCTTGGCCCCATGCCCACAACTGCTGCTCAACAGAGGAGGGAAAGTTAACCTTCAACTGACCAAGTTATGATCAGGTGAAGCTGGCAAGAGGCCACCAGTGCCCCCATAATCACACAAAGAATTGTAGTATATTATCATGCTTCTTTTTCCCTCCCTTTTCTCCTTCTCCATCTCTCCCTCTTCCACCTGCACCATGGGAAGACTGCCTCAAAAACCACAACCTGCATATAAGAATAATCTAGAAGACTGCCAAATTCAGGGATGGAGCTGGAAAGGAGGTAGAAAGAAAACTTTCTCCCCCTTTTCCTTGAAGGATAATTTGCTCATCCTCTCCCAGATGTCAAGCAGAGAACTCACAACAGATTGTGGACAGAGTGGTTGTCCCAGGCAGAAGAGAGAAAAGGCAGGAGGAGAACAGGCAGAGGAGGGATGCAAAAAGAACGGCAAGAAAAGGGAAAAACAGGGGCACGAAATGGACAGCAGAATGGTTGACTGACATCAGAAACAAGATCTCTCAAATATTTTTTTCTTGGAGTACCGAGTTAAAAAATTCAATCTATTAAATTGATCACATGCAATGGTACATTTAATGGTCTTTTAAATGCACAGCTGACTTCCCTTACTTTATTTGACTTTTCTGCCCTTCCTGCATTGCCTTTCCCATTATTCTTACCCCATCTTCCATTTTCCAGAACAACCTCCCTTTGAGCATTTCTAGTACATTCTGAGTCTCACCCTAATATTGACAGGGCAATATTTTCAATATGGGGGAGGGATAAAAAGGAAGGGCAATGAGTTTCTCTATTGGAAAAGGAGTAATTATGGTGTGGCCTTAATCCATCTGCTAAGATCAAGAGAAGATTTTGGGGGATAATATGGTTGGTGAGTGGACAAGTGGGAAGATCTGGGACTAGAACATGATTCCTGCATGGAATGTGAGAGGAAATGGATAATGAGAAAGTTTGAAAAGTTGTAGAGAAAATGGGAGAGATGGGAGGATCAGAATGGAATTTACCTTGAATATGTCAGTTTGGGATGGTCTAGTCTGTTGCTTCTATATATTTTATTTAACAAGATGTTTTAACAAGATCTCCTAGCTTTAACTCTCCCACTGATCCCCTTTCAAATTTCTTTCATTTGGTCTTGGAAAAACTGAAGAAGGTCTCATATCCTTTTTTATCAATTACAGAATATCTTCTTTAGCTCCTTACCCTTCCATCACACTAGTGCTATTCTTCTGAATTCCCTTCCAAATTGGCCAAAGTTTAAAATTGTCTTGACCATTGAATGATCCAGAGAGGCAAGATTCCCCTAGATTGAATTTTAGGAGCTCCACCCTCTCCTGAGAATCAAAAACACCAATCTGTTTGTTCTTTGCTCTTGCTTTAAGCTTTAGCTCAGCCTTTCTTAGCAGTTTCTTTAAAAGCTCATTTCACTCCTTTTTTATCTTGCATACTGCCTCTAGCTATCTTGTGTGACATCACTCTCATTCTTATTAGTTGTTGCCTAATCTCAACATGCCATCACTCAGTTAAAATCCTCCCTTAGGAAGATCTTCTTTTTATCAGTCAATCAATGAATTGTATTTACTGAGCATCTACTGTGTGCAGAGCACCCTAAGAACTAGGGAGAGTATAATTTAACAGAATTGGTAGAAATGTTCTCTGTTAACAGTGATCTTACAGTCTAGAGGGGTAGACAGATATTTATATTCATGGGAATATTAAATTATGGATATGAACATAAGTACAATGGGGCTGATGGAGGTGCAAATTCCTCCATCAAGTTTGGCACATGGGAGAAAAGAAAATGAAGGCCTGCACAGGGAAGACCTCTTGGCAGAGATGTGCTTTTAATGTCTTTGAAGGTGGGGAAAGTGACCATCTGTCAGATATGAAGAGGGAGGAAGTTCTAGGCCAAGGCAGCACGTGAGCGAGGGGTCATTGGTGAGATAGATAAGACTGAGGAACAGTAAGTACACTGGCATTAGAGGAGCAAACTCAGAGGTTGTAGTAGGAAATCAGCAAGGTAAGGTAGGAAGGACCCAAGGTGATTGAGTGCTTCAAAACCTATGGTAAGAAGTTTCTGTTTAATCTAGAGGTGGAAGGGTAGGAGGAGTGGGGAAACATGGACTGAATGGTGTTGTAGAAAAATGATCCGGAAGCAGAGTGAAGTACGGACTGAAATGTGGAGAGAGAGGAGCCAGGGAGGTCAGTAAGAAGACTGATGCAGTGATTAAGGTGGTTTAGGATAAATGCTTGGATTAACAAGGTAGCAGTTTGGATGGAAAGGAAAGGGCAGATTTTAGTGATGTTGTGAAGGTTGTACCAAAAGGATTTGGTGACAGATTGAATATGTGGGTTGAATGAGAAAGATGAGTTGAGTATAATGCTAAGGTTATGGACTTGTGAGACAGGGAGGATGGTGGCTCTCTCTACAGTAATCAGTCAATCATTGCATCACTGATATCTTATTGCATGCTTTTACTATGTGCAAATGGATCAATAGTATTCATTAAGCACTTACTGTGTACAGAGCACTGTACTAAGTGTTTGGGAGAGCACAATGCAAGAGAAGTATCAGACATGTTCCCAGCCCATAACGAGCTTACAGTCTAGATGGGAAATGAGAAAGTAATGGGAAAGTCAGTGGAAGGAATGGATTTGGGTGTGAATATGAAGAGTTCTATTTCGGACATGTTAAGTTTGAGGTGTCAGTGTGACATCTACGAAGGGATGGCTTAAAAGTAGAAGGAAATACGAGACTACAGAGAAAGATCAGAGCTGGAAAGGCAGATTTGGACATCATCAAGTTGAAGCCATGGGAGTGAGTAAATTCTCTAAGGGAATGGGTGTAGATGGAGAATAGAAGGGACCCAGAACTGAGCCTTGAGGGCAGTTTCAGTGGAGTGAAGGGGGAGGAAGCCAGATATGAGTGGGTCAAGGAGAGACTTGGTGCAGAGGAAAGGGAGGCAGTCTCTACCATGGCTTAGGTTTCCTGGGTCCTTGGGGTTTCTCCTTCCTGCTGCCCCACTTGCCTCCCCTCCTGTTGTTCCTCCGTCTACCTCTTGTCTTTCTGCTGCTCCTCCCCTCTCTCCTTCTCATGAGCATGACATTTCCTGCTTGAAGACATTCATCATAAGAAGGGACACATCTTTTCACCACCCATAAGATTAATAATAATAATAATGATTATTATGATAACAGTAATAGTAATAGCAACTGAGGTATTTGTTCCAAACACTGTTCTAGTTACAAGATAATCAGGTCAAACACAGTCCCCATTCCCAGCATGGGTTTCACAGAGTAAGAGAGGGAGAACAGTGCTTATTTTGTGCAGGGAACATTTCTGTTACTCTTTCGTTTTGCATTCTCTCATTCTCTTAATAAGCTGCTCTGCACATAGTAATCACTCAGTAAATTCCACTGATTGATTCATTCCCTTTTTACTGATGATTACACTGAGCCACAGAGATAATTAGTGACTTGCACAAAAATCAAACAGGCAAGTGACAGAGTTGGGATTAGATCCCAGGTCCTGACCCCAAGGCAAGGACTCTTTCTTCTAGATCACACTGATTCTCAAAGATTCTCACACTGTAACATGTTTCCAATGTATATTATGCATTCAAAACTTAAAAACATCTCAGAGATGTTTAGGATGTAACTCAGCTGAAGAAAGTACATAGAAGAGCAACTAAAATGATCATGGGCATGGTCAGGCTCCTGTATGATCATAGAAAAAGATTAGGACATTTTAGTATGGAGAGATAAAACTCAGAATGGGTATAATTAAGTATACAAAATAGAATTAAGGGTGTATATGGGTAAATGTGAAATTGATCACAAAATTCTATAATAGGATATGAAGGCACCAATTGATATTTGAAAGGGATTCGTTCCAAAAAAATAAAAATACCACTTCTTCACACACTAAATACAGTAGATTTATTTCCAGAGGAATTCATTCAAGCTGAAAATAGAGGCTTCAAGATGACCTTTCATAAACCCATGTATGAGTGTTCCAAAATGTGGAACCAGGTAGAGAGTTTAGAATTTGGATAGAAAGGTGAGGAATGTTAAAGTGACAGATCTCTAAACATTGGAGTGGGTGTTGGAAAGGCTAGCCATCACCAATTTCTCTGAGCAATTTATTGCAGTGGTAGAAGATGTGATTCTGGGCTGGATGGATCATTAGTTTGATACTATAATGGCATTTTGCTGATTCTATCTATAGACATATTATGGTCCACTTGAATCAGAGGTTGGGTGGCTACAATAAAAGGGAAAGCTGGAATTGCAAGAACATGGTAAGAAAGAAAGAACCAGATTGGAAACTAGTTGGCTGGCTGACAGCAAGGAGTAAAAGATAGGGGCTGAAGGGGGCCAAAATCCTCTTTACAAAAGATAAACTATAGTCATAGGAATAGAAGCAGCACGGCTTAGTGGATACAACATAGGCCTGAGAGTAAGGAGGACCTGGATTCTAGTCCCCGCTCTCCACTTGTCTGCTGTATGACCTTGGGCAAATCACTTCACTTTTCTGGGCCTCAGTTACCTCATCTGTAAATGGGAATTACTTATTATTATAGTATTGGTTAAGTGCTTACTATGTGCCAGGCACTGTACTAAGCACTGGGGTGGATACAATAATAATGATAATAATGGTACTTCTTAAGTGCTTACTATGTGCTAAGCACTGTTCTAAGCAATGGGGTAGATAAAAGGTCATCAGGTTGTCCCACATGGGGCTCACAGGCTTAATCCCCATTTTACAGATGAGGGAACTGAGGCACAGAGAAGTGAAGTGATTTGCCCAAAGTCACACAGCAGATAAGTGGGGCCAGGATTAGAACCCACGACCGCTAATTCCTAAGCCCTTGCTCTTTCCACTAAGCCATGCAAATTGGGCTGGACACAGGCCCTGTTCCATGTGGGGTTCACAGTCTCAATCCTCTTTTTACAGATGAGGTAACACAACCACAGAGAAGTGAAGTGACTTGCCCAAGATGCCATAGGCAAGTGGCAGAGCTGGATTAGATCTTTGTAGACTGTAAGCTTGTTGTGGGTAGGGATGTGTCTGTTTATTGTTATAATGTACTTTCCCCAGTGCTTAGTACAATGGTCTGCATACAGTAAGCGCTTAATAAATATGATTGCTTGAATGAATGAATGAATGAATGAATGAATGATTATGGCTGAGCCCCAAGTGGGACACAGACTGTGTCTAACCTGATTACCTAGAACCTTCCAGAATTCTTAGAACAGTGTTTTCCACGTAAGTACTTAAAAAAATCATAAAATTTTAAAAAGGGAAAATTAAATAATTCTGTCTTTATTAACTTCATATATTTGAAAAATATAACCTATACTGTTGAACTGTGGAGAAGAATAAGAGGGAAGATAGAATTGTGTCAGATCAGTCATTGGTATGTATGGAGTGATTACTGTGAGTAGAGCCTTGTACTAAGTGCATGGGAGAGTACAATACAATGGAATGGGTAACACAATCCCTCCCACAGAAGCTTATAATCTAGAGATGGAGACAGACTTTAAAATAAATTACAGAAAGGTGAAAAGGCAGAGTCGTCTTATTCCGTCGAGTCATCTCTGATCCATAGCGATACTATTGACACATCTCTCCCAGAATGCCCCACTTCCATCAGTTATCATTCTGGTAGTGTATCCATAGTGTTTCCTTGGTAAAAATATGGAAGTGATTTACCATTGCCTCCTTCCATGCAGTAAACTTGAGTCTCCACCTCTGACTCTCTTCCATGCCACTGTTGCCAAGCAAAGGGGAATTTTGACTTGAAGCAAATTGCCTTCCACTCGCTAGACACTGGCAAAGCTAGGAATGGAATGGATATGCCTCTGCTTGACTCTCCCTCCTATAGTCTAGCCTGAAAGAATACAGGAAACTCTCCAGATGCAACCCTGAGAGAGGAAAGGCAGAGTAAAAAGATATATACATAAGTGCATTTAGCTGGAGTGGGTATCGAAGAACTTATGGGGTACCAACCCAAATGAACTGGTGATGAGGGAGGAAGGGCAAATGGGGTGGGGTTAGTCAGGCGGCCTCTTGGAGTAGATATGATTTTAGAAGGAATTTTGTTGGACTTTGAATAAGGAGAGAGTGGGGGTCTGTTGGATATGAAGGGTAAGAGAGTTTCAGGACAGAGGGAAAACAGTGTCAGAAAACAGTCTGACAGTATATTAAGAGAGGTGAGGGGAAAAGGGAAGGAGTCCCAAATAGGACTAACCTGCTGCTTAAGTGTATTTTTACTAGTTCACTCCAAGGATAATAACAAAAGTAAAAATATATTTGTTAAGCGCTTACTATGTGCCAAGCACTGTTCTAAGCACTGGGGTAGATACAAGGTAATCAGGTTGTCCCATGTGGGACTCAGTCTTATTCCCCATTTTACAACTGAGGTGAGTCACTGAGAAGTTAAGTGACTTGCCCAAGGTCACACAGCAGACAAGAGGTGGAGCTAGGATTAGAACACATGACCTCTGACTCCTAAGTCTGTGCTCTTTCCACTAAGCCACGCTGCTTTTCAGATCTAAATGGTGAATTTACAACTTGGAAACCACTCCTCTAATCTACTATGAGCCCTAGGTTGGGCAGGGACTGTGTCCAATCCAATTGTCTTATATCTACCCCAGCGCTTGTAACAGTGACTTGCACATAGTAAGTGCCTAACAAATACTTCTAGACTGTAAGGTCATTGTGGACAGAGAACATGTCTATTTAGTAAAGTGCTCTGCACACAGTAAGTGCTCAATAAATATTACTAAATAAATGAATGAATAATCTACCATCCCATCTCTCTGAAAAACTAACAGACGTGAGGTTCAAGAAGGAGAAAATTAAGTGATGCCTTAAACTGGTGAACTCTCTGACCCCCAACTCACCTCAGTTAGGGGCACCCTGCTTGCAACCTCCCTGACTCTTCCGATATGGGTCCTAGGGTCCCTTCTATTATCCCACAAATCCAATCTCTACTCTTCCCGACCCCAGAGAATTTCTAACAGCTTTTCATCCTCCTACTTCTCTGGGAAGGGAATCAGGGTGACCATTGCTATCTTTTGGCATATAGTATTTTGGTTGCCTGGGGTCTTACTCATTAGATGCTTGACAGATCCTGGAGCATTCTATTCCAATCCACCTGAGTTGCATGGTAGAAACACCACAATCCATTAACATCAATCAGCAATATTTACTAAGTGTTTGGACCAGAAACAAAACACCTATTTCCTACCCTCAAAGAGTTTGCAAAAGAATTCCCATTCTGCAAGAGCGTTCTTGCAGAGAAAATGTGCTGGGTCCCATAGGAGGCTGTTTAAGGCAAGCAGGACAAACCTGAGAGTTTAGTGGCCATGCCATTTATCCTTGCCAATATATCTCACAGATGACTCAAGGAAACTGGGTGCATTGAGGTGGTAACAAGGATATGGCACCTGCTTGGCCTGTTTGTGCCTTAAAACAGAAATGAGGTTGCTTTAAACAGATAATAAGGGGGTAGGAAGCTGGATGACACTTTTCCCATTGTTGCTTCCCTATGAGGCTTTACTGAACTTTGGGTAACTCCACATGGAGTAACAGGATTTAACTTGAATAGCATTAAAAATGATCTATTTTTGCTTTAACCTTTATTTTCTAGACAGGGCATTTACACATAGGATGCTAAATTACGCTTCTGACATTTAAAATGTATATGTATTTCACTTCCAATATTCATTAAAGATTAAATATCCATTCTACTTGAATGAGAATGAAAAAATTTTAATACAACACACATTTCATTCAGAATGAAAAAACACCATGCATGTCAGGAAATTCATCTCAAGACATAATTTCTATTACTCCTAAAATTATAACAACAGTTTTGACATCAGAGAATAGGGGATGAAATAAGCATTTAAATAATAATTTTATTTTCACTGATGATTCTTCAGATGCAAAACCAGTAATATAAACTCTGAAACAGGAAGAAATGGGGGGAAAAAAGAGTATGGGCCGAACAGTTTAAGATTGCAAGATGTTTTCCTTTTAATGATGGAATAAATTACATGGAACCTCAGGACTGTTACAGTCAAAATACAACTTGTAATTTGTACTTTATGTGAAATGGGCAGATGTTGATAGCTCAGGTCCAATTAAATGTTCCAGGACTATGGATTCTTCTTCATAAGAAGATGTCAGTGGTACTTAACGGGAATTAGCATTTAGTTAATTGAAAATTATATGTTTTAAAATAGAATGCAAATATATATTCTACATGCTTCTGCAATTGTTGTTTCCTCTTTCCTTTCCCTACCCTGCTCCCGCTACGGCAGCTATGCCCAGAGACGACATCTCTCAGTAGCTTTGGCACTGACATATCCATTGATGGCAAAGCTCCCTTTATGGCCATCCAGGGCATGGCAAGGTGGGTAAGAGGCCATTGAAGAACAGGAGTGGTAGTTCCACTCCGCTCAAGAAAACATTGAAGATGCTGGAGCTCTTACACAGATTCTTAAGGAAACATTCCATGAAGCATCATGGCCTAGTGGGAAGAGAATGAGGACATGAGTTCTAATCCCAGTTCTGCCACTTATCTGTGTGACCTAGGGCAAGTCACTTAATTTCTCTCTGTGCCTCAGTAAACTCATCTGTAAAATGGGAATTAAGCCTGTGAGCCCCATGTGGGACAACCTGATTACCTTGAATCTACCCCAGCACTTACAACAGTGCTCAGAACATAGTAAGTGCTTAATGAATACCATCACCATTATTATTACTATTAATAATAAACTTTTTTTCCATATTACTCTATTCTACCAGCTTCCTCCCATTGCTGCTTTGTTAACCCAGATAGCAGGTGGGACCAAAGAATAGAGAGGGGTGAGTGTACTTATGCGTGTGTGCATGTATGATAGGGCAAAAACAGAAAGATAGAGCATCGAGGATGTAGTGACAGAAAAGATCAGAAAAAAAACAAAAGAAAAAAGACAAAAGAAAATGAGTAGAAATGAGGAATGAAGTTGACTTTAAGGCTAACTCACTGTTCAATCTACATGTAGTTATTGCAGGCCACAGGTATATAGCACTAAATTGAGAGAGAAATGATAATGATCTCAAGCAATTTACAATCTTAGAAGAGAGGATAAACAGAGGCCTAGTGAAAAAAAACAAAACAACCTGTTTGTCATGAAAGCCCAGAACTAGTCCAAGCCTGCTCTGACTGGCTTGCTCTGACATAAGTCACTGCACCTCTCTATGCTATGTTTCCTCAGATGTAAAGTAAGGATAAAATAATCTGGGAGCACAGGTATATAGCCCATAGTAAACATTAAATACCATAACTATTGAAGGGTTTGTGCTGAAAACACAATCATTAAAGAACGGACTAACAGAACATTGCTGGGGTACTGATGGTGACATCAGGCTCAAAAGTTGCTGGACCTAGACCAGAAAAAAAAAGAAATTGTTGGCAGATCAATGAACCTTACCTCTAGCTTCCAAAGGTGCCCTATGCCCCAGCTATTACCACCATCACGCTGCAATTCCACGCTGAAGAACAGGTCAAGCAGACTTCTATTAGCTGCATTCCCTGGAAGCAGATAGTGCAGTGAAAACCAGAGTTTACATCACCCTCTCCCTTACTGCTCCATCTCCCTTCTACTATTCCTCTCCAAACTCCTTGAGATGGTGCTTACACCCTCAATCTCAAGTTCCTCTCTTTCAGTTCTCTCTTTGATCCCTGCCAATCTGACTTCCACCCCCTTCACTCCACAGAAACTGCCCTTTCAAAGGTCAGGAATCATCTCCATTTTGCCAAATCCAATGGCCTCTATTCCATCTTAATCCTCCTCAGTCTCTCAGCTGCCTTCAGTTCTGTCCACCACCCCCTTCTCCTGGAAACATTAATTCAACCTCAGTTTCACTGACATTGTCCTCTCCTGATTCTCCTCCTATCTCCCCAAATGCTCATTCTCAGTCTCTTTACTCTGCCTTCCACCCCTAGGCTCTGCCTTCCATCTCCTTCTGTAGGCAGCCCTCAAGGTTCAGTTCTGGGTTCCCTTTCATTCTCCATCTACACCCACTCTCTTGCAGAACTTTTTAGCTCACATGGCTTCAACTACCACCTCTATGTAGATGATTCCTAAATCAACATCTCCAGCCCTGATCTCTCCCCTTCACTGCAGTTCTGCATCTCCTCCTGCTTTCAAAACATGTCTACTTGGATAGCCTGCCATCACCTCAAAATTTACATACCCAGAACAAGACTTATCTTCCCACCCAAACCCTGTCCTCCTCCTGACCTTACCACCATCCTTCCTGTCTGGCAAGCCCAAAACCTTGGCATTACTCTTGACTCCTCTCTCTCATTCACCCACACATTCAATCGCTAAATCTTTTTGTTCCACCTTCACAACATCGCTAAAATCTGTCCTTTCGTTCTCATACAAACTGCTTATTTTATTAATCCAATCATTTATCATATAATAATAATTATAATGATGGCATTTGTTAAGTGCTTACTAAGTGAGATGGACTGTTCTAAATGCTGGAGGGGATACAAGGTGATCAGGTTGTCCCTCGTGGGGCTCACAGTCTTACTCCCCATTTTACAGATAAGGTAACTGAGGCTCAGAGAAGTTAAGTGACTTGCCCAAACTCACACTGTTGACAGGTTGTGGATCCAGGATTAGAACACATGACCTCTGACTCCCAAGCTCATGCTCTTTCCACTAAGCCAACTGCTTATCCCACCTTAACTACTCTATCAGTCTCCTCATTGACCTTTGAGTCTCGTCTCTCCCCACTCTGCTGCCCAGACCATTTTTCTATAAAAACATTTAGTCCATTTTTCCCCCCTCCTCAAGGACCTCCAGTGGTTATGATCCAGCTGCACATCAAAAAGAAGCTTCTTACCATCAGCTTTAAAGCAATCAATCATCTTTCCCCCTCCTACCTCACCTCACCTACAACCCAGCCACACATTTCACTGCACACCCATAAATATGATTGAGGAAAACAATCTCAGAATAAAATAACATTTTGGGGTTTTTTTGTTATTTATTAAGCATTTACTACATGCTAGGCACTGTACTAAGCACTGGGATGGATTCAAGGTAATCAGGTTGGACATGGTCCATGTCTCACATGGGGCTCCTAATCTCCACTTTGTAGATAAGGTATTTGAGGCACAACTGTTTAATCCAGATCTTATTGGCAGAGCACAATTGTGAAGATGTCAGCTCCTAATGGGAAAGAAAGTAAAGTCAGGGCTTAATGAGAATAAGAAAAATTATTTTCACGACTCAGTCGGGGTCCTATATTTCCCACAGTCACCTGGGAATGAGCACCAATAAACAAGTCAAATGAGGCTCTTTAAATTCAAGAAGGGACCCTGGTAGGTACTCGCTTTTCCTTCTTGATGGGGTATATATTTGTGAGCACACATGCTCAGAATGTATTTAGCTAAGGAACAAGCTTGACTTCAAGAACCTTCCATGATGCTGCTTAGGCATCCCCACCCTGCACCCAAGAATCTTAATGTATCATGAAGGGCTGTATTTTAGGGTATATTTTTTAGGTTCCACCGCAGCACTAGCCCTTACATAGAAATAGAAATACCCTTGACCACATAGGTTAGTAACTCACTGTGGGCACAGAATGTGTCTACCAACTCTGTTGAATTGTAATTTCCCAAGAGCTTATTACAGTAGCTTGAACACAGTAAGCACTCAGTAAGTACCACTGTTGATGCTAATAAAATTATACTGTAAATCATTCCCTGTTGACTTTCACCCATATTTCTCTCTCTCCCTTGTTCCTGGGACTTTTCTGCTACCTACAACCTAAAACTTCCCTTCCTACTCCTATGTTTCCAACACCATGTTACAGCAATTTTCTTTTTTGAACTTTGCTCATACAAACAGCTTTTGCTTCCACCTTGGCTAGCTAACAGTGATGATGATAATAATAATGTGTTAAATGCCTACTATGTGTCAAGAATTGGGGTAGATAGAATATAATTAAATTAGACACAAAGCCTGAGAAGTAATACCATTAGTGGAAAGAGAACAGGAGTGGAAATCAGAGGATCTGAGTTTTAGTTCCAGCTCCAGAACTTGATTGCTGTGTGACATGAGACAGTCCCTTAATCTCTCTGTGCCTCAGTTTCCTCTGGGGAAAGCAGATATTTAATTCCCATTTTATAAATTAATAAACTAAGGCACAGAGAGATTAGTGACTAGCCCAAGGTCACACAGAGGTTAGTGGAGGATCGGGGACTAGAACCCAGGTCTTCTACCTAACACCAAGTTCTATGCTTACTGTATGCAGAACATTCAAGCATATTTATTGAACACTTACTGTGTGCAAAGCTTTGTACTAAGCACTTGGGAGAGTTCAACAATATAAGACACATTCCCTGCCCACAATGAGTATAGTGCTAGGACAAGGCTCAAGAAGAGCATGCTTGATTTGGCCATATTAGCAGTCAGATTTCAATAGTAACAGTGATGTGGATGGTGGTGGAATCCTGGGGAAATAGCAGCTTCCTCCTTGGCACTGGATGCTGTGTACGGTAGGTGGATCATTTGGGTGTCACTAATTTGAAATGAATTCCTCGTAGAGATTGACTATAATTGTACAGTATGGGTTTGTGAGTCTATCAGTATTTAATCCATCAATCAATTAATGATATTTATTGAGACTTGCTATGTGCCAACCACCATGCAGTCTAGAGATGACATATCTTCAGATTTTATGTATTGTGAGGGTGTTTGGAGCCCTGGTTCTGCTTACATTTATAATCATTTATGCCTGCTGGGACACATTGTGGAATCCTTGATGAATGTTTTCTCCCTGGATTTATACCTATATGTTTTGTTTCTAAGGTATTTCATGAATAATAGCCATAGTTTTGGGCATGTGGAATTACTCAAATAACCCTACGAGAACTGCTATCAATGAATGCTAGGCACAAATAGGCATCCAGTAAATACTAAATGCTATTGATTGATGGATGGATATTTATTGCAGTTCGGGTTTTTTGGATTAAAATAATGATTTTGGACATCTTACAACATTTGGAGTCCATCCAATTTTCCCAGATTCAGCTGAATGGCTTTGGTCAAGGTCAGAACTCACTAATTTAGGAGAGAAGCGAGGCAAGGTATGACTGTTCTGTGGTGTGATTTCCCAGATGTCTAATGCAATGCCCTTCAAACAGTGGGCACTCACCTGATGGAAAAAAGCATATACCAGAAAGTCAGAAAACTTGGATTCTAATCCCGACTTGGACCGTTGTCTAGTATGTGATCTTGAGCAAATCATTTAATGCTCTGGGCCTCAGTTTCCTTACCTGCACAATGGGAATTAAATGTCTATTCTCCCTCCCTTTTAGACTATGAGACATCTATGGGACAGGGACTGTGCCTGATCTATTTTATCATCTATCTTGGTGATGACCCCTGCCACTGCCTTTCTCTGGTCTTGAATTTCCCCCTTCCCCCATCATATAGGACAGACCACCACTCTCTCCGCCTTCAAAACCTCACTAAAATCCCATCTCCTCCAAGACTCTGCACAACTAAGCCTTATTTTCTGCAACACCTTATTTTATTCCTTCTTTCTGCAACACCTAAACACCTGTATCTGTACCCTTTAACCATTGAATATTCACCTGTCCCTCAATCCTGCAGTACTTATGTACGTATCCATAATTTAATATCTGTCTCCCCTACTACAATATGAGCTTCCAATAGACAGGGAAAGTTTTTGCCAACTTTATTGGATCATACTCTCCCAAGCACTTAGTATAGTGTTCTGCATATATTAAGTACTCATCACTGATTGATAGTAAGTGCTTGGCAACTACTATTATTATTCCATATAAGTCATTACTAAATGGATGAATTATGCAGTTTGTAACTTGTACTGGGAATGGGGCTGGAGGTACTTGACATCCAATCGTGTGAGTTGTTTGCATCTAGTTGATAAATTTGGTCTCCAAAATATCCTGTGTTCAAAATTTGATCCAGTTTTTCTTGTCCATTTGCTACAAGAATCAATTAGGGTGGGAGGATCCTTTTAGTAGATGTTTATCCCATTTCCATTTGGGGGTTGACAAATGTCCAAATCAAGCACATTAACATTATAAGTATCTTGAACATTAAATATTATACCCATGGATTTATATTTATATGTTCAAGATACTTATAATGTTAATGTGCTTGATTTGGACATTTGTCAAGTGGAAAGTGGAATTATATTTATATTTCAAATATGATGATGAAGTGAGACTTTCAGACAGTGTTCTTTCTGCCAGCCTGTTTTCCTCTTCAGCTAATACTGTAGGCTATAAATCATAGCTGGCATGACAGTCCAACTGAACAATTCTATTCTAGTCATCTTAGCCAGCTTGTAGTTGAAACTGTCCCCATTTCTTCTTTGACTGCATTCACAATCCAATGTGTTAGTTTGGGTTATTTGTTGAGACTGTAGCTCATTTTCCTTTCTAGTTTTGCTGGGTTTCAGGAAAATATTACCTAGGCAAAGGCAAAACCAAAATGTTTTTCTGGGCATCACCACTTTCATGTCACTTTGTCAGCTCACTCTATTAATAAGCAAGTCTATGACTGCCCTCAAGAACTTAGAAAATATGGTTCAGAAATCCTCCCTCTGTTACCAAATGTGAGGAACTTTTCTTAAAGAGGGGTTGCTATGGTGGTTGCTTAATGTAGCGTGACTTGGTGGAAAGAGCCCGGGTTTGGGAGTCAGAGGGCATGGGTTCTAATCCCAGCTCCATCACTTGTCTGCTGTGCAACTTTGGGCAAGTCACTTGACTTCTCTGTGCCTCAATTACCTCATCTGTAAAATGGGGATTAAGACTGTGAGTGCCATGTGATTCAAACTAATCACCTTGCACCCCCCCACCCAGAGCTTAGAACAGTGCTTTGCACATAATAAGCACTTAACAAATGCCAGCATTATTATTAATGTCCCAGGAAGATTTCTAAGACACCCTGCCACCTAGAAAACCCAAGAGGAGCCACTCAGGAAAAGTCTGTGTCCAGTCTGCCTTTACAGAAACAAAAGGTAGAATAAAATCTAGTGATTCTTGGAATTCAGATTTATCTCTGCACTCTTACTGTCGCACTCTTATCATCACGAGCCCTTGGTTCGTACCAAGCAGGACCTTCCTGGACCAGGGGAGCCTCAGTGACTCATAGTAGAAGTCAAACCACATCTCTGATCACCAAAAATACTGTTAAAAGTTTTTTTACTTAGTTTTACCAGCATGCAACAGAGTGACATGTACACATACTCACTTACTCCACCAAGGTCCAATACCAGTCTGTGGTCAAAGGAGTCCAACCTGCTAATGCTTCTTCTTTCTGCTTTTAAGTGCTGCTGCTTTCTGCTACTTTTGAGTAGTTCTCTCATCATGCTTGCTTCTCTGTGTGTTTCTACCCCAGTGCTGCCTTCTCTGTACCCACCACATGGCTCCTCACAATTCAAAATGACCACTTTTATCTGCCTTAGGAGTCACAACTCTGGCTCTAAGAAGCAGTCATTGATTGGTCCAGGCCTATTACCGGGTAGAACAGGGAGAGGTTACACCTCCCTCTATGCTCCACCCCGAAAGACCAGCAATCACCTGTCTCAGGTAGACCCCATCTGTGCCTTTCCAAGTCTGTTCCTTGTTGTTAGCAGGATCACAAACAGTTACTAACAAGGCAGCTTGTTATGGGCTCCCCACAGTTATTATTGTTACAAGTTAGGGGCTAGCAGTTGAATAATTTGACATTATGGAAAATCAACCCTAATTTGCCCTCCTTTAAGGGAAAAAGCACAACTTCATAACCCCATGTTTTGCAGTCATTATCCACTCTGAAATCCATAAAACGTGTCTGGGATTTTATAATAGCACTAAATCCATTTCCCTGAAGGTGCAATCCGTGGTATGTTTTGCCTTCACATTCTAAAGCAGAGTGGCACAATGCTAGATGTTTTACAGTTGCTTATTTCTTTTAGAAGAGGTGGCTGAGAGGCCCCACTGGACTATAAGCTCTTTGTGGACAGGGAATGTGTCTATCAATTCTGTCATATTGAGTGCTTAATACAGTGCTCTCCAATCAGTAAGCACTCAGTGAATAAAACTGATTGATCAATTGATTGATTTATCAGTAAGTGGACCAAGGAATCTGGACCTGGGAAGAGAGGAATCCAACAAAACAGAAATTTACAGTGCATTTGCATTTTCATAGCCATGGATACATTTTCCTCTCAGATAATTTCCAAAGTGCCTTTTAAAGGGGTTATTGTTTTTTGGGACAGATGTTTTAAATGAATACTTGCTTTGAGTCCAATTCATATTTTATGTGCCCTTGCAAAAGAGTAAACTGTATTTCTAAGCTTTCAGGAATTCTTTTGAGAGTTTTTTCCCTATATCTCTTCTCAGTAAGTAAACAAAATTTTTTGTTACAAAAATGGAGCTTTTCCACACTGAATGTATCCTAAGTCTTCCCCCAAGAAAACTTGGATATGAATAGAGCTAAGAGCAAATATGTTTCATTGCTTAAAGTCTGTAAGAATTACCAGATAGGGACAAGTTCTTAGCTGTAAAGTCTGTCAGAATTACTACTGAAGGAAATACATGTGCTCATGTGTTACATGTGTGCAGATATTTCTCGAAGATGTCTCCTTTCTGAGGTAGCTAAACAATTTTCAGTCCACTTATCTTACATAGTATTGCCCAGAGGGAACAAGTTATTCATGAATTGCTTCCTGGTGCTATTGAATGGAAACATATTCAGCGATAAACATCAAAGTTCTTCCAAGCAACTTCACCATGTGAAGGTTATCTAGACCTTGCCCATTTGATATGCATGAAGCATTTGGAAAAGAATTGATTCTTTTTGCTAATACCTTAAATCAACTTTTAAAGTCCTTTATAGTTGGAAAGATGGATTTGAATGACATCATTTACATAGGAAGCAAACTTTTATACTGCAAGGGAAACTATTAAAAAAAAACACAACCTTGAAAGAAAATAGCCTAAGGCCAACAACTCCATGGGATGATTTAATGGATAATTGTCAGAGGAGATGCTAAGGCCAAGTTTTCTCTCTAGTGGAGATAGACTTCTTCCTCAGGCAATGCCTTGGATATCAAAATCAGTGTTTTTTTTCTATGTACTCATGGGATTGGGAATTCTCCATCTCTGTATTTTACAACATATATTTAGGCAGCCCCATTCCGAGAATTTATAATAATCAATTAAATGAATGCAAATGGGATTTAAAGCTGTGGCCACAAAAGGATTTGTGAGGGGTGTGCCAGAAGCTAAACTGAGCCACCCTTCAAGTCATCTCTGCTCTTCAAGCCCATGCTGCACATACATCAGGGCCTGTGGGCCTTGGCGCCAACCCAAGCCTAGGCAAGATGTGGACCTGGCAACCGTTAAAAGCTGCCAGCCTGAGAGGAGAGAGTGCCAAAACTCCTTAAAATTAGTAAGCTTGAAATGAATGTCTTTCCTCTCTGCACTGTTCAGAACTTTGGAATGTAATAGCTTGGTCATGTGAATTCAGCCTCACCTTTAGCTTTAATATATTTCATTCCTAGTCTTGACACATAGGTATCTCTTTCTTTGCATATGCCATTTTTTTGGCAATTTCATTTTGATGCATTTGTAATATTTCTCGTTCTCCTGGTTCTTATTCCAGCTCCTGCTATTCATAAATCATTTTTATCTGTCCACCCGATTTCCATTCTAAGATCTCTGAGGGCAGCGATTTTGTCTTCCCTTATACTTAACCAAGTACTTAGTATAGTGCAAAACACTCAGTAGGCAATTAATTGATATTATTTATTGAGCATTTAATGTGTGCAGAATGATACTGTGGATGGCAAAGAAAGGGTGTTTCCAGAAGACACAGTGCCTGGAGCAAATTAATGGTGTGAAGCTGTCAGATTGAGAGTATAACTGTTTACCTGGGTGGATGAAAAGCCCTGACCCCTATCAGGGTGGCATCTGGAGAAATTCCAGTACTCCACCAGTCTCGGCTACTGGAGGAAGAGTCAAGCAGAACCTGCCCATTCCATTCCTAGCTTGTCCAGTGGCTAATGAATGGAAGACAATCTGCTACAAGTCAAAAGTCACCCATTCTGGACAGCAGTGGCATGGGAGAGAGTCGAGGGTGGAGACTCATGTTTACTATGCAGATGGAGGCAATGGTAAACCACTTCCATATTTTTTACCAAGAATACTATGGATACACTATCAGAACGACTGCAGATGGAGAGTGGGGTGTTCTGGGAGAGATGTGTCTGTGGTGTCACTAAGGGTCAGAAACGACTTGATGACATAAGACAGGACAAAAAAAGCCATGGGGAAATTCCATTGAGGAGGAGCGGGAAAGCCCAGTGTCTTCAAGCTTATGGCATTTTGATGTACTTGAGGACTGGAAAGTGGGGTTGGGAAAAGTGACTTTCCCATAACTGTTGACAGCACCTACATCTCCCCCTTCTTACAAGCCAATACCCTTGGCATTATTCTCTACTCATCTCTCTCTATAAATCTACACATTCAGACTTACCAGAATCTGTTGGTTCTCTTTTCACAACATCTCTAGAATATGTCCCTACCTCTTCTGCTAAACCACTACTGTGCTGGCCCAAATATTTGTCATAACTCCTCTCCACTAATGCTTCAGCTTCCTCGCTGACCCCCCATCTTTATTGTCTCCCCTGTTCAATCCATATTTCACTCTGCTACATGTATCATTTTTATACAAAATCACTCTGTGCATGTTTCTTCACTTCCAAAAAACCTTCACTGTTTACCCATTCACATCTGTAACAAGCAGAGACTCCTCAGAAAATGCTTTAGGACACTCATCTCTCCCTGCCATCTGTCTTCACTTTTATTTTCTCCTACCACAGACTAGCCCACACACTTTAATTCTCTAATAATGGCCTATTTACTGTATCTTGATCTCCTCTGTCTTGTTGCTGACCCTTGTTCCATGTCCTTTTTCTCTATCATAGCTGAGAGACCCACCACTCTATCCACCTTCAAAGCAGTAGTAAAATCATATCTCCCCCTAGAAACCTTCTCTGACTAACCTCTCATTTCCCCATACTACTGCATCATCTAAGGACTTGGGTTTGTACCCCTTTGTCTTGTCTTAAGCTGTAGAGTCATCTCCAAACCAGAGTGACTCCATGGACGCATCTCTCCCATGACACCCCACTCTCCACCTGCACCATAAAAATACGGAAGTGGTTTATCATTGTCATCTTCCTCATAGTAAACTTGAGTCTCTGCCTTTGACTCTCTCTCATGCAGTTTCTGTCCAGTACAGGTGAGTTTTGACTTGTAGCAGATTGCCTTCCACTTGCTAGTCACTGCCCAAGCTAGGAATGAAATGAATAGGTCTCTGCTTGACCCTCCCTCCTATAGCTGAGACTGGTAGAGTACTGGAAACTCTCGAGGAGCGATCCCAAGAGGGGACTGTGCCAACTAGGCACGTTGATATTCACTCCACCTCAATCCCTACTGCACCTGCTGCTTCCCCATCCTTAATTTCTTATAATATCTATCTTCCCTGTTAGATTGCAAACTCACTGAGACCTGCCCAGCTCGGGGAGTCCACTAAAATGCCACCTGAGAGGTTTTTCAGTGTCACAGCTTTTGTGAGGGGTTCAATATAACCTTTTAGAACCACCTAGCAGGACTCCCATCAGAAGCAATCTTAGTTCAAATTCCCCAGAGGACTCTGCACCTTGGAGCAGAACCTTTGAAGTTGTGCTGAGACTCCACGGTCCTGGACTACCATAATCTTACAGTTTCAGGACACGAATCACCTGACTTGGCCAGGATCCAAAGCAATACTTCCTTCATGGGCTGTTGAAGAGTTTGGAGTGGGTGGTTATGCTGTTTCAGTCCCATAGTGCACATCTCCCTTAGAACCACAGAGATTGTGAACAGTACAAATTAGGTCCCGTTAGCTGATCTCATTTTACCTAATGTTCACCAGCTGGCCCTACTTACGTCAGCCAGGATCAAGTTACTGTGCTTCACTCTTTACTCTTCTATGTCTGATCCCTTGCTTCTGCTCTTCCCCTTCCTGAAACCTAAAGCTTCCAAAACATGGTTTTCCTAAGAGCTAAGAATAGTGCTCTCAATACAGTAGATACCTAATAAATGTAATTGATTGACTGATGAAAAGGTTTGCTGCAAAGAAAGGCTAACATTCAGTTTGTTGTTTTCTGGTGTTGGAATCTTCTGAAATAGTTCAAATAAAACAAAATAAGAAAGCTTGTAACATAACTGTGTAATACCTTTGAAAATGAATCACTATTTTCATGATTATCCACACTTTCAATTTTATCCAAATTTTTTTTAGCATTGAAAAAGATACAGTAAGAAAAAAATCCTAGCCATATAGTATATATATTTCATTAATGTGAGGACCAACTTCCACTGGATTATAAATTATTGCTTACATTTTCAAACATCATATATATTGAAAGAAATGAATATATTTTCCCCAGAAAAGTTATTCCCAATTCTTTCTCTTTTCACCAAATCAATATAGCTTACACTCAGATTCCAACCACCACCAGAACCATTAAAACCTGAACTAACAGTGATTTACTACTGATAGTATAGTAGATATAAATACAGCAGTAGTGTGCTGTTTTCTGGCTTCTAACATATGTTTCATAGTCACAGAAAGCAAGGGTTTGGGACAAATTCAAATTTTTTATCATTCTATGGGTGGAACCTAGCCCTGGCATATCCTTTCTTTGGAATTTTAAATTCTTAGAGGAAGGGACAGTCTGAATGTCTACTTGTCCTCAGTGAGTAACATAATTAAGACATTATTACCCATTTTAAAGTGTTAGGGAGAGGCTCACTGCAACATGAAGTGGAGACTCATAATGGATTTACTGTGGTTGCAAGGTTTTGTAAAGGAGAAAATGTATTTTTCATTTGAATCTATCCATTTAATAATAGTAATAATAAGGTTGGTATTTGTTAAGTGCTTACTATGTGCAGAGCACTGTTCTAAGTGCTGGGGTAGATACAGGGTAATCAGGTTGTTCCATGCGAGGCTCACAGTTAATCCCCATTTTCCAGATGAGGTTACTGAGGCACATAGAAGTTGTGACTTGCCCCCGGTCACACAGCTGACAAGTGGCATAGCTGGGATTCGAACCCATGACCTCTGACCCCCAAGACCTCAAATCAGCATTTCTTTACTCACCTGAAGCTTCATTTGTATATCATCCACTCTTGAGGGTCTATTATGTACAGAGCACTGCATTGAGTGCCTATATGTGCACATTTCACTGGGCACCTACAAAGACTTCATTCTTTTATTCTAATGGTGATGGAATAGCAATTGCGATACTTTGTCTTGGAATCACAATTTCAGCCATCTGTGCAAATTGTACTGGGAACCTACCAGGGTTTTCATTCCTTTATTTTAATGGTGATGGGGTAGTAATTGCAGTACTGTGTCTTGGAATCATGATTTCAGTCATCTTAAACTAGGAACTCAGCAAACTGGCATTCCTGAGTGGCTAGAATGGTTGAAGGATTCAGAACTTGGACACTGTGAATGGAGGAGATCATAAGCTCCTGGTGGGTAAAGATCATGTTTATCACCTCTACTGTATTATACACTCCCAAATGGTACAGCCATTGACTCCTTGATTTTTTGACTGACTAGTTACTGACAAAGCTGTGGAGTTCAGCTTCTGTGGAAACCTGAAACAAATAGAGTGCCTGACTCTCAAATTGTAAACATTGAGAAGAAAGGGATCATATCTTCCACTTTTAAAGTCTTTTTTATAGTATTTGTTAAGTCATTACTATTTGCAAGGCACATGTACTAAGTGCTAGGGTAGCAGAATGGCCTATGAGAAGCAGCAAGGCTTAATGGATAGAGCACAGTCCTGGGAATCAGAAGGACCTGGGTTTGAATCCAAGCTCTGCCACTTGTCTGCTAAGTGACATTGGCAGTGGCTTCACTTTTCTGGGCCTCAGTTCAGTATTGCAGCTAGAGGGGGGCAAGAGGTGGGTGGTCCGCCGTGGGCAACAATTTTATGGGGGCGGCACTTTTGGGTCTGCTGAATAAGCCTGTATAGGCTGTATTGAAATAAAAGTGGTTTTAATGCCGGGACACTACTCACAGTTGAAGGACCTTTTTAATTTTGAGTAACTTAAAGTATGACATATGTATTGAAGTGATTTTTCTCTTGGCCGAACAATAAACATTATCTAGTGATGTATTCAGGGCTGTTTTATCATTGTTGACAATATGAAACCTGTGAACGGACACAGGGGGCGTTCTTTTAATGCCACAGCACTGCTGTTTGTGGGATACACCATCTCGGGGTTTGTTGGGGGAGGCCGTCGGGCGGCAAACTCAAGGGCTGCCCCCAGCGGCACATGCTCTAGCTACGCCATGCCTCAGTTCCCTCATCTGTAAAAAGGGAATTAAGACTGTGAACCCTATGTAGGACAGAGATTGTATCTAACCGATTTGCTTTTTTCCACCCAGTACTTAGTATAGAGTCTGGCCCAAAGTAAGCACTTAACAAATATCATTATTATTATTATCATTATTATAAGCTAATCAAATTGGACACAGTCCATGTCCCACATTGGGTTCACAGTCTTAATCCCTATTTTACAGATTAGGCAACTGAGGCCCAGAGAAGTTAAGTGACTTGTCCAAGGTCACACAGAAGACGAGTGATGGAGCTCGATTAGAATCCAGGACCTTCTGACTTCCAGACCTGTGGTCCATCCACTAGGTAACACTGCCTTCCAAGATCCTATTTCAGTCATCTGCACACAGTAGGCACTCCAGAAATGCTCGTGATTCTCATGCCTTAAATCGCCTCTGGTGCCTTAAATTCCAGATTGCCTTAGAGTACATTTTCTCATATAGATGTTGATAGGTAACTTCTGCCTTTTGCTGTTTTCCATCAGCTAGTAATACTGCACTGATGCTGAAAATAAATTCATAATGTCATTTTTTCAAAAAGTCCTGTGATTTTTCCAAATAGTATTCCATATAAACTTGCCCCAACACCCCTGCATGTAGATCAAGGCAGAAATACCTTCCCAACAGCAAGTATTCTGTGAACAACCTTTGGCTCAGTCAGAACCACTTAAAACCATATAAATGAGTTCTGGTTCAGCTCTCATTGCAAAGCATTAGGGTAATTAAATACTACTTGCAATTTGAAATTATTTGAAAATAGATTTTTCTTGTCCCTATTTAGAAAATAAATGGTTGATTAATTTAAAGAAGACTTTCTGATATGTAGCAGTATCTTAAAACTTGAATTTCATGATATTGTCCTCACATATTTACATTATGTTCTTCTGGTGGTTATTAATTCACCTCATTGGCTATTCATTGTAATGTTTTCATTTTTCCTTTATGTGCATCATATTTCAATCCATTTTGACAAAGGCATCTCATTGCCTTTCCAAAAGCATATTTAGCTGTTTTCACTTTTCATCCTTATGTTAATTTCAAATATACATGAGTATGTGATAAAAATGCTGAACAGTTTTGCTATCATCTCAGTCCTGGTAACTAATTGGGCACTAGTGCTGGTAAATGATATAAATGGGCCTGAAGAGAGATTTTAAAGATGGAAATTTCACAAAGCTACATAAGTAATGCACCCAAAAATAGAGTCCAATTCAATTTAATGTCAGGATATTAGGCTATTTCACCTTTACTGCACTACTTACTGCAACTCACATATTTTCCTGTCAAATAATCCTGGATTTGACTTTATTTAGTATATCCTCATATAGCTGAATACAGGGTTCAAGAGATATAATTTTTGATTCACATAATTCTAGTGACACTAACATAGACCAGTGAGAAATATTCTCCTTAAAATAATGCAATAAATCATTTAAAGCATTTCATTCTTTACCTTAATGGAGAATTTTACAAGAATAATTATCATTTATTAAGTGGTCATTCTGAGTCAAACACAGTAGGTACCATCATTAAAAAATAATCAAGAGAAGAGGTTATTTAAACATTAAGCAAGTTTTTTAGGTCTTTTCTTGTCTTATGTTGTTGAGTCATCTCTGACCCATAGTGACTCCATGGACACATCTCTTCCAGAATGTCCCACCTCCATCTGCAATCATTCTGTCAGCATATCCATAGACTTTTCTTGGTAAAAATAGGGAAGTGGTTTACCACTGCCTTCTTCCATTCAGTACCTGAGTCTTCACCCTCGAGTCTCTCTCATGCTGCTGGGCAAGGGAGTTTTGACTTGTAACAGATTGCCTGCCACTTGTTAGCCACTCCCCAAGGTAGGAAGGGAATGGGTATGCCTCTGCTTGACCCTCTGTCCCATAGCCAAGTCTGGTAAAGTACTGGAAACTCTTCAGAAGCAAACCTGAGGGGAGCTTTTTAGGTAAAATTTGAAAATTGTTCATATATCAATACCTAAAAGCACGTGATCTCTGGATTTTTCCCAGTCTCTCGCTCCATATATATTGTCTCAGTCAGTCAGCCAATTAATTGTATTTATTGAGCACTTAATGTGTACAGAGCACTATACTAAGGGGGAGTACAATATAAACATCAAACAGGCATACTCCCTGCCAACAATGAACTTACAGTCTAGAGGGAGAGACAAACATTAATATAAATAAATTACAGATATGTACATAAATGTCATGAGACCGGGAGAGGGGACAAATAAAGGGAGCAAGTCAAGGCAATTCAGGAGGGAATGGGAGTAGAGGAAAAGAGGGCTTAGTCAAAGAAGGCATCTTGGAGGAGATATGCCTTCAGTAAAGCTTTGAAGGCTGGGAGAGTATTTGTCTGTCAGATATCAGGAAGCAGGACATTTCAGACCAGAGGCAGGACATGGGTGAGAGTTCAGCAGTGAGATAGATGAGATTGAAGTACAGTAAGGAGGTTAGCATCAGAGGAGTGAAATGCGTGGTTTGGGTTGGAGCAGGAGAGTGATGAGGTGAGGTTGGGGGTGAAGGGGACAAAGTGATTGAATGCTTAAAAGCCAAAGGTGAGGATTTCTGTTTGATGAGGAGGTGAATGGGCAACCACTGGAAGTTTTTGAGGAGTGGGGAAACATGGCCTGAACATTTCTGTAGAAAAATGATCCAGGCAGCAGAATGAAGTATGGACTGGAGAAGGGAAAGACAGGGAGATCAGCAAGGAGACTGGTACAATAATCAAGGCAGGATAGGATAAATGATTGTATTAATGTGGTAGCAATTTGAGGAAAGGAAAGGGCAGATTTAAGTGATGCTGTCAAGGTCGATCTGACAGGATTTAGTGATACGTTGAGTGAGAGAGAGGAGTAATGGATAGTTCCAAGGTTATAGACTTCTGAGACAGTAAGGGTAATGGTGCTGACTACAGTTATAGGAAAGTAAGCGGAGGACAGAATTTGGATGAGGAGATTAGGAGTTCTGTTTAGGCATGTTAAGTTTACAGTGATGGGAGGATATCCAAGTAGAGATGCTTCTCTCTCACATGCGCACACACACACACACACACGCATACACAATATGTATACATACATGTGCATACATATCTTGGCCCTCTGATATTTTCTTCTACCTGAGGTTTATTCTAGGGTTCATCTATTCATCTAGATTGTTAACTCCTGGGAGGGATCATGTCACTAATTCAGAGATATACTGATTTGCTAAATCTCTCAAAGACTGGCCACTTTAGAAGCAGTGATTTACAGTGAAATTTCCATTTTTCAAGTTTCCTGAGGTTCAGTTTTGGTATTGAATGTTAAGAGGGGGTTGGGGCAGGGAACAGGATTGAACAGAGTCCCGACAAGGGTTTTCATGGGGATTTGTGGATAGGCAGGAGAAACACTAGCATGAATGTTTGCCTGCCTCCCCTCGGAGACTCACCTTCAACCCTAATTTTCCTGGAGCTGGAAGCCTTGTTCATAACTGCAGGCTTCCTCAAACCCGACTCCCATATGAAATAAAGCTGTGAGTTTCTCATGGAGAACCAGGAGAACTGCTGCAGGAGAAAAGAGTATTTTCTACTTTTCCTCCCATTTCTTTGCCTTCAAAGAATGCCAATGTATTATTGGCCTTCAAAAGACATTGAAGCACCTCCAGGTTGTAAGGGGAGAAAAACACCTGTCTCTTGTCCAACCTCAACTTCAACCATCACATCCAAATGGGTCCAAACTCCTGCCTCTGCAGTTCCTTATGTTATTTTTCCCAGATGTTTTGCTTTTGCTGTGGAAAGAGCACAGGATGGGCAGTCAGGAGATCTGGGAGACAGAGTGTCTGCTTCCTTGAGAAGTAACATACAGTGGGTGCTGAGTGCTCAAGGTAACCACCTTCCTGGATTCAGTCTTGGGGAGCTCATTAGGAAGGTTAGCCCACTGAGCAGATCCTGCCCAGAGAAGCCAATAAGAACAGGGGTTAGCCAACCCTAATTATCCAAATCATGAAAGAACAGTCTCACTGGATCATTTTCTTGCTAAGAGGAACTTCCAGTAAACAAAGCAGCAGATCATTTCATCAATATTGGATGAATATATTCAGGCTGATTCTTGATGAAGAAGATTCATCTGTATCACTTCATCATCCAGGCAGCCCTGACCTCTATGTTTATGCTGACTCTCTCTCAGGTTCAGATTATTCAAGATGTCTTATATTTCACAACAACCTATTCTCTTCCAGGGAGGTGACAAGATTATCACTGTGTTGGTTGTAACACCCCTCCTAACTAAATGGGAAATGACAGATAACTGTGCTGGTAGGAAGCTGATGAAACCATCCAATTCAATAAATCAATCTATTGTATGAGTTGAGCATGTACTCTGTGCACAGCACTGTTCTAAGATCTCAGGAAAATATAATATAAATGGAGTTGGTAGATGCATTCCCTTTCCATAATAAGTTTATACAGCAGGTGGTATCACAATAGCAGCATCCAGGTTCACACAGATTTTTGGATGATAGGCTTGATATCCTGTGGTTTCCAAGCCATCTGTCAAATCTCCCTAAAGTCATGCTGGCTTTTCTATTTTTCTTTTCTCACTGATCTCTGAATAATTGGTTTGGGTGTATCAAATGATATTTACTGAAACCCTAAGGATCTGCCAAGGTAGTAGAATTTTGTGATACAATTATTTCAGTTACCAGTGAAACACTCAGTTACTTCATTCAGTTGCCCATACCATTTTTCTAGTTCCTCATCCTACACACATTTCCCTACTCAAAGGCTCTCAATGGCCATTAACACATAAAAGAAAAATTGGCTTTGAAGAACTCAAGTAGCTCTTTCACCCTTTACATATCTTTGCAACTCTTCCACTATAACCCAGCCCACATAATTTTACTTCCTTCCCACTATGTCTTGTTGTCATCTCTTTTGCCACTGGTCCTTTGTTTCTGCCATTTCTCCCACCTAAAAATCTCCCTTCCTTCACATCCAGGCACTCTCCCCATCTTGAAAGCCTTCTAAAATCATATCTCCTCCAGGAGGCCTTTCCTAATGATTCTCTGATCTCCATACCCAATTTTCTTTCCTAATATGTAACTCTTGCACATGAGTCCTCATCCCATAAACAATTAGATATTCACTCAGCCCCCACCCCCAACCCTTACAGGACTTATGTATATATACATGTGTATGTCTTTACAAGTAGTTGTTTACCTCACCTGTAATACATTTTATTGTTTATGTACGTATCCTGCTAAATTGTAAGCTCCTTGACGAAAGGAATAGTGCCTTATTTTCTCTATGCCCCTCAAGTGTCAAAATTAGTACTCTATGATAGACAGACATTTAAATATTGAAATCTAGCATCATCTTTGTGTGGTGAGATGTAGGTAAATGATTAAACTGAGAAATAAAGCTAAACAAAGGAATCTGTTCAAGAGTTTGGAAAAAAACAAACAGTACTCAATAAATACCATTAGTTGATCGCTACAACTTACCAAGGGTAGATTCATATATGAATTTTAGTTATCTTTAGATTTTTTCAGTCCAATACAATGATCCAAGTCTCTTAAGTGAGTATTCTAACCATCTTGTTGTATAAGTGCCTCAAGTACACACAATCATTAGTACTCAGCAGTTTCTGGATGAATGACAAATATTTTCAGTGATGGTCATAGCCTGTTGAGTTGGATGGGATTCCCAGTGAGTAGGAAGCATATCTGACTTCAGGTTTCAGATCCGTGATGCAGGAAAGGTTCAACAGGTTTGGATCTACCACATAGTGGTGCATTCCTCAGTTAGTGATGGAAGCTGGACACTTTCAACTCAAATTCAACCAATCAGACTGCTAAACACCTAATAAATCAATACAATAGAGCACCTAATGCATTCAGAGCACTGTACTAAGATTTGGGGAGTAGATAAAATTAGTAGGCATGATCCCTGGCCCAGTAGTCTACCTTAGGAAGGCAGTCACTAATATAATTTATATACTGGAATAAAAAGTAAAAGATGGTTAAGAAATATACATGCTTAAGGAATAGGTTTTAATAAAATAATGAATGATTTAGTAATAATACCCCATTGGGTAATAGATGTAAGTATGGAAAGGGACTTGGGTGCCAGGTGAACTTTCCAGGACACACAAATTTGATTGAATTGCTAATGCCCAAGTGAGTTGATAGTATAAAGTACATTAATTAGATCAACAGAAATAACATGGAAATTTGGGTGGTGTTCTTTGAAATTTTCTATATATTTCAGAAACCTAGGTGATATCTGCTGTGCTACATTTAATCTCAAGCCACTTATAAATTCAGGTTAAATAGTACATTCCAAGTGTTTAGTACAGTGCTCCGCCCATAGTAAGAGCTCAATAAATATGATTGAATCAATGAATGAATTTAGGAAACTGACTTGAAAAACCTTTGTTGTACAGCTCCAGTTGGGCTTAGTTGAATTGGAGTTTAGAAATAAAATGATAATAGCCTTATTATTATTACTACTACTGAAAATAATATTAGAATGCTTACTATGTGTCAAACATTGTTCTACTTGCTGGGGTAGATACAAGTAAATCAAGTCCAACACGTTCCCTGTCCCATATGGGGCTCATAGTCTAAATTGGAAGGATTTAGCCACCATTTTACAGATGAGATAACTGAAGCACAGAGAAATTAAGTGACTTGCCCAAGGTCATGAAACAGGCAAATGGCAGAGCTGGGACTAGATCCCAGGGCCACTGACTTCAGCGCTTATGCTCTTTTCACGGCAAAGCCAGTAGGGTGGTTGGCTTGTTTCAGGGAGACAAGAAACCAAGGCTGTGGTTATAAGTGTTTGGATGGGCCTAGGACAGAGCAGGATCCATGCTGGTAGCAGAGAGTGCTGGAGGTATAACTACCCTTTGATGATCAGTGGTAGTACTATCTACAGCACAGATCTGCATAGATATGGCTGCAACCATTTGGCACCCTGAGGAGGAAAACATTTAGCTGTCTCCTACCCTTAGGGATCCAGGAACAGCTGGTGCTACTGTTTGGTTTCTGCTTGCCAAATGGCATAATAGAATATTCTCACCTCTGGGGTGTTTTGAAGAAGTCCACTTGAACCTACGCCAAGATGTGGTAATAACAATGAATGATAGCTGCAATCCATTCACAATATTAATCTTACAACTAGTGGATTTCAGAATTTCTATGCTTCAAAAATTTAGAATGGAAAACCCTCTTAGCCCTCATAAACAAAATCTACCAAGTTTTGACATCCTCCACAGAAGCCCACATCCTTCCTGTTAGTACTTCCTAAGGTGGCCATCACTGTATGCTGACTGAAGAGAAGGAGTGTGGCTTAGTGGAAAGAGCACGGGCTTGGGAATCAGAGGTCATAGGTTCTAATCCTGACTCCGCCACTTATCAGTTGTGTGACTTTGGGCAAGTCACTTAACTTCTCCGTGCCTCAGTTACCTCATCTGTAAAATGGGGATTAAAACTGTGAGCCCCATGTGCGACAGCCTGATTACCTTGAATCTACCCCAGTGCTTAGAATAGTGCTTGGCACATAGTAAGCACTTTACACATACCATCAATAGTATTATTATTATTATTATTATTATTATTATTATTAAGTCCTGGCTGCCCTTAAGGCCACAAAGACTCTTGCCTCAATTCCCTCATCTAGACTGTGAGGCCCTTGTGGGACCTCATTATGTTTAATTTTCCAGGGCTTAGTACAGTTTGGCGTACAATATTAATCATAATTATGGTACTTTTTAAGCGCTTACTATGTGCCAAGTACTGTTCAAAGCACTAGAATAGATGCAAGGTAATTAGGTTGTCCCATGTGGGGTTTACAGTCTTAATCCCCATTTTACAGAAGAGGTAACTGAGGCACAGAGACGTTAAGTGGCTTGCCCAAGGACACACAGCAGACAAGTGGCAGAGCCGGGATTAGAACTCAAGTCCACTGACTCCAAAGCCCGTGCTCTTTCCACTAAGCCACGGTAATTCTCTATATAGAATGACATTAACAAATACCATTAGTATTATTATTAGGAAGAAGGATGGGGGAAGGGGCCAGAAACAGTGGACAGTGGAAACAGCAGAGTGTGAGAACAGGAATAGAAGAGGAATTTGTCTGATCCAGAAATATTCGTTGTCACATCCTAAATACCTGTTCTTCCTCCTACTTAGACTGTGATCCTGCATCAATCACTAAGTCAATCAGTGGTATTTATTGAGTGCTTACTATGTGTACAGCACTGTATCGAGCACTTGTGAGATTACAAGAGAACATGTGGACATGTTTCTTCCCAACAGTGAGCTTTCAGTCTAGGGGGAGAAACAGATATATTTATACCGTATAAATAATTAAACTACATATAAGATACATAAAAACTATGGGGCTGAGGGTGGGGTGAATATCAAGTGCTTAGAGGATACAAATCCAAATGTATAAGTGGCACAGGAGGGACAGGGAGTCAGGGCTAGGAATGTTTAATTGGGGAAGACCTATTGGAGAGATATGACCTTGATAAGGTTTTGAAGATTGGAGAGTGGTGGTCCGGAGTATATGGAGAGGAATGAGAAACAGCATGACATAGTGGATAGAGCACAAGCTTGGGAGTCAGACTAGTGGAATTCCAGCTCTTCCACTTGTCTGCTGTGTGACCTTTGGCAAGTCACCTCACTTCTCTATGTCTTAGTTACCTCATCTGCAAAATGGGGATTGAGACAGTGAGCCCCACGTGTTCCAGAGACTGTCCAAATCAATTTGCTTGTATCCACCCTAGAGCTTAGTACAGTGCCTGGCACATAGTAAGTGCTTAACAAATACCATCAATGTCATTATTATTATTATTACAGAGTTCCTCAAGCTGGCACTAGAGCAAAAAGTGCAGTCTGGGAGGTAGTAGGAGACCAGGAAGGTACGGTAGGAGCGGGCAAGCTGATTGAGTGCTTTAAATAGACCCTCATATGCAATAGAGATTGTATCTGACCTGATTATCTTGGATCTACTCCAGTGCTTAATATAGCACTTGCTTATCATTATCCTAAAGAAATCACAGCTCCTGCTGCTTTTCAGGGAATCTAAATCAGTGCCACCAATGATTTTGTTGCAATAATAAAAACAACAATTAAAAATATTGAAAACACAATAGCAAACTGTGATTATTTATACAGTAAACATGGATTTATATTTATAAAAAAATTAAAAATCTCTTGCAAATTTCATTATTTTCTGGCATAATTAAACTGGGTCTGTAAAGGCGTTATGATCTGAGTCAATTGAGAACCACCTGAAGAGTGTTTGAAAGTCTTTTTTGGTTGATCTCTTTAAGAACTCTAACACAGAAGAAATAACATGCATATTCAAAATGCAGCAGATGTCAGACTTTATGAATATATATGAATATTCATCAACTTACTGAATTCTCCAATACCTACCAAGAATGCGTACAATGAACAGGGAAATCAGAGAGTTATTCATCCCCACTTAAAACACAGCATTTCATAATTTGAAAATTAATTACTACATGAGAGATACTTTATAGTTATTAAAATATTAACTCATATAAGAATTCAACCTTAATCACAATTACATTTCTGTTGAAACATCACAAAACTCGAGGAAGAACAAATAGCCATCCTTTCAAATACTTTTCTCTTAAGATGGACACATGAGTAAGTAAACATGTCCTTGGTTTTTCATGGATTTTAAAGAACATGTCTCATTTTAAGAGAAATATTATTTTTTCCCTGGGAAAGGTGTCAGGAATATAATGTGAACTCATAAGGATATATTTAAAGCTGAATCTATAAACGTAGCATGGAGAGTTAAGAATAACCTATGGAATTCTACACTCTTTGGCAAAATGGAGAAAAACAAATATGGGTTTTTCATTAAAGTGTTTTTTTGGGGTCCCTGATTTATTTTAATATGCTCCTCAACCTGCTATTCTACTTTGCCAGTGTGGACACAGGTTTCCTTCTGCATTCTCCAAAAACACGTATACATTTGTTAAAGGAAGTAGAACAGGGAGACATTTATCCAAATAATTTAAATGAAAAACATTTTTGAAACCAATTAGCTTTATTTTCAAGTGAATCCACTTCGGGGCCCCAAGTGCCTTGAAAATGGTTTCAATTTCCATCTCATGTTACTATAGAAACTGTGACATGACAAACTCAGTGGATAATTCTGACCATTTTTAAATTGAATGCATTACTTATATTGCAGAGGGAGCATGGTTGTTAAACTGATATTTTATAATCCTTTAAAATTCCTTCATGAAAAGAACATGGTAAAAAACAAAGTTGTATACCCCTCAATCAACTGCCATTAAAACAAAAAAAAGAAAACATCATGGAAATCTAGGCCATTCATCTAGCCAGTGGAGCTAAGAAGCATATGTGACAATTGGTGAAATGGCAAGGTTGGAGAAATTTAAGGCTGAAGACAAACCAATGAAACTAAGGACACCTGTGTACATTCCTTTCCATCTAAACTACTGTCATGCTGATCTAAGCACTTATCATTTCCTGTCTTGACTACTGCATCAGCCTCCTTGTTGACCTCCCGGACTCCTGTTTTCTCCCCTTTTCAATCTATAGTTTACTCTGTTGCTCAGATGACTTTGCGAAAAATATTCAGTCCACAACTCTTCACTCCTCAAAAATCTCCACTGATTAGCCATCCACCTCCATATTCAAAAGAGATCCTTTGCCACTGGCTTTTAGTCACTCAATTAGCAGTTCTCTTACCTTATCTTCCTGATCTCTTACAACCAATCGGCACACATTGCTCTTCTAACACTGACCTATTTTCCATACCTTGAGCTCGTCTCTCCGGCCATCAACCCTTTGCTCTCATCCTATCTCTGGCAAGGAACATCCTCTCCCTTCATAGTCCACTGTCAAGCTTCAAAATGCCCCTAAAATCACATTTTCTCCAAGAGGCCTTTCTGAACAAAGCCCTCATTTACCCTATGTAGCATCCCTTCTGTGTTATCAGTGCATTTGGATATGTACTCCTTAACAATGTGATATTCACCCCACCTTTAACCTTGTGGCATTTATGTACATAGCCTTATGCTTAGCCATTACCTCTATCTATAATTTATTTTAGACTCCTTATGGTCAGTGATCGTGACTACTAGCTCTATTGTATTCAATTTCCTGAGTACTTAGTACGGTATTTTGCACACAGTAAGCACTCAATAAATACCATCCATTGATTTATTGATGAAAACCTATGAAAATCAGAGATGACTCCTTTCCCCTCCCACAAAGACAGAATCTTAAAGATGTGGCAACAAATCCTCAACAAACCCTTCAACTCACCCCTCACCTCTAAAGATCTTTTTCTATGGAAACTAACCAGTGCATATGAAAATACAGTTTTGGCTCCTACAGTTGTTGAAGACAACACTTCACCCAAAGACATGGAGACTGGATTGGATCAGGCAGGGGAGCAAGTCAGAGATTGCTGTTGCTAACCTCCCCACTGCCTCCATAGGTCAGACCTGTCCTCATGTAAGGTCTAGTCTGGGAGATGCTAGGTTTAAGCTAAGGAAGAAATATATGGTAGACCAAATTTTAAAAAAATGTAACCATGTCACGTGGAACCAGTTCCAGGCAAGGGGCAAGCCCAAGGGGAAACTGGATATGTGAGGAGACTATGAAGATAGAGGATGGTGTGCTCAAGGGAAATCAGTTCAAGGACAGGAGTGAGAGGAGACAATCTTTTCAAAAATCTGCAGAGAAGAGATGAATGGCAGGAATAGAGGGTATGATTCACCCATTAGCCACCTGATAATCTGGATTTATGCCTTTTTATAGCCCTTTAAATCTGAAGATGATTAATTTCCCAGGAAATTAGTTATTTCTATTTCACTTGGTTAAGTAAAGAATGGAAAACCACAAACCTTTTGACAGAAATGGGAAAGGAGTCTATTCAGAGCTGATAATAGTATCCATTGACAGATTATTGCTTTATGTATTTTAATTTCAATTCATTAATAATTTAGATTTACAATTTGGTTGATACACAAGTATGTGATATATGGAAAGTGTAGGGAATGTGACATTGAAAGTCCTTCTTATTTAAGGGATCCAGTAATTTAAGGCAGCATCTTGAATTTCATGCATTACTGTACTCTCCCAAGTGTTTGCACAGAGTAAGCACAAAATAAATGACACTGATTGATATACACTAAACAAGATGCCTGTTATAGCAGGGGACAGGTTATACTAACTTGCCTCCCCTTCATCTCCATTTCTCTTTCTCTTCAGTTCTGCCTTCCACATTCTCGCCAAAGTCCACAATAACTTCTTTTTTTGCCAAATCCAAATTATTATTATTCTCCTGTAAACACTCTCTAAGGAAGCAGTGTGGTCTAGTGGAAAGAGCACAGGCCTGACAGTCAAAGGAGCTGGGTTCTAATTCCAGCTCTGCCACTTGTCTGCTGTGTGACCTTAGGCAAGTCACTTAACTTCTCTGTGCCTCAGTTTTCTTAATTGAAAAATGAGGATTCAATAACTGTTCTTCCTCCGACTTAGTCTGTAAGCACCATGAGGTACAAGGACTGTGTCCAAAAGTTATCTTGTATCTACCTGTCACCCATAGCGTTGGGGTGAGTTTGAGGATGGGAGCGTCAAGCGTGAGATACCAGAGTTATAACAGCTGAACGAACTGAAATTTATTCCACATGTTGAATTGAACTTTCCTTTTGGGAGGTATATGCTTTAGTTATTCACATATGGCAAATTGAACTTCCCTTTCAGGAAGAATACTAGCCCCCGCTCATGAATTCTTCCCACTAGGAAGAAATTAATTGTACATTACTTGCACGTAGTGAATTACCTAACTTCCAGAACCATGAATGCTCAGCAGGAAACTCACCTGTCCCATGGCTCCTCAGTTGGTGCAGGCAGAGCGGGCATCCCACACTCTGGACAGAGGAGACATGCCGTCGGCTGCTGTGAGTCTTGATCAGCTGCCCAGAACAATGGAGGCAGCAGGTATTTATCATCAGTCCTTCTGGGCTGCTTGGGCTTCTGGATTCTGCTCATCCAATCTCCATTACCCATTCCCACTCCTCTATATCTTATTTGGCTATACCTTATTTGGTTGGCACAGTGGCGAGGGGAAACATTCTTCTGCATTCTGTCCTGGAATGACCAGAGGGTCAATGGAGCAGTGCCCCACAAGTGTTTCAAAGTTCCATTTTGTTTGTTTGGGCAGTCATGAGATAGTGTTTTGACTTTGAGATGGCGGGTGCTCCAGTTCAAGAACACTGTCCCAGTTTAAGAACAGCATCTGGCACAGAGTTAGCATGTGACAGGTACCATTCAAAACAAACAAACAAACAAAAGAACTATCTAACTTGGCTTCACTGACAATGACTTCTCCTAGTTCACTGGCCATTCTTTTACCAGCTCCTGCTCTGCTTCTCATCCCTTAACTGTGAGGGTCCCTCAGTGCTCTGTTCTGAGTCCCCTTCTACTCTCCATTTTCTTTCACTGCCTTGGAGAACTTATATGTTCCCAAGGCTTCAACTACCATCTCTTTGCAAATGACTTCCAAATTTACTTTTCCAGTCCTGATATCTTGCCTCCTCTGCAGTCTCTTATTTCCTCCTGCCTCTGGGACATCTTTACTTTGAAGTTCCAAGGACACCTCAAACTTATTAAATCTAAAACATCTTCACACCCCAGCCCTCTCCACTCACTGTCTTTCCCATGGCTATAAATCAATCAATCAATGGTAAATTCCAAGAAGCCTTCCAAGAAGCCTTCCTAACTAACCTCTCAATCCTCATTCCATTCTCCTTCACTTCTGAATTGTTTATGCACTTGTGTCTGTTCTCTCACGTATTTTGATACCAACCCCATCCCACAGCAGTCATTCTTTATGGTATTTGTTAAGCACTTACTAGGAGCCAGACACTTTACTAAGCACTGGGGTTCATTCAAGTTAGTGAGTTGGATACAATCCTTGTCCCATGTGGGCTCACAGTCTAAATAGGGGGTAATAGGATTAAATGTTAGCATTTTATGATGGGGTCACTGAGGCACAGAGAAGTTAAGTGATTTACTCAAAGTTTCACAGTGGACAAAGTTGCAGAGCTGGAATTAGAACCAGGTCCTCTGACTTTTAGAACCCAGACCTTCTGACTCCCAGCCCCTTAATCTATCCACTACACAATGCTGCTCCTGCCAAGTGCTTACTTGTTAAATGCTTTCTATGTTCCAGCACTGTACTAAGTGCTGGGGTAGATTCAAGATAATCAGGTTGGACACAGACCCTGTCCCACATGGGGATCACAGGCTTAATCCCCATTTTACATATGAGAAAACTGAGGCACGAGAAGTTAAGTCAATGAATGGTGGACAAAGGATTAGAACTCAGGTCCTTCTGACTCCTAGGCCCGGTTCTTTCCAATAGACCACACGGCTTCTTGCTACCATTCCCGGTGAGGGGTAGCGTAGAGATGACAAACACCACAGCTTGCTCTAAATCAGGCATCTTTAATCCCACTCTCTTCTGGGAGGGCTCAGCACACGACTGCCACTCCAGAAACAAGCGGTCTACATACTGAGCGCAGGCCACTTACATGGGTGGGGTTTTAATACATTCTTTTTTTGATTGACCCAGGCAGTGCCCCTTGGCCCTCCCAAAGATGCTCCCACAGGAGCGAACCCTCACTGGACTCCAGGTTGCTCGTAAGGTTCTGGTGCCTCTCACTGGTGATTGAGCACAAAGTTGGCATCTCTTGTTGTCTAATGGTCTCCTTTCATCGCACTTAGTCCTTCCTCTGAGGGTCCATTAATCTCTGCCTCATCATCTGATCTGCCATCTTAGAACCATATGGCCTGATGGGTTGGGGGAGTCCCTTCTTTGTGCTGTGGGGAAACCTTGGACCACGAAGGCAACAAGGCAGTTTGATTCTCCCTCTCCTCACGTCAGTGGAGCCCAAGCCAGACCGAAGTTTGGAGCCACTGAGGGGAAGGAACAATGAGGAAAGCCCCCTTTGGGTAGGATGGCCTGGGGTTGCCTGAGGCAGCAAAGACTCTATGCATGGCGCTAGGTTAGAGACCAGATGGTGCTCACCTCTCAGCTCCAGGGCACAAGCCTGAAGAATGGAAGGGGGTAACACTTCTCATATCAACTGGGCAGGTCGGGTTCACCCTGAGACATCAGAAAGAGACACCTTTGGTCTTCTGCTCAGATTTCATGATTAACTGTCCTCCGATAGTCAAAAATATCCTAGGCTATTTCCCTAGTGATTTGTTCACCAAATCCTATCTACAAATATTAGGGCATCCTGTTATTTTAGCCAGCCTGGCTGTTCTTCTAATGATTAGTCAGACTGAGGCAAGTAGACTATTGTTATTAAACTCTGGTTCATTTCTCAGGCAATAGCTGTGGCCTTTACAACATAATTTAGAGGTGGAAGTGCAATCTTCCCCTTTCAGGGATTAATACACTTAACTCTTGGGCCCCAATATAACATGATAATAATAATTATGTTATTTGTTAAGCGCTTACTATGTGCCAAGCACTATTCTAAGCACTGGAGTAGATATAAACTAATCAGGTTGTCTCACACGGAGCTCATAGTCTTAAATCCCCATTTTATAGATGAAGTAACTAAGGCACAGAGAAGTGAAGTGGCTTGCCCAAGATCACACAGCAAAGTGGCAGAGCTGGGATTAGAACCCACATCCTCCGACTCCCAACCCTATGTTCTTCCCACTAAGCCATGCTGCTTCTCTAATTCTGGGGAAACAACATCCTAACACAGTTCTATCCAAGTTAGCACTCTGAAATGACAATCTGAAAGTAGAGTTTTAAGAAACAGAGTGCTTAATTAAGTATAGTTTCCCATAGGACTTAGGACGTAATTTTACATATGTCCTCATATGTAAAATGGGGATTATGGCTCTGAGCCCCATGAGGGACAGGACTGTGTCCAACCTGATTATCTTAGTTAGTGCTTAGTTCAATGCTGGAACATAGAAAACACATAACAAACACCATAATTACTATTGTTATTACTATAATTAGCCTATTTATAATTATTATATATAACTATTATAATATATAATTTTAATTGTTATTAATCATTCAATCATATTTATTGAGGGCTTACTGTGTGCAGAGCACTGTACTAAGTGCCTGGAAAGTACAATTCAGCAACAAATAGAGACAATTAGAGACAATCTCTACCCAACAATGGGCACAGAGCAATCTCAGTGGAGAGGAACAATGGGAAGGAGCCCATAAAGGATTCCTAAGATCAGGAAGAAAAGGGGGGAAGCTCTCCCTAAGCTGAGGCCAGAAGGCAAAAGTGAAAACAGTGACAGACACTACAAACAAACATGATAGCAGAAGGGACAGGTAAATTTTCTTGACAATGGTGTCTTCTTCAAGTATGGAGGGCATACATAAATATATGCAACTGTGATCATTAGTACATATACACATATTTAGTTTTTCTGTATACTCAAGATGCCACAGATTCACTATGAATCCAAATTTTGCCTATGAATACCTTAAGTACTTGGTCTGACTTTTCTATACTGTATGCTCCTTGTAGGCAGGAATCATGTCTATCAACTCTAATGTACTTTCATTAGCACTCAGTACAGTGCTCTGCACACAGTAAGTGCTCATTAAATAAGATTGAATGAGTGGATTGGTTGATTATTTGCTATTTTCAGGAATTTTGTTTTCCCAAAAAGGGAAGACCCTCAACTGACTTGTTTATTTACACTCAGTAACCTTCATATGTATCTGCACCACTGCTTAATCACAGTATATGCTCATAAACTTACTTTTCAGCCTTAAAATTAAGTTCTCAAGTTCTTCATTGCACTTAGGTACTTAGAAAATCCTTGTGAAATACATACCTTCAATATCAGGCAAATAATTGAATACTGGATTGTGTTTGTGTGTGTGTGTGTGTGTGTGTGTGTGATGTATATTACACGGAGAGAGAGAGAGAATAATGTAATAGCATAAAATAAGCAAAATTATATATCTATGGTGGTAGATTGCAGTCAGATGCGTGTGTGTGTGTGTGTGTGTGTGTGTGTGTGTGTCTGCAATGTATATCCTGGAAGAAGTTGGTCAGGAAGAAGAACTCTAATGTACCTTACTTCAAAGTTCTATATAATTCTTACCAATGACATCTTCTTCTAGAACATGAAAAATTAATACAAAGGAATTCCCAGTGATAAAATGAAAGTAATATCTTTTTTTTCTTAATTATCAGATGAGTAAATGATATTTAGCCTTTAAAAAGTGTGAACCACAGTGGGCCTAAATGTTTTCCCAATGTCTTGCTATTTCCAGGAGCACAGGGATGCCAGCATTTCAAGATAATATTATTAGAATAAAAACACATATGTCCCCCAAATCAGAAACTCACTACTATATAACACTTTGAAAGCTTTTGGGCTTTGTTGATCAGATAACAACACAGCCTGTCAGGATCATCAGCCCCCATATGGGACTGAAAAAGAAAGAGTTTCAAGCAGGTGCATATTACCTTTTCATGGGGGTGACTATTGATATTTAAAATATTGCTAAAAGTTAAACCCATTTACAACACTTTTTTACATCTAGTAGAATAGCAAAAAGTAGCTACTTTTTATTGATTCATTGTGACATTTGTTCCAAACACTATTTATAGCATAGTTCTTCAAAATTGATCACTGCACTCTGATATTCTTAGTTCAGTACAATTACCCATGGCTGCTTTCAAGATAATTCTATCCACAATCTATCAGCTCCTTAATTTAATTAGTAATGCATAAAGGGTTTCCAATCTTTTCTAGCTTTGGCCTCTGTAGCCACAATACATCAGATGCTCACTTTAAATAGTGTTAAAACTATTTTTAATATTTTAATAAAGATATTAATGGCATGAAAATTATTTCTTTGGCTTTTTACTCATATATGAATTGCTAAGATGTTGGTCTGTCTAGCTCAACTGATTAGCTTAAGTTTCAATTCTCTATCTATACTGTTGAAGCACATAATGATGTGATGGGGTGATTAGTTATGTCACTCAATATTATTTTGACCTTGAAAAAGAGTTAATTGAAAAGTGTGTTTTGCCAAAAGGTGTAATGGAAAGCAAAGAAAATTTTTTCATTTTAACTTGTTTCCCTTACCTGCAATTCATTTTAATGTCGGTTCTCCCATTAGACTGAAAACTCTTTGAGGCCAGGGATTATGCCTACCAAATGTATTGTTCTCTCCCAAGTACTTACTACGGTGCTCTGCACACAGTAAGTTTTTAATAAATACCATACACTGATTGATTGAACAACTGGAGGTTCTTGAGGAGTGGGAAAACATCCTGAGTGCTTTTGTAGAAAAATGATCCGTGCAGCAAGGTATGGATTGGAATGGAGAAAGACAGGAAGCTAGGAGGTCAGCAAGAAGGCTGATACAGCAATTAAGGGTGATTGTATTAATATGGCAATAGTTTGGATGGAGAAGAAAACGCAGATTTTAATGATGTTGTGAAGGTGTAACTGACAGGATTTAGTGATACATTGAATATACAGATTGAATGAAAGGAAGGAGTTGAGGATAACATCAAGGTTACCAGCCTATGAGGCAGTAAGGTTAGAGGTGTCATCTATAGTGATGGTAAAGTCATGGGGAGCACAGGGTTTGGGAAGGAAGATAAAGAGTTCTGTTTTGGACATGTTAACCTTGAGGTGATGAGAGAACATACAAGTAGAGATGTCTTGAAGGCAGGAGGAAATGCAAGATTGCAGAGAAGGAAAGAGATAAGGGCTAGAGATGGAGATTTGTGTGTCATCTATATAGAAGTGGTAATTGAAGTCATGGGAATGAACGTGTGTAGTTGGATCTATGGATCTGTATGTTTTCCCAGTGAGAAGCTTGGGCTGACAGTGGCAGAAGTAAATATTGATTACAGAGAAGCTCCCTCTGGTATGACAGAATTAGAATGTCCAGACCTAAAAGCAATGACCTGTGACTCAGTGGGCTGCTATTTTGCCCCACATCTTGCCCAAACTCTAAGATGATTTCTGGGGCCTAGTGACAGAAATGACAAAAGCTGCTCTCAGTCTATGGAACCTTAGTAGCTGGGGCTACAGTAGCCAGGGTTAACCAAACGTTTCAGTGTAAGTGAAATGGCAGTGTGTTGATTTTCATTATTCACTATCCGTTTCTTGGCCAACCTGGTACAGCCACCAAGATCAAATGCAGAAACATTAGAGAGATGTCATAAACAACAGGAACACTGGGAATTAGCTCTTATATCAGTAGTACTTATTAAGCACCTAATGAGAGCAGGACATAGTATTTGCATGTTTGGAAGAGTGCAGTAGAATTAATAGATATGATTCCTAACCTCAAGGAGCTTACCTTTTATCAGGGGAGACAATCACTGAAACTAATTACAGGTAGAAGGAGATGATAATTAAATAAGATATTTACTCAAGTGGTATGGGGAGTGTGAGTACTTCAGTGACATGGAAGTGCTTATGTGGTAGTTGGGGATATAAAATCAGGACATTATAAATGAAGCAGTGAAGGCTTCCTGAAGGAACTGAGATTTTAGAAGGAGTGATGTCTTTCTCCCCCTCTGGACTATAAGCTTTTTATGGTCAGGGAACACGCCTACCAAGTCTGTTGTAATGCACTCTCCCAAGCACTCATCACAGTGTTCTGAACACAGTAAGCATTCAATAAATATTATCAATGATGAAGATTTTGATGATGGTGAACTTACTTTCACTGGGAACCAAAATTGGAAGGGAAATTTGGGAAAAGTAAGAGAAAGAGCAGTGAGTTGGGGTATGTTGTCATGATATGATAGGATGGAACAGGGGGCTGGTGGATTGAGCCATAGCATAAGTGGAAGGCACTAAGAAGCAGCATGGTCTATCAATCAATCAATAAATCATATTTATTTAGTGCTTACTATTTGCAGAGCACTCTACTAAGAACTTGGGAGAGTATAATACAACACAATTTAGCAGACACACTCCCTGCCCATAATGAGCTCACACTCTATAGGGGCATTACAGTCATTAATATTATATACATATCATAGATATCAGTATATGTATATCTATGGTATCTATATGTATATATATTTATGATATCATAGATATAATATACATTAATATGTACAAGTAATGTATAATATATAAAATAAAGATATGTACATTTGTGCTTTGGGGTAGGGATTGTAGGGGGGATATCAAGTGTCCAAAAGTCACAGATTGAGGTGCATAGGTGACAAAGAAGAAAGAAGGAGCTGGGGAAAAGAGGGTTTAATCAGGGAAGGTCTCTTGGAGGAGTTATGACCTTAGTAATGCTTTGAAGAGTGGTGGTCTCGCATACATGGAGGAGGCAGAAGTTCCAGGCTAGGGGGATGATGTGGGAAAGGGGTCAGCAGCGAGGTAAATAAAACAGGGAAACAGTGAGTAATCTGGTGCTAGAAGAGTGGAATGTGTGGGTTGGGCTGTATTAGGAGATTAGTGAGGTGAGGTGGGGGTGAACTGATTAAGTGCTTTAAAGGCTTCGGTAAGGAGCTTCTCTTGGATGAGGAGGGAGATGGACAGACATTGGATGCTCTTGAGGAATGGGAAGATGTGAACTGGACATTTTGGTTGATAAGTGATTCACTTAGTAGAATTTATATATTGCAGTGAGGAGGTTCAGGAGGCTGGGAGGTGTGTCACCCGTCGCCGGGGGACAGGTTCGTTCAGGAATCGGCGGGGCAAGGGAGAGAGAGAGAGAGACTGGGGGCGGAAAGCCTAAGTTTTATATAAAATTTAATCCGAGAAGTCAATTGAATTATTTATTTAGAGGCAGTGAATTGAACTTCTCTTTCTGGAGGAATATGATTCTTTAGAGATATTAGAGCTTTCCTAGTGGGAGGAATGTACTTGTATGCTACTTGTGCATGGCAGAACACCCAGGTCCCACTCAAGTGGAATTCACTTATGATTTGTTGGCACATGGTGAGGCGGCTAGCTTCCACCTAGCTCCCACCCATGAGCACTTCCCACTTGGGAGGAATTCATTTATGCATTACACATCTGTGGTGAAGCCCCTAGCTCCCACCCACGAGCACTTACTACGTGGAAGGAATATACTTCTGCATTACACACCCGTGGCAAAACGCCTGGATTCCAGCCCCATGAGCATTCAGCGGTCTGGGACAGTCACCCATCCCACGGCTCCTCACTTAGTGCAGACAGAGAGGGCATCTCACGCTCTGGGCAGAGGTGATGCTGCAAGTCTCGATCCTCTGCACGGAAGGTCAGGGGCTGCAGGTATTTATCAAGTGTACTACTAGGCCATTCCAGCTTCTGGCCTCAGTTTATCCAATCTCTGTCCTCCCCCTCCTCTATTCCTAATTTGATTGGCACGGGCATGAGGGACACCTTCTGTCATCCTGGCTTGGGCTGTCAATCTAGCAGTTTTGGTTGTGGGGGTGGTAACCCACCCTCACTTCCAAGTTCTGCCTACTGGCTCAGGATGTCATAAGATAACATTCACCTTTCTATGGAGGGTACCCCAGGGTCACCTTGGGACAGGAGGTCAGCGAGAAGGCAGATGCAGTAGTCAAGATGTGATAGGATAAGTGCTTGGATCAGCACTGTAGCAGTTTGGATGTAAAAGAAAGGGCAGCTGTTAGCAATATTTTGAAGGGAAAACTGACAGAATTTGGTGAAAGATTGACTGTGTGGTTGGAATAAGAGAGATGAGTCAAGGACAATGCCAAGGTCATGGGTTTGTGAGGTAGGGTGTATAGTGGTGTTGTCTACAGTAATGGGAAAGACACCCGGAGGACAGGGTTTGGGAGGGAAGATAAGGAGTTCAGTTTTTAACATGTTAGTGGATAGAGCATGGGTCTGTGAGTCAGAAGGACCTCGGTTCTAATCCCACCTCTGCCACTTGTCTGCTGGGTGACCTTGGGCAAGACACTTAACTTCTCCATGCCTCAGTTATCTCTCATCCATAAAGTGTGAAATAATAATGTTAATAATGTTGGTATTTGTTAAGCGCTTACTATGTGCCGAGCACTGTTCTAAGCGCTGGTGTAGACATAGGGGAATCAGGTTGTCTCACATGGGGCTCACAGTCTTAATCCCCATTTTACAGATGAGGTAACTGAGGCCCAGAGAAGTTAAGTGACTTGCCCACAGTCACACAGCTGACAAGTGGCCGATCCGGGATTCGAACTCACGACCTCTGACTCCAAAGCCCATGCTCTTTCCACTGAGCCACGCTGCTTCTCTAAAGACATAAGACATATTTCTCTAAAGAAATAAGACTTTGAGCCCCTTTTGGGACATGTACTGTATCCAACCTGATTACTTGTATCTACCCTAGCACTTAGAACAATGCAGGTCACATAGTAAACACATAATATATACCACTGAAAAAAAGTAGTGGTTTCTGATGGATTAAGACCCCCATTTCTCTCACTGTTTAAATAGGTCTATCCCCTTTCTCTTCTAATTCATAATTATTTCAGAGCACTTAAAAACCAATAATATCTCTTCTAAAATGTATGTATAAATGATTGAAGACTGATATTTGTAATTTTAACTTTTATCTGGATATCATAGGGTCTAGAGAGGTCACATTATTCCTCATTAATACACAGAAAATGGTCAGGCAGAAGGATGCTGCCTTAATTCACCATGGTGCCATGCTAACCGTTCAAAAAAGAGAACACAGCATAATTCATTTAAGCCTTGAGGATATTCTGCTAGGAAAGCTATCATTTTCCAGTGGAAAGTTTTTCTACTTGAATAATGTTAATTTGAATTGGCTGATCTAATTGGCTGAGTATAGAAGAGCCATTATGTTTAACCCAGGTAGCGTCACTTGTATGAGGGTCAAGATTTTCTCTTGATAAGTGGGCAGAATTCCCCCCTAGCCCTCTAGGAGAAAGTGATAGGAAAGCCAATTCAAATAAAGAAAACCGCCACTAGTGAGGAGGAACAGAAAAAAAAATGGATGGGAGAAATGTTTGGGAGGGGATTAGAAAAGGCGGCAAAGATGAGATGAGCAAATCAGAGGAAGGGACATGGCAGAATTAAGAAATTCTGGCAGACTGCTTCAGCTGCAATTAACATCTCAGACACTTTCATGTGCTCAGAGGAGCAGACAGTGGGATCTGAAACTCCCAGCAATAGAATGGGTGAAGATGGCACTGTGACAGTTAGTTTCAGGACTAGTTCTGTTAGATTTTAATCTCAGAATAGTAAATTGGAAGTTTACTACCAATATGTTTTCTACTTCCCTGGACTTGTGCAAGTCATTTTCCCCATTGTTGCTCCTATCCCATCCTTTTCCCCTCTGCCCACTCCTGGTGAAATAACAGTAATAACAATAATAATAATAATAATTTACTAAACTTACTAAATAATTTTGGGAGATATAAGACAATTAGCACACAACTGTCCTTGCCCCACCTAAGGCTCACAGAAATTCTACTCCATTTAATAAGTGAGGAAACTGAGGTCCATAGATACTAAATGATTTGCCCAAGGTCAGTTAGCAGATAGGTGATCTTTTGACCTTTCTTAGCCTTCAATTCAGGAAACTCATGAATTCTCATTCCATGCCCTTGATTCTAGGCATGCCTTTCTCTTTGCTTCAATTCCACCTTTAGTCATTCCTCCCCACCTTTATCCCCTTGCCTTTCTTCCTATTACCTTCTTTCTTATTGAGTGTTGTGGAGAATGTTAACTATTAACCACAGGGTACTTGAAGTTCATAGCTACAGCATTTGGCCTCAGAGTGAGTTTGGGGTTTTAGTCAGTCAATCATATTTACTGAGCACTTACTGTGGGCAGAGCACTGTGCTAAGTATTTGGGGGCATACAATAAATATAATGACATAACAGACACATTCCCTAGGTATAGTGAGCTTACAGTCTAGAAGAGGAGAACTGCCAGATTTTTGCCCAGGTCTAACAGGGTGGGAGTGTACTGTCCATGGTGAAAGAAGGGTCTCTTTCAACCCATCTTTTCAGAACTGATAAGAGCCGGCCAGTCCACAATACTGACTTCAAATTGGCCTACTATTATCTTAAATGCAGGTGAGATTCATTCATTCATTCATTCAATAGTATTTATTGAGCGCTTACTATGTGCAGAGCACTGTACTAAGCGCTTGGGATGAACAAGTCAGCAACAGATAGAGACGGTCCCTGCCTTTTGACGGGCTTACGGTCTAATCGGGGGAGACGGACAGACAAGAACAATGGCACTAAACAGTGTCAAGGGGAAGAACATCTCGTAAAAACAATGGCAACTAAATAGAATCAAGGTGATGTACAATTCATTAACAAAATAAATAGGGTAACGAAAATATATACAGTTGAGCGGACAAGTACAGTGCTGTGGGGATGGGAAGGGAGAGGTGGAGGAGCAGAGGGAAAAGGGGAAAATGAGGCTTTAGCTGCGGAGAGGTAAAGGGGGGATGGCAGAGGGAGTAGAGGGGGACGAGGAGCTCAGTCTGGGAACGCCTCTTGGAGGAGGTGATTTTTAAGTAGGGTTTTGAAGAGGGAAAGAGAATCAGTTTGGCGGAGGTGAGGAGGGAGGGCGTTCCAGGACCGCGGGAGGATGTGACCCAGGGGTCGACGGCGGGATAGGCGAGACCGAGGGACGGTGAGGAGGTGGGCGGCAGAGGAGCGGAGCGTGCGGGGTGGGCGGTAGAAAGAGAGAAGGGAGGAGAGGTAGGAAGGGGCAAGGTGATGGAGAGCCTTGAATCCTAGAGTGAAAAGTTTTTGTTTTGTGCGGAGGTTGATAGGCTACCACTGGAGGTGTTTAAGAAGGGGAGTGACAGGCCCAGATCGTTTCTGCAGGAAGATGAGCCGGGCAGCGGAGTGAAGAATAGACCGGAGAGGGGCGAGAGAGGAGGAAGGGAGGTCAGAGAGAAGGCTGACACAGTAGTCTAGCCGGGATATAACGAGAGCCCGTAATAGTAAGGTAGCCGTTTGGGTGGAGAGGAAAGGGCGGATCTTGGTGAGATGTGGAGTCGAGGGTAGTTCTTTCACCCCATTAGGTGGTGAGTCCCATATGGGACAGGAAGCTCCATCTTTAGACTATAGGCTCCTTATGGGCAAGGGAACATGTCTCTCAAACTTTACTGTACTCTCTTACACTGAACTCTCTCAAACTTTCAGTGCAATAGTCTGCTCACAGTGAGAGCCAAATAAATATGATTGATCGACTGACTGTGCAACCTGATTATCTTGTATCCACCCCAGTGTTTACTGTAGTGTTTGGAGTATATCAAATTCTTAGCATATATCCTAGTTGTCATTATTATTTATTATTATTATTATTGATTAACTGCATGTTGAGAAATTGTAGCAGCAGCTCTCTTTTTCTGAACTCTTCCCTTTTCTCACCAATTACAGCTCACTTGTAAGCTCCTTGTAGACAAGGAAAGTATATACCAATTTTGTTACACTATAGTTTCCCAAGTGCTTTGCACAGTGCTATTCACATAGTATGGTCTCAATAAATACAGTGAATTGATTGATTTAGTCCCTCCCAGCTCTACTCACACTCTAGATCCTTTCAAACTCTACTGCAACTTCCTTGATGTTCTGAATATCTCTTTTGCTTGGGGATAGGGTATCTTGTCTTACGCGGTCAAGTCTTTCTGAGCCATTGTGACACCACAGACACATCTCTCCCAGAACGCCCTGGTCTCCATTTGCAATCATTCTGGTAGTGGATCCTTAGAGTTTTCTTGGTAAAAATATGGAAGTGGTTTACCATTGCCTCATTCCACGCAATAAACTTGAGTCTCTGCCCTCGACTCTCTCCCATGTCGCTGCTGCCCAGCATGGATGAGTTCTGACTTGTAGCAGATTGTCTTCCACTCGCTAGCCACTGCCCAAGCTAGGATTGGAATGGGTAGGCCTCTGCTTTACTCTCCCTTCTGTAACCAAGACTGGTAGAGTACTGGAAACTCTCCAGGTGCGACCCCGAGAGGGATACCTTTTTGAGAGGAAGACAAAGTACCACATAACTGAATTTTTCTTTGACGAATTAAATGTGATTGTGAGTACTTCAATGTTGTAACTCCAATCTTGACCATTACTATCCTCCCTTTTTTCTTCACCTGCAAAGTATTCATGTTCAAAAGCTAAGTCTATGGCTCCAAACTGAGCCTCTCACTTAATGGTATATCATTTCATGTATCATCTATGCATCATTTCATTACCACTGTATCTCTTTGCTTTTGTGCTAAGTAACATCCAAATCTAGTAGTATTTTTATTGTATTTGATAAATCACTGATTGTGTGTCAAGCACTGTTCTAAGTACTGGGTTAGATATAGGACAATCTGTTTGGACACAGTCCCTGCCACACATAAGCTCAGTCTATCAGAGGAAGGAGGACTGACTCCATATTTTAGTGATAAGGTAAGGTGATTTGTGATGAATCTGGGATTAGGACCCACCCTGGTCCTCTGACTCCCAGCCTCATGTTCATTCCAATAAGACATGCTGCTTGTCACAGTAAGTGATGTTACTTTTAGCTATTTTATGTTTTTTGTAATTTTGATTATTGCCCTTTTAGAACTCTATCTTCTCTACAGGTCTGTGCACTCAGTGATTGGGCTCTACCTCTGTCCCCTCACTCCAGCTATTCCCCATTCCTGGAATTCTCTCCATCCCCACATCAAATAGACCACAGTCCTCCCGACATTCAAATCCCTCCTAAAATCCCACCTCCTCTAACATGCTTTCCCCAGTTTATCACTGAGCACCCTAACCTTTATAATTCTATTATCTTGGTCTAATGGAAAGAGCAGAGGCCAGGGAACCAGAGAACCTGGGTTCTAAATCCAACTTTGGGTGAATCTGGGCAAAGTCACTTAACTTTTCTGTGCTTCAATTTCCTCGTCAGTAAGTGGATCAAATATTTGTTTACCTTCCCACTTATACTTTGAGCTCTATGCGGCAAGGCAGTACTCAGCTGACTATTGTGTATCTATCCCCAGTGATAAATACAGTTGTTGGCCACAGTAAGCACATAACAAGTACCACAGTTCTTATCATTATTAGCTATCTCTAGCACACTTACCCTTATTTATTCCTAAACTCAACACTTATACAAACACATACTAAATTATTTCTTTGATCTCCCTAGATCATATAAACAACTATGTTTATATTTGTCTTACCCACTAAAGTGTCAGGTCCCTGGGGTTAGGAATGTGTCCATTTTTCATTCTGTACTTTCCAAGCACCTCTCTCCTGGTAGATTTTTTACTTTTTCATTCTGTACTTTCCAAGGAACTAATACAGTGCATTTTGTGGCCTAGTGAAAGAAGCATGGGCCTGGGAATCAGAGGACCTAGGTTCTAATACTGGCTCTTCAGCATCAGTAAACTGGGAAGTAAATACATGTTCTCACTCCTCCTTAGGCAGTGAGCTGCACGTGGGTCAGGGACAGGGTGACCTGATTGTTTTGTATCTATCCCAGTGTTTGGCACATAGAAAGTACTTAATACAAAAATTATAATTATATCATTATTTCTATGCCAAGCACTCATGGTTACGTTGATTTGTAAAATCAATTATTTATTCAGCTATTTCATCTTTCCTGCTGCATTGATCTTCCTCTTCCCCTTATTATTTGCAATTAGTTTTTTGAGAGCATTGTTTATCTTGCTTCTGTTTTAGTCTCCCAGTTTCTGAGTACAGTATACATGCAGTAAATCTATTAAAGATCATTAGCTGAATAAAATCATTGTTGTCTTTTCTATTAAATAATATGCATTTAATTCTCTTGATTATCCCATCCTAATCTTGATTCTATATTGAAAACAACTGCAACTATCACTTTGCTCAGAGCACCATACATGTAAGGACTTTTTTGCTTTCTGTCTTGGCACTGTGTTTGGTGCATTTTTTTGGCTATTCAGTCGTGGTAAAGAATAACTGCTTTTTGGTTGTGTTATGTTTAAATGTCAAGCAAAGTACTTCAAATTAGGCACATAGGATGAGAAAGTACTTGAAAAACTAGGAAAAAGCTTCTTTCCTCGATGCATAATGAGATTTAAAATAAGATTTAATATTCTAATAGTAGTCTCCCCAAGAGCTTAGCTCACTATCCCAATAGTTGATATTTCTTGACTATAATTAATGAAAGAAATAAAAGATCATTGAAAATTCAGCTCATTTTACTTTGTCCAAGCTCTCCATTTCTGAAACTAGATTTTTCCTTTGCATTCCAAACTAAAACCTCTGCCTCCTGGTGCATTTTCCAAACTGCTAAAATGTTTTTTGGATTTTTTTTCAACTAAAAACAGCCCTAAGATATGAAACATTATTAACAAGCAGCCTAGCCAAATGTAAAAATGTAAAACCTGTACTTTCCCATTTCATTCAAAAGACAGCCCATCGATTGTCACAATTTTCTCTAATTACTTGCTGAGGAAATGTAAAGAGCTGAAATAACATCCATCAAAAGTGTTACTTTTGTATGAGCTTAAGACCTCCTGACAAGAGTTCAGCATTTTGAGCCTATAGCTCAGATTCCCAGGGTACTGGAGAAAGATCTAAAAATTGACATTTTGTCTTTTGCCCTACAGCACACAGACTATTATGCAGATAACTTCATCTATTTCAATCTTTGCTCTCATTGAAATAGCCACCTTAAATACCCTCAGATTAGGGCATTTATGCAGGAAAATTTCTGGCTGAGAATGATTTCGTAGTGCTTATGATAACCAGTTCCACTGGTCCCTACCCTTAGGAGAGGGAGAGCAGAGCCAGGAGAATGACTCCTTGGCACTCTTCCCTAAAGATATAGCCAAACCAATTAGAGAGAAGTGTTACTGGTAAAGAAGTTGAGGGGCCAGGTGAGCAGAGCAATGAGACCCTTGGCCATCTTGAGGAGGGAAAACAAACTACGTGCCTGTTAGAGCAAGACATGAAGAGAGCTCATAATGTGGACTCTGAACAGACACAGGACATAGGGAGGGTTCAGAGAAGATCCCTAGAGACTTAAAGTCCAGCCTCTGGGACTCGGGAGGAATAATTATAATAGTAATAATAAGCGTGGTATCTGTTTAGCACTATGTGCCAAGCACTATACTAAGCTCAGAGGTAGATGAAAGATAATCAGATCCCACACAGGGCTCACATTATAAATAGGAAGGAAAACAGGCATTGAATCCTCATTTTGCAGATGAGAGATCTGAGGCACAGAGAAGTACCTTGCCCGAAGTCATACAGCAGGTAAATGGTAGATCTGGAATTAGAACCCAGGTCTTCTGAATCCCAGCTCACCTGCTCTTTTCAGTATGCCATACTGCTTCTCCTATCAGAAGCTCCTGTGCCTGATGGGTGGAAGAAAGAGCCCTGGGATGCCTACAGGGAAATACAGGAAGTCCATGGAGGACAAAGATCTAGGGAAAGGCAGTTTGAACTGGACTTCTTTCATTTGTTACATTGTTAATAACAAACTAAATATTGTTAGCATCTGCCTGCAGTAGGGACTGGAGGAGAAGCTCCAGGTGCCAGGGCAATATATGGAACTGAGCCACTGGCATGGGAGGAACCATTTTGTCTGAAAGCTTCTGGCAAGCAGCCTCTGGAAGGGGGTTATAAGTTAGTCCCCGATGATGTCTACATCTCTGGGGAGATTTCTAGGTTTCAGCCATAGAGTGGTGGCAGTTTTGGGGTGCAGGGACTTGGAGAAAAGTGAGTAGAATGCCCCCAAATCACTTGTTAGAAAAAAGGGCAACCTGAAAGGCTTTAGCACCCAGTGTTAGCTAACTGGAGTCAGGGCACACCTAAAATTACCTGTAGGCTCTTTTGGACTGGATTTAGGGATGAAAGTCCCCTGTAATGTCACAGTGTTATTACTAGTAGATTCAAAATTATCTAGCCTGAGGGCTCACGTGAACCTTCTAAGCACAACAGTGATTATGTGTCAAGCACAGTCCTAAGCACTGGGTAATAACAATAATAATGATAATGGCATTTGTTAAGCACTTACTGTGTGCCAGGCACTGTACTAAGCACTGGGGTGGATACAAGCAAATCAGTTGGACACAGTCCCTTTCCCATGTGGGGCTCACATTCTCAATCCCCATTTTACAGATGAGGTAACTTGAGGCAGAGAGAACTGAAATGATTTGCCCAGGGACACAAACCAGACAAGTGCCTGAGCAGGAATTAGAACCCATGACCTTCTGACTGCCAGGCCTATCCTCTATCCACTATACCATGCTGCTTCAGGTTGGACATGGTCTCTATTCCACATGGGCTCACAGTCTAAGTACACCAACCCCTCAGAGATACAATCTCTTCATGTCCTAGTATTTCTGAAAATTGGCAAGGAGGCAGCCAAAGTCATTTGGAAATCTATGTGACTACAGGGTTATGAATAATACTACATACAGCATATTTTTATTTATTTATAGGCTACTTCTGCTTGAAAACCTTTGGGTGCCTTAATGAAAAATAACTGAAAACAAAACAATAAGAAAGTTTCATGACCCACCTGACACATTCGGAAACTGGCTGGAAAAAAATAGATAAGGATTGGCATTCCATCACATAAAACACAAAAGATCAACTGAAACAATCTTCAAATCAACCTTCCTGTTTTACCTTGCTTGTCTATCTCCTACCCTAGACTCCTTGTTCACTCCTAATCCCTTACCTGAAATGTTTACTCAGCCCTCTATCCTCATCTTTTAGGCCTCTGCTCACCCCACTTTCCAGGCCTCCTGAAAGCCCCTTTCCTCAGGACCTATTCCTCACCTAATTTCCATCAATTCTTGCTGTGTTATACCGACAGCCATCCTTAGAATTTGTGTATCATCTATGTCTAGATTTACATACTCCGTTTATGTTTTTGTTTTTCTACACTCTTTCTACTGCCAATTATATCTATATTTTTCCTCCTATTTTGCCTATCTGTCTCATCTACTAGACTGTAAACTCCTTGAAGGCAGGGATTATGTCTTCCAATTCCACTGCATTGTTGAACCCCTCAAGTATTTATTAGTACAGTGTTTTGCACAGAGTAGGGACTCAAAAAATAAATATTAACTGTAAGATCCTTAATAATAATAATTGTATTTGTTAAGCACTTAGTATGTGCTGAGCACTGTTCTAAGTGCTGGGGTCAATACAAGATAATCAGGTTTCCCATGTAGGACTCACAGTCTTAATCCCTATTTTACAGGTAAGGTAACTGTGTTGAGAAGTCAAGTGTTTGCCCAAGGTCACACAGCTGATCAGTGGCGGAGCTGGGATTAGAACCCACAACCTTTGACTCCTAATCATGTGCTCTTTCCAGTAGGTCACATATATTTTACTTCTGCTGTATTCTCCCAAGTACTCAGCTCATCTCTGCATTCAATCAGCACTCAGTAAGTACCATTCAGTGAATGAACTGGAAAGAGAAGGTCCAAGAAGAACTTTCAGAAGAAAATAGTTTGGTTGATAAGGCTCTCCAATTAAGAAAATGGATCATCCCTTCATTTTTGATGACATCTAAACAGTTAGAGTGCAATGCCTGGGATATTAATTATCAAATACTGGTCAGAAAAAGGAAATGGACCCTCAGGAGGAATGAGTACTTACTACTGGTACTTACTAAGGAGGCTCTGGCAATCATTCATTTATTCATCCATTCGTATTGAGCACTTACTGTGTGCAGAGCACTGTACTTAGCGCTTGGAGAGTTCCTATTTGGTAACAGAGACAATTCCTAACCAACAACGGGCTCACAATCTAGAAGTGGGGAGACGGATAAAACAGTTAGAAAAGACATCAATAGCATCAATATAGAGTTATAGACATATACACATAATTAATAGAAAATAAATATTTACATTTATACACAAGTGCTGTGGGGTAGGGAGGGAGGAAGAGCAGAGGGAAGGAGTAGGGCTGATGGGGAGGGGAGGAGGAGCAGAGGAAAAGGGGGGCTCAGTCTGGGAAGCCCTCCTGGAGGAGGTGAGCTCTCAGTAGGGCTTTGAAGGTGGGAAGTGTGTTAGTTTGGCAGATGTGAGGAGGGAGAGCATTCCAAGCTAGAGGTAGGAAATGGGGCAGAGTTCGACAGTGGGACAGGCAAGAACAAGGCACAGTGAGGAGGTGAGCGGCAGAGGCATGAAGTGTATGGGCTGGGCTGTAGGAGAGAAGGGAGGTGAGGTAGGAGGGAGCAAGGTGATGGAGAGCTTTAAGGTCAGTAGTGAGGAGTTTTTGTTTTATACAGAGGTTGACAGGCAACCACTGCAGATTTTTGAGGAGTGGGGATGACATGCCCTGAGCATTTCTGTAGAAAGATAATCTGGGCAGCAGAGTGAAGTATCGACTGAAATGGGGAGAGACAGGAGGTTGGGAAATCAGAAAGTATGCACCACTAGAAAGTATGTATCCTTTCTTTGGAAATCAGGTAATGGAACTTGGGTCTGGTGTCTGAAGCTTCGCTCAGTACCATAAGCCTTCTCTCACCCCTAATACAGCACCCTCCCCTGGAGATGCCGTCACCAGAACTTGAAGCCCACTTGTATTTCATTGTATTTGCCCAAGCACTTAGTACAGTGTTCCTCTCATAGTAAGCACTCAATAAATATGGTTGACTGACATCACTTCTTCCTGCAAAAATACAAATTCAAATTTCCCACTCATGGCAAAATTCAAAACTCCTGTCCCGGCAAAAATGTCTTACTTGACCTTATGGTGGGGATTCAGAGGGAGAAAGAGACAACCACTCACTGAGTAAGATTCAAAATGGGGCCTTATTGAGCACGAGCTGTATAGAATGAGCAAATCAATGCAAAGTTGCAACCTGCCAGTGTGACACCCATGATTTTCTTTCTGGCTTGATCTGGTGATCATGGACAAGACGCTGGACATGGCCGGAGCACAGACAACTTGGGAATTGAAATGTTCAAGAGGACTCCATTGCTTCACCTTTTACACCACATGGTAGGCTACATCTCCATGAATGTACTGCTTAAGCCAGGTATTTGCTTTCATGAGACCTGAGTCTGTGGGCCCTGGAGCCTCTAGAGTGGGAACTATGCAGAAACACCTCTAAGGTGGAGGATATTGCTTTGCAAACATGAGATAGGTGGAGGACTCAAAGTACATTAGTCATGATGGGCTTCTTGTTGTAGATGGGTACATTAAGAAAATTAGTGCAGTTAAACCATGGTGAGCAGCAAACATGTCTTCTAACTCTGTAATATTGAATTCTCCCAACCACTTAGTACAGTGCTCTGCACCCAGTAAGTGCTCAATAAATAAGATTGATTTATTGGTTGACCGGGAACTGATGGGACTGCAAGTCCTGTTGAAGATCGTAGTCCGGAGTGCCCCCTTTCAGCTAATCATTCATGAAAGCTTGAGATTCAACTAAGGATTTCATGTTCTGCATTCCATCAAAAGATGTGTTGTAGTCATCCATGGCTTGTTGAACTCCAGTCAGAAAAGGCATGTGTGTGTGTGCAAGAGGTTTCCAGAAGTAAATTGGACTCCTCCTGGCTTGCCTAGTGGTGGCCCAGGTACTTAAGTTTCTTTTATGTCAGTATTTTTTACAGTTTCCTTAGGGGGCACTAGCTCCATCAAAGCACATGGACCCTCCACTTCAGGATTGGCATTTTGAGATCCGTTTCCCGACTTGTATTCTTGCCACAGTTCTTAGATGTAGCTGCACTTAAAGTATAGTTTGTCTTTGGTGGTAATAGGTTTGGAGTCTTCCTTTCTCCACTTGGATTTGGAAGAGTCTTTACTCTTCCTCAGCCTGTGAGCACACTGTGGGACCTGATTATCTTGTTTCTGCCCCAGTGCTCAGTACAGTGCTTGGCACACAGTAGTTACAGGATCCCTGAGCCTCCTTCAAAGCTCTACTCAAGGCTTACCTACTCCAGGAGGCTTCCCAAACTAAGCCCCCCTTTTCCGCAGCTCCCCCTCCTCTCCCCATTGCCCCATCTTGCTCCCTTTGCCTACCCTCCTGCCTCACAGTAATTGTGTATATATGTTCATATCTGTAATTATATTTATTTATAATAATTCCTGTTTACTTGTTTTGATATGCATATATCTATAATTCTAATATATTGATACTATTGATGCCTGTTTACTTGTTTTGGGACCCTTCTAGACTGTGAGCCCATTGTGGGCAGAGATTATCTCTCTTTGATGCTAAATTATACTTTCCAAGTGCTTAGTACAGTGCTCTGCACATAGTAAGCGCTCAATAAAAATGATTGAATGAATGGAAAGAGCTTAACAGATACCATAATTATCATTATAATTATTACTATTATTATTATTATTATGAGCCGCCAAGTGGACTTGAGAGATATCTGTGACTAGACTAGGATAAAGTGCTCTTGCAGGGCTGGGCTGAGAGGAGGGATGGTTAACGTTGTGGGTCAGGGTCATGTCCACACTAGATCTAATGATGATGAGGGTCAATGGAATTTACTGAGCATTTACTTTGTGCAGAGAACTGTACTAAGCCCTTGGGAGAGTACAACAGATATAATAACACAATATAACAGATATAGCACACAATAAGTGCTCAATAATAAGAAAGAAAGAAAGAAAGAAAGAAAGAAAGAAAGAAAGAAAGAAAGAAAGAAAGAAAGAAAGAAAGAAAGAAAGAAAGAAAGAAAGAAAGAAAGAAAGAAGGAAAGAAGGAAAGAAGGAAAGAAGGAAAGAAGGAAAGAAGGAAAGAAGGAAAGAAGGAAAGAAGGAAGGAAAGAAGGAAAGAAGGAAAGAAGGAAAGAAGGAAAGAAGGAAAGAAAGAAAGAAAGAAAGAAAGAAAGAAAGAAAGAAAGAAAGAAAGAAAGAAAGAAAGAAAGAAAGAAAGAAAGAAAGAAAGGAAGGAAGGAAGGAAAGAAAGAAAAAAAATAGGGATCCAATACACTCGAAAGACTCCATGGACAAAGATGTAATCAGCTCCCCCATGGGGAATACATCCTGCATTATTAATTAATCAATCAGTACTATTTATTGAACACATAATGTGTCAAAGCACTGCACTAAGCACTTGAGAGAGTACAGTTAAACAGAGCTGGTAGTCACATTCCCTGCCCACAAGGAGCTTACAGTTTTGTACTGAAAGCTTGTTATGGACTGAGGATGTGCCTGCTAATTGTGTCATAATAATAATAATAATAATGATGGTATTTGTTAAGCATGGGGGGGATGGTTACAAGGTGATCAGGTTGTCCCACGTGGGGCTCACAGTCTTAATCCCCATTTTACTGATGAGGTAACTGAGGCTCAGAGAAGTTAAATGAATTGCCCAAAGTCATATAGCTAACAAGTGGCAGAACCAGGATTAGAACCCTTGACCTCTGACTCCCAAGCCTGGGTTCTTTCCACTAAACCACAATGCTTCTCTACGCAGCTTCTCATCTCCTGCTACTCACCTGCTGATCTCCTCCTCCAAAGTGCTGCTTGTACTCTCCCAAGTGCCTAGTACAATGCTCTGCATATAGTAAATACTCAATACATACCATTATTTTTATCCTTGGCTGTCAGCAGCATATGCTTAAGTATGTTGCTCCTGGACTGGTTGGCCTTGTATCTGATGTAACCTAGCCGGTCATCTGCAGTTAGTCTTGGGGACTGCACCACCTGCTGTCTATTGCTCAGCCAACAAAGTCCTTGGATTCTGATTGAGTTTTGGTTTTCTTGGGGTTGGTGGTCCATGCAATTCCACAGACTTCGTGATCACAAAACAGGAACATTGCTCTGTGTGGAACCTGATATACCTTAAGAACAAATTGTGCAGGTGTACAGAGCTCCTGCTAAACATGGCCCAGTTGTGGTCCCAGAACACTTCCTTGTATAGATTCCGCGAGGAGCTCAACATGATTTACTTGTAGGATTTTAGCAAATCCTTTATGATTTAGACTTTAAGCTTGGTATGTACGGGGAACATATATGCTAATTCTGTTATAGTTGACCAATGGCTTAGTACAATGCCTTGCACCTAGTAAGCATTCAGTAAATACCACTAATTGATTAATTTGACTCACCCTGCTCAATATCAATGATGGGGTGATCCACCGTCTCCCCCTCATTTGAGACTATGGCTATGTGAGTGGTTGCAGAGGCATTTTGCCTGCAGCATCTCTTGCAAGCTGTTGAGTTACTTGAACAATGAGGTACTGCTCAGTACAGAATGAGAGTGTTCAGTGAAGATTGTGTCCCAAGAACCCCACCTCCAACGGCATGGATATTTCACTAACCAAGAGAAAATAAGAGAGAAGCAGCGTGGCTCAGTGAAAAAGTGACTTTGGGGAAGTCACTTCACTTCTCTGTGCCTCAGTTACCTCATCTGTAAAATGGGCATTAACACTGTGGGCCCCACATGGGACAACCTGATCACCTTGTATCCTACCCAGCACTTAGAACAGTGCTTTGCACACAGTAAATGCTTAACAAATGCCATCATTATTATTACTATTAAATAAGCAAGATTGCAATCATGGATGTCATGACCAAAACCCACTGAGTATGAGTATGAGCAACAGTAGTCCAAAGAGTCAAAAATACACACAGTTGAGTACTCAGACAAATATTCCTTGAAATCCAAGAGTGTGGAGGAGGGAGTTGGGAGTGCAAGACGGCCCTGTGTGAACCAAAATAATGGTAATACATTCTTTTGTAGCTGGTTCTTGGTCCTGAAATCTGTGTGACAGGATCAAGGCTCATTTGTCATTTTAAACCAGAGATTCTATCATATAGATGCTGATAATCATGTAATTTCTATCTACCCCTTTAGACTGTAAACTCCTGAGCAGGGAGTGGTTCTACCAACTCTGTTGGTTTGTACTCTCCCAGGTGCTTAGTACACTGCTTTATACACAGTAAGCACTCAGTAAATACCATTGATTGATTAATTTGACTATTTACTGGGTGAAGTGCACTATACAGAGAATTTGGGAGAGTACAAGTCAGTAAGGCCCAATCCCTTCCCACAAGGAGCTTGTATATAGCTGGTTCTCGAACAATTCAGTGTTGGAGAAGCAGTGTGGCTCAGTGGAATGAGCCCAGGCTTGGGGTCAAAGGTCACCGGTTCGAATCCCAGGTCTGCCACTTGTCAGTTGGATGACTGTGGGCAAGTCACTTAGCTTCTCTGTGCCTTAGTTCCCTCATCTGTAAAATAGGGATGAAGACTGTGAGCCTCATGTGGGACAACTTGATGACCCTGTATCTATCCCAGAGCTTAGAACAGTGCTCTGCACATAGTAAGTGCTTATCAAATACCAACATTATTATTATTATGTTCTTGATCAACTCACTTGTAGACCACTAGACTATAAGGTCATTGTGGGCAGGGTATGTGTCTGTTTATTGTTACTTTCTTAACAATAAAGATCTTAGTGAAGTACTCTGCATACAGCAGTAGCTTAATAAATATGAGTGATTGGGTGAGTATGTACAATCAGTACAGTACTAAGCGCTTAGTACAGTGCTCCGGACACAGTATGTACTCAATAAATACAATTGAATGAATTAAATTGATAGACATGATCTCTGTCCCCAAGGAGTTTACCGAGTAATTGAGGACATTAGTATTTCTTTAATCCTTAATGAACCATAATTTGTTTGTTTGATCTGTAAAAGGACTGAGGGTTTACGTGTCCAGTTTTTTATGTGATTTTGATGGTTTTACCTTTTCCCGTGACTCTAATACAAAAACGCTTGTTCGTTTGGGTATACTTGATCCTGCCTCAAGTTATTCCCTTCCCACTGCAAAAAGTAAGCTCGTTGTAGTGTACTTTCCCAAGTGATCTGCATACAGTAATCCTTCAATAAATATGATTGATTGACTGGGCTGGTGTCTTGCTGGTAAAGGTAGAAGCAACCATTGTAGAGAACACCTCTGGAGATCGCACTGAGGTTGTGCAGATCTGAAAATAGTAAGCTATAAATTTGAAATAGGAGCCAGATATCTTGACATACAGGAGCTCCTGGAGAGACACTTCTGCTCTGCTCACAGTTCGAGAGAAAATGGTAAAAAGCTAACAGTCACATGATTTACATTCCTTTAACACTTATGCAAAGGAAGGGGAATGAGTGGTCCAGGGTAATGTTCTATTCCTTCTTCTGAATTCCCACTCTAAGACATTGTAAGTCATTTTAGGCAGGGATGGGAGTTTTGAATTTTGGTCCATGGTAGCTAATCTGAATGTGAATTTTGACAGGAGGAAATGGCATGTTCTTCTTATTCCAGTGATGCCATTTCTGGTCGAGAGGATTGAATTAGGGTTAGGGTTTTAGGGTTGAGTGTAGAGTGTGGCACTGGGATCTACTTGCTGATTATATAAAAAAGGAACTGTGTGAACGACATTCCAGGTTGTAGTTTGGATTTTGCTGGATTTTAGATTTTCAGCAGACCCTATAAAAAACCTAAATCATTGATCAAAGTCAAGTCCAGGAGTAATGTATAGCAAAAGAAAAAGTTTCTGAGAATCATCTGGAAATTTATTCATAGAGTAATTGAGAATTGTGGCTGGTTTGAGGAGGGACTTTCTGCTTTTAACATAGGATAATATACCTATGTTTTGCTCCTTCAAAGGAAGCACCAAGGTGCACATAGATGCACATAGGCTGGAAGTCACAGGCAGCGCTCTATGCCTTGTTCTAGCAATTGCAACTGACTTGCCAGCCTTTGAGGGTGGCTATAATTGAATTACCAGAATCATTGCAATGGTGGAAATAGATCCTCAGGAGTACATTTTAGCCTGCCTTTTCCAGTTTCCTCCATAGCACTTGGTTAAGAAGAATTAGCTCTTAGAGGAATTGCATCGTTTATTTCATGAAGTCTAATGGGCTTTCAGGGTTCCCATTAGACAACCATTGTGCTACTCTGAAAAAATAGTAAAAGACCTCCTTTGTAAGGAACTAAATCTGCCTCTTAGTCTGCCAAGTATAGTTAACTCCTACTCTTGATACAATTATCAATTAATTATTGCTATTTATCGAGTGACTATTGTGTGAATACTGTAATAAATGTTTGGGAAAGTACACTTAAATCAAAAGATGCAATTTCTGAACTAGAAGAATTGTCCAATTTGATTGCCCTGTGTCTACTCCAGAGCTCAGTACAGTGCTTGGCACATAGAAGGCACTTCACAAATGCCATGGTTATTATTCTTATTACTATTCATCATGAAACCTATTTTGTAAGATTAATCTTTTTAGTTTCTCCCAATTGGCCTACCTCATTGACAGGAAAGGAATGTAGGTGAGACATAGCTTGTGCTGCCCCTTTAACAAGAGTACCCACCTGCTTGGACTCTGCCAGGAAGGCAGAGAGGTAAAATAAGTCCTGGAGTTGGAGAAGCCAGTAGTGCTCTTCATCAGTGAGATAATATGGAGACGTCAGGTTTCCCGCTACCTCCACTTGTCCAGTGGAGCACAGCTTCACAGATAATGATCCTCATCTGCATCAGACAAACCTTGCTACCTTTAAAATTCATACTTAGTGTAAAGTTTGTCTTCCACCACTTGACAGCTGTGTGACTTTGGGCAAGTCGCTTAACTTCTTTGTGCCTCAGTTACCTCCTCTGTAAAATGGGGATTAAGACTGTGAGCCCCACGTGCGACAACCTAATTACTTTGTATCTACCCCAGTGCTTAGAACAGTGCTTGGCACATAGTAAGCACTTAACAAATACCATTATTATTATTAAAACACTTTCTTCAGTACATAGGCTAGGAGCAGGATAGCCCAGTGGAAAGAGCATAGATTAGAGGTCCTGGATTATAATCCTCCCTCCACCACATACCTGCTGTATGACCTTGTGCAGGACACTTAACTTGATGTCTATTTCCACATCTGCAAAATGGGGTTATAATAGCTTTTTTCCCTACTACTCAACTGTAAGTCTATCTTTAATCTACCCCAGCACTTAGTATAATGCTTGGAACATAGTAAGTGCTTAACATACACATATTATTATTATGCAGGCATAGAGAACTGAACAAAAATATTAGCTGCCGGTATAAACAAGCTAGGACTTTCATAAAAGCACACGCACATACATACACATACGTGCACAACTACTTTAAAAGATATTGCAAATACAATTAGAATTGAATTATACTTTAACAAAATGCTAATTTTATCCCAGTTATTTGGTTATTTTTGGAAAAATCACATGATTAATTTGCTACAGTGATTTTGTCCTTTTGAAGAATACACATGGAATGATTGTTATGCAACAAATATTAACAATTGATTATACTATTAAGCATGAAACAATATAGAAATTAATTGCAAACACTTGTGACAAATAGAAGTAAAATCAACATTTAAATTACGAACTTGCAATCTAATTAGGAAAGTAAGTTTTTTTCTATATCAACTATACATCAATGATTTTGAACTCCTGCTCAGCTCTAAATGAGAGAAATGAGATTCTAAAACAATATTCCCATTTTATTATTAACAAGTCTTTAAACAGGGAAAGCAACGATTAGATTGTTTCTCCAATTTTCTCTAGTATCAACCCTTTTAAAGTTTTCAAAGGAGAGGGATAACAATTTTGCATCACTTGGAAATGCACTTGAGAAAATTAGCCTTTTGTATTTTGTCTGAACATAGAACATTAAAAATAGAATTTCATCTAATTTATCACCTCATTACGTTTCAGCAATCTGATTGAATCCTATCATATTTCAAACACCTCCAGTAATGATACTGCAAACAGAAGAGCCTAATTCAAAAGGGAGTTGATAAAAATCTCAATTCCACCGCCAGCACAAAAATGATGTGTCCTCTTAAACCATAATCGACATGACTTCATAATAGAATCCAAAAGAAGATTGAATTAATATTCAATTATACTGTGGGCTTTTGTAATTAATTTGATCAAAGTATCTTGAATATTACATATTTCTAGGTAGATGTCTCCCCAGGAAAAATCATTACTGAAATGAAGACAAAAGTAACATATCCTCTGCTTTTCCACCTTTGGTCATTGAATATAAAAATAGAACAAACTACCCATTAGATGACTCCTTCTGTTGCCAATATTTTAAAATCCACATTTGTTTTAGAGACAATGACGTCTTTTTACCACATATATGTTGTGTTCAGTCCATTCTCTTTATAACTATGCTGCATTCAACCTTATAAGCGTGGAATTGTTCACATCTATTTAAAATTATCTATATATTTACATGTATAAATACAAATCAGGGCTCTATTAAATTTCTTGAAAGAGTTGGCCTGGATTTCTGATTTTCATTTTGAAATGTCATGATCTCACCTGCTTTGGGCCCTTTCGGTCACTAAAATTGGGGTGGTTGGGTAAATGCATCAATTCTTCCTATTCAAATTATAATTGTGATATTGAAAATTAAGAAATAAACACAACTATTAATTTACAGCTGGTATACATGTCACTGAAGCAAGGCAACAATATAAGGGAAAATTTCAGGGTGCTGGTAAAATCTGTCTCATGTGAGTCACCATTTCACTTCACTGTAAATGAAAACATTATTTCAATAAAATGTCTTAAATATATCTGATAATCATACATGATGTTCTTCACATTCTATGGGGTATTAATAATGAAGATCTTTTTAGGGTATTTGTTAAGCACTTAATAAGTTCCAGGCATGGTACTAAGCATTAAGGAAGGTACAAGCTAATGAGGTTGGACATAGTCCCTGTCCCTCAAAGGGCTCACAATATTAGTCCCAATTTTACAGATGAGAAACTGAGACATAGAGAAGTTAAGTGACATGCCCAAGGTCATGCAGCAAATCTATGGTGGAGCCAGCATTAAAACCCAGTCCTTGTGACTCTTGGGCTAATGGTCTGTACACTAGGCCATGATGCTTCTTTATTAAGCACTGTGCTACGTGTTGGTGTAAATACAAGATAATCATATCAGCCAACCAATCAGTGATATATACTGAGCAATTACTGGGTATTAAGCACCATACTTAGAAGAGAACAATATAGTGGAGTTGATAAATGCATTTCCTGCCTACAAGGAGTTTACAGTCTTGATAGTGGAGTTTACCATCTACTCCCCAGGTCATTCTTTGCTCCTCCCAAGTTCATCTCCTTGTTGCATTCATTCTTCTCTTGCCCTCCTCTGAGTCCTACTTCACTATGTCTCCAGAACCTAAAACTTCCTTTTCCCAAACCTCTGTGGAACCTCAGCCCTTCCCAGTGTCAAAGGCTTCCTAAAATCCAACCTCCTCCAACTAGCTTTTCCCAGTTGTCACCACTTCAAATCCTACCAAAACTTCAGCTGCCTTTTGCAATTATTTATGCCACCCTCAGCCCAAGCACAAATCCATATTTAATTGAGCATTCAATTATATTTATGTGATTCCTTAATTTATGATATTTTTAATCTCTGCTCTCCAATTAGATTGCAAACTAGTCCTGGCTCCACCACTTGTCTGCTCTGTGACCTTGGACAAGCCACTTCTTAACTTCTCTTAAGTTAGCTCATCTGTAAAATGAGGATTAAGACTGGCAGCCCCACGTAGGACAACCTGAATACCTTGTATTTACCCCAGTGCTTAGAATAGTGCTTAGTATATACGAAGTGCTTAACAAATACCATCATTATTATTATTATTATTAGAATGTTTGTGCCTGTTGCTATGCTTTCCCAAGTGATTCCTGGAGTCCATTGCAATCAACAGATACACTGTCAGGACTTGTAGACCAAGCTTGCTTTTCCAGGAGACCACAATCTAGAGGGGCAGGAGGAAGGAAGGAAAGAAATACAGACAGAGGGAAAGAATAACTAGTTGTGGACAGTAACTAGAGTTTTAGTTCACTGTGGCCAGGAAACATGTTAACCAACTCTGTCTTAATGCACTTTCCCAAGCACTTAGTACAGTGCTCTGCACATGGTAAGTACTCAATACATACCATTGATTGCTGGATTAGCTGATTCAGTGATTAACGGCATTACAAAAATAGCAGCACATTATGACTGAGCAAGTTTAGGCTTTTCTCCATTTCTAACAGGATGGCCACAGTCAAAGGTTCATAACTGCCCCAATATTTTAACTTTACCCAAGCTTTTTCATCTATGCTTTACTCATGTAGGGGTGAGCCTCCTACCTGGTGATAGAGAGCAGAAAGGAAGAGGCCACCCCAGTTGACCAGATGTGTCCTCCACATCACCCAGAATCCATGGAGAAATGGGGGATCTAAGTCTTCTGGCCAGGATTATCTTTTCTCATCCTCCAGGGGTAAGCAGTCTGAGAAGAAATTTTTCAGTTCCACCCATAAAATAAGCTCCTTGTGGGCAAGGATCAGATTTGCCAATTCTGCTGCGTTGTATTATCTTCCAAGTGCTTTGGACAGTGCTCTGTATAGTTAGAGTCCAATAAATGTCAATGATTAATTATATGCTCTTTAAACTGTACTTTACTTCGAGACAGAGCCATCTTCATGACCTACAGCAACAGGAAAGTGACTCCCTTAGCCTTAATTTACCTTTCTAATTGTTTGTAGTGTTTTACCTTCTTTTCCCTCTTCCTTCATAGACTGTGAGGCCCCTGGATCTCAGGGATCCTATCTAATTAATAATAATAATAATAATAATAATGATAATGTTGGTATTTGTTAAGCACTTACTATGTGCCAAGTACTGTTCTAAGCACTGGGAGAGATACAAGGTAATCAGGTTGTCCCAGGTGGGGCTCACGGTCTTCATCCCCATTTTACAGAGGAGGTAACTGAGGCACAAAGAAGTTAAGTGACTTGCCCAAAGTCACACAGCTGTCAAGTGGTGGAAGACAAACTTTACACTAAGTATGAATTCTAAAGGTAGCAAGGTTTGACAGATGAGTTCACTGAGGCACAGAGAAGTTAAGTGACTTACCCAAGGTCACACAGCTGACAAGTGGAGGAGCCGGGATTAAAACCCACGACCTCTGACTCCCAAGCCTGGGCTCCTTCCAGGTTGCTTCTCATAACTTCCATTGTCATTTAACCCAGTATTTAGTCTAGGGCAGGCACACATTAGGCACTCAATAAATATTATTGAATGGATGGATGAATCTGGGCAGCTCTAGTGCTCCCTTTACTCTAAGTTTTCCCGGAAAAGATGAAGAAAATCCCCAAAATTTAGACACTTAAAATTTTAGATAAAATATCAATTAATGGTATTTATTGAGCTCTTACTGTGTGCAGATCACTGCACGAAGCACTTAAGAGAATACAATACAACAGAGTTGTTAGACACATTCTTTGCCCCCAGGAACTTACAGTCTAGAGAATATGATAAAATATGATAAAACAGAGAATATGATTTAAAACATCAATGATTTTAGGAATGGTCTGTTTCTTTTTGAACTAGTTGTTTATCCTTACATCATCTATTCCCAATCCTTCGACAGTATTTACTGAACTCTTTCTGTGTTTACTGTACTAACTGCTTAGGTGAGTTCAGTAGTATCAGTAAAGTACTAAGCAATTAATACAGTACTCTGCTGAATAAATACAATTGAATGAACCAAACTGGTAGACACGATCCCCATCCCCAAGGAATTTATTGGGTAAATTGAGGAAATTAATTTTTTTAATCCCTTAATAAACCAAAATTTGTTTTATCTGTAAAAGGACTAAGGGTTTACTTATCCATTTTTCTTATGTAATTTTGTTGGTTTTGCCTTTTGCTGTGACTCTAACACAAAAATGCCAAATTGTACATTCCAAATGCTTAGTCCAGTGCTCTGCACATAGTAAGTGCTCAATAAATGCTATTGAATGAATGAAATGCTTGTTCTTTTGGGTATACTTGATCCTGCCTCAAGTATACCTCCCTCTCCCCTGCCAAAAGTAAGCTCATTTTCATGTACTTTCACAAGCATTTAGGACAGTGCTCTGCACACAGTAAGCACTCAATAAATATGATTGAATGAGTGAATGAATATAGATACATTATTCTGCTTAATTATCCTACAGGTCTCAGATCCTGATTTGTTTTATATTTTAAATCGATATGCAAGCTTCTTCCTATAAAAGTGAATGCATTAATAAAATTTACACCTTCACTTGCGCCTATGGGGCAGCCAGGAGAGTGGATTAGGATTAAGCTCCCGCTAGCCTCTGAATGCTTAACTATCTCCAGGTACACAAAGAACTTCATAGGTAGAGGGCATACAAGATCAGAAGCAGGGGAAATGGACTTAAGTAGTATCAAGAGAGATTTAGTTGAGACAGAAAAATCTTCTTCACCATAAGGTTTTCTAAAAAGAATAATTTATTAAATAGGGAGACCCCTAGTTGACTTTAAGAATAAAATAAGCATCTGCCTTGGCTGACATTTCTAACCCTGCCTGGAGTTACGGGTTTGGATGAACTCACCTCTGGTGTGCTGATTTAACTTTAGTCATTGAACATGGCTGGGGGATCATTTGTAAGTAGGCTGCATAGAGGCTAAAGTATATTTCTTCATAAATATTCTAGGGCCTATGTATTTGGGTTTGGATTTTTGATATTTAAGAAACCCTTTCTGGAGAAATGAATCTTTCAAATAAAAAAACAAGGGATTTTTTTGCCTTGAGTCAGCCAAGCAAATTACCAAATATTCACATGCTTAGGGCAGGAAAGGTATTAAAAAAAATCAGATGCTTGGTTCCTTGAAGGCTTTTAACAAGCTCTGACTCACATATTCAGTTTCCTGATATTCTCTAGGCACCCTCTCTTTTTTGGCCACACCACTTGTCTGATGTGTGATCTTGGGAAGTCACTTAACTTCTCTGGCCCTCAGTTACTCCATCTTTAAAATGGGGATTGAGACTGTGAACTTCATGTACGATAGGGACTGTGTCCAACCCAATTTGCTTCTATCTACCCAGTGCTTAGTACAGTGTTTCACACATAGTAAGCACTTAATACCATAATAATAAACATTTTATTATTACTTGTCAAGAGATGAATTGTTCCTCCCCCAGTATGTTCTGAAGTTTCACTAACAATAAAGTCAGTACATGGCAAAGCTTTTAGTACAGTGCTCTGCACACACTAAGGCCTCAATAAATAACACTAATTGATATACATATATAACAATAATAATAATAATGGTATTTGTTAAGTGCTATATGCCAAGCACTATTCTAAGCACTGGGGTAGATGCAAGGTAATCAGATTGTCTCATGTGGGGCTCACAGTCTTAATCCCCATTTTACAGATGAGGTAATTTAGGCACAGAGAAGTTAAGTGTCTTGCCCAAGATCACACAGCAAACAAGTAGCAGAGTATGGATTAGAATGTGCATCCTCTGACTCCCAAGCCTATGCTCTTTTCACTAAGCCATGCAGTATCAAATGTCATAGTGATTTTATGGACATATTTTCTCCAGAATGTCCAATCTTCTCTCATGATCCATAACTTCCTAATGGTTTTTCCATTATTGTAGCTATAGTTTCTATAGCACATCATGACCTAAAGTTCACAAGTGGCTGAAAGTTTGATTTCTGGAAAATGAAGACACATGCAAGGAGCTTGGCAACATTATTGAAGCAGCTCAAGGCAGGGAACCCTTTGTGCCTCTCACAGTGGCATTAATTATTCAGTTTCTAATCACTGTGGTAAGTGGTTGGATAGCAAGGCTAATCTGAGGCAAAAATATGAAGGCCAAACCAATACAAGGACTTTAATGCACCTTTGAAGAGTGGATATGGGCTCTCATAATATTATTAGTAATAATAAGTATGGTATTTGTTACTGTGTGCCAAACACTGTTCTATGACAGTATAGTAATAATAAGAATACTATTTCTAATAATGATAATAAAAATAGTATTTGTTTAAAGTGCATGCTATGTGCCAAGCACTATACGAAGTACTGGGAGATATATAAGATAATAAGATTGGATACAGAACCTGTCCCTAATGGTGATTATAGTCTAAGTAGGCATTGGAGAGTGGAAATGGCTCCATCCTTATCACAGATGAAAAGAGAAGACCACTGTAAGTCTGCCTGTGTTCTCCATTAAATTGTATAAGCTATTTGAGGCCAAAGAACGAATGTCTTGCTTCTGATATAGTCCCCCAGGCGCTCAGTGTCACTGTGGTAAATGACACATTTATACATTTATACAATGTTCATAGGTCAAACATTTTTGATAACATAAATATAACTGGGTCTGACCTACAATGACTTCACAGTATCAGAATTAGGGCCTTGTCATCACCTTTCCTCATCACCAAGAGTGTAAAGCAGGGCTGCGTCCTAAATCCAATCATGTTAAATTCATTTACATAGTCATACTTAAGGATGAACAGGGATCTGGATGCAGTTACTTAATAAATTCTCAATCTCTAGAGAAACCCTTTCAACTCAATAGCCTGGGTGTGTCACCAAAATACCCTGAACCTTTCATAGATGAATTTCTAATGATGATTATGGCATTTGTTAAGTGCTTATTATGTGCCAAGCACTGTCCTAAGTACTGGGGTAGGTGAAAGATAACCAGGTTTCACATGGAGCTTACAGTCTAAGTAGAGGGAAACAGGTTTTGAATTCCCATTTTGCAGATGAGGCATGGAGAAGTTAAGTGACTTACCCAAGGGTATGCAGCAGAAAAGTGATAAAGCTGAGATGAGAAGCCAAATCCCCTCACTCCCAGATCTGTATTCTTTCCACTAGACAAGGCTGCTTCTCTGATAATCACACTGATAACTGTGCTCTGGAAGCCCAAATCCCAAAATATGTGCATATGGTTATTAACCATGTCTTCAAATCAGCCAAGCTGTGAAGAATGATAATAAGTTTGAAGATTCAAGAGTAATACATCTGGCAAATGTGATAAGTAACCCAGATTCTATATCAGTGACCAAGACTTGAATGCAGTCACTGAACTTTGCTACCTAAGTGGCACATTGTCCATTGACACTCATCTCGACTCTCTCGCCCCCCTTTCCCTCTGCCGCTCTCGCTCCACTAACCCACAGCCCTGGATCACCTCCTCTGTCCGCCTCCTACGCTCCTATGCTCGAGCTGCTGAGCGCTGCTGGCGAAAGTCCAAGCACCAAGCCGACCTCACACACTTCAAATTTATCCTTTCCTGCCTTAACTCTGCCCTCTCCTCCGCCAGGCAAAACTTCTTCTCCTCCCTCATCGACACCCATGCCCGTCACCCCCACCGATTGTTCCGGACCTTTAACTCTCTCCTTAGGCCCCCTGTTCCTCCCCCTCCCCCATCTCTCACCCCCAATGATCTGGCCACCTATTTCCTCACGAAAATCAACACAATCAGGTCTGAGCTCCCCAAAGTCACCCCTCCGCCTCTCCCCTCCCCCCCACCAACCCTCTCCCCTACTTTCCCATCCTTTCCTGCAGTATCCTCAGAGGAGATCTCCTCCCTCCTCGCAAGTGCCACCCCCTCCACCTGCGCCTCGGACCCCATTCCCTCTCACCTTATTAAAACCATCGCCCCTGCCCTCCTCCCTTCCTTAACTTCTATTTTTAACCACTCAATCTCCAATGGCTCCTTCCCCTCTGCCTTCAAACATGCCCACGTCTCCCCCATCCTAAAAAAACCCGCTCTTGACCCCACTTCCCCCTCCAGTTATCGCCCTATCTCCCTACTACCCTTCCTTTCCAAAATCCTAGAACGAGTCGTCTACAGTCGCTGCTTAGAATTCCTTAACTCCCATTCTCTCCTAGACCCCCTCCAATCTGGCTTCCGTCCCCTCCACTCTACCGAGACTGCTCTCTCTAAGGTCACCCATGACCTCCTTCTTGCCAAATCCAATGGCTCCTACTCCATTCTAATCCTCCTTGACCTCTCTGCTGCCTTTGACACTGTCGACCATCCCCTCCTCCTCCATACCTTATCTCAGCTTGGCTTCACGAACTCTGTCCTCTCCTGGTTCTCCTCTTACCTCTCTGGCCGGTCATTCTCGGTCTCCTTCGCTGGAGCCTCCTCCCCCTCCCATCCTTTAACTGTTGGAGTTCCTCAAGGGTCAGTTCTTGGCCCTCTTCTGTTCTCCATTTACACTCACTCCCTCGGTGAACTCATTCGCTCTCATGGCTTTGACTACCATCTCTACGCAGATGACACGCAGATCTACATCTCCGCCCCTGTCCTCTCCCCCTCCCTTCAGGCTCGCATCTCCTCCTGCCTCCGGGACGTCTCCACCTGGATGTCGGCCCGCCACCTAAAACTCAACATGAGCAAGACTGAGCTCCTCATCTTCCCTCCCAAACCTGGTCCTCTCCCAGACTTCTCTATCACCGTGGATGGCATGACCATCCTTCCCATCTCTCGGGCCGGCAATCTCGGTGTCATCCTTGACTCGTCCCTCTCGTTCACCCCACACATCCTATCCGTTACCAAGACCTGCCGGTTTCACCTTTACGATATCGCCAAGATCCGCCCTTTCCTCTCTACCCAAACGGCTACCTTACTGCTACGGGCTCTCGTTATATCCCGGCTAGACTACTGTGTCAGCCTTCTCTCTGACCTCCCTTCTTCCTCTCTCGCCCCGCTGCAGTCTATTCTTCACTCCGCTGCCCGGCTCATCTTCTTGCAGAAACGATCTGGGCATGTCACTCCCCTTCTTAAACAACTCCCCTTATCAACCTCCGCTCCAAACAAAAACTCCTCACTCTAGGCTTCAAGGCTCTACATCACCTTGCCCCTTCCTACCTCTCCTCCCTTCTCTCTTTCTACCACCCACCCCGCACGCTCCGCTCCTCTGCCGCCTACCTCCTCACCGTCCCTCGGTCTCGCCTATCCCGCCGTTGACCCCTGGGCCACGTCCTCCCACGGTCCTGGAACGCCCTCCCTCCTCACCTCTGCCAAACTGATTCTCTTCCCCTCTTCAAAACCCTACTTAAAACTCACCTCCTCCAAGAGGCCTTCCCAGACTGAGCTCCTCTTCTCCCTCTACTCCCTCTACCACCCCTGCTTCACCTCTCCGCAGCTTAACCCTCTTTTCCCCCCATTTCCCTCTCCTCCTCCACCTCTCCCTTCCCATCCCCACAGCACTGTACCCGTCCGCTCAACTGTATATATTTTCATTACCCTATTAATTTTGTTAATGAAATGTACATCGCCTTGATTCTATTTAGTTGCCATTGTTTTTACGAGATGTTCTTCCCCTTGACTCTATTTATTGACATTGTTCTTGTCTGTCTGTCTCCCCCGATTAGACTGTAAGCCCGTCAAATGGTAGGGACTGTCTCTATCTGTTGCCGACTTGTTCATTCTAAGCGCTTAGTACAGTGCTCTGCACATAGTAAGCGCTCAATAAATACTATTGAATGAATGAAAAGAAGCAGAGTGGGTCCTTTTATTGTCTCATAGATAGACTATGAGGCCTAGATGGCATCAAGATTCTGATGACTGAAGTAGTGTCAAGCATTTTTTGTGGTTTGGAAGCCTGAAAAAAACCCATTCAGCTTCTCCAGTAGTTCCTCTTGTTATTTGCTATTAAGGGTAGGGCAGGAATATGAATAATTCTCCCCCTTCTAGACTGTAAGCATGTTGTGGACAGGGATTGTCTCTCTATTGCTGAATTGTACTTTCCAAGTGCAGTGCTCTGCACAAAGTAAGCGCTCAATAAATTTGATTGAATGAATGAATGAGGACTCTGAACCTATTCTGAAGATCAGCTTGGGAAGCAGCACGGCATAGCGGATAAAGCATGGGCTTGGGAGTCCGAAGGTCATGGGTTCTAATCCCAGATCCACTACCTTTCTGCTGTGTGACCTTGGGCAAATCACTTCACTTCTCTGGTCCTCAGTTACTACATCTGTAAAATGGGGATTGAGACTGTGAGCCCCACATGGGACAGGGACTATGTGTAACCCAATTTGCTTGTATCTACTCTAGAGCTTAGTACAACCTGGCACACAGTAAGCACTTAACAAATACTAGAAATATTATTAGCTTTGAAGCATTGAAACCACTCTCTCCACTGAACTCAGTTCCCTCACTCCCCTATTCCTCAGTTGATCTGCACCATTACAACCCTGGATCACCTCCACAGAATGTGTCCTCTGTTCTTAAACTAAACTGTAAGCTTTTTGTGGGCAGGGAATGTCTGTTTATTGTTGTATTATACTGTCCCAAGCACTTAGTACAGTGCTCTGCACACAGAAAGCACTCAGTACATATGATTGAAAGAATGAATGAAACTGCAGAGTGCTGCAGGGGAATCCAGGCACCCCGCTGCCCTCATCCATCTGAATCTCATCCTAACCTGCCCTAACTCTGCCGTCTACTCTGCCCAGTAACAATAGTTCTCCATTACCTGCATGAGAAACAGAAGCAATGTGGCTCAGTGGAAGAGCCCGGTTTTAGGAGTCAGAGGTCATGGGTTCTAATCCCTGCTCCTCCACCTGTCAGCTGTGTGACTTTGGGCAAGTCATTTCACTTCTCACTGTCTCAGTTACCTCATCTGTAAAATGGGGATGAAGATTGTGCGCCTCACGTAGGACAACCTGAATACCCTGTATCTATCCCAGCGCTTAGAACAGTGCTCAACACATAGCACTTAACAAATACCAAAATTATTATTATTATTATGACCCACTACCTGCTCTAGCTATTTCAGACTTTTAATTCCCTTTTCAAACCCTGTGTTCTCTGCACCCCTCATCTCTTGCCCCTAATGACCCTGTCCTGTACTTCATTGATTAAATTTAATATATTAGACACAGTTTCCCTAAATTTTCCCCTGCTCCTCTCAGGTCACCTTCTTGTCATGCTACTTTTTTGACTCTCCTATCCTTCCCAGAATTATCTCAAGAAGAGATTCATTCAATATTTATTGAGAGCTTACTATGTGTAGAGCACTGTACTAAGCGCTTGGAATGTACAATTCGGCAACAGAAAGATGTCCTACCTCCTTTCAAATTGTACTCCGCTCCACCTGTACCTCTGATCCATCTCTTCACATCTTATTAAAACCCTTTTCCCTTACCTTCTTACTTCCCTCTTACTTTCTAGTGGCTTTCCTTACAGCTTTCAAACGTGTCCACGTATCCCTTAACCAAAAACAATCCCTCCCTTGCACATTTTCATTCATTCACTCATTCATTAAATTGCATTTATTGAGCACTCTGCTTACTTTGTGTAGAGTACTCTACTAAGTGCTTGGGAGAATACAATGCAACACTTACCAGACACATTCCCTGCCCACAATGAGATTACAGTCTAGATCCTTCCCGCAATTACCCTATGCATTAGTTAGGCACTCAGATCTGTATCCATTAGCACTTGATAGTCACTTGCTCTTAGCCCCATAACACTTATTTACATTACACTCTGCCATTTCCCCTCTACATAATATTTTTTAAGATCTGTTTTCCCTTCCCAACTGTAAGCTCCACGAGGACAGGGAATGTATCAACAAACTCTAATAGATTGTACTTGAGAATCAGTGTGGGTCAGTGGAAAGAGCACGGGCTTGGGAGTCAGAGATCATGGGTTCGAATCCCAGCTCTGCCACTTGTCAGCTGTGTGACTGTGGGCAAGTCACTTCACTTCTCTGTGCCTCAGTTACCTCATATGTAAAATGGGGATTAAGATGTGAGCCTCATGTGGGACAACCTGATTAGCCTGTATCTCCCCTGATTAACCTGTATCTACCCCAGCGCTTAGAAGAGTGCTCTGCACATAGTAAGTGCTTAACAAATACCAACATTATTATTATTATTACTTTTCCAAGCACTAAGTACAGTGTTCTGCTCATTGAAAGTGTTCAATACGTACCACTGGTTGACTGATTGATGACATAACACTTTTCTGTGTTCAATATTTGAGGATAACAGACAACAATAAGGAACCCCACCAACTGCTTTATAGTGAGCTGAAATGAGATAACTGCAAACATGGTGGATAGAAATATATTTTTAAAAAACAAACAAACCTTCAAATGAGGGCCACAGCAGTGTATAGCGGAAGAGAGAGCGGGCTAACATGCAGCAACTAGAAATAGAGCAGATTGTGAACTCCTTTAAGAAAAAAAAAAACATAAAAAGGTGTCAGGCTTTGTGGGAAACAAATCCAACAGTGCAGCCAAGGGCAATCTTGAAATGCACACAATGACTAAGAGATTGACAGTCATCCACTTATCTTGGCATAACCACATACTTACTGCTTAAACCTCCATTAGTTGAGTCATCTTTGCATCTGAAAAGAACCTTGTACCCACTTGGATTTGCACTCACATTGTCTCATAGTTCTTTCTTTCATTCTTAGAGCTTCCTAACATTACTTTTTTCTTTTTTTTCAGGGGATTTGTATTTCACTGGGACAGATTTGTGTTTGCTCTTTGTCATGAGATAAGGGGATCAGTTAGAGGGAGTGGGAAGGATGGCGTGTATAAAAGATTTCTCTAAGTGTGTTCTAGCAAATGCAAAGTCTTCAGGAGCACAAATAGTACTGTTTTGAAGGCTGATGTTGTAAAACTTAAACCCCATTAGGTAGTCACAGTATTCCGTAGCACTGCATGTACTTCTGGGTGAGACTGAATACTTTTTCTTCATTTTACTCAAAGTGAAATGAGAATATTCAAGTATTAATCAACTAATAAATTTATGAATGAAATTAATCTATTGCCAGACACAATGAAAAGAGAACCATACTTTCAACATTGGAGACAGCACTAATAGGATAATGGTTTAAGAAAGATGTTCTTAAGAATAGTAACAATCTTTTGAGAAGACCTGATTACTCTGGATGCAATGCTTGACATATAGAAGGATATTCCAAAATAATTTTCATAATATCCTATCAACTTGAGCTTCCCCCTAGTAAATTTTTAGCTTGATGGTTGTTTTCGATAGTATCATCAACAAAAGTGTTCTCAGTCTCCATTGTTAGCATTTGTTTAGTGCTGACTCTACAGAACACTATACTAGATATTTACAATCATATCTGCATATGATGCTGTACTAACTTAGTACAAAGAGAAATAAACAGTCTGGCCTCTGATTTCTAAGAGTTTACAAATTTTGATAACAAGATTAGGGCCACAGGCCAAAACCATTAATGAATAGCATTTATTGAGCACCTACTGTGTGCAAAATACTACATGAAACATTTGAGAGAGTAAATAGAATTAAAAGGCACAGACCTTGCCCTAGAGGAGCTTGCAATCTAATGGAAAGACCAGAAGAACCTAATTATTTACAGTTAGAAGGGGATGGAAAAATAATAAAAACACAACTAGTAATAGCAAGTATATGGAATGATGAATAGATGAATAGAGGAGTGTGTAAATCTATATACATACATGCTAATTTTGGCTGTCAGGTTGATGTAGCCTGGGTCATGGAATTTAAGTATGTGTAGAAAGACAATTAGACATTAAAATAGATCTATTAAGAAAGTGTCATACATTTAGGAGAATAGCTAAAATATACTTTTTTTCTTGGTACAGTAGTCTGCATCTTTACAAAGTAAGAAATTGTTTAAAGAGTCAGTGTCAATTTTTTTAAATGATATGTTTTATTCATGTTCTTGTAGATTTAGTTTTCTCAAGCTAGATTTACTTTTTGCTTTGCATAGCATTATTTGAGATGGCAGTTATGAAGTAGAAAAATTCAGTAAAGGAGTTTAGCTCTGGAATTTAACAATTTATTGAGCACTTACTGTTTACAGAACACCATACTAAGTCCTTGGGAGAGTAGACTACAATAGACACAATCCCTGCCACGAAAGAGATTACAGTTTGTAGGGGAGACAGAACATTAAAATAAATTACACATATGGGAAGTGGCAGAGTATAAGGATACGTGCATGAGGATTGCAAAAGTATCCAAGTTCACACTGAGGCAGTGTGCCTCAGTGGAAAGAGCCCGGGCTTGGGAGTCAGAGGTCATGGGTTCTAATCCCCGCTCTGCCACTTGCCAGCAGGGTGACTTTGGGCAAGTCACAACTTCTCTGTGCCTCAGTTACCTCATCTGTCAAATGGGGATGAAGACTGTGAGCCCCATGTGCGACAACTTGATCACCTTGTATCCTCCCCAGTGCTTAGAACAGTGCTTGGCACATAGTAAGTGTTTAACAAATGCCATCATTATTATTATCTAGTGGAAAGAGGACTCTGGGAGCCAGGCAATCTGGGCTCTTAATCAATTGTATTTAATCTAACACCTTTTGTGTATGCAGAACACTGTATCAAATTCAAATGCTTGAGAAAGCACAAAAGAATTAAAAGTCACAGCCCTGCCTTCAAGAAGCTCACAAATACGCGCGGGGGGGGGGGGGGGGTGGATATGGGGATGGAGAGGAAGTGGGGGAGGTTCTAAACTCACCTCTGCCATCAGGTACATAGGTCTGCGTCAGGGTTGTGATTTGCATAAAACACTTTTGTTAGGATATCGGATTTGTCTGGGCATCCTGTGAGTTCTACCAATCCCTAGTAGAAGGGACTGAATTAGGACCCAACATGGTGCCGCCTTCCCCAGCCAGTAGTACCACCCAATCTGAGGCCCGCCGGCCTGACGCTTACCTCTCGTGCACATCCGTGCAGCTGAGATGCAAGTGCAGGTGGGGCCTCCCTGGGCTGAACCATGGCCATAGCACAGGAATGGTAGAGGGAGTGCCCTGGTCCTAGATTGCTGCTGGCCCTGGGGAATTTATTTTTTGTCAGTGTTTGAAAATGAATAGAAAACACTATAGGGTTAGAGCCAGAGGGGGCAGGATGGGGAGAGGGACTGCGGGTCCTTTCTTGCTTTCCCTCCTCCAGCTGCCACTCCAGATGCCCCCTTAATGAGTGGGGAGACAAATCCTCCCTAGGAGCTGGGACAAAGTTACTTTAGGTTGTGCTGCTTTTCTACTTGGAGGGAAAGGAGAAGAAAGGATTCTCTGCTCCAGCAGCCACTCCAGAGCCTGCACTGACAGTCAGACAATCATATTTATTGAGTACTTACTGTGTGCAGAGCATTGCCTAAGCACTTGGGAGAATACACTATAACAGAATTAGTAGGCATGTTCCCTGCCCACAATGAGCTTACAGTTTAGAGAGTGAGACAGACATTCATAAAATAATAATGTTGGTATTTGTTAAGCGCTTACTATGTGCAGAGCACTGTTCTAAGCACTGGGGTAGATACAGTGTAATCAGGTTGTCACACGTGAGGCTCACAGTCATCATCCCCATTTTACGGATGAGGTAACTGATGCACAGAGAAGTTAAGTGACTTGCCCACAGTCACACAGCTGACAAGCGGCAAAGCTGGGATTTGAACCCATGACCTCTGACTCCCAAGCCTGTGCTCTTTCCACCGAGCTACGCTGAATTATGGATAACTGGGGAGATGAGCCTCGGTCCCTACTTCCTCTGCCAGAGTGGCCTCTTTGTCCACTGGTTCTCCCCTTATGAATGTAGCCCTTTCACCCAAATGGCCCCTTTTCCTCCTCTGTCCTCTGGAGGTTAGCTCCAGGGACAGGGAGGTGCAGCAGGAAACCAAGGAAAGACCTGCTTTGGTTTCAGAGAAGAAACAGTATGGTGTACTGGTTAGACCCCAGGTCTTGGAGGCTGAAGGACATGGGTTCTAATCCCGGCTCTGCCACATGTCTGCTGTGTGACCTTAGGAAAGTTACTTCACTTCTCTGGGGCTCGGTTACCTCACTTGTAACATGTGAATTAAGAGTGTAAGCTCCACTGGAGACAGGGGTATCTACCCCAGTGCTTAGAACAGTGCTTGGCACATGGTAAGTGCTTAGTAAGTGCCATAATAATTATTATTAGGAATATGTACACATGAATGTGCCCCATGAACAGTCCACTCCCAAGAGTACAGACCCTCACCAATCCTTATGCCTGAAATTGGCCTGAAGCCCTTACTCTTGCTGAGCACCACAGAAAGTCCTGCCTCTCTCTTTCCAAGTGCCAACCCCGGTGAGAAAATAGGTCAATCTAGTAATTCAAACTGTGATGACAACTCATCCGTAGCTTCTCTAAACTATTCATTTATCAGATCATCTTGAAGGATGTTGTACGACTAATAGATAGTAGTGCACAATGTATCCAATCATCATGGAACCATGTTACACATGGGCATAGCATCTCAGCTTCGTTGTGCATAAGTTTATTTTAAAACTGGAAAAATTACCTACCTTACAGAGATTTTGGAGGGTAAAATTAGATAACTCATGTGAAAGCACTTTCGACATATAAAATGTCCTCTGCACTCTCCTCTGTCTGGCAAAACTATTTCTGCTCCCTTATTGCCAGTTGTTCTGGACATTTAACTCCCTCTTCAGGCCTCCTGTCCCTTGGCCATCTACTTTACTAAGAAAATTAACACCATCAAGGTGTGAGTTCCCTAAAATTGCCCCTGCCCCTCTGCAGGCCCTAACTCTTTTCAGCCCCCTTCATCAACTTTCCCATCCTTCCCAGCAGTATCTCCAGAGAAGATCCCCTGCCTCTCAATTGCCGCCCCCTCCACATGCCCATCAGAACACATTCCTTCACACTTTATAAAAACTTTCTCCCACTCCCTTCTTCCCTCTCTAAAAGTATTCACTCTGCAGTGATTTCTTTGCCAGTGCCTTCAACTGTGTCCATGTCTCCCATATCCTAAAAAACCCTCCCTTGACTTCACTGTTTGCTCTAGTTATCACCCCTTCTTCCTCCTACCATTTTTTTCCATACACCTTTAGTGAGTCATTTAAGCCCACTGTCTCAAATTCCTTTCCTCCAATTCTCTCCTGGAGTCTCTCCAATCTGGCTTCTATTCCCTTCACTCCAAAGAAACCGCCTCTCAAAGGTCACCAATGATCTCCTTCTTGCCCAATCCAAAGGCCTCTACTTCATTCTAATCCATAATTAGAATCCATCTAATCCATCACTTCACTCCCATCCATACTTCACTCTGCTGCCCGGATCATCTTTCTACAAAAATGTTCAGGACATGTCACTCCCATCCTCAGAAATCTCTAATGGTTGCCTATCCACCTCTTCATCAAACAAAAACACCTCACCACTAGCTTTAAAGCACTCCATCACCTCACTTCTCTCTTTCTACAACCCACCCCTCATACTCTGCTTCTCGGGTGCCTCTGCTTCTCGGGTGCTAACCTTCCCATTGTGCCTCAATATCACCTGTCTCGCCTCTGACCCCTGGCCCATGTCCTGCCTCTGGCCTGGAATGCTCTTCCTCTCAAATTCGACAGACACATACTCTCCACCACTTCAAAGCCTTATTGAAGGCACATCTCCTCCAAGAGGACTTCCCAGCCTAAGTTTCACTTTTCCTCATCTCCCACTTCTTTCTGCATCACCCTAACTTCCTCTTTTAGCTCTCCCCTTCTTGCTCAGCTTTACAGAACCTATGCATATATCTGAAATTTTATTTATTTGTATTGATGTCTCTCTCATTCATTTATTCATTTATTCAATTGTATTTATTGACCACTTACTGTGGGCAGAGCACTGTACTAAGCACCTGGAAAGTACAATTCAGCAACAAATAGAGACAATCCCTACCTAACATCAGACTCACAGTCCAGAAGGGGGAGAAAGACATCAAAACAAGTAGACAGACATCAATACCATCAAAATAGATACATAGAATCATAGATATATACACACCATTAATAAAATGAATAGAGTGATAAATATGTACAAATATGCACAAGTGCCATGGGGAGGGGATGGGGGTAGAACAGAGGGAGGGAGCAGGGGCAGTGGGGAGCGGAGGACGAGCAGAGGGAAAAGAACGGCTCAGTTTGGGAAGGCCTCCTGGAGGAGGAGAGCTCTCAGTAGGGTTTTGAAGAGGGGAAGGGAGTTAGTTTGGTGGATGTGAGGAGGGAGGGCATTCCAGGTCAGAGGCAGGACGTGAGCCAGGGGTCGACAGCAGGACAGGCGAGAACGAGGCACAGTGAGGAGGTTAGCGGCAAAGGAGTGGAAATGTGCAGGGTGGACTGTGGAAGGAGAGAAGGGAGGTAAGGTAGGAGGGGGCAAGGTGATGGGGAGCTTTGAAGCCAATAGTGAGAGTTTTTGCTTCATGCGAAGATTGATAGGCAACCATTGGAGATTTTTGAGGAGGGGAGTGACATGCTCAGAACATTTCTGTAGAAAGATAATCTGGGCAGCGAAATGAAGTATAGACTGAAGCTGGGAGAGACAGGAGGTTGGGAGATCAGAAAGGAGGCTGATGCAATACTCTAGTAGAGATATTATGAGAGACTGTGTCAGCAAGTTAGCAGTTTGGATGGAGAGGAAAGGGTGGATCTTTGTGATGTGAGCTCTAGACTGTGAGCTCATTGTCCACAGGGATTGTCATTGTTTATTGTTGTATTGTTCTTTTCCAAGTGCTTACAACAGTACCCTGCACACAGTAAGCACTTAATAAATACAATTGATTGAATGAATGAATAAAAAGTACTGCTCCGTGCAAGAGTAAGCACTCCATAAATACCACTAACTGCTTCTACAAATTCAAGATATCATTAGCATGCTCTGTGACCTTTATTTTCAAATTACCCCTGTGCAATTCAATCATATAATTTGTCCAGGATCCAGATTGTTTTCACTATTTTGCAGCAACCACCTTTCTGGTTACCATCCTGGAAAATAAAAGTATGAGTAAGCTAGCTAAAATTCTACTGGCAGTTAGTGGAAACATTGACTCCGTTGAGCCGTGGCATCCTAGGAGTTTAGCTTGGCTCAGCTAGTTAGAATGTAATGCATTTGAGTAAGCATTTGTGAAAATCCTCATGAAATAGCCTGTAGTTTAGAATTACCGGTTTGGCAATTTGGGAGCTGATCTTCTGGGCATGTGCCAAGTAAACTGGATAATTGCTCTCACTGCATCTAATGTCTTCGACATGCTCTAAATGCTTGTATTTAAGTTGGAAACACCAAATGGACAGAGGTGGGAATTATTATTACAAAGCGTTGCTGGCAAAGCCAAGAGCAGTCTATTCCACAAGATCGCTCAAGGGATCATTACAGAAGTTGATGACTACCCACCATTCCTTATCAGTATAGAAGCTCTACCCAGTGATCCTGGCTGTGAAGGCATTTAGATTGTTTCTTTCCAGACTGGCAGTTGGGTCATGGGCAGTTGGATCTTTGAGCATTATTATCAGGAAAAGATTAGAGAAATCACCTTATGGAGTCCTAAAACTGAACTTATGTAGTTTACAATTCAGAAAGCAGTACATGAAAGAGAAGGAGGATTAAGGGTTATAAGATCCTTCTGACAAAAGTTTCAACACAGTGAAGTGTTTTTCTTAATACTTGAATATATTTACACCCACAGTATGGACTGGAAAGACCATATTCCTTAATGGTGTGTTTTGAGCATAGCCTTGATTTTCTTTCTGTGCTTATAGTGGACAAAAAAAACCACTACACTTTATGAAATTATAATCTGATAATTATACTTACACAAATAAATTGAAAATAAATAATGCATATTCAGTCCATAGCCTTATTACATACTTTGAATCAAACTGAAACCTACTGAATTCTATTGCCTAGTAATGATATTACATCAGTGTAACTGCTACAGTCAGGTGTACAACAATGAGTGTATTCCTTTTGATAGTTTTCAAGTGTATTTTTTTGGTTCTAGTTATTACTATAGTTCTTCTGTTTTCAAGGAAATAGTTAAAACTCATCACAGCAAATTAGAAATGTCCTTCCTTATGTCTGACCCTTATTTTTAAAATGACTATTTGGGACATTGCAATACATTTTCAGACAGTATAATATGAAAATTATGATGAACTGCATTGAGTAGAGATAAAACATTCCTCTGCAGAGTTCTGATAAGCATTTCTACAACTTAAAAGTTTTTTTTCTCCTTATTTTTGTAATAGGAAAACTCTAATCCACAGATATGAGAGGAAAATAAATAAATGTTTTAATACACTATTTGGTTTTTGCCTTTAGAGAAAAATGAGAAATATATTTTACTAAAAGTGTAATACTCTACCTCTTTGCTCTCTGAAGTTATTGAATAGTCATAGAAATGAATATTTCAATATTCTTTCAATTATATGGGTTTTATTAATAATACTGAACATTTTAGAACAACTTGTGTTCAGCATCTTCTGAAGAAAGAACTGATTCAAGTAAGCTTCATATTTCTAGAATATTTTATTTATAAAATTGTGTTTTGTCTCTGAAATAGTAATAAAACAATCAAAAATTCTTTTAAAAGCACTAAACCTTTTTTGCAGTTTATCATGTATTCTGAGTCTATAAATTAAATGACATCCAGTAACTCAAGCAACTGCTCTAGGATAAGATGGATATATGTGGAATGTTGGGAAATAATAGTAGAAAGACTACTATATGCTATGCAAGAATTCTAATTGATGTGGCCATTTTAAATCAAAGCTGGAGAAACATTTGGGCATCAGAGGTCATTGATGCCCCTAGGAGAATATGGGACAACTCTCAAATGATACCCCTTCACCACACTCATACAATACCTATTGTCTACTTCTCACCCTAACATATTCATCATCATCAGCAGCAGCAGCAGCAGCATCAAGGAGCGAAGTGTGTGAGCTGGGCTGCAGTAGGGGAGTAGTGAGGTGAGGTAGGAGTGGGAAAGGTGGGACAGCTTTAAAGTCAAAGGTGAGGTGTTTCGGTTGATGTGGAGGTGGATGGGCAACCACTGGGGTTTCTTGAGGAGTAGAGAAACATATCCTGAAAGTTTCTGTAGAAAAATGATACGACAGCAGAGTGAAGTATGGACTAGACTGGGGAGAGACAGGAGGCTGGAAGGTCAACAAGAAGGCTGATACAATAATCAACGCAGGATAGGATAAGTGATTGTATTAACAAGGTAAAAGTTTAGATGAAGAAGAAAGGGTGCATTTTAGCAATGTTGTAAAGGTGGAACCAACAGGAATTAGTAATGGATGGAATATGTGGGCTGAATGAGAGAGAGGAGTCAAGGATAACACCTAGGTTATATAGGCTTGTGAGACAGGAAGTACTGTGATGGGAAAGTCAGGGAGAGGACAGGGATTTGGTGGAAAGATAAAGAGTTCAGTTTGAAACATGTTTAGCTTGAGATGACAGGAGGACATCCAAGTAAAGATGTCTTGAAGGCAGGTGGAATGCAAGACTGCAGAGAGGGAGAGAGATCAAGGCTGGAGATGTAGATTTGGGTATCATCTACACAGAGGTGGTAGTTGAAGCCAAGGGAGCGAATGAGTTCTCCAAGGGGATGGGGGAGTGGAGGGGAAGGAAAAGGAAGAATACTATTTATTGAGCTACCACTAGGTATAATGCTTTGTACGCAGCACTTGGGTAATGCAAACAAACAACTGGGCAATGAGTCTGCCTTTCTCAGTTAATTATAGTCCCTATAATTATAAATGCTTCAGAAACTTCTTATGCTTATGAATGCATGCAGTTTGTGTGTGTATGTGTCTGTGTGTTTGGTATTTCTATGTGTAACTCTCAATTTGATCTTGTCTCTCTTGTTATTGAACCATTATTCATGACTCTCATCCTGCCTGGAACTTCCTTCCTCATCATAATCAACAGACCACCACTTTCCCCATCTTCAAAGTCCTATAAATTCAAATCTCTTTCAAAAGGTTTCCCCTGACTAAGCCCTCATATCCCCACCCTATTTGTTCCCCCTTCTGTATCACCTATGCAATTGGTCTACTCCTTAATACCTTTGATATTCATTCACCCACAACCACACAGCACTTATTTATACATATCATTATACTCTGCTGTTTCCCTTAGGTGTAACTTATTTTATTGTCTGTCTCTCCCTCTAGATTCTAATGCTCCATGAAGACAGAGATTGTGTTTATCAACACTATTGTACTGCATTCTCCTAAGCCTTTAGAACAATGTTCTGCACACAATAAACAATCAATAAATTACTGAATGAATACATGATTAATTGAGAACTTTAAACTCAATGGTCATTTTCCATATACAGAATAGTCTCTTTCAGAATGGTATTGTAAGAGTATTTTGAAAACCGGTTTTGATAGCAAAATATATTTGAGTTTATCAGTTTTAATATCATACTAATACCACAATTAATGTAAGAGTATTTTGAAAACCAGCTTTGATAGCAAAATAAATTTGAGTTTATGAGTTTTAATATCATACTAATACCACAATTAATCATAATGCAATGTTGTTCATGGTGTTTTGCTGAACCCCATTTAGTATTTGGTTTGGCAGAAAATATCCTCTACTCACACAGTTGAGATTCCTGTATTACTCTTTTATATCCCCCATCTCTGCAGCCTACAACTTAGAGATTATCCTTGATTTCCCCACCTCTTTCAATGCTTATCTTCAGTCTTTCAGAAAATTGTGTTAGGTTTTCCTACAAAACATTTCCAGAATCTGCTGTTTCCTCTCTATCTCAATGGGTATCAACCTGGTGAAACCACTTATCCTATTCCAGTTTGACGACTGCATTGGGAGCATCCAGTGTCTCCCCACTCCAAACCATATCATATTCTTGTGCTGGATTTAATTTTTAAAACATTCTGTTCACATCCCCTGTATAAAAATCTCCTTTCTGCATTAAACAGAAATCACTGGCTTTTAGGCTAATCATTTATCTCTCTCCCTTCAATTTATCCTTTCTCTTCTCCTGTACAATGTGTTCCTATCAAGCTAACCTATTCAGTGTGTCTCCCTGGATGGTGGTGGTGTCTACAGGGATGGGCATTTTGGAGGGAGGAGAGGATTTTAATGGGAAGGTAAGTTCTGTTGAAGGTATGTTAAATTTGAGATGCTGGTGTGACATCCAATTAGAGATGACCTGAAGGCAGGAGGAAAAGTGAGACTGCAAAGAAGAAAAGTCGGGGCTGGAGAGGTAGGAGCAGATAGGAGCAAGTGACTTCTCCAAGGGAGTGGGTGCACATGGAGAATGGATGGGAATGCAGAACTAAGCTTTGAAGGAACCTCTCAGTCTAGGGTGTGAGCCAGGGAAAGACCTATTAAAGAGACTGAGAAGGAGAGGCCAGAGAGATAGGAGAACCTGGAGAGGACAGTGTCAAGGAAGCCAAAATTGGATAATGTGTCAAGGAGAAGGGGGTGGTCCACAGTGTTGAAGGCATCTGAGAGGTCGAGGAGGAGGGTGGTGTAGTGTCTACTGATTTGAAAAGAAGGAGGATACTGGTGACCTTGGAAAAGACAATTACAGGGAAGTTGAAGGGCACAGAAACCAGATTGTAGAGGGTCGAAGGAAAAACTGGAGGAGTGGAAGTGGAGGAAGTGGGTGCAAACCACTCATTCAAGGAATTTAAAAGGAATGGTAGGAAGGAGATGGATAAATAACTAGAGGGTTAAGATGAGTCAGTGAAGTGTGTTTTTTTTTTGTTCTGTTTTTTATGATTTTTTAAGATCAAGCCTGGAATCAACCATTCCCCAGAGCCTCAGTTTATACCTCCAGGGCCCAGGAACTCTGCCTCTGGATGTAGGAAAATCTTGTTCAACTTAATGGCTTGAAATTTGCTCTCCTTTCAGATCTGTGTTTCTGCTTCAGCCCCATAGCCCCACAAGCCAGAATTCCTCCTTACAGGGTACTACATTATACAGTTATACGGTTTTGATTTTGAAAGCAGATTTTTACTACAGGGATGGATAAGTTTTAGAGGTTTATAATGTCTAAGAGGTTTACAAATTCTAAATTATACATTTGCTTTTGCTTTCATCAGTGAAATCAAAAGCCCAGAAGTGCCAGGGATGTTCAAAGGTATGCAGAAATGCTCAGAAGCAGCCTGCCACTAAGTGCTTTTTGCTCTTAAGGAGTTTGCTCTTCAGCCTAAATTGGACAAGTTCTTCATGAAAATTGAAAGACAACTATCATTGAAAGGAAAACAAAATTCTATATCTGTAGGCTCCTACAAACATTTTAAATCATATTGTAAATTATAATTTAATATTGTAATGATTTACTCTGAATTTAATAAAGATCAAATGGTAATTTGATGATGTTTATCACTGCAACATATCACATGAAAATCAATTTAATTTTAGTATTCTAGATTTTCTAGAAGATATTCTAATTTACAACACATTAGTCTATGGAAAAGCCTAACCCAGGATAAAACTGCATTCTCAGGAAAAACACAACTTGGCTATATTGTGGGATATGCCTATACTATCCCACAAAAAGACTAAAGAAGGAGAGAACATCAACATTCTAAAACCTTGTAGAATAATTTAAGAGTACCATATTAAAGGTTTATATCAATATTTACTTGTTTCATATTTTATAGTTTCTGCTATTCCCTCTTAATTGTCTTTATTCCTACACAATTTGATTCTCCTCACCTTTTGGCAGCCAAAGGCTAGGACAAAATTTGATATACCAATCATAAAATACTTACACTTAAATCACTGCCAAACAGCATACTCTGAAAGACAAAACAAAATGAAAAAAATCATCTGAGCTATTTGCTTGCTCCTTGGATTACTAGTATATTTGGGAAGAAAATGAAGGATTATTTAAAGGGGTAATCAAAGGAATCCAAAGCATGAATAACCTGTTGTCTATCACATAGCCTATTCAGAAAACATGTCAAGATCTGGAAGAATCAGGAAACTAGGACTGGTGTGATTGCCACTATTCATTTTATCCACTTCTTCTATGAAGTAAAAATCCACACAATGCCATGGTAGGAAAGTGAAACATCCAGAAGAAAGGGAATGAGCTTTCCATAAAAATATAGTTCGTCCTTCAATATGAGACTACTCCTCTCTGCCTGAATTCTGCCTGGATACTGACACTAGCCTGCAGTGTGACCCTGAGAAGGTCACTTAATATCATTATCTTTAAAATGGTGATAGGACCCTGCTTTGAATAAAAGTTGAAAATTAGCTACTTATGTTTTCATCGAGTCCTTACACTGTCACAAGAGCTCCATAGATACATGATAATTATGTCAGTTCCATTCCCCTCCTAACAATCTAATTACAGATTAGAAAACTGAAGCATAGATAAATTTAATTGACTTATCCCAGTTCACACAGCAGGACAATGGAGAGATGGAATTAGAACTTAAATCTTCTACCTGACACTTATGTTCAGGTACTTCAAAATGACTTAAGTGGAAGATAGTGATTGTAATACAACATTCTCACTGGGGAAGGAGACCCCCAAATCCTACAGGATATATACATTTTCAAAAAGAAACGTAATAAAATTTGAACCTTAGTTTGCTAAAAGCTCATAGGAATGGCTAAAAGAACAAATAGTTTAGAAGTATGGAGGTAGCTTCACTCTTTCATCTACGTCTCAAGAGGGCTTCTCCCAATACCTTAAAAACCATCTTCCCTGTCTTTCCCTAAAAACTAATCCTCTCACACCTCCTAAAAATGCTTGCTCCCTTTATAAGTGCCATCTTCAACTACACACAACTGCACATTGCTGACAATGACTCCTTCCCTACTGTCTTCAAGAATGCTAATGTTTTCGGTCCGCATTCAACATAAGATCAGCGAGAATGTTCTGGCATATGCTATGGAGAGCAGTTCAGCCTAAGTAGAAGATGGCTTTGGACTCAAAGATTCTATAGATTCACAGATTCTATCTTGGATGTGTCATTCAAAACTTTGAAATACAGTACTATCTTCCTATCTAGTGGTTGTGTCTGGAAGGACAAACCCAACGTTAGTCAGTCAGTCAGTCAGTCAGTCAGTCAGTCAGTCAGTCAGTCGATCAGTCAGTCGTATTTGTTGAGCACATATTGTGTGCAGACCACTGAACTACGCACTTGGGAGAGTACAGTATATCAATGAACAGCCACATTCCCTGCCCACAACAAGCTTACAGTCAAGAGGAGGAGACATATATAAATTATAAATATTAATTGGAAATGTTTTGCAAATCCACATGAATATTTAACACTCTTAACAATAAAGGTATTTTCTACCAGTCCTACTTCCCATCTATTAGAATTGAAAAATTTTAGGTATACATTCTGTATGCCACATTCATTTTTCAGAGTGAATTAGGGATTATAGATGATTTTTGTCCTGTACAAATCTACATTCAACTGATAAGTGCTAGTATATCACTGTTTCATTTATTCTAGTGATCACTGTTCCATTTATTCCAGTGACAGCCTAGGCACAGGAATAGATGTCAGAGAGATTCGTGGTGAGCTTGTGAATTGGAAAAACCTCATATTTTATCACTTCCTTTCTAGACTTCTTGGTCCTGGAACAGTTTCTGAGCTGGGGCTGGTGGCTTCTGGCTCCAAAAAAATCCATCTTATCATCCCAGAAGCAACCCTTTTGTTGGTACATTATAATTTTAGCCCTTTGTGGATTTAAATGGAAGTTGTCAGGATTCACTCCACCTTAACCTCCATCTGCTCTTTTCACCTGCTATTCTCTAGCTGTGTCTCTCCTTTGCTCCCAGGCCAACTGAATAGTTGGCCCTCTTTATTAGTTCTCTAGTCTTCTTCCTTTCACTGTTTTCCTGGTTTGAAACTCTCTCCCACCAAAATCCAGTGGATGACAGCTCTCCCCAAATTCAAAGTCCTCCTATATTCCCTCCTTCTCCTGCAAATCTTTCCTGATTAATTCCCCAGTATCCTAGTAATTCTCCATTATTCATTCATTCATTCATTCAATAGTATTTATTGAGCTCTTACTATGTGCAGAGCACTGTACTAAGCACTTGGAACGTACAAATCAGCAACAGATAGAGACAGTCCCTGTCCTTTGACGGGCTTACAGTCTAACTGGGGGAGACAGACAGACAAGAACAATGGCAATACATAGAGTCAAGGGGAAGAACATCTCATAAAAACAATGGCAAATAAATAGAATCAGGGTGATGTACATCTCATTAAACAAAATAAACGAAATAAATAGGGTGATGAAGATATATACAGTTGAGCAGATGAGAACAGTGCTGAGGGGGTGGGACGGGAGAGGGGGAGGAAAGGGAAAGGGGGGAGAAGAGGGTTTAGCTGCAGAGAGGTGAAGGGGGAGGGTAGAGGGAGCAGAGGGAAAAAGGGGGGAGCTCAGTCTGGGAAGGTCTCTTGGAGGAGGTGAGCTTTAAGTAGGGATTTGAAGAGAGGAAGAGAATTAGATTGTCTGAGGTGAGGAGGGAGGGCATCTCAGGTCCGCGGGAGGACGTGGCCCACGGGTCATCAGTGAGATAGGCAAGACCGAGGGACGGTGAGGAGGTGGATGGCAGTGGAGCAGAGCATGCGGGGTGGGCGGTAGAAAGAGAGAAGGGAGGAGAGGTAGGAAGGGGCAAGGTGATGGAGAGCCTTGAAGCCTAGAGTGAGGAGTTTTTGTTTGGAGCGGAGGTCGATAGGCAACCACTGGAGTTGTTTAAGAAGGGGAGTGACATGCCCAGAACGTTTTTGCAGGAAGATGAGCCGGGCAGCGGAGTGAAGAATAGACTGGAGTGGGGCAAGAGAGGAGGAAGGGAGATCAGAGAGAAGGCTGACACACTCTAGGTGGAATATTACGAGAGTCTGTAGCAGTAAGGTAGCCATTTGGGTGGAGAGGAAAGGGCGGATCTTGGCGATGTTATAAAGGTGAGACCGGCAGGTCTTGGTAATGGATTGGATGTGTGGGGTGAACGAGAGAGATAAGTCAAAGATGAAAGATTATCCAACTCTAGTCCCTATAAATCCTTTTTATATCCAACCTTATATGTCTATAAGTTCATTCATTTAGACTACCCCTGTAAATATCTTTGTTTGTCTGAATAATCATTTTCCAAAAAAAACAAAAACACAAAACCCCTCCTGACATATTTCCCAAATGCCTACCTCCCTGAAAATCTGATCTACTTCCCCGCAAAGATATTCAATCTTTTGACACTCCAATTTTCCTAAGTCACCATGCCCAATTTGACTTCCATATCTGAAGAAGGGATCTAAAATTCTACATTCCCCCACCATCTGGAACCCTCGACCACACTCCTTTCCACATTATCGAATTTGCCCCCTCCCTTCTTCCCTTCCTGGCCATTATTTTATTAATAATAACAATAATGGTATTTGTTAAATACTTGCGATGTGACAAGCACTATTCTAAGTGCTGGGAAGATACAAGATAATCAGATTGGACACTGCTCTCTTTCCCAATACTCATTTTCCACCTCTTTCAAACATGTCATGTGTCATCTATACTAAATGAGAAGCAGCATGGCTTAGTGGAAAGAGCACGGGCTTGGGAGTCAGAGGTCATGGGTTCTAATTCCGACTCCACCACTTGTCTGATGTGTGACATTGGGCAAGTCACTTAACTTCTCTGGGCCACAGTTAGCTCATCTGTAAAAATGTGGATTAAAAAATGTGAGCCCCACGTGGGATAATCTGATTACCCTGTATCTACCTCAGTGCTTAGAACAGTGCTTGGCACATAGTAAGCGCTTAACAAATACCATAATTATTATTATTGTTATTGAAAAAAAATACCCCTCATGACCCCATGGATCCACAATTTTTCCCCCAACTCGCTTTTACCATTCCATTCCAAAGCCATGAGTGAGTTGTCAATATCAGCTGACTCCACTTCCTCTCTACCAATTCTTCAATCCCTGGGATCTGGTTTCCACCCCCTAGACTCCATAGAAACAGTTATCTTTAAAGTCACCAAAGGCCTCTTTATTGCCAAATCCACCTTTTCTTCTCCAGTCAAACTGCTACCACATTAATCCAAGCATTTATCTCAGCCCATTTTGATTACTGTATCTGCCTTCTTTCTGACTTCCCTATCTCCTGTCTCTCCCCACTCCAGCCCATACTTCACTCCACTGCCTGAATCATTTTTTTACAATAACTTTCAGTCCATGTTTACCTACTCCTCAAGAAGGTCCAGTGATTTCCCATCCACCTCCACATCTAATAAATACTCCTTATCACTGTCTTAAGCACTCAGTCACCTTGCTCCCTCCTAACCTCACCTAGCTGATCTCCTATTACAAACCAGCCTGCCCACTTCTCTAATGCCAAACTACTCACTGCCTTGTCTTTGTCACTGATCTCTTGCTCAGGTCCCGCCTCTGACCTGGAATGCCCCCCTTCTTTATATCTGACAGACTATCACTGTCCCCATATTTAAAGCCTAATTGAAGGCACATCCTCCAAGAGGCCTTCCCCAACTAAACCCTCATTTCTTCCTCTACTCTCTTCAGAGTTGCCCTTACATTTGGATTTGCACTCTTTATTCAGCCTTCCCTCAATCTTACAGGACTTATATACTTACCCAGAATTTACTGGATTTATTTATATTATGTCTGTCTCTCCCTTTAGATTGTGAGCTGGTTGGGGAGAGGGAATGCCTCTTTCAACTCTCCCAAGAGTTTAATACAGTGTTCTGCACATGGAAAGCAATTAATAATTATGAGATCAACTGATTGAATGGAAGGGATATTGTAGGGTGGACAGGGATATTTTAAGAATACATAATTTTTTTTCTATTTTCAATCATTTAGAATTAATTATTAGGAGGCTGCTCTCCTGAGAATTATGTCTTTCATATCCCTCCTGGGTCTCTTCCTGAGGAGTCAAGCCCCAAAGCAGAGATAGCAGGGCTGGAGTCTAGATCATGTTTCCCACATTGGGGATACACAAGCATCTCCTCCAGAGAGGATGTGTAAGCACTGTGGGGGACAGGGAGAGGACCAAGAGGTTTCGCTGGGTCCTTCTTCTGGAGCTAAGTGCCGTGGCAGGGGAAGGAATGACAGAGTCTGTGGTGTAGTTTCCACCACTGGGGATATGCACAGTTCCCTACAATGGGGATGGGAATGGATTGCAGGGGCAACCATCCTCTAAAATTGACTTCAGTGACAGAGCAGAGGATAGAGTTCACCTCAGTCCTACCAGTGAGCTGACCGGTGGACAGGCATCAGGCCAATATCAGATTGCATATTATGACTGATAGATATCAATCATAGGGGATGTGGCACCCTGTTAAGTCACAATTCAACTCATTTTAATAGGGATTGGTATATTTGTTAAGATCCCTAGAATCATTCATAATCCAAAACAAACATCTCTTTTGCAAACTGCGCTCCTGTTGTATTCTATTCAGTACTTCCCAAGTGTCTAATACAGTGCACTACACCAAGTGGTAGGCATTGGTGGCTACAGGTAGGCAAGGGTGGCATTACCCTTTTTATTTTGTTAATGAAATGTACATCGCCCTGATTCTATTTAGTTGCCATTGTTTTTACGAGATGTTCTTCCCCTTGACTCTATTTATTGCCATTATTCTTGTCTGTCCGTCTCCCCCGATTAGACTGTAAGCCCGTCAAACGGCAGGGACTGTCTCTATCTGTTGCCGACTTGTTCATTCTAAGCGCTTAGTACAGTGCTCTGCACATAGTAAGCGCTCAATAAATACTATTGAATGAAGTGGATACTCAGTACATATGACTACTACAACAACTGCTAATAATATCAATAGTTACTACTAGATAGAGGGAGAACACTATAGTAGGAGGCAGTGAGAGGAATTTGCATCTTATGGCCTTGACACTCTCAGAGCAATAAATTTAAATTATGGGCTGTTAGAGAGGGAAAAGCAAGAGGTATTAGTGGCTTAGGAAAGCTTTAAACAGGAATACTATATTATGGGGCAAGGGAGTCAATAGGGAAGTGATAGTATAGTCATCTCAACAAGCTTAGGGTGAACCAAGACATGATAGAGAATGTGGATACATTAGTCATTAGGATTTCATCTGGTTTTCTAGGCTCTACAAACACTGAACAGGAAAAAATAGAGTCATCAGATACTGGAATTGGAATTGATTCACTCACTTCCAGAAATAAAGCCTTAGAAGAAAACATCAGTTAGATCATGGAACATTACCTAACATTGAAAAAGCCAGTCCCCAGTGAGGAGAATAGCTCCTGTGGAAAGTGAGCTAGCTCAATACAGAGTTACTACTACTTAGTAGAAGCAATGTGGCTCAGTGGAAAGAGCATGGGCTTGGGAGTCAGCGGTCATGGGTTCGAATCCTGGCTCTGCCACTTGCCAGCTGTGTGACTGTGGGCAAGTCACTTAACTTCTCTGGGCCTCAGTTACCTCATCTGTAAATGGGGATGAAGACTGTGAGCCACATGTGGGACAACCTGATCACCTTGCATCCCCCCCAGCACTTAGATCAGACTTCAGTTTCCTCAAATGTAAAATGTAGCATACCATTTGACAATCAATCAATATATTTTTTGAGTACTTAATGTATGCAGAGCATTCTACTAAATCCTTGGGAGAGTGCAATATAGTTCTGCACAAAATAAGCCCTCAATAAATACCACTGATTGACTGATTGTCTAAGTTATACAGAAGGCAAGTGACAAGTCCAATGCAAATAGAAGATGCTGCATTCAGTTTCTCAAGCCCTTTTACAAAGCAACTTTTGTTCAGTATTTATAAATCAAGTGGCCAACAAGACCACAAACATTGAGGTTTGTGATAATGGTATTGTTAAGCACTTATTATGTTTCAAGTACTGTACTAAGCGCTGAGTACTATACTAAGGCCACCAGAACCTTAGTACTGAAGCCAAGCTCTTCACATCTCACTATCATTGGGAAAAACACGTAAGGAGAATTCATAACAGCAGTATACCCTTGCAATAGTTCTGCAGAGTACTGAAACTGGGAAACGTTAATCAAAATGGATTTGTCTTCCCTTTCCCCACTTCCTGCCTTTTCACTTTTCTTCTTCCTCTTGCCCTCATCTCATGCAAATGCAGAGAAAAAAGTGTATCATTCACAATAAGTCTATTCCTAATTATTCTTGTTGTTATTATATTTGCATTAAAAACTATAAGTGTGTCATCTAGACATGCATTATTAATATTTAGCACATATACGGATTTTCATTAGTTCCTTTTAAGATATTTTCTTACTTTATCTTTAATAAATTATTATATCATTTTTTACACATTTTATTATTGTTGAATTTAAGTAATTTGTGGGTGAAAGAATACATATTCTTTCTAGAGTCTCTGATTGTCTGGAAACCTATCCCATTCTAGTCTATTAGAAGACAACATTTTTATCTTGTTTAAGCAACTTTGGGCAAAGAACATGTAAAATTACAGTTTTAATCATTATGTAAAATATTTTTATCTTATTTATCTATTCTTATCTCTGTAAGAAAACATAATTTTTTGTACTCCAATCTATATGGACATTAATGAATTGTTTTAATAATAATCAAATATTCATTACTTTAATAAGAAATCTAAGTAGGGCTTGAAATTGGCAAAGACCTCACTGCCAGTGTTATACCAGTTGTGGAAAAGGAACAGTTTAACTATCATGAAAACAAAAAACAAACTACATCTTCTTGTATCTGCTGGGAGCTGCTTCACCCAGATATGCCAGCTAAATTGTGTCTAGTATTATTACTTGATTGTAAGATCCTCCATTATATTGTAAGCTCCTTGAGGGAAAGGATTGTATCTACCAAAACAATCGTATTGTACTCTCTCAAATACCTAGTACAGGGCTCTGCATTCAGTTAGTGCACAGTAAATCACTTGGAAAAGAGAAAATATAAAGAAGGATCATCATGCTCTCATGACTTTTTCACCATATCGGAGTTCTTAGTTGAGTTCTGTCATATTTTGGGTTTCTTCAAGGATTTAGACAATGTGACTAATTGTTTTGATTCAGACATTTTGATAGATCCGAACAATTATATATACATTTTAACACATTCAAGGATATGCTTGCTATGGAATATTTCATATTTCAAAATTGTAAGAGCTTGGACAAAGAAAGTCTGGAGATATGATCCCTGCTTTCAAGGACTTTACTATCTAGCAGGGGAGATAGACATTGAAATAAACTACAGATAGGAGGAAGTAAGAGCATGATGGCATGTACATAAGTACCTCAGGGGATAGGGGAGAATGCTTAATTGCTTAGGTCGAGTGGCAGAGCTGAAGTGATACTTTGCAGGATATAGGGTGAGGAGAAATTAATTGGGAAAGACCTCTTGGAGGAGAAGTAATTTCAGAAGCATCTTTGAAGAAGAGAGTGCAGTGACCTGCTGTATGTGAAGGAGGAAGGAGTTCCAGCTAGAGACCAAGCATGAGAAGGAGATGCAGTGCATAGCTTGGCTTGAAAGGTACAGAGTGATAATAATAACAATACTAAATAAAAATTATGGCATTTGTTAAGCACTTACTATATGCCAAGCAGTGTTCTAAGTGTTGGGGTAGATACAAGGTAATAAGGTTGTCCCACGTGGGGCTCACAGTCTTAATCCCCATTTTACAGATGAGGTAACTGAGGCACAGAAAAGTTAAGTGGTTGCCCAAGGTTACACAGCTAAGTGGTAGATCCAGGATTAGACCCCATGTCTTCTGATTCCCAAGGCCATGCTCCACTAAGTCATGTTGCTTCTCTAGCGTGATAAGAGATGAGGGGAGAGACAGCCTGGGAGATAACAGACAAGTAGGAGGAGAGTGAAGTTCCAGGGAGCAAAATTACTACCAGTGTAAATAGATATGTAGATATTTTATAAGATTAGAGTACCATACCTGAAATTGAAAAAAAAAATTCCATTTCAAAAAGAATCTATAGTTTATCACCAGGCCCCACCCTAAAGAATGTCCATCCATTCCTCTTGAAATGCGAGCAGTCAGCATTGCTGCCAGGTGTCAGGGAAAGTCGGATTGGGTCAGGATTGCCATCTGCAAATTCACACATCTGTGCCAGCCACAGCTATCAGTGAAAGGCCTGAAGCGGCTGGGAAAAGTGAGCTGAAACGTGGTGCAGCTGCACCAGGTCTATATGTGTGAATTCAGACATGTGGAACACTAGATTTAGGTCTATTATTGAGGCTGGATCATCTCAGGGTCACATCTGGAGAGTTTCTGGTACTCTACCAGTCTCAACTAAGGGAGGGAGAGTCAAGCAAAGGTTTATCTATACCAATGCTAGTTTGGCCAGTGGCTAGCGAGTGGAAGGCAATCTGCTACAAACCAGAACTCACCTATACTGGGCAACAGCAGCATGGGAGAGAGTGGAGGGCAGAGACTCAAGTTTACTGTGTGGAAGGAAGCAGTGGTAAACAACTTTGATATTTTTACCAAGAAAACTCTGTGGAGACACTACCAGAATTATAACAAATGAAGGTGGAAGTGGGGCGATCCATCCCCTCTTCTGGATACATTAATCAACCTTGGCTTCACTGACTCTTTTCTCTCCTCGTTCTCTTATTTCTCTCTCCATTCATTCTCAGTCTTCTTCGCAGGCTCCTCCTCTGCCTCCTACCCCCTAACTGTGCAGGTTCCTCAAGGTTCAGTATTCAGTCCCCTTCTATTCTCATCTACTCTCATTCCCTAGGAGAACTCATTCAATCACACGACTTCAAATAACATCTCTTGTGAATGATACCCAAATCTAAATCTCCTCCCCCAATCTCTCTCCCTCTCTCCAGGCTTGCATCTCCTCCTGACTTCAGAACATCTCTACTTGGATGTCCTCCTGCTACCTCAAACTTAACATGTCCAAAACAGAGCTTATCTTCCCTATCAAACCCCATCCTCTCTTGATCTGTCCCATCCTTGTAGATGGCACAACCATCCTTCCCATCTCACAAGCCATAACCTTGGTGTTATCCTTGATTCCACTCTCTCATTCAACCCACATATCCAATCTGTAACCAAATCCTATCAGTCTTACCTTCATAACATTGCTAAGATCCACCCTCTCCTCTCCAGCCAGACTGCTACCACATTGGCACAAACATTCATCCTATCCCACCTGGATTACTGCAACAGCCTCCTTAATGATCTCCCAAGCTTTTGCTTCTCTCCACTCCAGTCCATACTTCACTCTGCTGCCCTGATTATCTTTCTGTAGAAACACACAGAGCATGTCTTCCCCCCCTCAAGAATCTCCAATGGTTGCCTATCCACCTCTATATCAAACAAAAACTCCTCACTATTGACTTTAAAACTCTCAATCACTTTGCCTCTATTTTTAAGGACACCAAGTTCGAGCACCAAAGAAATGCTAATGAAATCCATTCTTAGTGGCACTCACATTCATGGACACAATCATCCAGTCAGCTATATTTCTTTTTAGCCAAAGGGAAATTCTAAGTTTGGAGCAGCATATTTCAAAGCAGCAGGTTGGTAGAGAAGCAGCGTGGCTCAGTGGAAAGAGCCTGGGCTTTGGAGTCAGAGTTCGGGTTTGAATCTTGGTTCTGCCACTTGTCAGCTGTGTGACTGTGGGCAAGTCACTTAACTTCTCTGTGCTTCAGTTCCCTCATCTGTAAAATGGGGATTAACTGTGAGCCTCACAGGGACAATCTGATTACCCTGTATCTACCCTAGCGCTTAGAACAGTGCTCTGCACATAGTAAGCGCTTAACAAATACCAACATTATTATTATTATTAGACAGCATTTTAGCCACAAATCCCACTAACAATTAACATTAACACTTACAGCATCTAGTATTATCTCTTGCATTATATCTATCTTTCTATCTCTTATCCAAGCTGTGACACTAAATAGATGTGGAAACTGAAGAATGGAGAAGGTAAATGACTTGCACAAGGTCCCACAGCCAACAAGTTGCAGGGCTAGAACTATAATCCAGTTCCTCTGGCTCCCAGGCCTGTGATCTTCCCCTTAGGCTTATCTACCTCTGTTTCACAAACAAGGCCCTCCTTAATTTATTTAATCACACTGACTGCTCAGATTGACTATGTTGCCTAATTTCCACATAAAATGGTAGTACAAAATTTAATTAAAGGGCCAGGTCTCTACTCCGCCTTCAAAACTTAATGTTCTATGAAATGATGTATCTACCCTTAAGAATTTTGCAGTCAAGGACATGAAATAACATAAATTCAAAATAGCAAAAAGGTGGTTAGTCAGAAACTCACATAACCATTAGCAAATGTTCCCTGACTAATAGTTTATACTGTATATTGAACACCAAATCTATTTCTGGTTGTTTTATTCAATGCTAATATAATTTTATGTACAATCTAAATCTTCTAACAATATCTCATTAATAATACTAACACACACAATTAATTTTTTTTTATGCATCAAACCGCTTTCGTTATTTTAATTCAAAACAGAATTTTAGATGGTAGATATATTTTAGATACTCTATTTAAAAAGTTTGTAATTTATAGTGATATTTAAGATTCATTGAATAGTATTTATTGAGCGCTTACTATGTGCAGAGCACTGTACTAAGTGCTTGGAATGTACAATTCGGCAACAGATAGAGACAATCCCTGCCCATTGACGGGTTTACGGTCTAATTGGGGGAGACAGACAAAAACAATAGCAATAAATAGAATCAAGGGGATGTACATCTCATTAAAACAATAGCAATAGATAGAATCAAGGGGATGTACATCTCATTAACAAAATAAATAGGGTAATAAAAATACATACAAATGAGCGGACGAGCACAGTGCTGAGGGGAGGGGAAGGAAAAGGGGGAAGAGCAGAGGGAAAAGGGGAAGCTCAGTCTGGGAAGGCCTCTTGGAGGAGGTGAGCTCTCAGTAGGGCTTTGAAGAGGGGAAGATAATTAGTTTGGCGGAGGTAAGGAGGGAGGGCATCCAGGACAGTGGAAGGACGTGGCCCAGGGGTCGACGGTGGGATAGGTGGGATGGTGAGGAGGTGGGCGGCAGAGGAGCTGAGCATGCGAGGTGGGCAGTGGAAAGAGAGAAGGGAGGAGAGGTAGGAGGGGGCAAGGTGATGGAGAGCCTTAAAGCCTAGAGTGAGAAGTTTTTGTTTTGAGCGGAGGTTGAGAGGCAACCACTGGAGGTTTTTAAGAAGGGGAGTGACATGCCCAGAGTGTTTCTGCAGAAAGATGACCCGGGCAGCGGAATGAAGAATAGACTGGAGTGGGAGAGAGAGGAGGTAGGGAGATCAGAGAGAAGGCTGACACAATAATCCAGCCGGGATAGTATGAGAGCCTGTACCAGTAAAATAGCCATTTGGGTGGAGAGTAAAGGGCAGATCTTGGCGATATTATAAAGGTGAGACTGTCAGGTCTTGGTAATGGATTGGATGTGGGGGGTGAATGAGAGAGCCAAGTCAAGGATGACAAGGTTGCGGACTTGAGAGATGGGAAGGATGGTCGTACCATCCACAGTGATAGGGAAGTCAGAAAGAAGAAAGGGCTTGGGAGGGAAGATAAGCAGCTCAGTTTTGGACTTGTTGAGTTTTAGGTGGCGGGCAGACATCCAGGTAGAGACGTCCTGGAGGCTGGAGGAGATATGAGCCTGAAGGGAGGGGGAAGGGGAGAAAATAAATTGATTGTTCTAGTTGTTAATTCATGAGGTAAAAATCATTGCCTTGATAGTAATACTTTTAAGTGCTTAGTCCTTGTGCTTAATACAATGCACACAACAAGCATTCAATTAAACCATTGATTTATTGATTAAGATATAAGTGCATAAGGGAATAAAAAAGGTGTCAATATGTCATGTAACCATAAACACACAGGTATATAATAATAATAATGATAATTTTGGTATTTGTAAAGTTCTTACTATGTGTCAGGCCCTGTACTAAGCACTGGGATGGATACAAGCAAATGGGGTTGAACACAGAACCTGTCCCAAGTGGGGCTCAACAGTCTCAATCCCCATTTTACAGATGAGGTAACTGAGGCACAGAGAAGTGAATGACTTGCACAAGGTCACACAGCAGACAAGTGGAAGAGAAAGGATTAGAGCCCATGACCTCCTGACTCCCAGGCCATGGTGAATTCCCATTTCTCACAGACATGTTTCTAAATATGAAATAAACTTTTCACACCTACCTTTTCAAATGGCTTTATCTATAATAACTAAAGCAAACAAATATAAATGCCTTTAACCTTTGTCCCTCAAAAATTCAATAATTCCAGTAGCCTCATGGAAGATATGTGTATCAGGTACTCCCAGAAATAAGCTATTCCAATCCCAGTAGCCCCATCAAAGCTTCTTTATACTATCTTCAAAGATCATAAATGTACACCTCCTTGTGACTATGAGAAAGGAAGTATAAGAATTAGTTTCTTACTGGCAACTAAACAATTGATTTTATAGGATAATAAAATAACAGAAATGACTGACTGTGTCATGGTAAATTTATGGCAGTGATCTTGTTAGGTTACCAGATTTAGGCAGGGCTGGAGAAGTCTTAGTATGGATGCTATAAATCAATACCAACGTAATACTTACTGGGGAAAGGAAACAAGAGGACAAAAGATGACTTAAAAATCTTTGCAGAGCAAAGTGAGTTAGGACACTTTTCAGGTTATGCAAGAAAGAGTTCATGTTTCAGAAGTTTAAAATAATTACACATAATAAGTGTGTTGATTAATCCCTAATAAAGAATGACTTCTTAAATGAATGCCATCTGCACTTTTTAAGGAAGTAAGTTTATAAAAAAAAATTTAAAAGGGAACTTAGATCCTCTAAAATTTTTCCTTTGATAATTGCAACACATTTCAAGGGGCTTTAAAAGGGGTCATTATCCATATCAAATTATTTTTGGTACTGTGTGTTCTTTAGTGAGAAGAGGAAGTTTTGGAGGAAATTATGGTTGCTCACTAAGAGACCTAACCCTCTTTTAGCAGGCATATAAGATGCATCCATTAATGCTAATGGAAGCTATGGGCATGAAACAGAAGGAAAATGAAACTCAGGGAAAGCTGAAGTGCTATTATGGACAACTGAAACAACACTAAACTTAGAATTAAGACTCCTGGTTTCCTCTACATCACTTCCCTGCCATCTCTTTACATACTACTGCACATCATTATACATGTGTAAAGTCATATTTCCAGAAATGCTCAGTAGCCACATGTTCTGGGCAACAATTAATCTTATTTACTAGTTGAGGAAGACCTATCATCTTTCAATTATACAACTACTGTGGAATGTACTATAGCAGTCAATTTTCTCTAATGATCTGTCACCTCATATAGCCTGCCAGAATGCCTTGAATCATATAACAAACTTATCCTGTAAATTAAAATAGGACATCCCAGAATAGTTTGATTGTATCTGAACTGCTTCCTAGATAATACAGAACTTCACTAAGGTAAAGATTGTGTGTGTGTGAGGGTATGTGAGAGAGAGGAGAGAGAAAGCTAGGATTTCAGTTATTTTCTAACATCTACAGAGCCCCACTTATTTGAAGCTTTGTTTTTACATTTTTTGTAATTATCATATAATTATAATGAGCATGTTTAAAAAGCCGTTGTTTGCTAGTAATGTGTTAGTTTTGCTTCATCTAGATTTACGAGCCAATGCAACCAGTTTTTGTTTCTCTGATCACAGCTATGAATGGACATTTTAGAAAAGAGTCATTAACAATAAGTATCAGAAAACCTGGCTGTGACACACTCAGCTAAAGAAATGAAACCATCAACTCATATAATGAAAACACTAATTCAAGAGAGATTAATATGAAATGTAAACAAAAATGAAATAGAAAGGACCTGGCCAGAAATAGGTAATATGTAAAATAAAGGGGATAAAAATTAGAGGTCTTTTGCCCCTCTCCCCCAAATCCTGCCCCTAACACACTGGGAGGCAGTGAATTTATATATCTACTGGGTAGATAAACAGTGTTGACAGAAAATCCAGGCAAGCTGTGCTGTCAAGAGTCTCAGTCAGTAGCAGATGGATTGGGGATTTAGAGGACAAGGAATACACTCCAAGAGAAGGCACCAATTCATCAGTCTTTGACAAGACTGACTTTGCAGAAAACACAACAAGGGTGGGCCATGAAGGCCTGTGACGGGGAAATCTGAGGTTCTGGGACAATAGGAAGAAACAAAGATGGTTGCACTCTGATCAGCCCAAAGAATACTGCATACAAGAGTTGAAAAGAAAATATTATTCAAAATGGAAAACAAAAACCTCTACTATCTGCAACAATTAGACTGTACCTATTACCAAAATTTTTCCATCTATATATTTTATATATATATTTATATATAAATATGTATATATTTATATATATATTTGTGCATAGAACCTTAATTGAACCATAATCCAATTATAGCCATACAATAAACAAAACAACTATTAAAAGTATCATGAATTTCAGTTGTTCTCTTTTAGGCCAAATTTAATGGTTTTACATGACATAAAATGAAAATTTGATGTGTTGAATATAGGTTTTACTTTGAGTTTTCAAATTTCAAATTGGTTGATGTATTTTCCAAAGGCTTAAAAAGGGCATTGATAAGGAAATCCACACAATATATCCTAGGATGGAAGAAAACTCTACCACTACAAGCTTGTAGAAGCAGAGAAACATAAAATGGTCTGTTTCCACACAAAGGAAGCTGAGGTTGAGAACAAAATCACAGAACCTGTCTGTCATAACAATACTAATTTACTACCTGACTCATTATTAGTAGTAGTATGATTATTATTCTTAGTGTATTTACTATGTGTCAACTGTTGTTCTAAATACTGGGTAGATTTTTTAAATATTATTATTATTTTTATTATTTTAGAATCCATAAAATATGGACAGAAGTGTTATAGGTGACTGTGAGTCCCATGACAGGTTCAGAATCTTTCTCATCCCCACTTTTCAGATTAGAAAATTGAGGCTCAGAAAGGTCGAATGACTGGCTCAAGGTTATCCAGTATGCCATTGGAAGATATGGCACAAGAATCTGGATCCCTGAGATCAGGTACCATAATCTTTCCATTAGGTTAAGGTGCCAGAGGTCAGGGGTTTCAGCTTGATGTTATCAAGAATGGGCAATCGTTTGAATTTTTTGAAAAATGGGGAAGATATGTGCGAAATGCTGCTTTAGAAAAATAATCTTAGCAGAGGAATGAAGTATGGACTGGAGAGGAAACAAAATGAATCAATCGATAAATCAGTGGCAATTACTAAGCACTTACTGTGGGCTTAACACATATAAATATTATTATCACTGTGATGGTGACTTGAAGAACATGGCCACATTGGAATCTAGTCTACCACTCAGAAATTCTAGGTACCATAAAGACTGAAGGTGGCCCCTAGGCTGCTGGCATATTTTTGGTCTAGAATTGTCTCTTGCTTGATAATGTGGGTTTTAAACTCGATTATTTTTTGGCTATTTTCCTCTGGCTTTGGTTTCCCTCTTTGTGGTTTTTTTTTTTTTTTGCTGCCTCTTTTAGAGTTTACATAGTTTCTGATCCCCATCTGGTGGCAGCTGGAAGGCCATATTTCAGGTGGTCTGTCTCTTCAGGAATGGGGTTGACTGGGAACAAAGACAGCTGGATGACTGTCTGGGGGCAGGAAAACCTGTAATCACCAAAGAGAGCAGTGCAGTGGCAGTGGGTTTCAGTCTTTCCTGGTTAGGAATGGCTTAAATCAATCAATCAATTGTATTTATTGAATACTTACTCTGCTAAGAACATTATACTAAGAGTTTGGGAAAGTAGAACATAACAGAGTTGGTAGATATGTTCCCTGCCCAAAATGATCTTGCAAGTAGCCAAGCCAGGATATGAAAACTGTTTAGACCAACATGATGGCCTTTTGGATAGAGAAAAAAGGGGAAGATCTTGGAAATGCTTTGGAGGGAAATTCAATGTGATTTGATGAAGACTGAATGTGGGAGTTGAAAGAGACGGAGGAGTCAAGATTGGAGACTTCAGGGACAAGGAAAATGATGGTTCCTTTCCCTTTAAATCGTTGAAGCCACATTGCTCCCCATCTTCAAAGCCCTCCAAGTCCAATCTCCTCTATGAAGCTCTCGCCAGTTAATATCCAACATCCTAGTCCATGACAATCCAACATACATCTTTATCATTCATCCATATTTGTCCTCTGAAACTCATACATTTCTAATTTATTCACTCATTCTATTTTTTCATGTTTTTACATTCATGATATCCTCTGTTGTCTCTGTATTCTTCCTCTAATGCATGCTATTTGTTAAGAACTTGTGTTCTCATAGCTTCTCCTATTAGATGAAAAATATCTTGAGAGCAGGTCCCATGTGATTTATAATTACTCTTGAATTATCCCAAGCACTTTAAATAGTGCTATGCAAACAGTCGGTGCTCAGCCAATGATGAAAATAGTAATGAATTATAATCCCCTTCCCCTCCCGACAGTACTTGTGTATGTTTGTATATATTACTCTAATCATTTTATTAATGATGTGTATATATCTATGATTCTATTTATCTATTCTGATGGTATTGATGCCTGACTACTTGTTTTGTTTTGCTGTCTCCCCCTTTTAGACTGTGAGCCCGTTGTTGGGCAGGGATTGTCTCTATCTGTTCCCGAATTGTACATTCCAAGTGCTTAGTACAGTGCTCTGCACCAAGTAAGTGTTCAATAAACAAGACTGAATGAAGGAATTATAATAATAATTGTACTAAGTATGAAGAACTGTGGCCTAGGGGAAAGAACACAGGCCTGGGGGTCAGAGGACATAAGAGTCTAATCTTAGCTCTGCTACTTGTACTGTGTGACACTGGGCAACTCAGCTTCTCTGTGCTTCATTTTCCTCATCTGTAATTTGAGGATTCAATATCTGTTTTCCTTCCTAAATAGACTGTGAGCCCTGTGTGTGACAGGGACTTTGATCAACCTGCTTATTTGGTATCTACCCCAGTGCTTAGTACAGTGCTTGCCACAGAGTAAGCACTTAACAAATACCATTATTATTATTGTCACAAGGAGCTTTATGGTCTAGGAGGGTGGGATCAATCAACCTATAATTCAAATGTATTTACTGAGCATTTACTTTACAAAGAGCCCTGTACTAAATGCTTGGGGGAGTACAGTACAACAAAATTAGTATACTCATTCCCTGCCCAAAATGAATTTGCAGTCTAGAGAAGGAGACAGACATTCATATAAATGAATAATTTATAAAACATTATTTAAAGATATGCACATACATAAGTATTGTGTGTTTGGGAGTGGGACAAATATCAAATGTCCAATGGACAGAGATCCAAGTGCATATATGATGTATATGGGGAGCAAGTCTGGAAAAAAAAAAGAACTAATCAGAGAAAGTCTCTTGACCTTGGCCATAAGGAAATATGACCTTAACAATATTGTGAAGTTGGAGAGAGTGGTGGTCTGGCACATATGGAGGGGAGGGAGTTTCAAGCCAGGGGGAGATCATGGAAAAGGGGTCACTGATGAGGGGAACAGTTGGCTCTAGAGGAGCAGAGTGTGCAAGGTGGTGGGCTGCAGTAGAGCAGTGAGATAAGATAGGATGAGGCAAGTAGATTGAATGCTTTAGAGCTGATGGTATGCAGGTTCGATTGGATGTGGATGCTGTACTTTCCCCAAGAGCTCAGTACAGTACTCTACACACAGTAAGCACTTAATAAGCACTCTCATTCTAGGCTTCAAGGCTCTCCATCACCTTGCCGTCCATCTCCTCACCGTCCCCCGCTCTCGCCTATCTCGCCGTCGACCCCTGGGCCGTGTCCTCCCGCGGTCCTGGAATGCCCTCCATCCTCACCTCCACCAAACTAATTCTCTTCCCCTCTTCAAAACCCTACTTAAAGTTCACCTCCTCCAAGAGGCGTTCCCAGACTGAGCTCCCCTTTTCCCTCTGCTCCCTCTAACCCCCCCTTCACCTCTCCACAGCTAAACCCTCTTCTCCCCCCTTTCCCTCTTCTCCTCCCCCTCTCCCATCCCATCCCCTCAGCACTGTACTCGTCCACTCAACTGTATATATCTTCATTACCCTATTTATTTTGTTAATGAAATGTACATCACCCTGATTCTACTTATTTGCTATTGTTTTAATGAGATGTTCTTCCCCTTGATTCTATTTATTGCCATTGTTCTTGTCTGTCTCCCCCGATTAGACTGTAAGCCCATCAAAGGGCAGGGACTGTCTCTATCTATTACCGATTTGTACATTCCAAGAGCTTAGTACAGTGCTCTGCACATAGTAAGTGCTCAATAAATACTATTGAATGAATGAATAAATGAATGAATAATAAACATGAATGAATGAATGAATGTGGAGGTGGATGCGCAGCCACTGGAAGTTCTTCTGGGTTGGTGAGACCTGAACTGAGAGGGTTTATTGTTTAGGGTTTTTTTTTTTTTAATTGATCTTGCATCAAAGTGAAGTATAGACTGGAATGGGGTGAGACCGGAGGGTAGGGGATCAGTGAGAAGGTAAATGCAGTAGTCAAGGAGGGATAGGATAACTGTTTCGATGAGTATGGTAGCAGTTTGAATGGAGAGGAAAGGGTGGATTTTAGCATTAACATTTGGGATCCCAGTGCACTTTGTACTCATGATCCCATCTCTGCTCTAAAGTTTGCCTGAATTTCAGAAAAATGAAATTATCTTCTTTAAATAAAATATATTTCTAATGGTTCCTCTCTATGCTGCAGAGCAAGGTGTGCTCAGTGGGGAAAGAAAGGTTGGATGGTGCATACAAAGCAAGTATTCTGAGAAATATTTCAATCTGTTCAGGTCCAACAGCTGGAGAGGTTCTCATTCTATTGGCCAGTCAGATTCCATTTAACCTTATTAAACTTGTCCAGATGGAATATTAATGAGATAGCTGGAAGGTTCTGAATTTTCAGTACTATTTTCCAAAGTGAGGGGGACAAATGTATTAAAACTAGGTGGCAGAAGATATTGCTCACTTGAAGTTGTCTTGAAAGAAGTCTCAAAACAACTGAAAATATTCCATTTGAAACCCAGAATGTGTGTTGACAAGCACCCAACATTTTGAGCTAAATTTTCTATTTCATGATGAAGGGGGAAATAGCAGTGCACCACCTCAGGATCCAAGGGGCTATCCTCATGCATTCCCCTCCAGAGAGGGTAACCCCCTACGATTGCTGACAAAGCAACTTTCTTGCACCACTTTAGAAGGAAAGTTCTGTAGGAGGATGTGATCAGACAATCTCTGTGCATATTAACTATCAACCCCAACTGGACCATTAATAATTTCTTTAGGGATTGGAGAATAAGGGGTGACAAATTGGACCATTGGTTGGTTGTGGTTATTAAAGTGTTATTTTCCAAGTGACTTGATGAACAGCCAATTTTTTCTAAAAGCTTGGTCAGAGTTTCAATATTGTTTCTTGAAACACCTTTAAATTAACATTTCAGGGTCTGACATGTGTCTATGTGTAAAATGTCCTATGTAATTGTACCCAATTATCAGGGTATTGCAGCCTGAGAAAATCCTTCCCCAGTGGGGTGTTCTAGTTTACCAAAAGAAAACATCCATAATAATAATAATAATGGTATTTGTTAAGCACTTACTATGTGCCTTTCATTCATTCAGTCATATTTAATGAGCACTTACTGTGTGCAGAGCACTGTACTAAGTGCTTGGAAAGTACAATTCAGCAACAGAGAGAGACAATCTCTACCCAACAACGGGATCACAATCTAGAAGCACTTTTCTAAGCACTGTCAAGCACTGTTTTAAGCGCTGAGATAGATTCAAGTTAATCAGGTTGGCCCACATGGGGCTCACAGTTTTCATCCCCATTTTACAGATGATCTGACAGACACAGAGAAGTTAAGTGACTTGCCCAAGGTCATATAGCAGACAAGTGGCAGAGCCAGGATTAGAACCTATGTCCTCTGACTCCCAAGGCCATGCTCTTTCCCGTAAGACATAAAGCTGCAGTGGAATTTTAAGGGACATTATTGATGATTATATCTTAAGAAAGAAAAGTCTTATAATTCAAATATCATAGTTAGCACTTGCTTCAACTAATATTAGCACAGAAGTGGTTTTGTTTAGGGAGATTCAGCTCCCATTGGTATTTTAGATTAAGCTAAAAACCAAACTTATTTATCTTACATTTTTCAATTAAAAAACTTGCCAGATAATGCTAACCTTGGAAAACTTCAAAAACAAACGAAAAATTCCATGAAATATAAAAAGAAAATTTGGGGGTTACCTGATGGGTTGATACATTTTGTGAGACAAAATACTTTTCAGGGAAAATTTTTCAAGATGATATGCCTACTTGGCAGCTCTTTGTGGTGGGGAAAGGGCTAGGGCTAGGGATAGTCTGGTCTGCCACAGCTGGGGCTCTCCAGAACATTCATGGAGAGATGCTGCCTATGCTTCCACCATTATCTCTGAGATGTTCGAGAGTGTAGGAGGATGTGAGGGTGAAAAGACACTTGCTCCTGCCCACATTCATAGTTTTCCCCCACTGAACCAGGGGACAGAGAAGGGTGGGCAGATCCACCTCCCCACTTGTCATCTGTTTCCCTTCCCCAAGCAGGAAAGTGGCACAAACCAAAGAGACTTTGTTCCAGCTATTTGCAAAGGTTTGTGCTGCCCAAGGTCCATTTTCCTACAGGGCAGGTAGAGGAAATGAAATGAGAAATCGTGTGCTTGTTTTCAGCCGCCCAGGTCCAGTAGTGGTCCAGGACTTAGAGGTTCCCCAGATCGGGGAGCGCTGCGGCCACTCCTTGGTTCAATGGGATCATATGCAGGAATCTGGCATCAGGTTGTCCATATAGTAATAATGATAATAATAATGTTGGTATTTGTTAAGCGCTTTCTATGTGCAGAGCACTGTTTTAAGTGCTGGGGTAGATACAGGGTAATCAGGTTGTCCCACGTGAGGCTCACAGTTAATTCCCATTCTACAGATGAGGTAACTGAGGCACCGAGAAGTGATTTGCCCACAGTCACACAGCTGACACAGTCACATAGAGCCAAGATTCGAACCCAAGCCCGAGCTCTTTCCACTGAGCCACGCTGCTTCCCGGTGCTCCTTTACGGTCCATATGACTGGAGGGGTTGGTTGGTGAACACATTTTGGATTGTAGTTCAACCCCTTCACCTTGAGATTGTTGAGCTGATAGGACACCCAGAAAAATCTGTTACCAGACAAATGCCTTTTATGCAAATCACACCCCTGTCATGGACCAATGTGGATTTTCAAAAATTAAACTTAGCTTGTTATTATCTGCCCACCATCCTTGATTGTGAAAAGTCTTTTGCAGAAGGATGCTTAAAATCCCACTGTCAGCTTGACTGATGCGTGGCTCAGTGGAAAGAGCCCGGGCTTGGGAGTCAGAGATCATGGATTTGAATCCCAGCTCTGCCACTTGTCAGCTGTGTGACTGTGGGCAAGTCACTTAACTTCTCTGTCCCTCAGTTACCTCATCTGTAAAATGGGGATTAACCGTGAGCCTCACGGGGGACAACCCAATTACCCTGTTTCTACCCCAGCACTTAAAACAGTGCTCTGCACATATTAAGCCCTTAACAAATACTAACATTATTATTATTATTATTATTAAGGATGCCTGCTTGATGGTGGACCAAGACTTCCCAACCTTCTCTTCTTCCCCCTCCTCTTCCCACTTCTCAGCTACCACCTTAGAATAAGTCACTTCCCAGACTGTTTACTATAGATTTTGATACAGTTCCTCACAAAGAGTTCCAACCATGACAGAAAACTCCAGGGCAGCCTGCATGTTCCCCTGGCCAAACTGTTGGCAGCAGTAGAAGTCGGGGGAGAAAATATCCTGCTTTGATTGGCAGATTTGGAATATACCTGTTTGTGTGTGCCAGTATGTGCCTGTGGCAGAGAATGGGTGAAATTGAGAGTTAAATTTGAAACAAGTGTACATGGATTTTGCTCAGGGACAATTAGCCCCTGTAAGTGGAGGGATCTTTCTCACCTCAATCCCCTGCTATTCTCCCCAGGATTCCTTATTAGTTTTGGTTCATCAGCTTCCCAGACACTTACAGACAAATTTTATGTCTGAAAGTATATTTGCTCACCTAATTGTCTGTAGAGTTACATTCCTGTTTTAATTAGAAAATTCCTCCAATAGTTTTTATGATGGAAGTGAGTACTGTACAACAATGTTGCAGAGGAAGACAGAGATTATTTTGTCCAATGGCCACAGACTGCCCTCACCTGCCCGGTCCTGGATACTCATCTTTCAAAGAATGGTGCTGGTCATAGGGAATCCAGCAGGGAAAATGCTGATGGGTCAGTGCAAGTCAGCACAGTCACTTGAAAAATAAATTGACATCAATCAATCAACCAATGACATTTGATGGGGACTTACTGCTTGCTGACCACTGGACTAAACACCTGGGAGAGTACTGTAGACACAATTCCTGACTTCAAGTAGCTCACAATCTAGCAGGGAGAATTCAGACATAAAGCTCAACCACTTATGTTATTGACAATGGGAAACTTTATCTCCTTATCCAAACAAAATTCCAGTGCAAGAAGCAGCATGACCTAGTAGAGAGACCACAGACCTGGGGGTCAGAAGGATCTGGGTTCTAATTTCCAATCCTCCATTTGTCTTCTGGATGACCTCGGCCAAGTCACTTCACTTCTTCACTTATCTGTGCCTCAGTTACCTCACCTTAAAATTGGAGAATAAGGACTTTTAGTCCAAAGGTGGAGAGGGACTGTGCCCATCCCAATTTTGCTTGCAATCACCCCAGCACTTAGTAAAGTGCCTGGCACATAGTTAAAGCTTAACAAATACTAAAATTACTATTATTAAGAAGGTTCATGATATTGGCCATTTGAGCACCGATGATGCAACTGTGCTGCTTGAATAGCTCTCTTTAGGAATGCATTCCTTACTTTAAGTGGAGAATGGGTTATGAAAGATGCCCTAAATATTCCTCACCAAGCTCAAAAATAGCTCACCAGAGAATTGGGCCTGATGATCTTTCATCAATCAAATAATGGTATTTGTTGAGTGGTTTCTATGTGCAGAACACTGTACTAAGAGCTTGGGAAAGGCTAGTCCAATAGAATTAGCAGACCTGTTCCCTGACCATAACAAGATTACAGTCTAGAGGGGGAGACCGGCATTCATATGAATAAGTAATTTATCTAAAGGTATGTACATAATGGTTCTGCATTCTAATCCCAGTTCTGCCACTTGTCTGCTGTGTGACCTTGGGCAAGTCACTTAACTTCTCTGCACCTCAGTAACCTCATCGGTAAAATGGAGATTAAGACTTTGAACCCCATGTGGGATATAGACTGTGTCCAAATTGATTAGCTGGTATTTGCCCCAGAGTTTAGAATGGTGTGTGGCACATAATAAGCACTTAACAAATACCATTAAAGAAAAATGACATAGGGCTGGGGTGAGGTGAATATCAAATGGCCATATGTCACAATCCAAGTGCAGAAGGAAGACAGAGCTGGAGAAAAGAAGGCTCAATCGCGGAAAGCCTCTTTGATGGACCTTAATAAGGCCTTGAAGTTGTGTGAGTGCTGGCCTGGCATACATGGAGGAGAGAGAGTTCCAGGCAGGTGGAGGATGTGGTAAAGGGTTGGCAGTGAGATTGGGGCACTGTGGGTAAGCTGGCCCTAGAGAAGTAGAGTGTGTGGGATGGGCTGCAATAGGGGATCAGGGAGGTGAGCAGTGTGGCTTAGTGGAAAGATTATGGGCTTGGAAGTCAGAGGTCGTGGGTTCTAGTCCCGTCTCCACCACTTATCAGCTGTGTGACATCACTTAACTTCTCTGGGCCTAAATTACCTCGTCTGTAAAATGGGGATGAAGACTGTGAGCCCCATGGGGGACAACCTGATTTTCTTACATCTCGTCAGTGCTTAGAACAGTGCTGGACACATAGTAAGCACTTAACAAATACCGTAATTGTTATAGGGAGATCTAATTGAGTGCTTTAAAGCCAGTGATAATGGGACTAGGCTGTGAGCCCATTGTGGGCAGGGATTTTTCTCTAGTTTTGCTGAATTGTACTTCACAAGCGCTTAGTACATTGCTCTGGATACGGTAAGCATTCAATCAATACAATTGAATGAATGAATAAGTGGTCATTAACTAGTCAAATATGGAGTTAGTACCCTGGCACTAAGCAAAAGCAGACAAATTTCACAATATAGCTAAAATTTGTCCTTCCGCCTCCATCCAAACTACCATATTTTTCCAAGCACTTATTCAATTCAATTCAATAATATTTATGGAGCGCTTACTATGTGCAGAGCACTGTACTAAGCACTTATTCTTCCCCATCATGATTACTGTATCAGCCTCTTTGCTGACCTCCCTGCCTCCTGTCTCTCTCCACTCCAGCCTAATCTTCATACTGCTGTCCAGGTCAGTTTTCTAAAAATAACATTCAGCACATGTTCCATGACTCCTCAAGAACCTCAAGTAGTTGCCCATCCACCTATAAATCAAACACAATCTCCTTACCCTCAGGTTTACTACTTACTCTCCTACTACAACCAGCCCACGCACTTCCTCCTCTAAAGCCCATCTACTCACTGTAACTGGATCTCATCTAAATCGCTGCCGACCTCTCACCAATGTTCTTCTTCTGGCCTGGAACACCCTCCCTTTTTATATCTGACAGGTAATTACCCTCCCTGCATTCAAAGCCTTCAAGAAGCCTTCCCTGACTAAGCTATAATTTCCTCCTTTCTCACTCCCTTCTGCCTAGGCCTTGGCTTACTCACTTTATTCTCCAACCCCCGTCCCCAGCCCCACAGCACTTATGTATATATACATAATTTATTTATTCATATTAATGTCTCTTTCTCCCCTTCTATACTGTAGGCATGGTTTATGTCTGTTATATTTTTGCACTGTACTCTCTCTAGAGCTTAATATAGTACCCTGAATATGATAAGCACTCAAAAAAACACAATTGATTGATTGAAGACTACCTAGTCTCATGAAAGCATGCATGGAATTCAGTGCTGCCTTTTTTTGTGTGCTTTAAAGTGTGTTTATTTTCATTTCAACTCACCAGAGAACTAGTGGAACTTTCTAGTGTTGGGTTGAAAGTTCCCTGAGTAGAGGGGCCATATCTTCAATTCTATTATATATTCCAAGGATCTATGAGAAGCAGCATGGCTTACTGAATAGAGCATGGACCTGAGAGCTAGAAGGAGTTAGGTTCTAAACCCAGCTCCACAACGTGCCTGCTATGTAAACTTGGGCAAGTCACTTCACTTTCAAAATGGCAATTAAACCTGTGATGCCCATGTGGGCCTGGGACTGCGTTTAACCTGATAACCTTGTATCTACCCCACCACTTAAAACAGTGCTTGGCAGTCAGTAAGTGCTTAACAAATACCATTATCATTATTATTATTAAATGTTTGGGTTTCAATCCCAACTCTGTCACTTCCCTGCTATGTACCTTGAGCAAGTCACTCTTTCTGTGTGTGTACCTCAGCTTTATCACCTGCAAAAAATGGAGATAAGATGCCTGTTCATCCTAGTCCTTAGATGGAGAACTACATGGAGTGGAGGGAAGGACTGAGTCTGACCAAATTTCTTGTATAATAATAATAATAATAATGATGATGATGATGAAGGTATTTGTTAAGCACTTATGTGCCAGGCACTGTACTAAATGCTGGGGTGGATACAAGCATATCAAGTTGGACACAGTCCCTATCCCATTTTGGGCTCACAGTCTCAATCCCCATTTTACAGATGAGGTAACTGAGGCCCAGAGAAATGAAATGACTTGCCTAAGGTCGCACAGCAGACAAGTGGCAGAACAGGGATTGGAACCCATGACCCTCTGACCTTGGTCTGACCCTTGGTCTGTCTACTGCACCATACTGCTTCTCTTGTATCTATCTCAGTATCTGTTCCGTATCTATGTCACCTGAAACATAGTAAGTGCCTACTAAGCCCTACACTTATTAACAATAGTAGTTTAGAACTCTGCACATAGCAGTTGCTCTATAAATGTACTTGACTGTGATAATGATGAGATTGACATCTTCAAAGCACTTAGTACAGTGCTCTGCACATAGTAAGTGCTCAATAAATACTATTGAATGAATGAATTTTGAGCTATTCATGTATAATGCCAAGTGCTAGCCATTTTAAGTCACATGATCTTTCTTCAGCATTTGAAAATACTCAGAGGTAAATTCACTGACTGTTTGCCTCATGACCAGAGGCTTGTCATAACTCAGATGGTCTTGAAAGGTTGAACCAATTACCAGTGCATTTTCCATTTCTAGGAATTTTCCCCTGGAAGGTTCAGAAATTGTGAGATTATTAGTTTTTTTTTTTTAAGGTGACCAACATGAAAACATACTGCATTTTACCTTTTAATGATTTTAAGGTCATTCATTTTTCCTTACTTTACATAAAAAATTATATTAGAAAATTAGCTTCAAAAGCTGGAGTGAATGGGCAATCTCTTTTCAGATTTGACATTTATGTTTTGTTGTCCTTCTAGATCAATCAATGAATCATCGTATTTATTGAACACTTACTGCATGCATAACATTGTAGAAAGCACTTGGGAGATGTACAATACAATAGAGTTGGTAGATATGTTTCCTACCCACAAGGAGTTTACAGTCTAGAGGGAAAGACAGACATTAAAGAAAATTATTGATATCTACGTCAGTGCTTTGCTGCTGAGGGTGGACCTACCTCACTGCTTAGGAAAGCAGCGTGGCCTAGTGGATGGACCATGGGCCTGGAAGTCATAAAGACCTGGGTTCTAATTCCTGCTCCACCACTTTTCTGCTGTGTGACCTTGAGCAAGTCACTTAACTTCTCTGGTTCTCAGTTATCTCATCTCTAAAATGGGGATTAAGACTGTGAGCCCCATGTGGGACATGGACTGTGTCCAACTTGGTTATCTTTTATCTATTTCAGTGTTTAATATTAATACACTGTCTGACATACAGTAATTGCCTAACAGCATTAAAAAACAGTGTTTTGCACATAGTAAGCACTTGAATACACTAAAATACCACTGAGTTTCTGTGTGTACAGTATGGTAGGGATTGTGGGTCTTACACTGGCCTTTCTGTTCCCATGCATCCATGTAAGTCAGTTTCAATCTTAGTGGCACATTCTACGAGCATGAAGGATATATATCCCATCTTCCCATCCATTCCATTCAGAACCTTTTCCTGCTATATTGTAGTCTCCCAAGTGCTTAGTACAGTGCCCTGCACACAGTAAACACTCAATAAATGCAAATGAATGAATGAATGAATCTTACTACAGTACTCTAATACTTTCTTGGTCATTTATAGAATAGACTGTGGTGTTTAAGTGCTTACTATGTGGCAGGCAAATTCAAGTCCAAGGGTAATTCAGAAGGGAGAGAGAGTAGGAGAAATATGCCCTTTTGGAAGAGATGTGCATTTAATAAGGTTTTGAAACAGGAAAATGGTAGTCTGTTGAAGAGTGAGGTAGTTGGCATGACAGGAGTGAAGCACACACACTGGGTTGCAGTAGGAAGTCAATAGGTCAGATTGGAAGGGGTAAGCTGATTGAGTGCTTTAAAGGGACTCCCATAGTTAGGGGGTGTGGAGCAGACGAGGAGCCCACAAAAGAGACTGAGAATAAGAGGAGAGAGAGATAGAGAAAGAGGGCAGAATCAGGAGAGGACAATGGCAGTGAAGCCAAGGTTGGATAATGTTATATATTTCTCTCTATCAAAGCTGCTATTACACTGATCCAAGCTCTCATTACCTTGACTACTCTATTAACCTCTTCACTGACGCAGTACTGCCTTTCCCCTCTACAATTCAGACTTTGCTGTTTGGATCATTTTTCTGAAAAAATATTCTGTCCATATCTCCCCAATCTTAAAAAACTTTAAATGGTTGCCCATCTAACTATATATTGAACAGAGATTCCTTACAGCAGCTTTAAGGCATTCCCTCAGCTCTCTTCCTGCTGCCTTACCTTGCTGATCTCCCACTGAAACCCAACCCATATACTCCAACTTAATGTCTTTATCTGTAAAGTAGCATGGTTTAGTGGAAAAAGCAAGGGCTTGGGAGTCAGAGGACGTGGATCCTGCCTCTGCCACTTGTCTTTGTGACCTGGGCAAGCCACTTAATTTCTCTATGCCTCAGTTACCTCATCTGTAAAATGGGGATTAAAAGTTTGAACCCCATGAGGGACAACTTGATTACCTTATATCTACCCTAGTGCTTAGAACAGAGCTTGGTACATTGTAAGCACTTAAATACCATAATTGTTATTCTCAATCTCATCTATTCCACCACTGACTCCATGCCCTCATTCTCCCTCAGGCCTGTAACTCCTTCCTCCTTCACATGTGGCATTTCACCACCCTTCCCCACCTGCAAAATCCTCCTAAAATCGCATCTCCTCCAAGACACCATCTTTGACTAAGTCCTAATTTCCATATCCCTGCTTCTCTCCACATCAACTATACCCTTAGCTATATACCCTTAAGCACTATGGTACTCTCCCCACCCCACAGCATTAATGTAAATATCTTTGCACTCTATTGTCCCATGTAATTTATTTTTAATATCAGTCTCCCCTTATAAACAGTAAGCACCTTGTTGGCATCATGCCTCTTCCCCTCTGTTGCATTGCATTTTCCAAAGCACTTAGTTATATATGTAATCATTTTTTTCCTTCAGCCTTCTAAACATAGTAAGTATTTATGACCATACTTTCTCAACTGTACTTTCTCACTCTCTACACACTGTAAATACTGTCTTGTCTTATGCCACTGAGGCACCTACAACCCATAGTGACTCCATCGACACATCTGTCTCAGAATGCCCCACTTCATCTGCAAATATTCTGATAGTATATCCTTAGAGTTTTCATGGTAAAAATATAAAAAAGGTTTACCATTACCTCCTTGAGTCTCCACCATCGACTCTCTCCCAAGCCACTGCTGCCCAACATAGGTGAGTTTTGACTTTTAGCAGATTGCCTTCCACTCACTAGTCACTGCCAAGCTAGGAATGGAATTGGTATGCCTCTGCTTGACTCTTCCTCCCACAGCAGAGATTGACAGAGTGCAGAAACTCTCCAGATGTGGTCCTGAGAGGGGCAAGTACTAAGTAAATACCATTATTTGACTGATTCCTTGGTCAGACTTCAGCTGTCTGGTGTCACAATTCAGAATCCATGACCTTAAGGCCCATTAGTCATTCTTACTATGCACAAAAAAATTGGAATAAAATGGGAATTCCAAAGAAATCCAACTGCTGAAATGTTTTTATACCATTGTACAGATTTGGTAGATTCATTAACTCCTTCAAATTAGTCAGCTACATTTGAGTAAACTATGACCATATTCAAAAGGACTTGAAAAAGTTAATTAGCTTCCTAAAGTCCATGGTTTACTCCAAGTGAAGGACTTACTGGCAGAGGCTAATTATGTAGAAAAAATAAACACATTGCTGTGACTATCAAAATACTGCTGCCAAAATTATTTCCTGATTCTCATTAGCTTGTCTGAGCAAAATATTATATGGAAGTAAGTAGTCAGCTAATTATTTCACTGCAACAGAATCCCATTTAGTTACCTGAAAGGGTAATTTACTTATAAACATTCTGAGTGCCCTGAATATTTTGTCCCATCTGGATAGGTTCTTTGTTCTCAGGCACTTCTGCTCACTCCAGCTCACCTTGGAATTGTTGTCTGTATATGATTGCAATGAGTTTTACTATGATTTTGATTCCTCCACCTACTACAAGTAGTGAAAACTTCATTCATTCATTCATTTGTATTTATTGAGCGCTTACTATGTGCAGAGCACTATACTAAGCGCTTGGAATGAACAAGTCGGCAACAGATAGAGACAGTCCCCGCTGTTTGACGGGCTTACAGTCTAATCAGGGGAGACAGACAGACAAGAACAATGGCAATAAATAAAGTCAAGGGGAAGCACATCTCGTAAAAACAATGGCAACTAAATAGAATCAAGGCGATGTACATTTCATTAACAAAATAAATAGGGTAATGAAAATATATACAGCTGAGCAGACGAGTACAGTGCTGAGGGGATGGGAAGGGAGAGGGGGAGGAGCAGAGGGAGATGGGGGGAAAAGAGGGTTAAGCTGCGGAGAGGTGAAGGGGGGGTGGTAGAGGGAGTAGAGGGAGAAGAGGATCTCAGTCTGGGGGAAGGCCTCTTGGAGGAGGTGAGTTTTAAGTAGGGTTTTGAAGAGGGGAAGAGGATCAGTTTGGCGGAGGTGAGGATGGAGGGCGTTCCAGGACCGCAGGAGGACGTGGCCCAGGGGTCGATGGCAGAATAGGCGAGACCGAGGGATGGTGAGGAGGTGGGCGGCAGAGGAGTGGAGCGTGCGGGGTGGGCAGTAGAAAGAGAGAAGGGAGGAGAGGTAGGAAGGGGCAAGGTGATGGAGAGCCTTGAAGCCTAGAGTGAGGAGTTTTTGTTTGGAACGGAGGTTGATAGGCAACCACTGGAGGTGTTTAAGAAGGGGAGTGACATGCCCAGATCGTTTCTGCAGGAAGATGAGCCGGGCAGCGGAGTGAAGAATAGACTGCAGCGGGGCAAGAGAGGAGGAAGGGAGGTCAGAGAGAAGGCTGACACAGTAGTCTAGCCGGGATATAATGAGAGCCCGTAGCAGTAAGGTAGCCCTTTGGGTGGAGAGGAAAGGGCGGATCTTGGCGATATTGTAAAGGTGAAACCGGCAGATCTCGGTAACGGATAGGATGTGTGGGGTGAACGAGAGAGATGAGTCAAGGATGACACCGAGATTACCGGGCCTGAGAGACGGGAAGGATGGTCGTGCCATCCACGGTGATAGGGAAGTCTAGGAGAGGACCGGGTTTGGGAGGGAAGATGAGGAGCTCAGTCTTGCTCATGTTGAGTTTTAGGTGGCGGGCCGACATCCAGGTGGAGACGTCCCGGAGGCAGGAGGAGATGCGAGCCTGAAGGGAGGGGGAGAGGACAGGGTGGAGATGTAGATCTGCATGTCATCTGCGTAGAGATGGTAGTCAAAGCCGTGAGAGCAAATGAGTTCACCAAGGGAGTGAGTGTAAATGGAGAATAGAAGAGGGCCAAGAACTGACCCTTGAGGAACTCCAACAGTTAAAGGATGGGAGGGGGAGGAGGCACCAGCGAAGGAGACCGAGAATGACCGGCCAGAGAGATAAGAGGAGAACCAGCAGAGGACGGAGTCCGTGAAGCCAAGGTGAGATAAGGTATGGAGGAGGAGGGGATGGTTGACAGTGTCAAAGGCAGCAGAGAGGTCAAGGAGGATTAGAACTTCACTTAATTTTGTCTGACTACTTGAGTTTTAAGTGATGTGTAACCATTTTTTCACCCTCATTCTTCTAAAGATAGGCAGTGAAAACTATTTGTGACTGTACTTTCTCAATTGTACTTTCTCACAGTTTCTACATTTTTATCAACCAATCAATTGTATTTATTGATCATTTTCTGTGAGCAGAAAACTGCTTGTGAGAGGACCATATAACAGAGTTTGTAGATATGTCCCCTCCCCACAATGGAACAGTCACTAGAACATCAGTTCCTAGCAAATAACAATTCCTATGCAAGATTGTTACTTCCCATTTTTTGCCTACTGTCTCTACCTTCTCTGTTTTCTTAACAAAGGAACATAAATGGGAGAAGAAAATCAGCAAATGCATTTCTACATTATCTTAATCTCTTGGATAATATTTCTCTTTACAACTTCACTGATTGAGAAATTGGCCAACTGCCAATACCAATGTAACTTCACTCCAAATTATCCAGGTCACTGGAACTTAGAGTCCTTGAAATTTGAAGAAAAGTAGTCTCTCAACGAAGGGGGGTGTACTGTGTCTCTGTTAAAGCTCAGTGAATGGGTCATAGTGATATAAAATAGATCTCAGGGATCAGCCAAAGGTGACTCATGTTTTAGTCGATACCTGATCTGGAGGTTAAAAGATACCTGCCAGTGGCACTCAGCTTGACAGTCATAGCCAGAGATCACTGTGCACCCAATTTCAAAAATTACACTTTAGAAAGCAAGAAAAGGAATGGTTTATTTAGCCCTTTATGAGAAAGGGAAAAGTGCAATCAAGGGAATGACTGGTGTATGAAAAATAACTGTGATCAGGGATAGAGGAAAACTAGAAAGAATGAACACACTTGATGGTGATAAGGATGATACGCTGTGTGTAAAATGTTACAGTATTATATGGCAAACGTTGTACTCATGTAAAATTCATTGAAAATAAGGTTTTATTGTGGTAGGATTTTGTGCTGAAAGGGCTCACTTTTGGAGGTCCCTCTTGGAAGTTGCATGTGTACCTGGTTTCCATGATTTTTAGAAAGTCCCCTGAGTTTGACACTTTAGAGAAGCAGCATGGCTTAGTGGAAAGAGTCCGGGCTTGGGAATCAGAGGATGTGGGTTATAATCCTGACTCCACCACTTGTCTGCTGTGTGATTTTGGACAAGTCTCTTAACTTCTTTGGGCATCAGTTACCTCATCTGTAAAATGGGGATTAGGACTATGAGCCCCATTTAGGACAAACTGATAACCTTATATCCACGCCAGCACTTAGAACAGTGCTTGGCACATAGTAAGCACTTAATAAATACTACAATGAATATTATTATTTGGGACAATCCCTTGTCCTTCTTCAGCAAAAACCCAAAATACCTAGTAACATGCTCAGTACCTTAGGGCTGTTGCTCGATTTATTTGATGTCCTGACTGTCTACGCCCACCCTTACCTTCTGACCCTTGGTTCCCTGTCCCTCTGGCCTACATTAAGAATATAGAGCACACTGGATAACAATATTCAGTCATTTCAGCCTTAGCTAGTTCAGTACAGGCTGATGATCTTGTCACAAAATTGTTGACTTCAAGACAAGACTATACCTCCACCAAATTATAGAGAAAGTCTGTTGCAGTCTCAGAAAATTGTGCACAATCTGATAGAAATCACTGGATTAATTACAGAAGATAGGCTCTGACTGACAGACCAGCTCATAACATTCTACCAGGATCTGCATTTGGAAATGAGTGAGACATTTTTCTCTCACCCCTGCAAAAGTTAGATCCATACTTCTGCTGACTTTGACCCTTCTGAAAGACTTTCTGACTTCCTTCACCCCAATTAATTTCCCCAACCATCTACTAGCTTTCCCCACCCACACTGCCTGCTTATTTTTCCTAATACCCATTTCTCCTAATACCCTCTTCCTTTTGTATTCCTTGCCTCACACTAAGCACCACCCTTCAAGGAATCTTATTATCTCCTAACCTCACTGACTTTTCTCAACTCAACTGACTGTCCTAATGTCTGCTGGGTTTCCCATCCTTACGCTGATTCCCTTTATTCCCCTACTCATTGGATTCTGGAGAAGTGGCTTAGCATAGGGGAAAGAGCATGTGCTTGGAAGTTAGGAGATCTGAGTTCAAATTCTGATTCTACCATAGACATATGCCTGCTATGTGACCTTGGGCAGGTCATTTAACTTTTCAGTGCCACCCTTTCATCATCTAAAAAATGGTGATTAAATACGTATTTTCTCTCCTTCTTAGACTATAAGCCTCTTGTGGCTCTGTCCAGCTGAATTCTCTTGTATCTATTGCAGCACTTAAGAGAGTGCTTGGCACTTAGTTAGTGCTTAAACAGTATAATTATTATTATTCATGCTATTCTTTGTTTACTAAGTCTATGCTCTATGCATTCTTTCTACCCTCCACTAACCCTCTTGATTCAGGACTATCAGCTCAGTTCCTGCTGTTTCTCTGGCCAACAGTCACTATACCCTATTTATAGACCTGCCATGTATTGAAAGGGGACAGTTCACCCTCAAAGCCAATTTGGGGGCTATAAAGAAACCCATCCATTGATACAAGATATACCGCATACCTCAGTCTTGGAAGGGGAAGTAGAAACGTCTTAGGATCAAGAAGACAGCAGTAGCAAAAATAAACTAGTCTGTAAACTAATTAATTTACCTGGTTCTTCTGTAAAGTGGGGACAATAATAATTTTCTCTCCATAGCTCACAGAGCTTAAGTGAGGATTTAATGAAATAACTGATGAGAAAATATTGTGGAAAAATATGAATTCCGTTGAAATATAAAGAATTATAGTTAAAGGACTGTAGGGCTATCCTTACTCAGATTTGTCAGTCCATTCTTCACTTCCTACTTTCTTTAACAATAAGAACTGAGATAACAAGGGCTAAGATCAAGTATACATCTTTAGATAGAACAATGGGGAGGTTATCAATCAACCAATCAATCGATAGCATTTAGTTCCTGTGTGCAGATGAATCAATCAATGGTATCTACTGAGCACTTACTAAACTATGCACATGGGAAACTACAATACAACAGAGGTGGTAAACACTTTCCCTGCCCACAGTGTCCTTACAGTCCAAAGAGGGAGTCATGTGTTTAAATCATACAGGTCCAAGTGCATCGATTACTCAGAAGGGAGAGTAAATAGGGGAAATGAGAGCTTACTTGGTTAAGGCCTCTTGGAGGTGATGTGAAATTAGAATGGCTTTGAAGGAGAGGAGAGTAGGATAACTGATATTTTTATATTTTATGTGACTGCTTCCAGCTAAGAATAAGGCAATTCAGAACATGGGAATTCCATTCTCTCTGCATTCCTTTTGATGTCTTATGGCTTCTTGGGCTCTCCAGATGGCTTATTCAAGCTCACTATACATAGATTAAAAAAATACTTAAATCAGTGTATGAGCAAATACTGTAAATGTAGTTCCTGGGAATGATATCAGTTATGTCTAAAGATATAAGCAAATCTGATATGCTTTGTTCCTCTATCTCCCACTCTGTCTTGCCACTATATAGCTATGCTCTTGCTAAGGGATTCAAGAATTGTGTTACTTGCAAATAAATGTAAATAAGACAGGCTTCAGGCATATCATTATAGTGGATTCTGCCTTTAGGCATCTGCTTATTTCAAATTAAAGCTCAATTTTTCTTGCTAGTGACATTGCACTTACAGTATGAACTGAAATGCACTGTAAAGGCAAAGAAAGGTAGTAATTACTCCAATCTGAAGTATCCAGTGACAGAAAGTAATTAAAGGGGTCCAATCCCTCTGAGATTATCAGTTTCTGGCTTAAGCTTAGTCTAATAAGTAATGTTGAGCAGGTTTACAAACAGATCTCAGAATCAATATTCTCCTTGCCAGCTATTCTACCAAGACAGTGTGAGGTGGTTACATTTACTTTGAGATTCATCACCAAAGTGCCCAGGGTCTGGAATCTTCAAATACTTGGTGCTTCAGAATCCCTGACCCAAGTAGCAAGGTGTACTAAGGAGCTACAAAACAAACCATAATGTAGCTAAGAGCCACAGTAAGCAGAACAGTTTAAAGGTTCCAATTCAGGGAGTGGAAATGAGAGGAGGGAAGGAGGAGAGGAGGTGTGTGTGTATCTGCGTATATGTAGGCAGAGATAGGTATGCCGGGAGGGGATGGTGGCAGCAAGCAAGAGACGGTGGGATGGGACTTAAAATCATGGCTACCAGCACCAGGAGGGTAAAAGCAGTAGCTCACTGCCATCACAGCAGCAGTAAAATCAATAATAGAACATTATCAAGCAAGTGAAGGAATACCATATATTAGCCATCAGCTGCACTTGGGCCCAATTGGTCTGGTGTAGCTCAGATTCTTATAAAATAGAGTGCTATTTTATAGGGATATGGGCTAAACCAGACCAATTTCTAGCTCTGAATGGACACTGGTTCTTTAATAGAACAATCCTGGGAGAGATGGAAGAGTCTTCTTTCACTTTCATTCATTCAGTAATATTGATTGAGTGCTTAGTTTGTGCAGAGCACTATACTAAGCATTTGGGAGAGTGCAATACAATGATGAACAGACACATTCCATGCCCACAATGAGCTTACAGTCTATGGTGGGGAGAGACAGACAATGATATAAATAAATAAATTACAGATATGTACATATGTGCTGTGGATCTGGGAGGGAGGAAGAAAAAAGGGAATAAGTCAGGGTGATACAGAAGTGAGTGGGAAAAGAGGAAAGTGGGTACTTAGTCATGAAAGGCCTCTTGAAGGAGATGTACTTTCAATAAGGCTTTGAAGGTGGGGAGAGTAATTGTCTGTTGAATTTAAGGAGGAGGGCCAGGCCAGAGGCAGGACATGGGTGAGGGGTCACCAGTGTGGTAGATGAGATTGAGGCATATTGAGAAGGTTGGTGTTAGAGGAATGGAGTGTGCAGGCTGGGTTGTATTAGGAGGTCAGAGAGGTGAGGTAAGAAGGGGCAAGGTGATAGAGTGCTTTAAAGCCAGTGGTGAGGAGTTTTTCTTTGACATGGAGGTGGATGAGAAATCACCGGAGTATTTTGAGGAATGGGGTGAAAAGTCTTGAACGTTTTTGTAGAAAAATAATCAAGGCAGCAGAGTGAAGTATGGACTAGAATGGGGAGAGACAGGAGGCTTGGAGGTCAGCAAAGAGGCTGATGCAGTAATCTAGGCAGGATAGGTAGAGTGATTATATGAACTACGTAGAAGTTTGGGTGGAGAGGAAAGGTGGATTTTAGCAATGTTGTGAAGGTGGAACTGACAGGATTTAGTGAAGGACTGACTATGTGGGTTGAATAAGAAGCAGGAGTCAAGGATAATGCCAAAGTTGAGGGCTTGTGAGATAGAAAGAATGGTGGCACTGTCTATAGTGATGGGAAACTCAGGGGAAGGACAAGCTTTGGGTTGGAAGTTACCGAGTTCTGTTTTGGACATGTTAGGTTTGAGGGGACTGGAGGACATCCAAAAGAGATGTCTTGAAGGCAAGAGGAAAATGTGAGACTGCAGAGAGAGAGAGAGGTAAGGGCATTAAGATAAGATTTCTCTTATCTCTCATTAGAGATAAGAGAGATCACTCATCAGCCCCTGCATCTCCAGATTATTGCATAAAATTCACAAAATTCTGGGTACCTTCTAGGTCTAGGATTGGTTGAATGGTTATTTTGAACACTACCCATTATTACATAACCTTAGGCATTTCCAGGTGATTGCTAGCTCTTGCAGGTAGTGGACATTTCAATCATATTTACTGAGTGCTCACTATGTGCAAAACACTGTACTAAGCACTTGGGAAAGTACAATACAACAATAAACAGATACATTCCCTGCCCACAATGATCTTACAGTCTAGAGGTCTGCTGAATCTTTTTGTACTCTCCCAACTGTACTATGGTCTGTACACAATAGGTGCTCATTAAATACTACTGATTCACTGACTGTGATAATGTAGAGCAGTCTATAAAGAGGCACACCAAAAGACTTTTTTTTAGAATTAACAGATATCTGCTGACCAGACTCTGTTGAAGGAACCCAATATTTTGATATGCATCAATGGATCGGTGAATAGATAGGAATCCTAAAAAATGTAAGGTAGTAATGATAATAATAATGACAATAATTATGGTATTTGTTACTACACTCTGTGGGCCAGAGTGCCAGGCATTGTACTAAGCACTGGGGTGGATGCGAGATAAAGAGGTTGGACACAGTTCCTGTCCCACTTGGTGCTCACAGTCTCAATCCCCATTTTACAGCTGAGGTAACTGAGGTACAGAGAAGTGAAGTGACTTGCCCAAGGTCACACAACAAATGAGTGGAAGAGCTGGGATTAAAACCCAGGACCCCTAACTCCCAGGTCCTTGCTCTGTAATAATAGTAATAATAATGACAATGGCATTTGTTAAGCGCTTACTATGTGCCAAGCACCATTCTAAGCGCTGGGGTAGATACAAAGTAATCAGGTTGTCCCACGTGGGGCCCACAGTCTTTATCCCCATTTTACAGATGAGGTAACTGAGGAACAGAGAAGTTAAGTGGCTTGTAATAATAATATTAGAGCGACTACTGAGTGCAGTGTACTGTACTGAGCACTTTGGAAATGCAGTGGAGTATGATATATTATTCAATAGACCCGCACACTAGAAACATCTTAATATAACAGTCTTCAAAAATACCTCACTCTAGCATACACTTTATGAGTAAAATATATAATCAAATTTATTCCAACTTGAGGTGCAATGACACTTAGGCCTTCTTGAGTCACAGAAAAGAAGTACAACCAAACTATAATGTAATAAATATCTGTATGTAGACATTTTATTGTATGCAGTCATTGTCACATTTGAGATTTCTGGTTGGCAGCACACTGCTCAATTAGTATGCCCTGGTTGCATACCTCTTAAAGTAAGGCTGAACCAGAGGACAAAAGGAAATGAGAGACAAAAAAAAAAAAAGAATGTACAAGATAAGTAGAAAGTGGTTAACATAAACCTGGGGAACTCTTGTAACTAACAAAACATTCCTAATGCATTTCAATAACCTTGTTCTTTCTCTTTTTGAGGATTTTCCCTGATTTTCAGACATCTTGTTTTATTTAAACATCTTATACTTGTACTCAAGACTCTGACATTACGTCTACTGTCTTCTCAATTTCTATTTTACCTGTTGCCCTTTTTTCTTTTATTTCAATCCTCTTTTCTAGCTTCTTTATTCCTGTTTCATGAATCTTCATCTATTTCTTCAACTATTTTAGGGTACTCAAGACAATGGATAGCAAAGCTTAAGGCTGACACATATATTACTTCATTTTATAGTTTGCAATTCAAATTCTATTAATCTGTGTACTTTCTGTTGCTTACTTTGTTTTTTATTTATATACATGAAAACTAATCTACTCGTCGAAGGACAGATAACTAATATGTTGACTGATTAAACTGACATTTACTACCCAAAATACATTGAAATCAGAAGTCAGAAAGTAGGAAATTGAAGGGAACACTTAGTTAGAGAAATGGTGCGATCTAGTAGAAAGAGCCACAAACTGGGACACAGAGGAATTATTCTAATATCAGTTTGGCCACCTGCCTGCTGTGTGACTTTGAGCAAGCTGTCTAACTTCCCAAGTTCTACTTCTTTAAAAAGGGGATTAAATACCTGTTTGCATAAAAATTGATAAATAAGAAGTAAAAGAAAGAACATCTATTTTCTACTGGAGAGATTGGGATGATAAAATGAGAAAATTGTCACCTAAGTGTTTACTGAAAATAGCATATTTCACAAAGTTGACAGATTGTTCAGAAATCACAGATTAGATTGTGAAGAATAACTTTTTTAGATCTTGGTTGAAAATTCACTTACTGTGGATCAGCTAAAACAGCACAAATTGTGAAGACTTTCTTCTGTCCTCCTACTAAAACATTCTTGGTCATTCCAGGACCAAAACCAGTCAACCAATATTATTTTCTGAGCACTTACTGTGTGCAGAGCACTGTACTAAATTCTTGGGAGAGTATAATACAACAAAGATGGTAAACACCACAAGGATACCACAGTCTAGAGAAAATAACAGACATTAAAATAAATTATGGATATGTGCACAAGTGCTGTGGGGCTGAAGGTGGAGTGAATATCAAGTGCTTTAAGGCTACAGATCCAAGTGGCTAGGCAAACATAGAAGGGAGAGGGAGTAGGGGAAATGATTACTCGGGGAAAGCTTCTTGATTTTAATAAGGCTTTGAAGGCAGGGGGAGTGATCATTTGTCAAATATGAAAGGTGAATGAGCTCCAGGCCAAAGGGAGAACATGAGAAAGGGGTCAGTTCCAGTTTCTGTTCCAGTGAATAAATAGGCACTAGAGGAGTGAAGTGTGTGCCAATTATGTGGTAGTAGGAAATCAGTGAAGTAGGAGAAAAGCTGACTGAATGTTTTAAAAAAAGTGATTCAGAGTATTTGTTTAATGTGGATGTAGTTGGGCAACTATGGGAGGTTATGGAGGAGTGGGGAAATGTGGGCTGCATGTTTTTTAGAAAAATGATCCAGGCAACAGAATGAAGTGAAGACTGGAGTCAAGAAGACAGGAGGCAGAGAGTTCAGTGAGGTGGCTGATGCGGTAATCAAGGACGATTATGATAAGTGCATGGATCAGCATAGTAGCAGTTGGATAGAGAGGAAAGGGTGAATTTTTAGCGATTTTGTAAAGGTAGAACTGACAGGATTTCTTGACAGATGGAATACGTGGGTTGAATAGAAAGACAACTCAAAGATATGTATGAATGTCGAGTGGATTTCAGAGAGAACAAGCCCAACATATTTTTTTTAATGTGATTTTTCTTTTGAATAGCTCCCCTTATTTTCATGTACTTAACTTCCCCCTACATTATAAATTTTTGTATTGCATTCTCATGAAGCCAAAACTACTTTATGGAGCTGACATTGTCTTAAAAGAAAGCAAATACTTAATCAAGAAGATAAAGGAGCTAAGTGGAAAGAGCATGGGCCTGGAAGTCAGAGAACCTGGATTCTAAATCCAGTTCTGCCATTTTTTTCCTGCTAGGTGACCTTGAGCAAATATTTACCTACTTTGTGCCTCAGTTTCCTAATACATAAAATGGGGACTCAAACTTGTTCTTCCTCCTTCTATGACTGTGTCTGACTTGATTACCTTACTTTTACTCCACACTTAGCACACTGCTTTGCACATAGTAAGTCCTTAACAAGTGCTACAATTAGTTCTATTATCAACAATTATATAAATATCAATACCACTGTAATAATTTTCATGGTGCTTACCCATGGCCAAGCATAGTTATAGGGAAGTTTGGACACATTTATCAAACATGTTTCCAAGGTGTTCCAACATGTTCCAAAGTGCCTGATTAAGATAGATGGCTTCAGAATTCAGGGATAACTCAGTTAACATTTACTTGTTTAAGGCAATGGAGTGAACTGGAAGCCACTTCATGGTAGACAGCATAAGGGAGATTAGCAGAGCCATCACTGCTCCTTTCAGGAGGGAATGTTTATAAAGCCCAAAAGCTTCTGAAACAACCCAGGGTTGAATGCATCAGTGGGGATGGTTGATATGCTTTCACTTTTGAAGTAAGAGGTAAGCAGCTGCAATCAGCTTCTTGTTATAACTCAGTGTGGGGACCAGCAGAAAAGACAGAGACTAGTAAAGGGAGGTAAAACACGGCAATAGAAATGCCTCTGCTTTTCCTTTATCTTTCTAAATCCAGTGATTTAACTTCTAGTTAAATATTTCTATTGTAAAAGTCTCTCAATAGCTAGACACATACCTATATATGTCTATAAATAAGTACATATACCATAAATTTAAATATAGTATCCATATTTATGTATATATCTATTCATATACCAGCATAAAAAGTTAATCGTTGTAATAATCTCTATAGCATAGCATAACTAAGAGACTGGTTAATAATAATATTCAATCTTCTACACAAACTCACAAAGAAAAGTAACTAGATTACACAATCTTCACTTTAAAACCATACATTCTCTTTTTGCCCATTTGAGGACTGGGACAGTATATTTGATTTCTATGGTATTTTTCCAAATGTACAGTATAGAGCTTACAGTTGAAACTCAATAATTACTAATGATTGATTTTTTTTTGGAAAATGAAAAGTTCATTACTTGAAATCCCAGCAGTCTTTTAGAAACCTGCCTACTTTAGAATGGGCAGTAGAATGGGCAATAGAATGAATTATAAATTTAGTAGAAAGAATGTTTTCATTTTTACACAGTGAAAATTTGGGGACTGGAAACTTTATGGACTAGTAAAATGCAAAATATTTTACAATGTCATTCAATGATTTAAGCAAATAAAGTACACGAATTTGAGACCATGACATGATCCTGTGTCAGCATGTTCTACCATTTACATCTGAACATTTGCATGTAAGCTCATTGTATGCAGGGAATATGGGCAGGCAATTGTTGTGCTCAATAAATATGATTTATTTGCTAATTGATTTAGGAGAGGAGCACTTCCTTTCTGTCATTTGAGTTGTTCCATCTGCAGACATAGATATTTCCAACATCTTGTTTTTAAATGTCAAAAACTTATTGAAACAATTGAAAGATTTTTCTCCTTAATGAGTAATTCTTGTTCTGTTCCAAAGGTATATCATCACTGAGACATTTGATACACCTATAGATTCATCAATTAGAAAAGCACAGTACTAGTGATCTGCACAAAATAGTCACCCCATGTCTCATTTACTTTTCTCCTCATAGAGTTACCTGAATACAATATTAATTTAATCACAAAGCTTCCAATATGGAGTCAGTATTTTTTCAACTATTACTGCAGAACCTTGGATAATGAGCTATTCCAGCAGTGTGTGATTTTACCACTTTAGCGATTATTAGTACTACTAGTTCAGTGGAAGTTTCAAAACCTGTTTCAGGAAAATTCTGAAACTTGTTAAATATGTTTATGGCCTTTATTGAGATTTAAATGTACTGGCTGAAAACAGTTGAAAGGCTCCTTCTTCAATGAACTGTGATTAGAAAAAAAAGTCTTGCTATAGGGTTGAAGATTGGACATTGTTCGATCATGTTGGTTTGCAATGAATCACAATAAGTTGAAATGATTTATAATACTATTATAAGGAATTATGTTTGCTGCTATCCCTCATTCATAGTGCAGGGATAACAACAGCATGGTCAAAGAGAAAGAGCATAAGCCTGGGATAAAGCATGAGCCTGTGAGTCAGAAGCTCTGTTACGTCTGCTATGTGACCTTGGACAAGTCACTTTAATCTCTGTGCCTCAATTACTTCTTTGTAAAATGGGGATTAAGACTGTGAGCCCTAAGTGGGACAGGAACAGTGTCCAACCTGATTATCTTGTTTCTACCCCAGTAATTTAATACGGTATCTGGAATGTAGTGAGTGCTTAACAAATACCATAAAAAACCAAAAGCTCGAATGTCATTAAGTCGGTCTAAAAATCAAACAAGACATGCTTTCCCCAGAATGTGGCAGGGGCCACATTAAGTAAGGGTTTAAAAATACCACAATTATAATAGTATTATCACTATCAAAATAAAGCAGGACAGTGTTATAGATCCAATCTTATTTAACCTATTTCACACTTCAGGATACAATGAAGACCTTGAAGGACAAGCTCCCTGAGAGCAAGGGCTGTCCTTTCTATCTCCTTTGTTTGCTACCAAGTTCCTGGCACAGTGCTCTGCACAGTTTACAATGCTTAATGCATACTGATGACTCTGATGATGATAGAAGGATTATTGAGAGTTAAAGGAAGATAAGGATGGTGTTGGAATCTGCTTCCGATGTGCTAGGAAATTCTTCTCAATCAACAAACTGCAACAATGTCCCTCCTGTGTGCAGAGCACCTAGGTTATTCTGCTTCAAATGCTTCTGATAATGAAGCTTTCTGACAAAGCAAGCTGGATGAACATTTCCAGCTATCAGGTATACCTTGCCCTGTCTGGTTAACAAATAGCAGGTAAGACCTGTCCCCACCTGACACATCTTTGGTTCCACCCCCTTCAGGATTGTAGAAAGATCACAGGTGTGGGAGTCAGAGGAGGTGCATTGTAATTCCAGCTTTTCCAGTTGCCTGCTGTGTGACCTTGGGTAAGTCACTTAACTTCTCTGTGTCTCAGTTACCTCATCTGTAAAATGGGGACTCAATACTTCTTCTCCCTCCTGCTTAAACTGGGAGCCCATCATGGAACAGAGACTGTGTCCAATTTGATTATTTTGTATTTAAACCAGTGCTTACTATAGTGCTGTACGCAATAAGCTCTTTGTGGGTAGGAATGTATCTACCAACTCTGCTGTATTGTACTTTCCCAAGCACAATACAAAACACAATACAAAAATCTCTGCACAAAACACTCAATGAATTCCATTGATTCATTGATTGGCACATACAGCAGGTGCTCACCAGATACTATTATCATTAGTATTATTTATTATTATTATTATCATTATTATCATTATCATTATTACCCTCTCTAATTTCTTGAAAGTTTAAGGTGACACAGATTCTTACCATTTTTTTCCTCTGAAATATTTCCCCGCTTTGTCTTCAAATATCCATCAATCTGTTCTAGGCATTCCACTATTCTAGCTATACTATTATAGAAGCAGGTCTCCCCTGTTCCAATCTCTTCCCTCCTCAGTCCTTACTCCACTAGCCTGTCTAGAACACTTTTCTAAAAATTCATTCTTCACATCGTACACAAAATCCTAACCATCTGCTTTAAAACACTAAATCATCTTAACTTTGCCTACCTTAACTTGCTGCTTTGATGCTACAACCCAGCCTGCACACTTTACTCCTTTAATGCCATCCTACTCACTGTACCTCAGTATCATCTATCTCACCACTGTCCTCTCACCCATGTCCTGCCTCTCATTCATTCATTCAATAGTATTTATTGAGTGCTTGCTATGTGTAGAGTGCTGTACTAAGTGCTTGGAATGTACAATTTGGCAAAAGATAGAGACAATCCCTGCCCAATGATGGGCTCACAGTCTAAATGGGGGAAGCAGAGAGCAAAGCACAACAGAAAATAACAAAACAAGACAACTGCCCTCTCTCTTTGTATCCAACAAATGATCACTGTCCCAACCTTCAAAAGGTTTAAAAAGATTTAAAGCACATCTCCTCTACAAGGACTTCCACTCATTAGTTCATTCATTCATTCATTCATTCATTCATTCAACTAATTCAATCGTATTTATTGAGAGCATACTGTGTGCACAGCACTGAACTAAATGCTTGGGAGAGTACAGTCCAATAATAAACAGACACATTTCCTGCCCACAATGAGCTTACAGTCTAGAAGGGGAGAAACAGACATAAATACAAATAAATTAATTAAAGATATATCCCTAAGTGCTGTGGGGCTGGGAGGGGGGAAGAGCAAAGGGAGCAAGTCAGGGTGAAGCAGAAGGGGGTGGGTGAAGAGGAAAGGGCTTAGTCAGGGAAGGCCTCCTGGAGGTGATCTGCATTCAATAAGACCCTGAAGCAGGGGAGAGTAATTATCTGTCAGATATGAGGAGGGTATTCCAGTCCAGAGACAGGATTGGGCAAGGGATCAGCAGCAAGATAAACAAGATCAAAGCAGAGTGAGAAGGTTAGCATTAGAAGAGTGAAGTGTGTGGGCTGAGTTGTTGTAGGAGAGTAGAGAGGTGATTCTATATTTCCTCGTCTCCCACACCCTCTGTGTCTTCCTTGCACTTGGATTTGCACCATTTATTCGGCTGCATAGAATTTGGGTTCATATCTACAGTTTATTTATTTATATTAATGTCTGTTTCCCTCTGTAGACTGTAAACTCACTGTCAGGAGGAAACATGTCTACCACCTCTCTTAAAGTGTACTCTCTCAAGCGCTTAGTACACAAAGTGGCTTAGTGGAAAGAGCACAGGCTTTCAAGGCAGAGGTCATGGGTTCTAATCCCGGCTCCCTCACTTGGCTGCTGTGTGACTTTGGGCAAGTCACTTAACTTCTCTGTGCCTCATATACCTCATTTGGAAAATGGGAATTGAGACTTTGAGCCCCACCTGAGACTACCTGACTACCTTGTATCTAGCTCAGCGCTTAGAACAGTGCTGGCATATAGTAATCACATAACAAATATCATTATTATTATTACTCTCTACAGAGTAAGCATTCAATAAACAAGATTGATTCATTAGAAAAGATGAGAGAAGTCTTTCCATCTTCTTGAAAAAAAGTATAACACAGTATTAACACAGCCTTACTCCTTTGAGCTATCAAAGGTTAGCTAGGATGTACAATTTGAAGAATTGACACCCACCCACTACTACAACAGATGAAATACCAAAATCATATTAGAGCAATTAAAAGAAGACAATGTGCCTTTCTATTTTACCATGACTGTCATCAGATTTTCCAATGACTAACAATTTTGAGCATCTACAAATTGTGAGGTACAATTGTTACTCCTATTCTCGCAGTTCACCTTTATTCGCCCTAAAGCAAAGGGAATTCCAGTGTGAAACTTCAAACTGCAATGATTGAAAAAATAAGCTTCATGCTGAGATTAACTAGTATCAGAGAAGCAGCATGTCCTAGTGGAAAGAGCATGGCCCTGGGAGTGAAAGGATCTGGGTTCTAATTCTGGCTCTGACAATTACTTGCTGTGTGACCTAGAGCAAATCACTCAACCTCTCTGTGCTTAGTTCCCTCAACTGTAAAATGGAGATTAAATACCTGTTCTCCCTCCTACTTGGATGTGAGCCCCATTCAGGGACTTTGTTCAATTTAATTAACTTGATTCTAACCCAGCACTTACAAAAGTATTTTTCACATAGTAAGTGCTTAGTACATCCCATTTTATAAAAGTTAATTTTTAATGAATGTATGGAGGAAGAAAGTGAGGATATAACTGCAGACAGACTAAGAAGTGCTTGTACATACTGGAACACTTCCATACATATCTAGGTAATAATAATAATAATGGTATTTGCTAAGCTCTTACTATGTCTTACTGTACTAAGACCTGGGGTGGAAACAGACAAATCCGTTTGGACACAGTCTCTGTCCCACATGGGGTTTGCAGCCTCAATCCCCATTTTACAGATGAGGTAAACACAAAGTAATTAATGTATAGGAGAGGAAAAATGGATAATAATAATAATGTTGGTATTTGTTAAGGGCATAGCACTGTTTTAAGCACTTGGGGTGATACAAGGTGATCAGGTTGTCCCATGTGGGGCTCACAGTCTTCATACCCATTTTACAGATGAGGTAACTGAGGCTCAGAGAAGGGAGGTGACTTGCCCAAGGTCACACAGCCAACACCTGGTGGAACTACGATTAGAACTCATGACCTTCTGACTCCCAGGCCCATTCTCTGTCCACTACACCATGCTGCTTCTTAAATCTAATTATGGTACTTGTTTAGCTCTTACTATGTGTAAAGTATTGTTCTAAGCACTGAAGTATATTCAAGTTAGTCAGGTTGGACATAGTCTCTGTCCCACATGAGGCTCACACTGCTTATATCCATTTTTCTGATGATGTAACTGAGGCCCAGAGAAGTGAATTGCCCAAGGTCACACAGCAGACATGTGGCAGAGTCAGGATTTGAACCCATAACCTTATGACTCCTAGGCCCATGCTCTATCCACTAAGCCACGCTACTTCACCAAAGCACCACCTACCACCAACACAACCTACCACTTAGAACTTACTCATTTACATATTAAAGAAGCAGCATGGCTCAGTAACAGCATGGCACATTCATTCAATAGTATTTATTCAATAGTATTTATTGAGTGCTTACTATGTGCAGAGCACTGTACTAAGCACTTGGAATGAACAAGGTGGCAACAGATAGAGACAGTCCCTGCCATTTGACGGCCTTACGTAGTAATAATAATAATAATAATGTTGGTATTTGTTAAGCGCTTACTATGTGCAGAGCACTGTTCTAAGCGCTGGGGGAGATACGGGGTCATCAGGTTGTCCCACGTGAGGCTCACAGTTAATTCCCATTTTACAGATGAGGTAACTGAGGCCCAGAGAAGTGAAGTGACTCGCCCACAGTCACACAGCTGACAAGTGGCAGAGCCGGGAGTCGAACTCATGACCTCTGACTCCGAAGCCCAGGCTCTTTCCACTGAGCCACACTTAACAGATACCAACATTATTATTATTATTATTATTATCCATTTTTCCTCTCCTATACATGAATTACTGTGTATTTATCTCCTCTAAACAGCACATTCCTTGTGGGTAGACTTAAACTCTTGTACTCTTCCAGGTCCTAGAATAGTGTTTAGAACACAATAGACACTCAAAAAATACTACTGATTAATTAGTGAAGAGTACATCTTTAGATTGTCATAAAATGTTACATATTCTGCCATTTGACCAACCATGATGAAATACTGACATTCAGTTCACATTTAGAGAAGTTGCATTCTATCTCCTATGCTTTCTCACTTGCACCTTCAATGACAAAGGTTGAAGGAGACAAGGGTCATATATATGCACCACAGCTGGTGAGAATAAAATCTAGGACCCTCTCCATCTCTGACCACTACAAGATTGCTAGCTTCACTTTTAATAATAACAATAATAATGGTATTTGTTAAGTGCTTACTATGTGCCAAGCACTGTTCTAAGTGCTATGGTAAACACCTCATCTCTCCCAGTCACCTTGTTTCAGCCAGGATGCTTGAGCAGTTCGGGGGTGGGAGGTGGGGTGGGGTGGGGGGGCGTCAACATGTGGAAATTCCTTTCCTTCTGGAACTGAGGCAAGCAGTTCAGCAGTTGATTTCCAGGACACATAATATTCACCCTCAGCCCAAGCAGTCTGGAAGGGTCCTCTTTAGTACTACTGGGATCTGGCTAATTGCTCTGAGTGGATCCAGCTCCATTTCTGGCCCTAGCTCCAACTCACTATTAGTGGACTTCTGGTAGCTATTAGCCCTCCTCTTGCTCCCCTAGCACCCTTCAACCCCTTAGCCTCTCCCTCTAAATGTGACAGAGCCCTATCCAAAATGCTAAAGCTCTCTGCACACAAGTCCCAGGGCTGAGCCCTGACATTGTGCACAAATTAAGCACCACTGTCTAGGTTTTTTTCCCCATCTCCAATTCCTGCAGGGGGTGTCCCTGTTAATAATAACTGTGGTATTTGTCAAGCGCTTACTTTGTGCCAGGCACTGTACTAAGCAATGGGGTGGATACAAGCAAATCGGGTCGGACATAGTCCCTGTCCCACATGGGCCTCACAGTTTCAATCCTCATTTTACAGATGAGGAAACTGAAGCACAGAAAAATGAAGTAACTTGCTCAAGGGCACTCAGCAGACATGTGGCAGAGCCGGTATTAGAACCCATGACCATCTGACTCCCAGGCCCTTGTTCTATCCCCTACGCCATGATGCTCCTCTGTTAGCTTGCTGCCAGTGATCAGGTAGCACAGGAGCACATTACCATACCAAAGATGGCTGGTAGTTTGCTTCTGCTCATAATGCTATATTTATGACATCTGATTAAGGAGCCATATACTTAGGATCAGCAGCTTTAATTTTGGAATCCATTCTTTTTTATCGATGCTGAGAATGTGGGAGCTGGGAAACAGGACAGATCCTCTCTTCCCACTCAGGCCCCATAAGGCAATGCTCTCCCATTAGCTGTCATAGCTGTATTCCACAGCTTGGATGCTGCTGAGATACTTTTTATCCACCTCCTATAAGTTATTCATGAAGGTGGTGACAGGTCTACTAGATTGCCAGTTCTTTGAGGGCAGGGATTAGGTCTCCTACATATTATTTCTAAATACTTTGTATCAGGCTCTGCACATAATAGGTGCTCAATAAATACTACTGAATGATAGTAAATGAACAAAAAAAGCACCTGCCTGATGCACAAAAGAATAAGTTAATGCTGTGGTAATTTTCTTACTCTGTGCCAGTTCCTTGGATAACCCATGGGCTAGATACAGGACAATCTGAAGAAGGACTCTGGAAGAATTGTATATGAAGAACAATATATGTCCTATTTTATCAATGCATTCAGAAGGTTTACCTTGTTTGTGTGAAGTACATTGTGGAAGTACTTCATGTTGAATAAAGATCTAAAATAATGCATATAAACAGTACTTGAAAAATATGTTGCTGCCTGAATTGAGAGTTAAATATACCTCATTACAGTCATAGATTTGACTCTGACCTTCCACTGGAAACATTTGGGAAAATACTGTTCCTTTAATAAGCCTTATTTAAAGTACGTCTTCAAGCAGAAATATTTTAACTACAGGGATTAGTCCTTCTGCTAAGGAGATTATCAATCTATCTAGATGACTAGATAGATGGATTACATATATATATATTTCTCTATATATCTACATATCTCCCTCTCTCAGGGTTGCACCTGGAGCGTTTCCAGTACTCTACCAGTCTCAGCTGTGGGAGGGAGAGTCAAACAGAGGCCTACCCATTCCATTCCTAGCTTGGGCAGTGGCTAGCGAGTGGAAAGCCATCTGCTACAAATCAAAATTCACCCATGCTGGGCAGCAGCGGCACGGGAGAGAGTCGATGATGGAGACTCAAGTTTACTGCATGGAATGAGGCAGTGGTAAACCACTTCTGCATTTTTACCAAGAAAACTCTATGTGTACACTACCAGAATGATTGCAAGTGGAGGTGGGACATTCTGGAAGAGATGTGTCTATTACTATGGGTCGGAGATGACTCGACAACATGAAACAAAACATCTTTCTCTCTCTCTCTCCGGGTTATTTAGTCTTAAAGCAAGAGAAAACCACAGTTTCAATAATTAGGAATAACTGTCATAAAAAGTGAATCAGGGCATTGCTAATGTGAAATCAATTAGGCTTAAGACTCCTTGAATCTTAGAGAAGGAGCAAGTTAATACTGTTATTGCCCTGTGGCTGTGATTATGATCATGTTTTATATGTAGCTTTGCTTGATTAAGCTGTCATTTATAGCACACACCATTGCTACTGATCTGCCCTAAGAGATGAAAAGGAGTAATAGAAAAGACCACTGCCATGCCTTTAACAAAATTCATTTCATTTAAGACTATTTGTTTCTATATCTCAATGCTGCAAGATATTGTTTCCTTCATTTTTTTTTAAATTTGACCTTTTAAAAGACTCTATTCTCCTACCATCCCTACATAGCTGCTCAGGGATTCTCTACCAGCTCACCGGGACCAATGCATATGAGGAAACTTACCAATCTGAATCTCACTGAAAAGCTTAGATTCTGAATTCCATTGTCCTTTGGGATTAAAATAATATTGAGTGAGAAGACACCTAATTTGATGTATGACTGGTAATCTTTAGCAACATAGAGTGCTTACTACTTTTAGCATTTGATCCTCACAGAGGCTGGCTACTTCTGTACAGGTTAAATGACCCAAACATATCATCATAATCACAGAGGCAAAAGTGCTCTATGGAAAGGTCCATTGTTTAAAAGGGAAAATCTAGAGAGCTGTGGTAAAGACTGTTTTGCCCTCTAAATTCAAGAAACTTGCACTCTGTGGTATGGAGAGAAAAGCTAAAAATGTTACAGTAGACATTCATTGGTCATTTGGAATAAGAGGATTCGTAGGCTATCACTTTTCTGTTGTATATTTCCAAGCCATATAACTGACACAATAAGATTAGATTTCTCAATCCTAAATTAATTTTTAGAAAGGTTGATCTGAACCTCAAGCTCATGGCTAATTAGAAGTCCCAGAATGATCAGTGACATAAATCATCACAATCCCTAACTTGTGGCCGTGGATAAATGGCTAATGTGATAGATTTCAATTCTACTGAAAGTCCCTTATTGACTCCTGTGCCCATTTCCTGCTCCAACTATTTCATACTCAATACCCTGCATCCTTTCTCTCTAGTCCCTAAGGACTTCTCCATGTACTTCATCAATACAGTATAAATTGTCTGCTGTTCAACCCAACCCTCCTCCTGATCTTTTTTAGCTCTCCCATCTTTTCTAGCAGAATCTCAAGAGGAGGTATCCCACCACCTATACAAACATACCCCTTCCCCTGTGCCTCTGACCCCATCCATTAGCACCTATGAAAATACTTGCCCTTTCCCGTTTATCCTCCTTGAACCTGATCTTCAACTATTTACATTCCTAAATGTAACCTGGAATTTACATTTAGGATACTTTCCTATCGTAAAAAAACCCCTCCCTTGACCCCATTAGTTGCCACCACATCTCCCTCCTACTCTTACTCTCCCAACTCCTTGAGCAAAGTGTCTACCCTGGCTGCCTCTACCTCCTCTCCAACTCCTTCCTTGATCCCCTTCAATCTGGCTTTACCACTGTTATGCCATGGATACCGCTCTCTCTAAAGTTACCAAATCTAATGGCCTCTATTTTATTTTAATCCTCCTCAACCTCTTAGCTTCCTTTGACACTTTGATCCACCCTCATTTACTGGAAACTCTATATAACCTTGTCTTCACTGACACTGTCCTCTCCTAGATCTTCTATCTCTCTGAATGTTCCTTCTCTATCTCTTACACAGGCTCCACTGCTTTCCACCTATTAAAGTGTGGGAGTTCCTAAAGGCCCAGTTCTGGGTTCCTTTCTATTCTCTGTATACACCCATTCCCTCAGAGAAATCATTCACTCCCAGGGCTTCATCTATCATCTTTCATCATCTTTGATTCTCACATCTCCAGAAGATCTCTAGAGAAGCAGCGTGGCGCAGTGGAAAGAGCATGGGCTTTGGAGTCAGGGATCATGAGTTCGAATCCCAGCTCTGCCACTTGTCAGCTGTGTGACTGTGGGCAAGTCACTTAACTTCTCTGTGCCTCAGTTCCCTCATCTGTAAAATGGGGATTAACTGTGAGCCCCACGTGGGACAACCTGATTCCCCTGTGTTTACCCCAGTGCTTAGAACAGTGCTCTGCACATAGTAAGCACTTAACAAATACCAACATTATTATTATTATTATTATCTCCAGCTCTGACCACTTTTATTTTCTGCAGCGTCACATCTCCTCCAGGCTTCAGGACATCTCTACTTGGATGCCCCACCAACACCTCAAACTTAAGTCCAAAACAGAAATCCTTATTTCCCCACCCAAATCCTGTCCTCCCCTTGACTTTCCCATCGTTGTAGATAAGTTCACTGTCCTCCTCACAACCCTGTAACACTGGCATTATCCTCTACTCATCTCTCTCATTCAAACCACATATTCAAATTCAGTGTGTTACCAAATCCTACTGGTGCTACTTTCACAACATCTCTAGAATCTGCCCTTTCCTCTCCAACTAAACTACTACCATGTTGATCCATGTACTTATCTGAACTGAAAGCTCATTGTGGGCTGGGAATGTATCTACCAACTCTGTTATATTATTACACTGTAATCTCCCAATTGCATAGTACAGTGCTCTGCACATAGCAATCACTCAATAAATACGATCGATCAATTACTGTATCCCATTTGACTATCGCATCTGCCTCCTCACTGACCTCTATCACCCCTGATTCTCCCCACTCCAGATCTTACTTCACTTTGCTGCTTGGATCATTTTTCTAAAAAGCAGTCAGCTGCAGCTGCTCATTCCTCAAGAACCTTCAGTGGTTACCCATCCACCTCCACATCCAAAAGAAACTCCTTACCATCGACTTTAAAGCACTCAATCATTTCACCCCATCCTATGTCATCTCATTGATCTGCAGCACAACCCACACACTCTGCTCTTCTAGGGCCAGTTAGATATTTTCCCCACCACATACCCCATAACACTTATGTACATATCCTTAATTTATGTATTTAAAATGAAATTAATTTAAATGAATATCTGTTTGGCCTGGATCTCCGTACCTCCTCAAATCCCACAGACAATTACTCTCCCCTCTACTTCAAAGCCTTATTGAAGACACATCTCCTCTAAGAGGTCTTTCCTGATTAAGCCCTCCTTTCCTCTTCTCCCTGTCCCTTCTGTAACTCCCTGAGTTGCTCCCTTCATTCATTTCCTCTAAACCACACAGCATTTATGTATATATCTGTAATTTATTCATTCATATTAATGCTCATCTTCCCCTCTAGACAGTAAGCACATTATAGGCAGGGGATGTCTGTTGTTATATTGTACTCTCCCAAGTTCTTAGTACACTGCTCTGTGCACAGTAAGTGCTCAGTAAATAATCATTGATTTATTGATTGATTGTACTTCAATTTCATTTCTTCTGCAGGCAGACCTTTACCCACATCCTCCTTCTGGACTTGAACTCCTTCCCCCTTCAGTTCCACCTGACCACTACTCTTTCCATCTTCAAAGCCCTATTAAAATCATATCTCCTCCAAAAGGCCTTTCCCAACTAATTCCTCATTTACCCTATACAGTATTCCTTCTGCATCACCTTTGTACTTTGATCTGTTCCTTTAAAGCATCTGAGAGACAGCCCACCCCCGTTCCCACTATGAACATATACATAATTTATTTTAGTGTCTGTCTCCCTCTCTAGACTGTAATCTCCTTTTGGGCAGGTAACAAGCCTACCAACTCTATTGTTTTCTACTCTCCAAAGTACTTAGTACAGTGCTTCTTTCACAGTAAGTGCTCAATAAATACCATTGATTGGTTGATTGAAGGAATCCCCTCTGCCCTCCAACCTTCTTGAAGGTTCAAACTGTCTTTATTACGAGTTGGGTTTCCTCTTTCTCTCAAAATTATTTGGGGACTGGATTCAACTTCTGATTTATGGGTTAAAATCAGATCTGCAAGGAATCTAGAACCTGTCTGAACTCAACTCTGGAATAAAAAAAATCCAAAAATGAGTATTCCAGAGACATGGGAGTGAGGAATTAGAGCAGAGGGCTGCAGCTGCCCTGAAAGACAGGGCTTGGACTGTTGTGGAGCCTCCAGGTCTGCTGCCCCTTCACTGGAGCCCAGAACTGACTCAACAGTCTGATACTTCTGTATATACACCTCCCTTAGTATTTAAATACACATTGATTCCTGTGCTCTACTCTCCACATCACACTACAAGTTGTATTTTTCCTCTTTGCCCATTGGTATATGTAGAGACTTCTTGTCTCCCCTGTAAGATTTTAACTCCTTGAGGGAAAGAATCACAACTTCTTCTTTTATTAAACTCTCCCAAGCACTCAGTGGAATGTCCTGAAATAATTTGAATTTGATTCTCAATAAATACCTGAAATAGCAATCTTTACAAAGGGGGATGTGTTTTACTAGGTATTTTGGCTAGAATGTTCTTAGAAAATTCGGAAATATTCATCCAAAAATGAAAAACATTTTGATGCAGCACATGATTATGAGTTTGTACATGACATCATAACAATGATGGCATTTGTAAAACACTTACTATGTGCCAGACACGGTACTAAGCACTGGAGTGGTTACAAGCAAATCTAGTTGGACATAGTCCCCTGTCCCTTGTGGAGCTCACAGCCTCAATCCCCATTTTACAGATGACATAACTGAGCCCCCCAGAAGTGAAGTGATGTTCTCAAGTTGAAGCAGCAGCCAAGTGACAGAGCTGGGATTAGAGGCCATGACCTTCTGACTCCCAGGCCTGTGCTCTATCCACTATACCCTGCTTTCTTTCTTTTATTTGGCAATAAGGCAACCCCATCATCATAATAGAACCAGGTGTAAAACTGCTGCTGCTGCTGTGGCTGAGAGGCATCATGGCCTAGTTGAAAAATCACAGATCTGAGAGTCAGAGAACCTGGGTTCTAATTCTGACACTGCCACTTGCCTATGGTTTGACCTTAGGGAAGGCACTTCACTGATATTTGCCTCAGTTTCCTTAACTATAAAATGGGGATGAAATACCAAAAAAATGGTAGAGAAATTTCCTCTACCTTAGTCTGTGAGACCCATGTGGCTCAAGAACACCTTCTGACCTGATTATTCTGCATCTACACCAGTGCTTAGTAGAGACCTTTATACAAAGTACTTAACAAATACCACTGTTAATGTCATTATTATTATTCTCTTGCCAACATAAATGGTGGGGAAGACAGGGACTGATGGGAAGGAGGGTAAGGGCCAGACAGAGTAGCAATTTTCACAGCGGCTTTGCTGCTCCTGTTACTGACAGCAGTACCATCCTCTTTCCTGCTCTGGTCTGCTTGGAGCCTCCCTTTATTGGTCCCTTACATCAACCTTTAATGAGTCTCCTGTTGAAGATGAGTCATGATGTCAAATACCTGAAACAGGACATAGATTCAGAGGTGCTTCATCAGATCTCAGATGGTAAGTTAAGAACTCTCTCATCCTGTTGTATGCATAATGTATTACATATCTCCTTCCTATCTCCCCCTTATGCTTTGAGGCCTATTGAGGCAGGAACCGCACCTGACCTGATTCATTCATTCATTCATTCACTCGTATTTATTGAGTGCTTACGGTGTGCAGAGCACTGTACTAAGCACTTGGAAAGTATAATTTGGCAACAGATAGAAAAAATTCCTACCCAACAATGGACTCATGGTCTAGAAGGGGGTGACAAATAACACAACAAAACAAGTAGACAGGCATCACTGATGGTCTGCATGTATCTACCCCAGAACTTAGTAGCGTGCCAGACAAATAATGAGTGCTTTAAAAATGCCAGAAGTCTGGCCTACTGGATAGAGTATGGGCTTGGGAGTCAAAGGGACCTGGATCTTAATCCCAGGTTGGCTGTTGTTTGCTGTGTGATCTTGGCCAAGTCACTTAACTTCTCTGAGATTAAGTTCCCTCACCTGTAAAATGGGTTGAGACTGTGCATCCTATGTGGGACAGAGATTTTATCCAACCCAATTTTCTTGTATTTACCCCAGTGTTTAGAACAGTGCCTGGCACAAAGTAAGCACTTAACAAATACCACAATTACTATCATCATCATCTTCATTACCATCATAAGTGTGGTCAGCACAAAGGAGTTCTGCTCTGGCACAGGAGGAAAATAAGCTTCTTTGGGAAGAACATTTCCATGCCAAATCCAATGACTCCTGGGTTAGAAGATGATTTGTAATGTCAATTTGCTTTGAAGACAAATTTGGTACAATATAAAGGCAGGCATTCACTTTCCTACGTATCTGGTGGACTTTTCTAAAGGAGATAACTTGTCCTAAGCTACATGATATTTCATAAGTTCAGTTTTTAAATAATTTATCTAATATGTCATCAAGGGAGACAAATGAGTTTTTAAGGGTATCTTTTAAAATTTAAAAGATTTAAAATTTATAGGAACAAAGTTGCTTGTGAATGTTCATGAGCTGAATAGCATAATGATTAGTTGCCAGATTGAACAGCTAGCAGCACCTGCTCTTGGTAATCAGAAATATTATTACCATTTGTTATTGACTAAATCTGTTTCAAAAAATACCAACCACATATCTTCAAAGTAACCACATCTGGAATATCACTATGTAGATTACATCTTGGAAAATTTCAAAGTTATTGGGCGAGTTAGTTTCAGTGATTTTTTTCTATTTCAAATTAATATACTTTCTTCAGGCAGCATTCTGAAAAACTGATAAATAAGTTACTTTTGAAAAGCACTGTCAAATTAAATAAGAATATGAAAAAAAAGCTCTAGGCAGTATCGCTGAACACTGAGATTTCAGTTAAAGAAATTATTCAGGCAAAAAGCAGCACTGCTCATTAATATCACCTAGCTTATTTAAAAGGAAGACCAAAAGGCTCTGAAATTCAATGGATACAATTCCTCAAATGCATCCATCTGGAAAAACTGTAATATTCATGCTAATAGAATTCTGTTATTCAGAAAGACACTATATGATGGAAGAGAAAAGTAACTCTCTTAGACAACTGTGTTGATAACTTAAAAAGGACAACAGAAGTTGAATCAAAACTTAAAATTAATTAAGCCTTTCTACTTTAACAAGGTCAAATTCGAGCTTCATAATGGTAAATTTAATTGTGTACTTTATTCCGGATGCTGTGTTTAAGCACCTTTACAACTAGGCAAATTCAGTTATACTAAATCATTTCTCATCAAATCCTTCTTGGTGTCAAAGTGTGCAGTAAGGTTCTTTTAAAGAATACACAGTTCATCATTATTTAGAAATGTGGCCAATAGTATAACCTGTCTGCTTTTAGATTACTGGTCTGAATTCTATTAAAAAGGATTAGTTACTAATTCCTGCTCCATTAGTAGGAGTCAGATTAATTCAGTAGTCTGTGAATTTATTTTCAGTATGATGTCTGATGTGTCTAAACAAATATAAACAGTAAGGCCTAGTGAAAAAAGTAGGTACCTGCACTCAGGAGACCTGGGTTTTAATTTTGGTTCCACCATTTTCTTGCTGCGGGACCACAGACAGGTCATTTAATTTCTTTGTCTCTCACTTTACTCCCTCTGCCTTAGACTTTGAGCCAAATGTAGGATAGGGATTTGGTTAGAAACAATTGTATTGTAACTAAGAGAAGCAGCGTGGCTTAGTGGAAAGAGCACAGGCTTGGGAGTCCGAGGTCATGGATTCTAATCCTGCCTCTGCCACTTCTCAGCTGTATGACTTTGGCCAGTCACTTAACTTCTCTGTGCTTCATAGAACTTACCTCATCTGTAAAATGGGGTTGAAGCCTTTGAGCCCCATGTGGGATAACCTGATTACATTGTATCTACTGTAGCTTTTAGAACAGTGGTTGGCGCATAGTAAGTGGATAACAAATACCATCATTATTATTATCACTCCAGCACTTAGTACAGTCCTTAGCACAAAGTGCTTAACAAATATAATTTTTATTATTTACATTATCATCATCATTGATAGCTTGGATTCCACTGGATATGAAAAAAATAAATGATGTTGTATATCAAAGGTCAAGAACTGTTCACCTGGTTCTGTCCCTTTCCATGGTAAATCCATGATAGAAATTTGTACTTTATTGGTGTACAGTGCTGCTTTCTGAATGAGGAGAAATATTTCATTTTGAAAGTGAATTAATTATACTATGTTCTAATTGTAATGCAATTAATATTTGGAAATTGCCCTTATCTTCACTCTATCAATAAGTAGTATTATTGGGTGCTTACTGTATACAGGCCACTGCACTAAGCATTTGGGGAAAGAACATTACAGTAGAGTTGGTAGGCATGATCTCTGCCTATAATGAATTTGGTATTGAGTGGGAGACCATTGGTTGAAACAGACATTAAAATAAACTGCTGATAGAAGAAATGGAGGAGTATAATGACACGAATAAGTGCTGAGGGGTAGAGTGAATCACAAGAGTAAGAGGAACATATCCAAGACCATGGGCAGGATAGAAGGAAGGGAAAATAGGGTAGATGAGGGCTTAGTCAGGTAAGACCTATGATAAACAGCAATTATTTTGATTTTTAAAATAGGAATATATATTGTGAGGAGGAAGGCAATTAGTACAGTGCTAAGCAGTGCTAATTAGTACTAGCTACGTGTTTAGTACTGTGCTTTGCACACAGTAAGCATTCATTAATACAATTGAAAGAATGAATACAAAATTAAGGTAGTTATGTTTCCAAGAAAAATTGGGTAAAATTGAAAAAAATTAAACCAATCAACCCATGTTGAGAAGTGTGTGTGATCTAGGTCAAAATGCATGGATCTGGAAATCAGAGAAACTGTGTTCTGACACCAAATCTGCACCTTTTTGCTGTGTGGCAACTTGTTTAGCCTCTCTGAATCTCATTTTCCTTTTTTATTAAATGGGAATAAATAATGTTTTCTTCTATCAACCTCCCAGGACTAATGTGAGGATAAATCGAGACAGTGTAATGTAAAAATGCTTCGGAAAAATAAGTTCTATGTGTATAGTTGATCTTTGTATTCAAGAAAGACACCAATGTTGGTGGAATATATGAGTGATTATAAAGGCCAAATCAGGATTCTCAGGCTCAGCCATTTTGTATACACAAGAATGCTGCCCCTTTTCCTATTGAAATGTTTGCTTTTTGCAGCCCCAGTGCTGTTTTCTTTGTGCCTCCTTGTATCTGTAAGGTCACTGTGGGCAGGAAATTTGTCTACCAATTATGTTATAGTCTACTCTCCCTAGCAATTAGTACAGTGCCCTGCACAACTAAGCACTGAATAGATGCCACTGATTGATTTGATTGATTTGACAAATGTTCTTCTCCATTTTCAGCAAGACCTTGGCTAGAGTTATAGTGTAATCACAGTGTGACTTCAGACCAAATAAGGTGGTGTATAGGTCCTAACTGCTTATCAAATAGAAGAAAAGTACTGGCTACCACATTGACTTACAGTGCACTAATAGACAAGGAAACAGAAATAAACCAGAAGTCCACTCTCAGGGGAAATACAGCTGTATTTTATCACAGGCAAAGGTGGATGGAAACTTCTCTAAAAGCAATCTTACTTTTTCAAGCTGCTAGCTTCAGAGAGGGCCATTATTAAGTACTTTTAAATGATTCAATCAATAATAATAATTATTATTATGTTATTGGTTAAGCACTTACTATGTGCCAGGTGCTGTACTAAGCTCTGGGGTGGATATAAGCATGACCTAGTGGCAATAGAATGGGTTTGTCAGTCAGATATCATTAGCTCTAATCCCGGCTTCACCACTTGTCTGTGTGACCTTGGGCAAGTTATTTAAATTTTCTGTGCCTTAGTTACCTCGTCTGTTAAATGGGGATTGAGAATGTGAGCCCCATATGATACAGGAACTGTGTCCACCCTGTTTACCTTATATCTACCCCAGTGCTTAGAACAGTAAATAGTAATCACTTAACAAATACCATTATTATTATTATTATTATACAAGCAAATCAGATAGGACACAGTCCCTGTCCCACATAGGCTCACAGTCTTACTCCCCATTTTACAGATGAGGTAACTGAGGCACAGGGAAGCAAAGTGACTTGCCTAAGGTCACACAGCAGACAAGTGGAGGAGCTGGGATTAGAACCTATGACCTTCTGACTCTCAAGCCCATGGTCTATCCACCTCAAAGTGAGGACTATATTAAGCAACTAGGAGACTACAATAATAATAACTGTGACATCACTGAACTAAGCACTGAGGTCCATACAAGATAATCAGATCAAACACAGTTCCTGTCCCACGTAGGATTTACTGCTTTTAGTAGGAGGGAGAACACATTTTTAATCTCTAATTTACAGATGTACAACTGAGACCCAGAGAAGTAGCAGGAAAATGGCAGAGCAAGGATTAGAACTTAGGTCCTCTGACTCCTAAACCCATGGTCTTTTTACTAGGCCATTCTGCTCTAGTTAGTGTGATCCTTACCCTCAAGGAGCTTACATTGAAAGAGTTGCCAGGAGCAAAAATTAAAGCAGAGAACACTAGCAACTACTTTTTTCTAAGTTTAGCACAGTTCTCTGCACACAGTAAGTGCTCAATAAATAATACTGATTCACTGATGCTGCAGCCTGAAGAGTTTTAAATTTAGGGGATATTTGTCTTTCAGAAGCAGGCTCTACTAGTTTCCTGAAGAATGCAATCTCTCTGTCACTGTTGCTTATGGTGTTTACTTAAGGTATTTATTATATATATTTGCAATGTGTCAGGCTCTGGGGGTGATACAAGACTATCAGGTTGGACACACAGTAAGTAGTAAGCGCTCAATAAATACTATTGAATGAATGAATGAACACAATTCCTGTCCCTCAAAGAGCTCACAGTCTTAATCCCCATTTTACAGATGAAGAAACTGAGACACAGCTAAAAACGAATTTTCTAAGGTCACATAGGAGACAAGTGACAGAGCGAGGATTAGAACCCAAGTCCTCTGACTCCCAGGACCTTCCACATATCCTTCCACTAGTTCTGCAAAGTCTCGCTACATACTGACTAAAAAAGGAAAACTTAGTCATTTTTAAGACTCAAGTGTAGTCCAAGAAGTGCTCCAATATATTAAAAATAAATTTAAGAAATCCTCAGTTGAAATTTAATGGGATCTTACCACTGCCTCCATCTTTAAATCCTTTGGATGAAGAGCTCTGTGGGGCTTAACTTAAATTTACACATCTGGAAAATCTGAACATATCCACTCTTATAAATGTGCTTTAATTAAATGCAAATGCAATGGAGATTGATTTTTAGGAACACCATTTCTTCAATTAAATCACTGTGTTGGTTTTAAATATTTACAACTAACCCATGAAGTTTGGCAAAACTGTCATCTTTTTTAAATTACAAATTTGGCCCTTGAAGAGGAGAAAGAAGATGATCAAAGCCCTGGAGGGATTTTATGATGCAATAACTGGTCATTTGCCTTTCATCTTGAATATGTTAATCTTTGAGATCTTCTGGTCCAAGTTGAGGAAGAATATGAATAAGTGAAGTGCTACATAAATTAAGATATCACCAACATTATTATCATATTTTTATTGATACAGTCAATACTGCTTAGGGAGGTAAATTTCTGTTATTAAGTCATTAAATTTATCTTCAGAAATCACTGCTTGCTGTAACTTTTGGCATTAGGCTTACCATAGATACCTGGGATCACAACTGAAAGCCAGGCTTTATTAGTCAGAAAGCCCCACAATCTCCAGAATATTACCACTCTGATACAGGCATAAAGAAAAATAAAATCTTAGATTACTAAATTAATCAGCAATGTGATCTCATTTTGAATCAATTTGATTGATCAGTATGATCAATTTTCTTTCATTCTTGCTCATGAGTTTGGCTGGGAATAACAAACACTCAGTAGAGTGCAAATTGAGGAATAAGGTTTCTTTAGTAGCAGCGTGGCCTATTGGTTAGAGACCAGGCCCTGGAAGTTGGAAGGTTCTAATCCAAGCACCACCACTTATCTGCTGTGTGGCCTTGGGCAAGTCACTTAACTTATCTTTGCCTCAGTTACCTCATCTGTAGAATGGAGATTAAGACTACGAGCCTCATGAGGCTGTCTAAAACCTGAATAGTGTGTATGTACCCCAGAGCTAGATACAGGGCCTGGAACATGGTACATGCTTAACAAGTACCACAAAAAACAGAACAAATAATTTTCTAGAAAATACATAGATTGTAAGATTATTGATTGCAGGCTCTCTTTTACTCAAACTTTGCACAAAGAAACCACTGATTGATAACCTAATAGTTATTCTAAAAGCATCTTTGGAAAACAGCATTCTTTTCATTCACATTGACAGGTAGATTCTTTCTTTCTGAAATTATTATCTAGGTGTACATTTCAGTTTAAATATCCTCATTTCTATGGGCTTTTTTCAATCACATATTTCCTCCTCCCTTCAAGACACCTCTTCTTGGCTATCATATTGACACATCAATATCTAAAACAGAAGTACTCACTTTCCCACCAAAATTCGATCCTCCACACTTTCTCATCATTTTTGAAAATACCACTATCTTCCCCATTTTACAAGCCCATAAATTTGAGATTATCTTCAAATAATCAAATCCTGTCAGTTCTACCTTCACAACATCTATAGAATTTGCTCATTCCATCCATACTGTTACTATCCTGATCTGAACACAGATCATATCTGCCTCAACTACTGCATCAGTCTCCCTGCTGATCTTCCTGACTCTCTTCTTTCCAGTCCATACTTCACTCTGCTGCCCAGATCATTTTTCTAAAAAAAAATTAAAAATCAGTCCACATTTCACCACTCGTCAAGCATCCACTGATGCTTATCCATTTCTACATCCAACAGAAATAATTTACTGTTGGCTTTAAAACACTAAGTCAACTCACAGTCCTCACACTCAGTTCCTCCAGTGCCAACCTACTCACTGTACCTCAGTCTTATCTTGTCTAGTCACCAATCCCTTCCTCACACCCTCCCTTGGGCCCAGAATCTCTACCTTTCCACTGGGACCACATCTCTCCTACCTTCAAAGCCTTCCGAAAATCACATCTCCTCTAAGAGGATTCCCTAAGCCCTCACTTTCCTATTTATCTATGCCCTTGGATCTGTACCCCTTAAGCACTTGATATTCACCCATAGCTAGTCCCACAGCACATATCTATTTTTTACATGTCAATTTCCCCTGTCTGTAATTTATTTAACTCCCTCTCAGGATCACACCTGGAGAGTTTCCAGGACTCTACAAGACTCGGCTAAGGGAGGGACAGTCAAGCGAGGCATATCCATTCCATTCCTAGCTTAGTCAATGGCTAGCAAGTGGAAGGCAATCTGCTATAAGTCAGAACTCATCTGTGCTGGGTGGCAGTGGCATGGGAGAGAGTTGAGTGTGGAGACTCAAGTTTACTGCATGGAAGAAGACAATGGTAAGCCCCTTCTTGATTTTTACGAAGAAAACTCTATGGATACTCTACCAGCACAATTGTAGAGGGACTTAGGGCATTCTGGGAGAGATGTGTACATGAAGTTGCTCTGGGTTGGAGGCAACTCAGCAGCAGGAGACAAGACAATTTATTTAAATGTCTGTCTCCTATCTCTTCTTCCAGACTGTAAACTCCTTTTGGGAAGGGCTCATGTCTAACAACCATATTGTATTGTGCTTTCCCAAGTGACTAGTATAGTTCTTGGCACATGGTAAGCACTAAATAAATGCCACTGATTAATTGAGAAGTCAAAATGCTGCAGTTGATAGAAAATGCTTTAATAAGTTTTGAGGGCTGGGAAGGATAAGAAATTTGACCTAGTGAATGCAGCACAAGCCTTGGACTCGGGAGACCTGGGTTCTAATCTCAGCTCAGCAGCTTTCCTGCTGGTTGGCCTAAGGCAAGTCATTTTCACAAATTTTTGTTTCTGTCTTCTCTTTTTAAAATAGAAATTATATATTTGTTCTCCATCTGTTAGAATGTGAGCCCTATCTGGAAGAGAGACTGTGTCCAACCTGTTTATCTACCCTTATGCCTAGTACTGTGCTTGGCACATAGTAAACCCTTAACAAATGCATTCATTCATTCAGTCAGTCAGTCAGTCAGTCAGTCAGTCAGTCAGTCAGTCAGTCAGTCATATTTATTAGGTGCTTACATGAGCAGAGCACTGGACTAAGTGCTTGGGAAAGTACAATACAACAATAAACAGTGACAATGCCTGCCCACAATGAACTCACAGTCTAGAGGAGGGGATACAGACATCAGTACAACGAAACAGGCATCAATACAAATAAAGAAAATTACAGATATATACATGAGTGCTGTGGGTCTGGGAGGGGGGCAAAGAGCAAAGGGAACAAGCCAGGGGGACGCAGAAGGGATTGGGAGGTGTTGAAAAGTGGGGTTAGTTTGAGAAGGCTTTTTGGGTTTGGGAAGGCCTTTTGGGTCTGGGAAGGATTATAATTATCAATATAGTTATTATTATTGATACAATTAATAATGAATATAAACTATAAGAAAGCATTGGAAGCAAGCCTCTTGTTAAGTTGTATTAAATATATTTTTAGTTCACAGAACTAAATATAAATGTTATCAAAATGAGCAAACACATTTTAATGGCTCATATGTTTGCTAAGACTGCTTATGCAGGAAATGAAAGTCTTGTTCTTCAGTAACTCACTTCCTACAACAAGGCTCTGGAAAAGAGCACACTTCACATTTTATAATATTTACTGAGAGACCGTTTATGTATCCAGACTTCATATGAATTTAGCTGAAACGTTATTTCTCCAACATATCTTACACTATGCCATGTAACCCTGTTGTCCCTTGTAACTGTCTTGATCCCATCCAAATTTTGTGTTTTACTAATTATTGGGTGGCTCCTGCTACCTTCTATACTGTGAGCTCATCTCAGGGATGGTCTCAATTGCAGTATTGTACTTTCCCAAGCACTTTGTACAGTGCTCTGCACACAGTAAGTGCTCAATAAATATGATTGAATGATTGAACAATTGAATGATTCTTTTACGTTACTGCTAGGAACTCCCTGCCCCACTCCTTTCTCCGGCTCCTTCCAGTATACCCATTCTTATAGTGTTAGCACCCCAATACCAACCTTAACCTCAATGCCTAGCCTCCATAGCAGAAGAACTGAGATGAATGCCAAGATCCGCCCTTTCCTCTCCACCCAAACGGCTACCTTACTATTGCGGGCTCTCGTTATATCCCGGCTAGACTACTGTGTCAGCCTTCTCTCTGACCTCCCTTCCTCCTCTCTCGCCCCGCTCCAGTCTATTCTTCACTCCGCTGCCCGGCTCATCTTCCTGCAGAAACGATCTGGGCATGTCACTCCCCTTCTTAAACAACTCCAGTGGTTGCCTATCAACCTCCGCTCCAAACAAAAACTCCTCACTCTAGGCTTCAAGGCTCTCACACTTGCCCCTTCCTACCTCTCCTCCCTTCTCTCTTTCTACCACCCACCCTGCACGCTCTGCTCCTCTGCCGCCCACCTCCTCGCCGTCCCTCGGTCTCGCCTATCCCGCCGTCAACCCCTGGGTCACGTCCTCCCGCGGTCCTGGAACGCCCTCCCTCCTCACCTCCGCCAAACTGATTCTCTTTCCCTCTTCAAAACCTTACTTAAAAATCACCTCCTCCAAGAGGCCTTCCCAGACTGAGCTCCTCTTCCCCTCTACTCCCTCTGCCATCCCCCTTTACCTCTCCGCAGCTAAAGCCTCATTTTCCCCTTTTCCCTCTGCTCCTCCACCTCTCCCTTCCCATCCCCACAGCACTGTACCCGTCCGCTCAACTGTATATATTTTCGTTACCCTATTTATTTTGTTAATGAATTGTACATCGCCTTGATTCTATTTAGTTGCCATTGTTTTTACGAGATGTTCTTCCCATTGACCCTGTTTAGTGCCATTGTTCTTGTCTGTCCGTCTCCCCCGATTAGACTGTAAGCCCGTCAAACGGCAGGGACTGTCTCTATCTGTTGCCGACTTGTTCATCCCAAGCGCTTAGTACATTGCTCTGCACATAGTAAGCGCTCAATAAATACTATTGAATGAATGAATGAATGAATGCATTCTAAATAGTCCAATTTTTACTTTCCCACATCATTGAGGAATATGTGGAATATAATGTGATTTGCAAGCCATTGACAATTAACACAGTTACAGATAATGGTTTTTGTTCAAATGAAGAAAGGTTAAGGAAATATTCTGATGAAGAGCACCTTCTTTACCTTAACCATTACCTTTTTTTCCTTTAATTGAAAGATTATTTAATGTTCAGATGTGGCTTTATGAATTTATCCTTGGTTGGAAAAGGGGCAAAAGCAGGCAGAAGTTAAATTGACCAAAATAAAGGAAAGAAACTACAGATTTTGCAGACAGTGAGACAAATTCAAAGCATGGGTACACTAAAAAATTATGTCTTCACAAGAAGATTTGGAATTGGAATGACATTACATTCAATTACCACTAGTGAAGAATGGAAAATTGCCTATTAATGATGATATCCAGCTATGTAAAAGGTTACACTGCAGATCTACCACAATAATCTTATGACCTCAGATTGTCAAAGGCAATAATGATAATGAACCATTAAAAATGTAACAAATGAAGATCCTTAAAAATGAGCCCACTTTCTGGTATTTGATGCATGAGAGATGTTTGAAAAATGGAAATTTTTGTCCATTTTTCAAACTGTCTGGGAACAGAGGTCAATTTATGCTTTTACCTATGAAAACCCTGTAATTTTGAATAAAACAAAAGATGTGGTGACAATGAGTTTATTTTACCAATACTAAAAATGCATGTATATGAAAACACATTTTTCAAACAGAACTAATAATAAAAAAGCTGATTCTTCACTCAATACCAAATGAGAGTCACAAGATAGAAATTTTCTAGACTATTCACTTCATCATTGGCAAATTGAAGTGGTGAATGGAGCAAGTACCTAAATAATAATAATGAAGACTAAACAATGGACAATTAAAGAAAAAAAACATGCACAAATCCGGGGGAAAAAAAGAGTTTGGGGGATTGAATTGTTCCTGAATAATTTATCAATTCTCTACTTTGTCTATGGATCCTCAATTAATTACTGTCTTTATAGTCTTTGGAACTACCATAAACATTTTGCTATTCACCCATCAACCAGACCCACAGGACTTGTAAATATATTGACAATAATTACAATGATAATAATAATGGTACTTGTTAAGTGTTTACTATGTGCCAAGTACTGAAATAAGCACTACGATAGGTACAAGATAATCAGGTCTGATATAGAGCTCACATGCTAAGCAGGAGGGAACACAGGTATTGAATCCCCATTTTGTAAATGAGAGAAATGAGGTACAGAAGAGTTAAGTGACTTTTCACACAGCAGGTAAGTGATGGAGGTAGGATTAGAATCCAGGCCCTCTAGCTCTTAAGCAAGTGTTCTTTCAACTAGGCCATGCTGCTTCCCTTATACTCTGCCTTTTTATAATTTATATTAATGTAGTTTTCCTCATCTAGACTGTAAAGTACTTGTGGGAACTACCTACCAACCCTACTGTATTGTACTTTCCCAAGTACTTAGCACAGTACAATGCACACAATATATGCTATATGGGAAGCAACATAGTGTAGTGGATAGAGCACGGGCCTGGGAGTCAGAAAGTCTTGGGTTCTAATACTGGCTCCCCCACTTATCTGCTGTGTGATCTGGGGTAACTCACTTTAGTTCTCTGTGTTTCAGTTACCTCATCTATAAAATGGGGATTGAGACTGTGAGCCCCAATTGAGACAGGGACTGTGTCCAACCCAATTTGTTTGTATCCACCCCAGCACTTAAAACAGTGCTTAGTACATAGTAAGCATTAAACAAATTATTATTAGTTGGTGGATAGAACTACCTATCTCTTTGGCTCAGTTTTCAGTTGGGAACCCTGGCCAATCACAATGACTGCTATTCTTTGATCTTTTTCATATTAACAAGCAGGAATAAATGTTCTTTTATATCCACCTCATTTTAGAAGATACATTTCTTCACCATATTGTTCAGACAGAATCAACAATTGACTAAAGACAACACAATTCACTTAAAGAAATCAGCCACCAGACTGCATGCAAGACAACCAATGTATAAACTCTACATTCACTAACTCACGCAACAACCTTGACCAAGTGCTCCTTGTGGGAACTACCTACTAACTCTACTGTATTGTACTTTACCAAGTACTTAGCACAGTACAATGCACACAATATATGCCATATGGGAAGCAGCATAGTGTAGTGTATAGACCACGGGCCTGGGAGTCAGAAAGTCCTGGGTTCTAATACTGGCTCCCCCACAAACAACAGAAATGTCCAATGTTATCCCTCAATGTAATGTTCTTATTCAGTTTTTCAGTGGTACTGATTGAACTTTTACTGTATGTAGAGCAGTATTCTAGACACTTGTAAACATAATACAGGTCAAAGATATGGACTCTGCCTTCAGAGAACTTACAATCAATGATCTGTTATTCGCAAAAAAGGTAGCACTGAATTTTTTTATGAGGTTATTGGGCTGAAACATAATTTGATCCTACTCATACATTCAAATTCAAAAGAAATTGTTTGCTGTGTTTACTTGATTTATGATGGAATCACAGAATCATTTTTCCTCTGAAAAGAATATGCCTGATATCATTTTTCAAATGACAGCATTAATGAAGGAGAGCTGCAGTTCAGTTACTAACAACCAGCCCATATCAATCAATCAATCAATCATTCAAGGGTATTTAGTGCTTACACATGTTCCTTGCCCACAATGAGTTTACAGTCTACACCAGGAGACAGATGCTGAATAATTTACAGATGTGCATATACTTATTTCATATCAACATGAAAGAGAAATGAATAAACTTCTTAGACTATGAGACCCTTATAGGTCAGGGACTATGCCTAACCTGATTCTCTTGTATCTACTCTATTGTTTGCTACAGTGTATGGCATATAAGCACTTAAAAAATATTTATAATTATTAGTCATTAGATAGAAAATGGTCAGAGACAAAACTATAGATGGAGAAATAACATAAAGTTTAATCAGAAACAGGGAATGAAATTTAACAATGATAGTTTTACCTCAATTCAGCTGATTATTATTATTATTGGTTTTTATTATTGTTATTTATTATTTATGGTATTTAGTTAATGTTTAATAAGTGCAAGACACTATACTAAGTGCTGGAGTAGAAACAAGAAAGCCAGGTTGGATATAGTCCATATGCCACAAGGGGCTCACAGTATTAATCCCCAATTTATAGATGAGGTAACTGAGGCACAAACAAGTGAAGTGAATTATCCAAGGTCACAAAGCAGACAAGTGAAAAGACAGGATAAGAACTCATTTTTTTTCTTACAAGAGATAATTATCATTCTCTTGATCTGTATTAGAGGAAAATTCAACTAGTAACCAAAAGCAGAATTGGAAATGAGGGCTAGCTCTCACTATCTAAAACTTGAAACCATCAAAATGTAATTAAAAATAAAATTAAATAACAAAAATAGAAGGAAGAATAGACTAGGGCATTTATTTCAGCCAACTAAGTTTTCTCCAAGAATATGCTGAGTACACACAGGTTTGTATCTCCTGTACTCTTCTGCACATTCACTCCTGTGTCCAGGTCTTCAACAAGGAACCGGGAAAATATATTGTCCAACTAAAACTCTTATCTCTAGGTGAATAGTAGCAGCCAACAGTGAACCTTCTTCACACACTTCTTTTATACAAGTAGGAAATTCCATCAATCAATTTATCTTTCAGCTACCAAGCTAATAGCATGGGAGAGTTCAAGGAAATAAACAACATAGATCCTTGCCTTCAAGGACCTGAAACCTAATGAATCAAATCTTAAATTTGTAAATCAATTCTTTAAGTTTTTTTCCATAGTATTTTCACAGTACTTCAGTCAATCAATGGTATATTGATTGCATATTGTGTACCAAACTCTGTACTAAGCACTAAAAGAGTACATTAGAGTAAGTAGGCTCAATCTCTGCCTTACAATCTAGCAGAGGAGTGTACAGTCTAGTGGACATCAACAGAGAAACAGCATGGTTTACTGGAGTCAGTAAGGACCTGGGTTCTAATGCCAATTAAGTCACTTTTTTACTGTGTGACCCTGGGCAAGTCATTTCAATTATCTGTGCCTCTGTTATCTCATCTGTAAAATAGGGATTAAGACTGTGAGCTCCTTGTGGGACATGGACTGTGTCCAACCTGACTGTCTTGTACCCACCCCAGCATGTAGTACGTGCTTAACAAATACCATAAAAGAAGGTCTTTTTACCACTATTTTACAACTGGAAAATGGGACCCAGATAGATAAAATTCTGTCAAAATCCACCCCCTCCACCTGCACATCCCAAAATCTTCCTTTGCACATTATCAAAACACTTTCCCTCGCCCTTCTACCCTTCCTAACTGGTATCTTCAATAGTTTGCTCTCCAATGTCTTTCTCACTGCTGGAAAACATGCCCATGTCTTCCCTACCCTAAAAAGCCCCTCCCTTGATCCCGTGGCTCCCTCCAGTTATCATACAATTTCCCTTCTACCATTTTCTCTAAACTCTTGAGTGGGTTGTTTACACCCGCTGTCTCAATTTCCTCTCTTCCAATTCTCTCCTGGACCCCCTCCAGAAACTGCCCTCTCAAAGGTCGCAAATGACCTCGTTCTTGACAAATTTCAATGGCCTCTATTCCACATTAATCCTCCTTGACCTTTCAGCTGCCTTTGACACAGTTGACCATCCTCTTCTACACTTGACCATCCTCTTCCCCTGGAAACACTATCCAACCTCAGCTTTAATGACACTGTCCTCTCCTAGTTCTCCTTATCAATCTGGCCACTCATTCTCAGGCTTTTTTATGGCCTCCTCTGCCTCCTACCCCCTAACTGTAGGTGTCCCTCAGGCTTCAGTCATGGGTTCCCTTCTATTCTCCACATACCCACTCTCTCACGGGCTTTGGAGTCAGAGGTCATGGGTTCAAATCCTGGCTCGGCCATTTGTCAGCTATGTGACTTTGGGCAAGTCACTTCACTTCTCGGTGCCTCAGTTACCTCATCTGTAAAATGGGGATTAAGACTGTGAGCCCCACGTGGGACAACCTGATTCCCTTGTGTCTACCCCAGCGCTTAGAACAGTGCTCGGCACATAGTAAGCGCTTAACAAATACCAACATTATTACATAGTTTCAATTATCACCTCTATGCAAATGATTCCCAAATCTACATCTCCTGCCCTGATCTCTCTCCCTCTCTCTATAGTCTCATATTTCCACCTTCCTTCAAGACATTTATACAGTATGTCCTCCTCCCACCTCAAACATAATGTGTCTAAAACAGAAGTCCTTATTTTCCCACCCAAACCCTGACCTTACCCTGCTTTACCAGTCACTACAAACAGCACCATCATCCCTCCTGTCTCTCAAGTCCATAACTTTGCCCTTATCCTTGACTCAGCTCTCCGATTTAACCCACATAATCGATCCACCACTGAATCCTGTCAGTTTGACCTTCCCAACAAATGCTACAATCTGCCCTTTCCTCTCCATCCAAACTAGTACCATGTTAATCTAATCACTTATCCTAATCTGCCTTTATTACTGTATCAGCCTCCTATCTCTCCCCATTCCATTCCACACTTTGCTTTGCTGACCAAATCACTTTTCTACAAACATGTTCAGACCACATTTCTCCTCTCCTCAAGAACCACCAATGGTTGCCCATTCACATCTGCATCAAACAAAAACTTCTCACCATTGGCTTTAAAACACTCAATCACCTTGCCCCTTCCTACCTTACCTCACTACTTTCTTATGACAATTCAGCCCCACACTTCACTCCTTTACTGCTAACCTTCTCACTGTACCTCGATCTCATCTATCTTGCAGCAGATCTCTCACCTATGTCCTGCCTCTATCCTGGAACACCCTCCCTTCTCATACTTGACAGACAATTAGTCTCCCCCTAAAATCCACTCTTTACTGTCCATTCAAACTGCTACTATGTTAATACAATCACGCATCCTTTCCCATAGAGATTAGTGCAACAGCCTCTTTGCTGACATCCCAACCTCCTTTCACTCCCCACTCCAGTCCATAATTCACGTAGCTGCCCGAATAATCTTTCTACAAAAACATTCATGACATGTCACTGCCCTCCTCAAAAATCTCCAGTCATTGCCTATCTTCCTCTGTTTTAAACAAAAAATCCACACCACTGGCTTTAAAGCATTCCTTCATCTCCTTCCCTTCTACCTCACCTCACTTTTCTCCTTCTACAACCTAGCCTACACACTTTGCTCCTCTGGTGCTAACCTTCAACCTTCTCACTGTGCCTTGATCTTGCTTGTCTCACCACCTACCCCTGGCCCACATTCTGTCTCTAGCCTGGAACACCCTCCCTCCTCAAATCCAACAGACAATTCCTCTCCCCCTCCTTAAGCCTTATTTGAAAGTACCTCTCCTCCAAGAGGCCTTCCCAGACTAATCCCCACTTTTTCTCATCTCCCACTCCCTTCTGTGACACCCTTTACTCTTTCCACACTCCCCAGCCCCACAGCACATATGTATACATCTGTAATTTTATTTATTTGTATAGATGTCTGCCCACCCATCTCTAGACTGTGAGCTCATTTTGAGCAGGATTGTCACTGTTTATTGTATTGTTCTTTCCTAAGCACTTATTAGAGTTCTCTGCACACAGTAAGCACTTAATAAATGTGAATGAATGAATGAATGAAATAGTGCCACAGTTCCTATGCTCCTGATATGTTCAATTTGCAAAGAACTGTGGCCTGGGACCTTGCTCGGAAGAGTCAATCAGTCATATTTATTGAGTGCTTACTGTGTGCAGAATGATATATTAAGCACTTGGGAGACTACAATATAACACACGTTAGACATGTTCCCTGCTGGCAAGGAACTTACAGTCTAGGGTCATAGGTTATGATGACTTCAGGAGCTGGCAGTAATAAGAAAATAGTTTCAGAATTTCTCACATGGAAGTGAGCAAAACAGTTAGTTCTGCAAGGATGTGTTTTCATTAAACAGTTTGGATAGAATGCTACTGTTCAATCACTGAACATTCTTCTCACAACCCCCTTCTGTCTGGCTATTACAACACTGTGTTTCAGAGGAAGTGGTTTTCCCTTCTTTGCTGTGCCAAGAAAAGTGTGACTTTTATGTAATGCATATTTCTTCAGAAATGCAACTCCCACACTATAGGAGAACTGACTGAAGGTTGCCCTGCTTGAAGCAGCATGCCTAATGTATAAAGCCCCATTGTAGGAGTCAAAGGACCTGGGTTCTAATTCAGATGCTGCCCCTTGCTTGCTGTGTGACCTTGGGCAAGTAACTTCAATTCTCTGTGCTTCAGTTTCCTCAACTGCAAAATGGAGATACAATACTTGTTCTCCCTCCTACTTGGACTGTGAGCCCCATCTGGGAGGAGTGTACCCAGTCTTATTTTAGAGAAGCAGCAAGACTTAATGGATAGAACACAGGCCTGGGAGTCTGAAGGACCTGTGTTCTAATCCTAGCTCTGCTACTTGTCTGCTGTGTGATCTTGGGGAAGTCACTTAACTTCTTTGTGACTCAGTTACTTCACCTTTAAAATGGGGATTAAGACTGTGAGCCCCATGAGGGACATGGACTGTGTCCTACCTGGTTAGCCTTTGTCTACCCCAGTGCTTAGTACATTGCCTGGCACATAGTAAACACTTAACAAATAAAATGATAATGTAAGATATATTTAGAAATCAGCTAGCATGTAAGAGGGTATTTACATAAGGCTCTACTAGCACAGTTCCCTAACACAGTAGCATCAGTTTGAAATATCTGGATGAATCTCTTTCTAATGAATCTTTTTCCCAATTCATTATACATACATATACACACACATGTATAGGGTGAAATAAGGTGACAAGTTTTCACTTGAATACATTTTTGTTTTTATATTAGAAAAAAAGAGGGAACATGTTTGTTGGAATCCTCTAGTCACTGTGTGGCAAGAGAGAGTTTCTTGAAACTCTCTCATGGATCCCAATTAAAATAATATTGTAGTTTTGAAAGACTGAGTATCAAGACTTTAGCCATTCCCTTTTCAGGCTAGATTCTCCCAAGTGTCTGATGGGATTTGTTATAAACTTTTCCAAGTGGGTGGGTGGTAGATTGTTCAGACTGGAATGAGGGGCACACTGTTCATCTAATCCACTATATGTTCTTTGATTCCTTTCAGATTCAGAACAACTCAAGGGTTTTTGTTTTGTTTTGTTTTAAATTGAAATGTGAACTGTTGACTCAGTAGAGTCAGCGTGGGTCAGTGGAAAGAGCACGGGCTTGGGAGTCAGAGGTCATGGGTGCTAATCCCCGCTCTGCTGCTAGTCAGCTGTGTGACCTTGTGGCCTCAGTTACCTCATCTGCCAAATGGGGATAAAGACCTTGAGCCCCCGTGGGACAACCTGATCACCTTGTATCTTCCAGTGCTTAGAACAGTGCTTTCCACATAGTAAGCGCTTAACAAATACCACAATTAATTTATTTAGAGTCCCTAATGTCCTTTATGAAAGATGAATGGATTAACATTTCCCAACCAGGACAGAGAATAGAGAAACTGATATAGCAACAGGGCATCTAGTCCAAAATGCATTTCACAAAAAATATTAAAACATTACTCCACAAGCATTCCTATATAGAATGATAATTCTACCTGATGAGATGTTTAAGTTTCAGGACTAAACATTATTCTTTTTCTTGTTGCTTGGTCTTTTGCTTTATTTTTTTTATGTTTTTCTTTTTTATTTAATTTGGCTTTTAAAATGAACTTACAAACACTGTCCCTGCTTCCATTCTGAATGATAAATTATCAATGACTAAAATGACACTATCAGCACACCACATAAACGCTATTTTCTGAAGAACAGATCACTCCTAACTTCCTCTATCAGGTGACGCTTATACATGATGACTTCTAACTGTCACATAGGAACTGTGCTGGTGAACTGGACAATTGGTGGTGTTCAGAGTGGGATTTATTGAGAAAATTTTTGCTTTATTGAGACCTAGAGTTAGATTGGAATTCTTAAACTCAAGAAAGTCTTAGTGAGAAATCCGAGACTGAGGGGTTGTAAGACAATAATTGATTCCAGTAAGATAGGTTCCACCAACTCAACCTTAGGATACACTCATGAAGAACTTGTCATCTGAGAAGAAATTGAATAATAATGACTTGAAGGCATCAAAGGAGCTGCATGTTTAAGAATGATGATCCCAATTCCTTGGTGTTGGGCTCATCAAAAATGACACAGTAATTTTTGACCCTCTAGAGGATACATGGATATTTCTGCTCCAGCTAGTAGACTAGGAGAAAAGATACCAATTTTGATGGATGCAAATATCTCAGTCAACAGTGGGGAATGAAGTAGTTGAGGCTCCAGTAGCTACTTGTTGCCAAGAAATAAACTCCTTGAGGTCAGGTACTATGTCTACAAACTCTATTCTATTTCACCTTCCCAAGTGCGTAGTTTAGTACAAATAAAGGTTCAGTAAAAACCACTGATTCATTGATTCACTGATTGATGAATACATAGAAATATTCTGTTCCATATCCTCAACTAAAAGTAGCAAACAGTGCTTGTTGTTGAACAGTTTATGGATTAACACAAAAGTATCATTGTTACATGAAAAACAACCTAAGCAAACATTCTGGGATGGGAGTATGGCAAAGCAACTGCTGTAAACAATCAAGTTTAAGGGAGAGATGGGATGAACTATTGCTGAAGAGGCAGTAGCAACAGCACTCAGAAGCACCCTGGGTAAAAGCAAACCTTGATTAACATAATACAAAATTGAAAAAAACCTTAAAAATGACTTCCACATGTCATGGCGTATGGCAAATCCTATTCAACTTTCCTCTACCTTAAAAATTTTGATTCAAGCAGCAAATCTAGCATTTTGGACCCTTATTCAAATGAATGTCCATTACCCCATTTATTCAATTCCTTGTTACTTTTAATGTCAGCAATGATTTATTTTTCCTGAAAAAAAGACTTTGGAATCTTTTTTTCCATTATGATCTGGGGTTAAAGTAAGTTCTCCGTCCCAGCAGTTGATGTTGCCCTTGGCTTGTGTTTACTCACTGTGGTATTCCATGGTTTCCCTATGATGTTCAGAATCACAACCCTGCATTTTAAAAAACAAAATCAGAAGCTAAAATATTTCTTGAATTTAAAATATAAATATAATCAATTGATCATTCATTTATTTACTGAATAATCACTGTGCACAGAGCACTGTATTCTAAACACTTGAGAGTACAATACATCCCAGTTGGTAGATGTGTCCCCTGCCCACAAGGACCTTACAGTCTAGAGTGGGAGACAGATATGAAAATAAATTACAGATAAGTAGTCAAGTGCTATGGGACCAAGGATGGAGTGAATAAAGTGTTCAAATCCAAGTGCAAGGATGACATAGAAGGGAGGAATAGGGGAAATGAGGACTTAGTCAGAGAAGGTCTCTTGGAGGAGATGAGATTTTAGGATGGCTTTAAAAGTAGGGAGAATGGTGGTCTGTCAGATAAGAAGGGAGAGACAATTGCAGGTCAGTGGCAGGATGTATGCTAGGGGTTGTGAGAGAAATAGATGAGATTGAGATAGAGTATGTAGGTAGGTAATGAGGGAGCAAAGTGAGGCAATGGGGAGGGGGTTCTAACCTCGGTTCCTCCACTTGTCTGCTGTGTGACCTTGGGCAAGTCATTTAACTTATCTGTGCCTCAGTTACCTCATCTGTAAAATGGGGATCGAGACTGTTAGCCCCATGTGGGACAGGGACTATGTCTGACCCAATTTGCTTGTATCTACCCCAGCACTTAGTACAGTGCCTGCCACATAGTAAGTGCTTTAACAAATACCATAATTATTATTATTACTGGATTCTAGAAGAAAATCAGTGAGGTAAGATAGAAGGGGGCTAGGTGATTATGTGCTTTAAAGTCAATGGTAAAGAGTTTCTGTTTGATATTTGAGGTGAATGGGCAACCACTGGAGGTTCTCGAGGAGTTGGGAGACAAGGACTGAATGTTTTTTGGGGTTTTTTTTTTGAAAAATGATCCAGCCTGTAAAGTGAAGTATGGACTGGAGTGGAAACAGACAAGAGACAGGGAGGTCAACAAGGAGGTTGATGCAGTAGTCAAAGAGGACTATGATAAGTGCCCGCTTCAACACAGTAGCAGTCTGGATAGAGAGGAAAGATCAGATTCAAACTATGTTGTGAAGGTAGAATGACAGGATTTGGTGACAGACTGAAAATGTGGGTTGAATTAAAGAGATTAGTCGAGGATAATGCCAAGGATATGAGTCTGTGAGAAAGGAGGAATGGCGGTGCTGCCTACAGTAATGGGCAAGTTGAGAGAGCAGGGTTTGTATGGGAGCTGGGTTTGGGTGGGAAGATGAGGAGTTCTGTTTTAGAAATGTCAAGATTAAAATATTGACTGGAGACGAAGAAGGCATGAATAAATTCAAAACTGCAGAAAATGATAAAATCAGGGCAGTAGATATAGATTTAGAAATCATCCACATGATCCCTTCAAAGTCTTATTCAGGCCTTTCCTGACTAAGTCCTCCTTTCCTCTTCTCCCACACCTCTCTGCATTGCCCTAACTTGCTCTGTTTATTCATCCCCCCTCCCAGCACCACAGCACTTATGTTCATAAATTATTTATTTATTTATTTATTTATTTATTTATTTATATTAATATCTGTCTCCCCCTGTACACCATAAGCTCACTGTGGGGAGGGAATGTGTCTGCTTATTGTTGTATTGTAATAATAATAATTATGGTATTTGTTAAGTGCTTACTCTGTGCCAAGCTCTGTTCTAAGTGCTGGGGTAGATACAAGGTAATCAGGTTGCCCCATGTGGGACTCAAAGTATTAATCCCCATTTTACAGATAAGGTAACCGAGGTACAGAGAAGTTAAGTGACTTTCCCAAAGTCATTCAGCTGATAAGTAGCAGACTCAGAATTAGAATCCACAACCTCTGACTCCCAAACCCTTGTTCTTTCCACTAAGCCAGGCAAGCACTTAGTAGAGTAGTTTGTACATAGTAAGCACTCAACAAATATGATTGAATGAATGAATGAATGAATGAATGAAGAGAGAGTAGTCTTAGCCATGGGAATGAAAGAATTCTTCAAGGCAGTGGGAGAAGACAGAGAATGGAAGAGGACCCAGAACTGAGCTTGAGAATGGATGGGAGGCAGAGCTGATATTAATGATACTTGAATGATCCATAATCCTACAGTTAATTTGTGAGTAACTAAGGATCACTCAAAGGATCAAAAAATGCAGCATTTTCTCATTGTTGATGAACACTTCAAATCAAATTTCAAATCGAATTAGTTTTGCCACTCCGACATATGGGTAAATACCAAGAATTTTTTTTTAAATGCTTCATCATTAATAATAATAATAATGTCGGTATTTGTTAAGCGCTTACTATGTGCAGAGCACTGTTCTAAGCGCTGGTGTAGACACAGGGGAATCAGGTTGTCCCACATGGGGCTCACTGTCTGATTCCCCATTTTACAGATGAGGTAACTGAGGCACAGAGAAGTTAAGTGACTTGCCCACAGTCACACAGCTAACAAGTGGCAGAGCTGGCATTCGAACCCATGATCTCTGACTCCAAAGCCCATGCTCTTTCCACTGAGCCACGCTGCTTCTCCAAGACCATCAGTGGATTGTAAATGGTAGAATTCTATGATTAAAGTCACCTCTTTATTGATAATGAAATGCCAGTTGTTTATAGTTATTTCCAGGAGTACGTCATTGTAAAACCTTGGCTATTTTAGATTTGTCATCAAGTTTCCGCAGAATTCATCAGACTTCTTCAGACATAAGAAAATGATTCATAATTAGTTATATGTCCCCTTCTGTGATAGCTTCAGCTATTCTGTGCCTTATGTTTTGGAGCACCTGGCTAAATCTATAGAAGGACCCAGCCACATTTTCCTCTAGTACCCACAGAAGGAGTAGATGAAAAAAGGTAGGGTCCCAGACATGATAGGTGAGGGGCACCAATAGTGAGAAGGTGCTCTTTGAGGTAACATTTTCTAGGAATGAAATAATAAAGACAACTTCCACATTCTCTCTAAAGGAATCAAATAGTAAAGGCACATTACATATTTAAATTTATACAAAAATATAAAAATCTTCCCCAAATATAAAGCATTATAAAGGTTATTTTAGCTTTTGCAAAACTCCATATAGATTGCCAAAAGTTACTGATATTAAAAGGCACTCCTCCTGTATGACAGCTTTCCCTCTGCACATACACAAATTGTGAGGATCATTTAAATTTATTAACTCATATAACACTATTTTCACGTGCACACTTAGTTGCAGTAATAGCATTCTTTGGTGAGCCCTCAGCAAGCCGCTTTACAAGGGAATGTTTGTGATCCCATGGACAACAACAGAGAAGAAGAAGAAATTAGCAAAATAACTTGGTTGCTCTACTTCAGGACAGGTTTTGTCACCCCATTGGGGTGGGGAACGGAGGGAGATGTGATCTTCTGTCTCTGTACCATGGATCAATTAATGGCTACCACTTGGAGTCACAGTTGTGACACCTAAAGCTGATAAAAGGTGATTGTTTTGAACCACGAGGGCAGAAGTAGTGTGTAGAGGCTTGTAGCATCAGTGGGCCATACTCTCAGCATGGACTGGAGTGTAGTCGAGCCCTCAAGAACTTCTCCGAACCAGTTGATATGGGATCAGTGGGACAGGTCTCTTCTCTTGACCTGCAGACTGGGACCAGACTCTCGTTGGAGTGAGTTCATGTCTTAATCCCCTGCACCTTGGTTAAAAATCTAAGTAAAGCTTTCCACAGTAAATCTGGAGCTTTAGTTTGACTCTTTACTTGGCTCAGAGGCTAACCCGGTCCAGGAAAGTCCTGGTTGGTACAAACCAGGGGCTTGTGGCATAAAATGGTGATGAGGAAGGGATTTGTGGATGTTGTTCACTATGGTCTGGTGTTTATTGTGTTGTGGTTAGCTAGTTTTCTTACTCAATTCTTCCCTCTCCTACTTCCCTCATGGGATTTGGGGCTGGGTTAAACCAGTATTGGAATGTTGGCACCGACCTGGAACCCTATTGTGGGCTTGGGTCTGGCTGTAACATTTTGCAAAGGTTTCTGGTTGTATCATAGGAGAAACCTACTAAGGGCTGCTGACGAAGCCATTAAGGTGGTTGAGCTCAACTGGCATCTGAAAATTAGATGCAGTTGTTACAGGTGTGTGTGACCCTTGTGGGAGTGAAGGCATCTGGTCTGATGAGGAGCCAGACAAAGCAGATTACACTCTTGACTGTGGAATTGACCCCAGGGTGGCCCTGGTTGTGGTTACTAAGACCATGGGTAGTCTCCTATTATGACCTCAAGGGATTATATTGGGACAGAATTAGCTGAGTTAAATCAGCGATTGTGTAGCACTGCTGGAGAGCCTATACCAGGATGGATCCTCCAGATCTATGATTACAGAGCAACTTTAGTCACCCTAATGGAGGAGGAAGCAAAGGGTGTAGGTGACTTGGGCAGATTTGAGAGCAAGAACTGGAGTTTCTGGGGAAATGGCATGAGAGTCATGAGAAATGCTGCTTGAGCAGCTGTCATCAGAGATGTTTCTGGAAGTTTATTTAAAAGGAATATTAGAGATGCTCACAGCTGTGGGCATAGTGTGGCTAAAACTACCTGGTATGTTCTCTGAATACCTCTGTTCAAGCATAGTACTTGAGTGAATTAGCACTTTTTCATGAGTGCTAGTACATGAGTGAATTTCCTCCTTTGTGGGCCAAGATACAATTATCACTCTTTCCTGAGTCATGAAAAACTACACACTTATGTTTGTAGTGGGGAAAGACAAAAATCAGCCTTATTAAATCATATAATTAATAATTTACCCCTCTCAGGGTCACACCTGGAGATTTTTCAGTAGTCTACCAATCTCAGTTACGGGAGGGAAAGTCAAACAGAGGCCTACCCATTCCATTCCTAGCTTGGGCAGTGACTAGTAAGGGGAAGGCAATCTGCTACAAGTCAAAACTCACATGTGCTGGGCAGCAGCAGCAGCTTGGGAGGGAGTCAAGGGGAGACTCAAATTTACTGTGTGGAAGGTAAGCCACTTCTGTATTTTTACCAAGAAAACTCTATGGATACAAGAATGATTGCAGATGGAAATGGGATGTTCTGGGAGATATGTGTCCATGCCCGTGCTATGGGTCGGAGACGACTCTACATGACAAGAGAGGACAATAGCTTAACTGAATAGGTAGAAACACATAGGCATTAATTGACTAATCTGAATGACAAATATCTTAAATTTGATATCAGGCAGAGAATCAAAACATTTTTGAACTTGAATGTGATTAAATGACTCAACTGCCATTATTTCAATAATTGATAGTTAAGATTATATTTTTTTTTAAGTTTAAGGATCTGATTCTGACACTGGGTGCTTGGAAAGTGGTTTTACATATTATATTAGAAATCAGACAAAAAACACTATCTTCCAGAGAATATTACATTTCTCAAAAAAGAAACTGAATAATGTTTCATTATTGTTCCAATTTCTACTTTGTATAAAACATTATTGTATTTTATTCCCTGCCCTTTCTTTGACAACACAAACATGCACACAAATTGCTTTCTGTCCAACCATAGGCTCTTTGAAACAGTTCTTTTGCTTAGAGCAGTTTGAAATTGCCACCACTTAGATAATGCATTTTATTTTTCATATTCCTCCTCTATCAAGAGAAAATAAATGTTGGCTTGTTGTTGAAGAATGAGTCTTTAGGGCAAAAGACAGCAAATATGTCAACACTAAAAGCTTATTGGTCAGAGTTCAAAATTCTGACAAAATATACCCTGTATTTCTAGTTGGGTTAAAGTTTCCACAGATATATCATAACTTTGTGATTCTCTAGCTGACATGATTTCTGAATCATGAATATATATATATTACTGGCTAAAACTATGCAATGCATAACAAGGCATTTGGTTCACATTAATAAAGAAAGCTTGAGCTGTCATTTAGCAACCAATAAAATGATTACTATGGTAAATCACTATTTTATCACCTGAAATAAGGTCTTTTTTATGTAAAAACTAATGACAAATTTTGAGTAATTGCTACATATACTCTCAAACCACTTGTTATTGTAAATCCCATTCTCTTTTTATGAAACTATGCTATAAGATAGAACGTAACTTTAAATCTTGTTGTTAAGGATGGAGGAGACAGAGGCTCTAAAAAATGCTTATTGTGTGTTCTCCTGTTTCTTCATCAAAACAGTGATTATTACAACAATTAGATTTTAACTATCAGTGTCTCAAACCTATATGATCCCTTTAGAGTGTTACAATAGCATATATAATTGCTATGGTACTTCTTCCAGAACTTGATTTGAGGGTCAGAATGTGAAGATTCTAGACTCTTAATATGGTGAATAGAATATTCCCCCAAGCTTTATTTCCAAACAAAATAAAATCTTGTTGCCCCACACTAGTGGTCCTGGTTGCAGACCAGGTAGTGTTGGTATTTGTTTGTTAAGCGCTTACTATGTGCAGAGCACTGTTCTAAGCGCTGGGGGAGATACAGGGTAATCAGGTTGTCCCACGTGAGGCTCACGGTTAATCCCCATTTTACAGATGAGGTCACTGAGGCACAGAGAAGTGAAGTGACTTGCCTACAGTCACACAGCTGACAAGTGGCAGAGCCAGGAGTCGAAATCATGACCTCTGACTCTGAAGCCCAGGCTCTTTCCACTGAGCCACGCTGCTTCCCAATGTCACCCACCCCAACCCCTGCCCACCTCCTGTCATCTCCTGCACCCCTCTCCACACTTTAAAATCTTTTTCTCTCCTCAACTGCGATTTTTTTCTGAACTCCTTTCCTCCACAGTTCTCACAAATACCACCAAGTACCCATGATTGCTCTGTGGAACCTTCTTTTCTCCCACTGTCCAGTGCTGATTCCTTTTTAATTTACCTGTTTCATTGATGTTAGTAGTCCCCTTACCAGGCTTTCACCCACCAACACAGTCCATTCTGGTTCCCACAGCTTTGAAAATCCCAGAGGCAGGGATTGTAAAATGGGGAAGGGTCCAGCTGTGCCTGTGAAACAAGTGAAAACGTAAAACAATTAAAATGTGGCACCAGTCATGGAAGGGAGAGAAAAGAGTGTGAAAATTGAAGAGGAATGGGTAGATCTGGGGTCATAGAGGTGACTGGGAATAGCAAGAAAATGGGGAATAAAATGTAATGCCACAATAAGGGGAAAGAAGAGAGAAAAGCGGATAAAAGAGAGAAATCAGGGCAGAAATAGATAGAGGTGGGGAAGAGCTGGGTGAGGATGGGTTTATTTGAAAGTCAACAGGGGCCACTCAAAATTTCACTTAATTTGAAAATGAAAGCTTTTCCTTATCATTTACTTAGATGGATTACCTGCAGTCCATGGATTACATGGATTACTTAAATGGATTACATGCCATTATTAAATATACAAATCATGCATCAAATTATTCACATGCCAGCCTGGTATAGCTCTATTAAGCCTAAAGTAAAATTTGCAAAAATGTGGTTTTCCCTGTCATTTGTCTGCAGGTTACATTCTGATATCTGAATGAGTTGGGGAAGATCACATGAAAAAAGAAGGATCCCAAATTAGCTTATTGTTTGTATATAATCTGAGTGTACTATGATCTGAAGTTAAATTTAAAGCCAATTCTCCCTGACAGTTTATTATGAATGCTGTCCAATAGCAACTACAGCTTTTTCAATCTGCCAGTTCCCAGAATCACATACTCTTCAAGAGAAATTATGCCAGAAAAAAAAAATCTGGTATAAAGGGGGGGTCAATACTGTTCTCATAAATGCATACATGGTCTCAGTCCTGAATTTCTTAGTGTGAGCTTCCACTGACATCAAAGAGATTTCTGGGTATGAATACAAATAATTGAAATTTCCTCTGGATCTTTCACTGAGCTGACTGAAAGGAACTCCACAAGGCAAATAGAAAATAAATGAAGACCCTGTTAAAGATGGCTATCAGTGAAACAATGAAAGGCCAATAACTGGAAATGTTTAAATACAAGTCAAGTTTAATGAGTGTATTCACAGGGCACTGTATCATAGGGCCTTTCTACTTCTATTCCTGCTTACAGAAACATTTGCCATTACAATGTAAAAAGGAAAGTAAGAAGGGGCTAGAAAATTAGTGGGTGGGAGAATAAAATATAGAATTATTCTTCAAAGGATTATGTGGTGCTCATATCATTTCCTGAAAGACATATTAATGAACAGTGAAATTCATTCACTCGTATTTATTTAGTGCATACTGTGTGCAGAGCACTGTATTAAGCACTTGGGAGAGTACCATACAACAGTAGACACATTCCATGCCCACAACAAGCATACAGTCTAGAGGGGGAGACACATTAATATAAACAAGTAAAATAGAAGAATACCAGAAGAAAAAGAATTTCATAGAGACATTTAATTTGTTTTGAAAATTGTATTAAAAAAATTAAAGACAGTGTTATTGCCCACTGAGGGAATGAAGAAACCCTCTGAGGTAGGATAACTCTACTCCTCTGAAAGAGAGATTCCTAGATCCTCCCAAAAGTGTCGCTGTCCGTAGCAGCGAAGAATCTAGTACCACAAGCAACCTGGGAAAGACAAATAATCACTAGAGTAGAGTGTCAGTGGAGACCTGGAGGAGTTAGCTGTGGTTCACAAACAGCTTAAAGAGATTAATAAGGTACAGCTTACAGCAAAAGAGTCATACCATATCCATCTCTTCCTGAACCCCTCCATAGGGATGGACGCGATCTTTGAGAAGTATGATAGCTGTAGCTCCACTGTGCCCACATTCACTGACTTGTCTGCTATGTGAGACATAGGACAAGTCATTTAACTTCTCTAGGCCTCAGTTTCATCTATAAAATAGTGTTTCAATACTTGTTTTTTCCTTCTACTCAGACTGAGTCTCATGAGGGAAAGGAACTGTTTTCAACCTGATTTATTTGTGTGTATACCCGTGCTTAGTACAGTGCATGGCTCAGTGGAAAGAGCCGGGGCTTGGAGTCAGAGGTCATGGGTTCAAATCCCGGCTCCGCCACTTGTCAGCTGTGTGACTGTGGGCAAATCATTTCACTTCTCTGGGCCTCAGTTACCTCATCTGTAAAATGGGGATTTACTGTGAGCCCCACGTGGGACAACCTGATTACCTTGTATCTACCCCAGCGCTTAGAACAGTGCTCTGCACATAGTAAGCGCTTAACAAATACCAACATTATTATTATTATTATTATACAGTAAGTGCTTAACAATTACCACTCTTATTATCATTATAATTGTTATTATAATAATTTCCCCAGGTGTAGACATTCATGTGTGACCTCTTGGATTCCAGAACACATTAGCACTCTGGACCACTGTGGCATTGTAATACATAACACAAGCAAGATTTCCAGTGCCACTTACTAAACATCATGTCTGGATCAGCTGAACTCAGTGGAAAGTAGAACTGTTATCAACTGCAGTTATCAACTGCTTAGATATGAAGATTTTCTTATGATAAACCAACCAGATTGGGTTGGGTCCGGCCAAAATGTGTTAGTCCCTGGATTTTCAGTCCATATCTTGATTTTGTCCTAAAAGCATAATTGGGATCTGGATAACCTATTCCAATCATGGATTTAAGACAAAATAAAGATATGGACAAGTTGTGAAGCAGAATATCTACCTGAGGCTCCTACCCTAGTTTTCTCCCAGTATTAATCCCAAATGGAGTTTCAATCTTTAAGAGATGGTCATGTGACCACATGCATCTATGCATAGTTAAATATGGGATAAAGGGAAGCAATCCTCCTACCCAGTCATAAAAATGTTTGAATTCACAGAGGACAGTTCCTACTGGCTTCAGCACTTACAGGGCCAGAGCTTATCTTTCCCCAGGGGCAATTTCATTGTCTTAAATTCAGCCTCTCCTAATTAATCTAGAATTGCTCTGCTTCTCTCCTTGTACATTGTGGACAATTTCAGAATACTCTTCTATATTCTTTCACGGGAATTAATCAAAGGAATTTAGTGCTTACTATGGGCAGAGCACTGTACTAAGTGCTTGTGAGAATATGATACAGTAGAATTGGTAGACACGATTCCTGGCCACAGAGGATTTATGCTCTAAAGGGGAGACATACATTGAAATAAATTACAGCTAAGACAAATGATAGGGCATAAGGTTATCAATCAATGGTATTTATTGAATGCTTCCTGATTATAGGCACTGTACTACCATGTGCAAGCACTTGAAGAGTACAGTCAATCAACCAATCATATTTGATGAGCACTTACTTTGCACAGAGCTCTGTACTAAGCTCTTAGGGGAGTGCCTGTAACAGAGTTGATAGACATGTACCCTGCTCACACACAAGCTAATATTCCAGAGGGGGAGACTGACATTAAGGTAAATAAATGAATTACTGATATGTACACAAGTGCTGTGGACTGAGAGGGGTGAATAAAGGATGCAAATCCAAGTGCAAGGTGACACAGAAGGTGGTGGGAGAAGAGGAAATGAGGGCATTATTCTGGAAAGGTAGCTTGGAAGAGATGTGCTTTTAAAAAGGGTTTGAAGGTTGGAAGAGTGATCATCAGTCAAATATGAAGAGGGAAGGTGTTCCAGGATAGAGGTAGGACATAGGCGACAGGTCAGTCGTGAGATACATGATACTAAGGAGTAATAGTAGGTTGACATTAGAGGTTGACATAATAGTAGGTTGACAGTAGAGTGTATGGTCTAGGTTGTTGTAGAAAATCTGGAAGGTGAGGTACAATGAGGAAAGCTGAGTGTTTTAAAGAGATGATGAGTGCTTTAAACTGCAATACAACAGAGTTGGTAGAAAAGGTGCCCACTATTGCTATGTTGCTGAGGGTGGGATGAATAGCAAGTGTATAAGTTTGTGCTCTTGCTACTAAGCCATGCTGCTTCTCTGATTGAGTGCCTTAAAGCTAATGGATAGGAGTTTCTGTTTGATGTGGATGTGGAAAGGCAGCCACTGGGAGGTCTATGAAAAGTAGGGATAAATGGACTGAATGTTTCTTTAAAAAAAATTCAGGCAGCAGAGTAAAGCATGGATTGGAGTGGGAATAAATGGGAGGTAGGGAGGTCAGTGAGGAGGCTGATGTAAGTAGTAAGTTGGGGTTTTTAGGACATTTGTGTAAAAGCAGCTAGTGTAGGCTGTAAGCTTGCAGTGAGCAGGAAATGTGTCCGTTTATTGTTATATTTTACTCTCCCAAGCATTTAGTACAGTGCTCTGCATACAATAAGTGCTCAATTAATAAAAGTGAACAAAAGTTGTTGTTTTTTATGAGGAACAATTGAATAAGGAATAAAGGGTCTTATGTAAGAAAATGGAAATTAACTCTAGAATTTTGAATTTGTGGTTTTGAAATATTTAATTACTCTTCTATTTAGGTCACAGGCAGAGTACTTTATAGAATAATATGTTAATTTTTCCAAGCATTTCTCAATAGGGTTTCAAAAAAGAATGTTTATAACCTTTTAAACTTAAAGCTTCACTTTATTCTTCTGGGAAATATTTCTAGCTATGAGATGCAGCTCAGAATCTTCATCTGTCAGCAGAGAGAATTCTGTGAAGCCAAACTCTTGACCAGTCTTATAGGTCACTACCAAATCCCAGCTCATTGAGCTGTTGCTAAAGAATATGACTATGCATCAGTGGTTAAGGTGATAGATCTTGGCTCATAGGGAGCTATCTTTCTAGGAGGGAACACAAGAAATATGTGATGTTCTAACCACAAAAACAACAACAAAAAATTACATTTGAAGAAACCTAGCACCATTGTATTCTGTTCTGAGTGAGTGTTGTTTAAGGAGAAAGAGTGAAAATTTCTTTGCTCTGGATTTTCCTCCCACATTTCTATGGATCTAGAGCCATGACTCTATCCTTTAATTTTTATTTCACATCGACTTACAGGATACCAACCAGGTCACTTATTTTAATTAAAAGTCATTTCATTAGATTTCTTAAACTTTGAATTTGTCCCTTTTTCATATGCTGTCTCCTTTCCCTAAAAAAAAAAAAATTGCGAAGTCAAACAATTGCATGCAAGGATGGATTTAAAATGACTACTTTAAGGACAAATTTCCCCTATAAATGATTTAGGTATTTTTTATTAACTGAATTGATAAAGTTCTTACTGCAAGCGGGAAATATGGCTACTTAAAACTAATAGTATTATCTCCTGAGTGTAGTAATTGTATGTACTAAGCCCTTGAGAAAGTAAAACTGAAGCACAAGGGAAATTCCTTGCCCACAACTACAGGTGCTTCTTGTACTTCTCTTATAGTCCTTACTAGAGATCTGACATTCATTTGGGACTGTCTGTGCAGAGAGGGGTCCTGGCAGATGGTGCCCTCAATATAGAAAATAATATTCTTTAGGCCACCCAGTTAAATGCAGTACTCAACAACCTGCCTTGTGAACTAATTTTGGTTCACAGAGAATATCCTGAAAATATCTGACAATGAACAGGTCCAAGGTGGTTACAACTCACACCGTGAATATGAGTAATTGAACAGTCTGATTTACTAATGAAAGAGCCCAGAATATTAGACATTGCTTTTCTAAATTAATCCAACATATCCATCAGCTCAGGTTTCTATATTCAGCAGTGTCAGTAGTGTGCTTAGAAGAGGTGTAATTGTTGACATCTATGGCATTGATTTTAAAAATTATGGAGATATCATATAACATCCTAATACTTCATTTACACATTCAATCGTATTTTTTGAGTGCTTACTGTGTGGAGAGTACTGTACTAATAATAATAATAATAATAATAATGTTGGTATTTGTTAAGTGCTTACTATGTTCAGAGCACTGTTCTAAGCACTGGGGAAGAAACAGGGTAATCAGGTTGTCCCACATGAAGCTCACAATCTTCATCCCCATTTTACAGATGAGGCAACTGAGGCACAGAGAAGTTAAGTGACTTACCCATAGTCACACAGCTGACAAGCGGTGGAGCTGGGATTTGAACCCATGACCTCTGACTCCCAAGCCCGGGCTCTTTCCACTGAGTCACGCTACTTCTCCAAGTGCTTGTGCTAAGTGCTTGGAAAGTACTAAGTACTTGGAAAGTACAATACAGCAATAAAGAGAGACAATCTCTGCCCACAACAGGCTTACAGTCTAAGGTGGGTAGACAGACATCAAAACAAGCAAACAGGCATCAATAATTAATGAATGGAATTATAGATCTAATACATATATACATAAGTGCTCGGGTGGGGAGAGGAGAGGAAGTGCCAAGGCAGTGAGTCGAGGTGATGTGGAGGAAGAGGTGATGTCCTCAGAGGGGGAGCTGAGTAAAAGGGGACTTAGTTTGGGAAGGCCTCTTGGAGAAGGGGAACCTTCTGTAGGCCTTTGAAAGGGGGAAGAGTGATTGTTTGGCAGATTTGAGGAGGGAGAGCATTCCAGGCCAGAGGTAGGATGTGGGCCAAGGGGTTGGTGGCTAGCTATGTGAGATTAATAATAATAATAATAATAATAATAATGATGATGTTGGTATTTGTTAAGCGCTTACTATGTGCAGAACACTGTTGTAAGTGCTGGGGTTAAATACAGGGTAATCAGGTTGTCCCACCCTGGGGCTCAAGTCTTAATCCCCATTTTACAGATGACGGTAACTGAGGCACAGAGAAGTTAAGTGACTTGCCCACAGTCACACAGCTGACAAGTGCAGAGCCAGGATTCAAACCCATGACTTCTGACTCCCAAGCCTGGCTCTTTCCACTGAGCCACACAATGTTAGCACCAGAGGAGAGGACTGTGCAACTGGGATGTAGAAGGAGAGAAGGGAGGTGAGGTAAAGAAGGGCAAGGTGATGGAGAACTTTTAAGGTCAATAGTGAGGAATTTTTGTTTGATATAGAGGTTGATAGGCAACCACTGGAGATTTTTGAGGAGTGGGAATGACATGCCCTGAGTGTTTCTGTAGAAAGATAATTTGGGAGTGGAGTGAAGTATGGACTTAAGTTGGGGAGAGGTAGGAAGTTGGGAGGGTATTGGGCTCCCAATCCTAACAATCCTTCATTATTACATTATTTGTTACTTCTATAGAAACCTTGCTAGTGTCAGTTATCATTGAATCACTTTATGTTAATTGTAAAATTATCTTAGCTCCTCTTTTGACAATATAAATAATTTTTTGTTCAGGCTCTCCTCTAAGGCTAAATTTGCATTATCTTCTGGCTTGTCTTCAATGTATAACTTTCTCCACATATTGCATATTTGGGCTAAATCTTTTGAAAGGGAACTTTTAGAATAGGAAGTAAAACTGTAAACCCTGGGCATTATCAGTTATAACTGTATTAAAAACCTTCAATATGTAGCCTAGTGCTATTCATTGTAAAGATATCTCCCATATTGCCTGCATTGTACTGCTCTGCCCTAGACAATTATCTTGGATGATCCTCTGCCTTCACTCCTTTTCCCACTGAAATGTATTTATATGTAACAGATTTGAGAAACACCCCAAAATTCAAGAACTTTTGGTACATTCTTGGTTCTTTAAACTTTATTCTCTTCGGTTATTGGAAAATATTGTAAAATTAAGATACGTTATCCCTGCCACTTTCAGCATTTCTAAGTCCCTGGAAACCTTAAGAATGGGTCATTTTCTATTTGGGCCTTAAATAGTAGTAATTTCATATGGTCATTTTGAAAAGCCAAAATAACTGATTCTTATAATTTCAATGGGTTACATTTTCTAAGAAAATAGTTTGCTTCTATATGAAATATGTGTGCATACATATCACACATGCAGTTATTTTCAAAATCTATGTTCATCCTTACAACTACTCTCTGGTTCAAACTCTCAATCTCGTATTAGCATTACAGCATCAACCTTGTACCCCGTCTTCCTCCAACCAACCTTTACACTTTTGATTACTCCACTACTCTAAATTCCCATTTCTTTTAAACATCAGACCAAAGGCTTTAGAGGCTTTAAAGCACTCAATCATCTTTCCTCTTCCTACCTTACCTCCCTGATTTCCTACTACAACTCAGCCAGCACAGGTTGCTCCTCTAATGCTAACCTACTAACTGGTCATCCATCTTGTCTATTCCGCCATTGACAGCTCACCCACATCCCACCTCTGTTCTGGAACACCCTCCCTCTTCATATCTCACAGACTATCAGCCTCTTTAAAGCCTTATTAAAAGCACATCCCCTTCAAGAAGGCTTTGCCAAATAATGCCCTCATTTCCTCTTCTTCTACTACCTACTTTTTCACCTTTGCACTTGGATTTTTACTCTTTATTCACCTCTCCCTCAGCACCACACATTTATGTACATATCCATAATTTATTTATATTAATATCTGTATCCCCCTCTAGACTTGTTGTGGTCAGAGAATGTGTCTAACAACTATGTTCTATTGTCCTCTCCCAAGAGCTTGGTATGTATATTGCCCACAGATAGCACTTAATAAATATGACAGAGCGATTGGAGTGTCTAACCATTGACTCCAAGGCTCACAACCAGTACTGACAAAGTGACTCTCTTTACTTATTAGTCCACTAGCTTACACTCTTTGTTGTTCCCATGTCAATCTTCTTACTGTACATCATTGTTAATTCTCCTGTCTCCAATCCATTGCTTACAGGCTTTTCCATGCCCGAAAGCCCTCAATTGCTCTTCTTCTTCAAAGTCCTTCTGAAATTCCACCTCCTATAAGAGACATTTCCCCAGATGTCCTATTACTTCTAGTGTCGTCACTCCAATAGCTGTCCCTAGTGCTAACATATATACATGCATCATTAATATGTATTAATATACCCAATTATGCACTCCATTCATTTGTTCATTCTTTTCTTTAGAACCTTGCTATTGCCAATTGTCGCTGAATCACTTTATGTCTTCCCGACTGTCCCATTAGATAAGATGCTCCCTGAATGCAGGGATAAAGTATTTCTTCTTTCCATTGTAGTTTCCCTAGTATCAAGTACTGTCCTCTGAACCAAATAAGTAGTCATTAAATCTATTGAATGAATCAAGAGCCTCTCATAAGAGCTATTATTTCAAAGCTGTTATTTAAAAAATATTGTAAGTTGGTATGGGATTAGTAAACCCCACTCATAAGAAATATTAAGTAATTAAACTAAATCACTGTCATTTGGATCAATTTTTTTTGATACCAACTAATCATAAATCATGAATCAGAACTCCTTATCTTCCCATCCAAACCTGGTCCTCCCTCTGACTTTCCTCCTATCTCTGAAGATTCTCCATTCATTCCTGTCTCACAAGTCCATAACTTTGGCATTATCCTTGCCTCCTCTCTCTCATTCAATTGCTCATTTGTATATATCTTTATTACCCTATTTATTTTGTTAATGAAGTGTACATCCCCTTGATTCTATTTATTGCTATTGTTTTTTCTGTCTCCCCAATTAGACTGTAAGTCTGTCAATGGGCAGGGATTGTCTCTATCTCTTGCCCGAATTGTACATTCCAAGCACTTAGTACAGTGCTTTGCACATAGTAAGCGCTCAATAAATACTATTGAATGAATGAGTGAATGAATTCAATCCACATATTCAATCCATCAGCACTGCTAAAATCTGCCCTTTTCTCTCCATTCAAACTACTAATATTTAATACAGTTACTTTTCTTATTCTGCCTGGGTTATTGCATCAGCCTCCTTGCTGACCTACCAGCCTCTTGTCTCTCCCCACTCCAGTCCAAACTTCAGTCTGCTGCCTGGATCATTTTTCTACAAAAATGTCAGGACATGTTTCCTCTCTACTCAAGAACCTCCAGGGGTTGCCCATCCATGTTGGCACCAAACATAAACTCCTCACCATTGGTTTCAGAGCACTCAGTCACCTAGTCCTCTCCTATCTCATGCTGCTCTTCTACTGCAACCCAGCCTGCACACTTCCTTCCACTAATACTAACCTTCTCACTATGCCTCATCTATCTTGCCTTTGACCCTCACCCACGTCCTGCCTCTGACTTGGATCACCCTCCTTTGTCAAATTTGACAGACTATTACTCTCCCCCACTTCAAAGCCTTATTGAAATTACATCTCCTCCAAGAGGCCTTCCTTGACTAAGCCATCCTTTCTTCTTCTCCCTCTCCCTTCTGCATCACCCTGACTTGCTCCCTTTGTTATTTTCCCCTCCCAACTCTACAGTACTTATGTACATGTCTTTTATTTATTTACATTAATGCCTTACACGAACACACACACGCACCTAGACTGTAAGCTCATTGTGTGCACGAAATGTGTCCGTTTATCATTGCATAGCATTCTCTGAAGCACTTAGTACAGTGTTCTGCACAAGGTAAGCACTCAATAAATGTGATTGAATGAATGATATTTACCCATCTAATTTTAGCCATCCAGTTTCCATAGTTAATAACCTAAATAAAATTATCTCACCCAAATATATAAGGATAAAATAGATAGATGCTTAAGATGCTACAGAAGTAAACACAATCTTAAAAGTTATGAAGGAGGCACAAAGAAGATAAGTGATTAACCCAAGGTCACACAGAAAAGTAGAGGAGCTGGGATTAGGACCCAGGTCCTTATGACTCCCAGGCCCACACTCTAACCACTAGACCACACTGCTTCTCATGCCATGTGAACCTCTAGTTAATTCATAAACTAAATTTCAAAGAAGCCTACATGTCTAACTTCTTACCCCATTTCTTTTCCCTCAGAAGCATTCAGATTAAGGGATTAAATCTTGTTATTTGTGAACCTAGGGTCAGAAGATAGATAGGGTAAGGCTTTCAGAGCCAAATTCATGCCAAAAAACTACAGAGGATGTCATTATGATGGACAGAATAGATGTTCCCTGTTTACTGGGATGTGTAAGCCTATGTCATTTTATCCTTTATCTTGAATCTAGAGTAGATAAAATTTCCACATTTGCATTTCTGAGCAGCTTTATCACAAGTATGTAAATTAGGTAACCAAAACAAATTGAATATGCAAGCCGTCACCTAATTCTTACACATGTTACTCTTCACTCATGAAGAGGAAGACACTCAAATGTATTGCAAATAGCTGTTGGTTCATTTCTATGGCTACACTTGCACCTGCCTCAATTAACATGCGATTGATGCAGCTGTAGCATTTAGGATTAAAAGACTTTAAAGGCAAGAAACCTTAACAAGACTGTAGAATACTGAGATATCCTGATAATGTGGGACAGGCCTGTTATGAGTTCAATCACTGATCATATGCTTTACTTCTATTGATTTACACCATGTGGTTGCACAAGTAAAATGGGTGCAAAATGAAGAGTTTGGAATGAGCAACTCTACTGAACAACAATGATATGACGCTGACACTTGGTAGGTAGCTGATTCAGTGAAAAGCCCTAGAGGGTAGGGTTCTCATCGGCTTTTGAATTTTACACTATTCCCAACATCACATGGCCATTGTTTGAGGTTACTGTTAAAATAATAGAGCAATAGAGACACCTATTGGTAACTTTAAACTATGGAAAATCTTTAAAGAGGCTCTTGGTAAAGATGGAAATAGATTAGGAGGTTTTTGTTACTAAAAATTCTTAACAACAACAAAAAATCAACACTTTTGAGGGAATGTTTTATTCCATGAACCTCCGAGCCCTTAGTAAATATTTAAAAATGGAAAGCTAAGCTGAATTTCTTCAAAATTAATGGTACATGGTAACATGTGAGATGTCCCATTTCACCTTTTCTTTAAGCGTCACAATTTTCTAAAACTGAAGTTTTAAAAACATTAATTACTAAATAATTAAGTTGTGGTTTGGGTTGGAGATGGTGCTTCTAATCATGATAGTTTGTTCATGCTATTTTCACTGTGTCTATTTTCAATTTGGTTGGTTTCTTTGTTTTCCCAAAGCCTGTGCTTGAAAAAAGGTTCTGCCCCTCCTCCTTATTGTCTTCCTGATTGTAGTATCCCCAACTCGACTTTCTACTATTTTTTGCCTCTTAGTAGTCCTAAATAATTCTGTATTCTTGTGGATTTGCTTCCTTGAATTTTAATTTTTTGCCCCCTCTTGCTTTGGTTATAGCTGTCCGTAGACTTAATTTTTTGGTATTTGGCTCTAATTCTTCATCTCATGTGTCTCCTCAAGAGAGCTGTGTACAACATGGAAATCACCTTTGTCCCAGAATCATTTTTATAATCCTGACTTTCCAACTGCTCTACATTTTTTATGGAACTGTTCATGAAGAGAAGCAGTATTGCTTGGTGTATAGACCATGGGCTTGGGAGTCAGAAGGATCTGGGTTCTAATCCCAGCTCCACTACTTGTCTGCTGTGTAGTCTTGGGCAAGTCATTTAACTTTTCTGTGCCTCAAATACCTCCTCTGTAAAATGGGGATGAAGACTGGGAACCCCAAGTGGGAGAGGGACTGTGTCCAATCTGATTTGCTGTATCCGCCCCAGTGCATGTATAGTGCCTGGCACATAATAAGGACTTAAATAACATAATTATTATTATCATATTATAATTATACTATATAGTATTTTATCATTATACTACATTATTATCATTATTATTGTAAAGCCAGGTCTAATGTCTAATATAGGTCCATTGTTCCCAACCCCATATAGGCTGGACACTCCAACTGCTAAATCACTTTTTGGTTCAGCTTGGAGATGCTGTATTGAATCCACGCTCTGTCAGCCTACCAAAAGGCAGTTTAGGATTGCCTCTGATTCTAAATTGCTAGAACTCACAGATTTTATAGCCAGTAAGGGAAGCAGCGTGATTCAGTGGAAAGAGCCTGGGCTTTGGAGTCAGAAGTCATGGGTTCGACTCCTGGCTCTGCCACTTGTCAGCTGTGTGACTGTGGGAAAGTCACTTAACTTCTCTGTGCCTCAGTTACCTCATCTGTAAAATGGGGATTAACTGTGAGCCTCATGTGAGACAACCTGATTACCCTGTATCTACCCCAGCGCTTAGAACAGTGCTCTGCACATAGTAAGTGCTTAACAAATACCAACATTATTATTATTATTATTATTATTATTATTATTCCTCTTTGTACTTTCCCAAATGCTTAGTACTGTACGCTGCATACAATAAGCACGGATTAAATACCACTTACTGAGTCAAAAATGGCACCTCCCACTGACTGACATAGAGCACATACTATTTGATAACACATTTTTTTTGGTAACAATGCAGTTCAGTGTATTTTAAGATAGATTCATATGCATTTAAATAAACAACTGTAAATCACCCTGAAATGTAGTTTTCCAGTACAATCTCAAATTCTGTTTAATACTATAGCAATGGATAGACTCTGCTTCTCTCCCCCAAATCTGCTTCTTTCTCCCAACTCCATATGTTTAGGTATGCTGATTTGCATATCAGAGCCCTACCTCTAGGTCCAATTCAATCCAGGCTCTCATTAATTAGTGAATTCATTCATTCATATTTATTAAGTGCTGAGTGCAGAGCACTGTATTAAGTACTTGGGAAAGTAAGATACAACAATAAACAGTGACAATCCCCACCCACAATGAGGTCACAATGCCCAGGGACCTCCTCCATCTTCATATATGATTGACAAATACATGCACACACCCATGCACACACACACACAAACACACACACACACACCTATGTGTGAAGTAGATGACCTATTAGGAAGACCACAGGTCTGGGAGTCAGAAGATCTAGGTTCTAAGTCTGGTTCCTACTCTTACTGCTATGTGATCTTGGGCAAGTCACTTGCTGCTCTCTGCCTCAGTTTTCTCATCTTTAAGATTAGGATTACCTCTGCCCCTTAGGACTTGCACCCCCATAAGGGATAGAGACTCTCTCTGACCAGACTGTAATATGTCTTGTCTTATGCTGTTGAGTTGTACCTGACACATCTCTCCCAGAATGCCCCACCTACATCTGCAATCTTTCTTGTAGTGTATCCATAGAGTTTTCTTGGTAAAATTAAGGAGGTGGTTTACCTTTGCCTCTTTCTGTGGAGAAAGAGGCATTGTTGGGTAGGAATTGTGATGGAATCACATAGGGAACACAAAGGGAACACATAGGGATGGAATGTGCTCCTACTGTTGGTAGCTCATTGTTGGGTAGGGATTGTCACTATCTGTTGCCAAATTGTACTTTCCAAGCATTTAGTACAGTGCTCTGCATACAGTGAGTTGAAAGAAAGAAAGAAAGAAAGAAAGAAAGAAAGAAAGAAAGAAAGAAAGAAAGAAAGAAAGAAAGAAAGAAAGAAAGAAAGAAAGAAAAGAAAGAAAGAAAGAAAGAAAGAAAGAAAGAAAGAAAGGAAGAAAGAAAGGAAGGAAAGGAAGGAAGAAGGAAGAAGGAAGGAAGAAAGAAAGGAAGAAGAAAGGAAGGAAAGAAGGAAGGAAGGAAGGAAGGAAGAAAGGAAGAAAGAAAGAAAGAAAGAAAGAAAGAAAGAAAGAAAGAAAGAAAGAAAGAAAGAAAGAAAGAAAGAAAGAAAGAAAGAAAGAAAGAAAGAAAGAAAGAAAGAAAGAAAGAAAGAAAGAAAGAAAAGTTGAGACTTGTAGAGTACTAGAAACTCTCCAGGTGCGATGCTGAGAGGGGTGCTTAACAAATACCTTGGTGATTCCATATATGTGTGTCTGCGTGTGTGTGTGAGTATAAAGAGTGAGAGCATAAGGAAAGAGTGAGGTTAGGGGAGGAAGAAAGACAAGAAAAGGGAAGGAAATGTTTCACTCACATTACTCTCTTCCAGTAAATATATAGAGAGTCTTGGACCTAACATTTATGCCTCACAGCAGGGAGAAAGTTCAAGTTCTTCCTTTTTCTCTGGGTTAAAAGCTCTGCATAATATTATTTATTGGCTGAATTCTTCCTAAAACCATAGGCTAGCCTAACCACCACCCTTCTTAAAAATACCAATCTCCCAGAGGATTCTGGGGAATGTAATCCTTCAGTATCACTGGAAATATAATCTCATCTACCTTGCCAACCACCTCTGGCCCACATCCTGTCTCTGGACTGGAATGCCCTCCCTTTTCATATCTGACACACTCTCCCCACCTCAAATCCTTATTGAAGGTATATCTCCTTCAGTAGGCTTTTCCTGACTAAACCCTCATTTCCTCTTTTCCCGCTCCCTTCTGAGTCGTTCTGACTTGCTCCCTTTATTCACCACCCTGCTCCCAACCCCACGGCATTTATATGCATAACCATAATTTATTCATATTAATATCTGTTTCTCCCTCTAGAGTGTATACATACTGTGGGAAGGGAATGTGTCTGTTGTACTGCTGGGTAATACTCTCTCTCCAGCACTTAGTACAGTGCCCTAAAGTGCTCATTAAATACAATTGATTGATTGACTGGAATACGAGTCTAACAAAGAAAAGATTCACTAGAATAGGCTTTTTATGACTCAGGTTTCTTTTCTTATAGTTTCATTTTCAATAGAGCCAAGATTATTTGAACTACCAGGCTCAGCCAACACTCAGTGGAGACTTATGCTCCTGGGGATGCTCAATAAATACATGTTAATGATGATTCTCTGCAAAAATCTAGAGAACATTCAAACTGGTTCCTAATGCAAATATTGATTCATTTTATGGGTTTATTTGAAATGAAAGCACCATACTCAAACCATTCTTACAAAGGTGCTTACTCAGTACTGTTTAATGACAGTAATTATTTTAAAATCCAACTTACATTGAGTCTAATAGATTGAAGCCATCTCCTAGAACTACTTTTTCTATATAATTTATCATGTTACCCTGGTATGAACTGCTAAACAGTGTATCCATAAACCTATTGTTTTGGGAGAATAAAAATCCCATTTATTTCAGAACTGATACCTTGTTGACATATAATTAAGAACATAGACTGATTATAAAGTAATGATTCAGAATATCTATACGAGGGAGCAAAGAGTAAACCCTGATGTCACATGACTGGCACTTTTATTTGCCACCCATGGTGACAAACGTTTAGAGGATGAATCATCAGTCAACCTTTAGGGAAAACAGCTCTGAAAGTTGAAGATACATAGTAAAAGACAAAGGGAGACATTAACAACTGCTTTAGCTGGATGCCTCCAGTTTACAAACTGGATGAATGAATGCATATAATTCCATTTCTCCCATTCTCCCTCTCTTCTATCTTGTCTATGCACTTAGATATCTGAATCTTAATAGCTCTACATTCACCCTTTCCCCAGCCTCCCGACACTTAAGTACTTATCCGAATACTTTCCAATTCCACATATTTGCATGTTAATATACTCTGGTGTTTTCTTCACAAGGGAAAAGGTACATTGAACTTTATTGGTAGTAAATGTGCTCTGGAGTGCAGGAAATAAAATTAATCAATGCACTTCTGGTGACATAATGAAAGAGCCATGAAACCAAGTGAATTTGAATGGAAGAGACAGTTAATTTTCCCAAGGAATTTTACTGGAAACAATGTCACTGGATTTGAAAGGATAGGTAGGCCAGATGTTGAGGGAATAAGAAGGAATTTAGGAAACCTATTTGTCTTATGACACTGTAGAAAGCTTGCATACCTTCTATGTGGCAGAAGGACACACTGGCATGAAATGAAAGAAGAAAAAGATTAAGTTCACAATGTCACAGCCCCCAAATGTATCCTTAGTTAAAATGATGGAGAACAAAGAAAGTTTTCAAACCAAATTATAGAATCAATTAGTTGATGTAAAGGAAAATCTGGTTCCATAATTTTATTAGGAAAAATCAATGCCAGAGAATCAGAATTTCCAACTGATATCAATCAATTAATGGAATGTATCAAGTGCTCACTGTGTGAAAGCACTGTACAAAGTTCTTGTGATAATGCATTACTGTAGAATTGATAAGCCCCACATTCAAAGGGTTACCAATTTAGTATAGAGCCAGGAGTCCCTAATACTACATTTCATACTTCTAGACATGAAGGTTCACAAAATAAGGTAAATGTGTTAAGGGTAATCTGTAAAATAGATTAATTTCTTTAATCCCTTATCACAGGAGAATGAACTGTTACATTTACAATAAGGTTAGAAATATCTTGTGCATGAATGGGATAAGTATAAATGGGAAGAAATCATCTTGCCCTTTGATATCATTGAATTCATTTAGAAAAAAAATCTATCACTGCCTTTGGGACTAGAGTTTTGCACAATCCAAATTTGAAAACTCAGCCCACCCTTACCTTGACCTGGAATAAACCCTTTGATCTTTTGAACTTAACTGCCTGAATGAAAGTGTTTTTCCTTTTTGTTAGATTTATGTCATCCACTAGACTCTAAACCCTTGAGGGCAGGAATCATGTCTATTAATTGCATTATACCCTCCCAAGAGATTTGGAGATTTTAATAGTGCTATGCAAATTGTAAACATTCAAAATATTCCACTGACTGCCAGATAAATGTTCAATAAATCCCATCATTTAAAAACAAAAATTTCCACATCAAGTGGCTGAATAATTGAAGGAGGCATGACCATTCAAATGACTGAGAGCAGGCTGCTCGTTTTATATTTACTCCAGCCCTAGGTAATGTACCGGGCACATAATAAGTGCTTAAGAAACATCACTTTTACCATTATTGTACTTATTAGGTCACCCAAAGTTGCCCAGGATTAGGGGCGGCTAACTTGTTTTCTCTGATGTCTTAACACCCCACCTACCTTCCATTTTACCCTTCCTAACCTCCCCAAATTCCCCTCTGCTTGCCAATTTCTCATTCACCCAATGTCATGAAGTTGAGATGTTTTTTACCTTCCCCCTCTGCCACTGGACAATTAAAAGAATTGTCCTCTCATAGGTGATGCATTGTTAGAACTTATCATTCACTTAACTTGGATAAAAGTTGCAGAGGAATGTATAACTGTTTGTCTTATCAATAGGAAAAAGCATACTCAAAGCAAACCTTTTATAACATAGCATTCCTTCATTGTGGTTATTATGAACATTCAGTTGTTTGCAGTGAATACATTTTAGTCTTCACTGAAATAACTACAATTCTTCTTTTTTAATAATTAGGAAAGATTTATGATGTTTATTGACATGAAAAAGCCACACTGAGAGATTTGTGTCGATTTGGGATTGTAATATGTCAATGAATTAACAATTCTGAGGAGATATTGTCTTGTATTATTTTGGTTACTGAATAGTATTTTATATCTCCATCCTGTTTTGTATATGTTAATTATAGAGTACTCAGTAATCACATTTGTATCACCCACCACATAGATCATTAATATGAATAATATCTTAATTATGGACTTGTAATGCATAAATTGACTTTCCATTAAATTAAATTTCCATAAACTGCACCTTAATTTTGGTCAATTTTAAGTGGCCTTTCATCTCTCTATGGGAAAATCATCGCAATTAAAACATTGATTCACAGGGCCTCCATAGTCACTGATGTCTTGACAGCAGTCAGAAAAGGTTGTCTAGATGTCAATCTTAAATTGTATTTGTGAATAAAAGGGTTGAGGAAAGTAACCTAATTTAGTAATAAAAGTGTCACTGAAAATTCTAATTAAAAATTAAAAATGAAACTTCATAATGCCTATGTAAATCAAAGGAAAGGTGTATGTATTGTGAAATCAGTAACATCATATGATGGCTATTCAGAAGGATGATGATTTTTGTCACTTTATTTTGGCTGACGCATAGGGCTTTGGTGACTCAATCAACTTTCTCCAGACTGTGAGTTCCTTGTGGGAACATCACTTACAACAATGTTGCCTGGTGCTCTCCCAAATACAGAGTACAGTGATCCACAATCAATCAATCAATAAATAAGGGAAGGAGCATGGCTTAGTGGAAAGAGCACAGGCCTGGGAGTCAGAGGTCATGGGTTCTAATCCCAGATCCCCCACTTGTCAGCTGTGTGACTTTGGGCAAATCACTTTACTTCTCTGTGCCTCATTTATCTCATCTGTAAAATAGGGATTAAGCCTGTGAGCGCCACGTGGGACATCCTGATTACCTTATATCTACCCCAGCACTTAGAACAGTGCTTGGGCACATAGTAAGCACTTAACAAAAACTATCATCGTCATCATCATCATCATCATCATCATCATCAAATAAACTTCATTTATTAAGTGCTTACTGTGTGCAGAGCACTGTACTAAGTGCTTGGGAAAGTATAATACAAAAAGAGTTGGTTACAAAGTCAGTCTCCTAGAATTGGTGCAACACTTACTTCAATATGGTGCTGGGTGGGATACAGAAAGATAAGAATGGATAGCAGGATATCCATATGACTCTATGGTAAGCTGAAATTGCGAAGCAAAGCAGAGTTGACAAAGGAATCATTTTAAAGATAACCTAAAGGAAAGCTCATTAGATACATCCCAACTGAAAAAACAAAACAAAACAGGAGTTGTTTGCTGCATATAGACCATTATGGCAGAATGTAATCAAGAAAGGAATAGTTCTTTGTGAACAGAAACTATACAAGGGTCCATAAAGAAGAAGTGGAAACAGCCCCAGGTGCTCCAAAAACTGAACATGAAAGCACAACAAGGAATGGCATTTTACTACTCATGATGTGGCTAGAACTGTGGGTCTCACATTGGGTTTTCAGTCACTCCCACTGAGGGATTTCTCTATCAGAGGTGTCTTCTTTAAGCAGGAAGAACAGTCAAATGCAAACTGCTGATGTGAATATAAACAAATTATCTGTGATACTTTTTGAATATCAACATTCATGGCAATGAAAAATTAAACATAATCAAGGAAAACAATTAAGAACACCAAAATGGGGAAGCCTAGGGGAAGCAGCATGGCCTAACAGAAAAAGCAGAGGCTTAGGAGTCAAGGGACATAATTTCCAATCCTAGCTCTGCCACCTGCCTCCTGTGGGACACTTAGGCAAGCTACTTAACTTCTCTGTGCCTCAGTGTCCTCAACTTTAAAATGGAGATTTTCTCTCCTAATTAAATTCTGAGCCAAAAGGGAGAGAGACAGTGCACAATCTCATCAATCAATCAATCAGTAAATTATTGGTACTTACTGAACTCCTACTGTGTGCAGAGCCCTATATAATAATAATGATGGTATTTGTTAAGCATTTAATTTGAGTCAAGCCTTGTTCTAAGTACTGGGGTAATAATAATGTTGGTATTTGTTAAGCGCTTCCTACATGCAGAGCACTGTTCTAAGCGCTGGGGTAGGTACAGGGTAATTGGGTTGTCCCACGTGAGGCTCACAGCTAATCCCCATTTTACAGATGAGGTAACTGAGGCACAGAGAAGTTAAGTGACTTGCCCACAGTCACACAGCTGACAAGTGGCAAAGCCGGGATTTGAACCCATGACCTCTGACTCCCAAGCCCGGGCTATTTCCACTGAGCCACTTCTGTAGGGCTGGATGAGAGTGGGGTTGAATATCTAAGGCTTAAAAGATACAGATCCAAGTGCATAGGTAATGCAGAAGAGAGAGGGAATAGTAGATACAAGACAGTCGGTTGGGCAAAGTCTGTATCCTACATGGGGCTCACAGTCTTAATCCCCAGTTTACAGATGAGGTAACTGAGGCACAGAGAAGTGAAGTGAGTTGCCCAGGTTCACACAGACAGTGGCCGAATTGGAATTGGAACCTATATGTCTTCCTGAATCCCAGGCCTATGTTCTATCTACTAGGCCAAGCTGCTTCTCTATATTAAGAACTTGGGAGAGTGCAATAAGATAGAGTTGATAGACATATTCCCTGCCCCCAAGGATATTACAGTCTGGAGGGAGAGAAAGATATTAAAATGGATAAATGCATTATGGCTATGTTACATAACTGCTGTCCCCTCTCAGAATTGCACCTGGAGAGTTTCCAGTACTCTACCAGTCTCGGCTATGAGAGGTAGAGCCAAGCAGAGGCATTTCCATTCAATATCTAGCTTGGGCAGTGACTAGTGAGTGGAAAGCCATCTGCTACAAGTCAAAATTAATCCATGCTGGGCAGCAGCGGCACGGGAGAGAGACAGAGACTCATATTTACTGCATGAAAGAAGGCAGTGGTAAACCACTTCTGTATTTTTACCAAGAAAACTCTATGAATGCACTGACAGAATGATTTCAGATGGAGAGTGGGTAATTCTTGAAGATATGTGTCTATGGAGTAGTTGTGGGTTGGTGACGACAACCCCATAAGAAAAGACAAGATGTAAATGCTGTAGGGCTGGATGAGAGTGGACTTGAATATCTAGGGCTTAAAAGATACAGATCCAAGTGCACAGGCAATGCAGAAGAGAGAGGGAATAGGGAAAAAGATGGCTTTATGAGTGAAGGCCTCTTGGAAAAGATGTGATTTCAGTAAAGGCTTTAAATGTGGGAAGAGTTGTGGTCTGTTATATAGGAAGGGGGTGGTGTTCCAATCAGGCAATCAATCATATTAATAATAATAATAATAATGTTGGTATTTGTTAAGTGCTGACTATGTGCAGAGCACTGTTCTAAGCGCTGGGGTAGACACAGGGGAATCAGGTTGTCCCACGTGGGGCTCACAGTCTTAATCCCCATTTTACAGATGAGGGAACTGAGGCACAGAGAAGTTAAGTGACTTGCCCATAGTCACACAGATGACAAGTGGCCGAGCTGGGATTCAAACCCATGACCTCTGACTCCAAAGCCCGCGCTCTTTCCACTGAGCATTTAATTCCTACTCTGTGTAGAACACTGTACCAAGCACTTGGGTGAGTACAATATGACAGAATTGATAGACACATTCCCACAAGGATCTTATTGTCTCGCCAGGGAGACAGACAATAATCAATCAGTTGTATTTACTGAGCATTTACCATGTGCGGAGCACATTATGGAGTGCATAGAAGAGTGCAACATAATTGAATTGTTGGACTTGTTCCCTGCCCAAAACAAGTTTGCAGTCTAGAGGACAGTAAAACAGACTCAAGAATGCATATAAATGCTGTGGGGCTGTGGGTGGGGTGAATAAAGGTTACAAATCATTTGGAGAAGGAATAGAGGAAATGAAGGTTTAGTTGGGAAAGCCCTTTTCAAAGATTTGCCATTTTAAAAAAGTTTTGAAGGTGGGGAGAATTATGGTCTCTTTTGGATGTGAAGAGGAGGGAGTTCCAGGCAAGGGGAAGGACAGCAAGAAGATAAGGGAGGTTGCCATTAAAGAAGTAAGGTGAGCATGCTGGGTTTTTGACGATAATCAGCAAGGTAAAATAGGAATCGATAAGAGGACTGTGGGCTTTGAAGTCAAAAGTAAGGAGTTTTTGTTTGATGTGGAGATGTTTGGGCAACTAATGGGGGTTCTTAAAGAGTTGGGAGACATGGAATGAACTTTTTTTTAGAAAAGAGATCCAGACAGAATATAGACTGGACTGGGGAGAGACAGGGAGGAGGCAAATGCAGTAGTCATGGTGGGTTAGGAGAAGTCCTGGGATCAACATGGAAGCATTGGATGGAGAGGAAAAGGTGAATTTTAGTTATGTGAAAGTTCAACTGACTGGATCTGGTGGCAGTTCGAATACATGGATTGAATGAGAGAATTGAGTTGAGCATAATGCCATGGTTATGGATTCAGGTGACAGGGAGGATGATGGTGCTGTTTACAGTGATGGCAAAGTCATGAGGAGAACAGGGTTTTGATAAGAAGGTGAGGAATTTTCTTTTGGACGTGTTTAGTTTAAGGTCGTGGTGGGACACTCAAGTAGAGATGTCTTGAAGGCAGTAAGATGTCTTGAAGGTAGGGCTTAAGATAGAGATTTGGGGATCATCTTTGTAGAGAGGTTAGTCAGAGCAATGGGAGTGAATGAGTTTCTCCAATGAAGTGGGTATAGATGGAAAATGAAATCGGACCTAGAAGTGAACTTTGGGGACTCCCCTTGTTAGGGAGAGGGATCAAGAAGAGGAGGCAAAAGAAACTGAGAAAGTGCAGTCAGAGAGGTAGGAAATAGACATAGTATGTGCTTTAACAAATACCAATCAGTCAATCAGTTGTATATATTGCGCATATACTGTGCACAGAGTACTGTACTAAGCACTTAGGAGAGTACGATATAACACTATAATACACACATTCCTTGCCCAAGTGAGCTTATAGTCTAGTTGGGGAGATAGACATTAATATAAATACATGAATTATGGATATGTACATAATGCTTTGGGGCTGGGAGGGGGGCTGGTGATGATGGAGCAAATCAGGGTGAACCAGAAGAGAGTAGAAGAAAAGGAAAAGAGGGCTTAGTTAGGGAAGGCCTTTTGGAGGAGATGTGCTTTCAAAAATGCTTTGAAGGGGACAAAATAACTGTCTGTTGATATGAAAAGGGAGGGTGTTCCAGGCCAGAGGCAGTATGTGGGAGAGAGTTTGGTGGTGGACTAGATGACATGGAGGTATTGTGAGTAGGTAGGCATTAGAGGAGTGAAGTGTGCCAGTTGGCTTGAGGAGAGGCAGCACGGCACTGTGGATAGGTCTCGGAGTCAGAAGGTCATGGGTTCTAATCCCAGGTCCACCACCTGTCTGCTGTGTGACAATGGGCAAGTCATTTCACTTCTCTGGTCCTCAGTTATCTCATCTGTAAAACGTGGATTGAGACTGTGAGCCCCAGATAGGATAGGGACTCTGTCCAACCCGATCTGCTTGTATCTACCCCAGTGCTTAGTACAGTGCCTGGCACATAGTTAAGAGTTTAACAAATACCATTATTATTATTATTATTATTATTATCATTAGGAGAATAACAAGTAGAAGTAGGACAGGGTAAGGTGATTAGCTTCCTTAAAGCCAATGGTAATGTGTTTCTGTTTGATGCAGAGATGGATGAAGGAGATTCTTGAGGATTTGGAAAACATAGACTAAGTGGTTTTTCAGGAAAATAATCTGGGCATCAGAGTGAAGTGTGGAATGGGGTGGGAAGAAAGAGGAGGTAGGGAAATCAGCAAGGAGGCTGATGCAATAATTAAGATGGAAAACGATAAGTGCTAGTATTAAAGTGGTAGCAGTCTGGATGGAGAGGAAAGGATGGATTTTAGTGATGCTGTGGAGGATGAACTGTCAGGATTTATTGATAGATTGAATATGTGGGTTGAATGAAAGAAAGGAATCAAGGATAATGCCAAGGTTATGGGCTCTGAGATGGGAAGGATGGTGGTGCCATCCATAGTGATGGGAAAGTTATGGGAAGGACATGTTTTTTGTAGGAAGATAAGGAGTTCTGTTTTTGTCATGATAAGTTTGAGGTGATGGTAGGATATACAAGTATAGATGACTTGAAGGCAGGATGAAATACAAAACTGCAGGGTGGAAGAGAAATGAGGACTTGAGATGTAGATTTGGGTATTATCTGCATAGAGGTGGAAGTAGAAATCATGTGAGCAAATGAGTTCTCCAAGGAGTGGATGTAGATGGAGACTGAGTAGAAGGGGACCTAATACTGAAGCTTTAGTGATACCCACAGTTAGGGGGTGGTAGGCAAAGGAGGAGTCCACAAAACAGATTGAGAATGAGTTGCTAGGGAAACAGAAGGAGAACCAGGAGAGGACAGTTAGGAGAACCAGGAGAGGACAGTTTCAGTGAAGCCGAGGTTGGATTTTTAAAAAAGGCAATTGGATAATCAATATATGACTTAGTCATTCATTTTTTCCCACCCAGTGTGATGTCATATTTATTCCCATTTTTGTATCTAAGAAATATGAAATTAACTTTTTTAATTTTGTACTTAGCCACTTTCTTAGCAGAGAGCTTGCATAAAGTGCTCAGGAAAAATCACCCATTCTTTTATTAATTTATCTTGCAATGACAATGCATTTGATACAATCTGAAATGTGTTTGATAGATCTGTTCTAAAACACTAAATGTTGGAACTATTTTGTTGCACCAGTAGAAACTTCATTTTTCTAAGTGAACAGTCTATCCCCAAGAGGAAGTGTTTCTTCTTTTTTTTTTTTGGTCTAGACTTGGAAAAATAAGATAAAATTTATGGATGTGAAAAACCTAGGTGATATTATAACGTAAACCTAGTTAGGTGAGGTAATGTTATTTAGTAAACTAGTTAATCCAGGCAATAAAAATATCTACATTTGACTGAATAGACCTAGTTGGCCAGATGACTATGCACAAAATCATTCCATTTGTTATATAGACATCTCCACAACAATGCCAGGTCATACTTTTTAAAAAAAATTACAAATATATTCAATAAACAGTAGAATTATAAAGTATATCAAAATAAAAAACTTAAGGAAGGTGTGAAATTTGAACTACTACACATGATTCACAGTTGCTCTGTGAACGTCCCAGTAATCATGAACAAACAAAATTCCCTAAACCAGATAATGGCTAAGGTTGAGATTTAATGAGTGTTGCAAATTTGGAAGTGTAGCATCAGAAAAGCTAAAAGCTCAAGTTTACTGGATGGTATTTCAACACTTAGGTTTAAAGCTGCAAATACCAAGCTTGATTGTCTGATTTCCAGAAAATCAGTCACTGTGTTTCATTTTGTGACAACCTGTAACTTTTGCTCATGGAATGAACAGAAAAAGATTGAGATTAAAATTAACCCCTAAATGTCTCATCATACTCTTCTTTTAAATCCAGAAATAGCATAACCAAAGGGAAATGTATTACCAAATAATTCTCCTTATGATGTGGCCCCAACAAGGAGCTGATCCTGATAATTATTATTATTATGATATTTACAGTGCTTTTCTGACCATAATTACCTTTTGGGATAGCAGAGCAGTGGGAGATGGGGAAGATTACATTCTTTCTAAAGTGTCTCAGGACTCCACACCTTGGTCTAAGGCAAGACACAATCCAAAATAGCAGAAAGCTAAACTGAATTTCTTTTCCAACGTCTATCTAAGGAGAATCTGTCTTCACTAGTGGGTGATGTGGGGCTTTCCCATTACTGTCTCAGAAACCATTATTCTCCCAGAATATCCCAATAACTCAAGAGAAGGGGTGACAAAGCTAGTAGTTCTGTCCTTCAGCTTCTGTCCCTGTAATTCTCTACCAGGCTTGTTTTGAAAGTGTTTTAAGGCACATTGCTTCAGCTATGACCTTGCTTTGCTATTTTGTCCTTGCTTATCTCTTTACATAAATGACAATTATCCAGAAGGAGGAAAATAATAGAGCAAGATAAAATGGCATGTTCAGGTTATGACAATCCGACACAACTATTATTTTCCTTTTTTTTTAATTTTTGCCTAGATGAAACTCGTATTTTTAACTTAAGAGACCATCTGGGTCAGGGATATATGGTAAGAATCTGGCTTTTAATTGCTCCATGTTTAAAGTACACAGGAGGAAAACCGGTGAAATTTGAATTTCAATTTAGTCTGCAAATAGGAAATGTCTAATAAATAAACAGAATGCTTTTACTTTGTCAAAGCTATCTCTTCTCATCTGCATCATCAATAAGCACACAGCTATAAAGAATGCTTTTCATTAAATATAAACACTTACACAAATACATGAGAAAAACCTTCTCCTCATAGGTCAGATCACATTGTGACATTTTCACTGTAGCTTTCATATCATATTTGCTAAGTGAATATAATATTATGTGCTTTAATATAATAGTATCTAGAGAGGAAAATAATTTGCAATTGCTTTCATTAAAGTCAGGGAGTGATGTTAATATAATTCACATGGAAACTTATGGGACAACTTAGATCAAATAACATATGTTCAAATTTATTTCCTTCATATCAATTCAGGCTTGGCATATTTTATATCGTCTATATATATCATATTAATATTATATATTAATGGAAGAAACATAAGCAATGTTCAAAAACAGTTTTTGATGCTGGTAAATTAAATTTAAAATGCATTTGGGCTCATTTTACTTGATCCAAGCTGGATTAATTTCACCTATGCTAAATACATCATTCAATCCATCACATTTATTAAGTGCTTACTGTGCAGGACCGTGTACTAAGAGCTTGGGAGAGTACAATGGAGCAAAGTTTATAGACATATTCCCCATCCCCAAGGAGCATAACAGTCCAGACAGGGAGACAGACGTAATAAATTATGGGTATGTACATAAGGTCAGTGGGGCTGAGAGTAGGGTTAATAAAGGGTGCAAATCCGCGTGCAAGGGCAGTGCAGAAAGAAAAGAGAGTGTGTAGGGGAAATGAGTTCCTAGTTGGCCAAGGCCTCTTGGAGGAGATGTGATTTTAATAAGACCTTGAAGGTGGGGAGAACGATGGTCTTAGGATGTCATGGGGGAGGTCATCAGACCAGATGGAGGACAAGGATGAGGTGGTACATGACAGGATAGATTAAATCGAGGAACAGTGAGTAGTTTTGTGATAGAGGACCCTAGCGAGTGTGCAGCGTTGTTGAAGGAAATCATTAGATAGGGATGAAACACATGATTTAGTGCTTTAGTGCTTCAATGACAAGAAGATTCTGTTTGATGCAGAAGTTAAATAACTTGTGTCCCAGTCCTGGCTCTGCCATGTACTGCTATCTGGCCTTGGGCAAGTCACTTAAATTCTATGCCTCCATTTCCTCATCTGCAGAAAGAGGATTCAATACTTGTTTCCCTCTTAGAATGTGAGCCCCATGAGGGACCTGATTATCTTATATATATATCCCAGTACTAATAGTATAGTGCTTAGCACATAATATGTGTGTAACAATTATTATCCCTTCTATTATTATTATTAAAACAGAGATGTATGAGCAATCCCTCGATGTTCTTGAGTAGTAAAGTATGGACTGGAGCGGGGAGAGAAAGGAGGCAGGTGGTTTGAATGGGTGTACTTGTTTTATAATTTGAACTGCTTTTTTTAATCCCTATGTTAATAGCCTGAATGTAACCACTACAGGAACTCTTCTGGATGAGAGAAATAGTTAAATAAGACAAGACGATGGGTCTAGAACTTAAAGAATGTGAGTTCTAATCTTGGATCTACCTACTGGCCTGCTGTATGTCATTCTCTGTGTTTCAGTTTCCTTATCTGTAAAATAGGCATAAGAATTCCTGTCTCTCCCTACTTTGGATAGATGCTATGAGAATCAAATGAGCTTCATTGTGTGAAAGTACTTTGGAAACATGAAAGTGCACTACGTGGCACGTAGTAAGTGCTTAACAAGCATCTTAATTGTATAATACATACAGTGAATCAGCATAGCTTAGTGGAAAGAGCATGAGCCTGAGAGTCAGAGGACCTAAGTTCTAATATGGTTATTCCAGTTCCTTACTGTATGACCCTGGGCAGGTTTCTGAACTTCTCCATGCCTTAGTTTCCTCGACTGTAAAATGGGGACTAAATAGCTGTTCTCCCTCCTACCTATACTGTGAGCCCCATGGAAACAGATTGTTTCCAACCTGATTAACTTGTGTCTACCCCAGCACTTAGAACAGTGCTTGACACAGAGTAAGTGCCTAAAAAATAATAATAATAATAATAATATATATATATATATATATATGTAAGATTACATTGCATGTATACCATGGAATTCTTCTAATGAGGTTATTTTGAGATAAGGTGAATAACACTATTTCTATAGTGCATCAATTTAGATTTCACAATCCTGGGCTTCTTACTGTATTCCCTCTAAGATATGCCCAATGTGAGAGCCAGGATGGGTACCCAGGAGCTGAAGGAAACAATTAAAAAGCTGAAAAGGGGAAGTAGGGAGAGAAAGATTAAGGAGGACAAGGGAATATGGAACAAAATAAGGTATGGGAAGTAGAATAGGGTTAACTTATCATCAAGCAGAATCACCAGCAAGAGAACCAGCATGGCCTAGTGGCAAGACCATGGGCTTGGGAGTCATAGGGTGTGGGTTCTAATCCTGGCTCTGCAACTTTTCTGCTTTGTGACCTTGGGTAAGTCACTTCACTTCTCTGTGCCTCAGTTACCTCATCTGGAAAATGGGGATTAAGACTATGAGCCCAATGTGGTCTTGTATCTACCCCAGCGCTTGGAACAGTGCTTGGCACATAGTAAGTGCTTATCAAATACCATAATTATTATTATTGATGTTGGAAATATAAGGGTTAACTCTGAGGAGTGGAAACAGAATCTGTGGAGGAGAGGAAGTTACATATTGAGAGTGACAAAACAAACTAAGGAAGTTAGGCTTCTTCTACTTGTAAAAGGAAGCCCATGCACAGTGGAGAGAGTAGGGTAAGAGTCACCCATAGCTCCAGCCACAACTGGTTGCAAAATATGCACAATATAAGCACACATATTGGTTGCAAAATATGCAAAATATATTGGTTGCAAAATATAGATCAAAATATGAAACATGAAAGGGATGGCAGGGGAAGGAATAGAAGAGGAGGACTTGGATGATGGAGAAGGAGCTGATAACAACTAGACCGAGCCAAGGACCGAGAGAGGGAACTTAGGAAAAAGCACAGAGCTAGGGAATAGGCAACTGGGCATAAAAAATAGGGTAGAAAGGGGCAAGGTGATTGAGTGCCTTAAAGTCAAATGTAAGGAGCTTCTGTTGGATGTGGAGGTGCACGGGAAGCCAATGGAGATTCTTGAGGAGTTAAGAAATATGGACGGAGTGGATTCGCAGGAAAATGGTCCAGGCATGAGAGTGAAGTTTGGACTGGGGTGGGAGGAAAGAGGAGGCACGGAGGTCAGCAAGGAGGCTGATGCAATAATTAAAGTGGAATAGGATAAGTGATAGGATTAACTCGGTAGCAGTTTGGTTGGAGAGGAAAGGGCAGATTTTAGTGATGTTATAAAGGTTGGACTGACAAGATTAGGTGACAGACTGCATATGTGATTTGAATGAGGGAAATGAATTGTGGATAATGCCAAGGTTACAGGTTTGTGAGACAGGAAGGTGAGACAGGAAGGGTAGTGGTGCCATCTACAATGACAGGAAAGTTAAGGGCAGGACAGGGTTGGGGTGGAAAAATGAGTTCACTTTTGGACATGAAAAGTTCAAGGTGTCAGTGGGATATCCAAGTACAGATGTCCTGAAGGCAGGAGGAAGTGTGAGACTACAGAGAAGAAGAGAGATCAAGGTTGGAGATGCAGATTTGGGAATCATCTTCAAATATGTTCTCAGGAAATGTTCCAATAGAAGTACATTAATTTAGCTTTATCATTCATCTGCAGTTGCATTAGTATATTTTAGCATATTTGCTAAATATATATATTTAATATATTAGTATACTTACTATGGTAAATTTTAGTGAAAATAGGTATCCAAATTTAGTTCAGAAATTAAACCCACACTTTAGGAGGAAATGAACAAAGGGCTGATGATGAAAATGACAAGACTGAACTGAGGCATTAGGCATAGAAATACCAAATGCATTCACACACACACACACACACACACACACACACACACACACACACACATGCAAGCATAAATTCAAGAGATGGCTGAAGTTTTAAAAATTTAAGGGGTTAAATTTTCCCAAATCTGCATCTCCAGCCTTGATCTCTCTTCTTCTCTGTAGTCTCACACTGATGATGGTCTACTGTGTTGTAAACTTTCCTGGAAAAGCAAAAAATATTCAAACTAGTGTGTTTATTATTATTGCAAGCCCCCTTTTGATACCAAGCAGGGACTTCCTGGACTGGGGGACTCTTGGCAACACGTAGTAGAAGTCAAACCACACCTCTGATCACCAAGGTTACCGTGGAAGGTTTTTTACCTAGTTTTACCAATATGCAAGGGAGTGACATATACACACACTCCACTCCACCTAGGGTCCAGTAATAATAATGTTGGTATTTGTTAAGCGCTTACTATGTGCAGAGCACTGTTCTAAGCGCTGGGGGAGATACAGGGTCATCAGGTCATCCCAGGTGAGGCTCACAGTTAATCCCCATTTTACAGATGAGGGAACTGAGGCACAGAGAAGTTAAGTGACTTGCCCACAGTCACACAGCTGACAAGTGGCAGAGCTGGGAGTCAAACTCATGACCTCTGACTCCGAAGCCCAGGCTCTTTCCACTGAGCCACGCTGCTTCCCCAGTATCAGTCTGTGGTCAAAGGAGTCTGTTCTGCCACTGTTTTTTTTTTCCTGCTTCCAAATGCTGGTCTCCTGCTGCATCTGCTGCAGCTCTTTGCACTGTCTTCTTGCTTTTCTGCATGCTTCTGCCCCTCTGCATCTCAGTATGCCTCTGTGCTGCTGCCAGGTGCACCCTCTCTTGCTGCTTCTGTGTATGTCCCTTGCGATTCAAAGCCACCGCCTTCTATCTGCCTAAGGCATGGCAGCCATGTCTCTACATAGCAGTTATTGATTGGTCTAGGTCCGTTACCAGCTAGAACAGGGAGAGAAAGCCACACCTTCCTCCATTCTTTTCTCCCATGGGCCCACAATCACCTGCACTCAAGTAAAGCCCATCAGTGCCTTTGCAAAATTTCTCTTGTTGTTGTTCATGGGATCACAAATGGTCACTATAAAGGCATCTTATTGTGGGATCACCACAATTATTATTATATGCTTATTGTTGTGCACTTACTATGTGTCAAGCACAATGCTTAGCACAGGGGTAGATCCAAGTTAATCAGCTCAGACACAGTCTCTGTCACCCGGCTCAGACACAGTCTCTGTCACCCGTGGGCTCACAGTATAAGTAGGGGGGAGAACAGACACTGAATCCACATTTTACAAATGGAGGAAAGTGAGGCAGAGAGAATTTAAGTGCCTTGCCCAAGATTACACAGTGGGCAACTGGAAGATCCAGGATTAGAACACAGGACCTTTGACTCCACAGCCTGTTCTCTTTCCCACTAGCCATGCTTTTTTTGCATCTCCACATAAAACAAATTGGACAGGACCTGGTCCACCACATATCACTGGGTTATTCCATTACTGGTGGGGAATGGATGGGAAAGACATCCGTAATTCTGATCTAGTCAGTCACACAGTCTTTAGTAGTCTCTGAACCTTACTGAACTTTGGAGGGCAGCCAGAGTGATTAATTTCTATGCAAATTTCCTCTATGAATTCAAGGTATTCATTAAATTATAAGGTCCTTGAGAACTAAGCTGTCTTCCAAGAGCTTAGTGTAGTGCTCTACTAACAGTAGATGCATAAGAAATGTTCTTGATTGATAAATTAAGAGGCATAGTGCAAAAGCATTTAGAGTGGTTTACAATGAGGATGTGCCTCTAACTAGCTGGACGATCCAGGGTAACACTGATTCCTATGGACAATGCCTTTTCCATTGTCTCTTTCCTCACTCTCAGCTTCAGTCACTTTTCTGAAATGCCCTATGGAGCTATTTCTTGGCTATCTTCTTAGTCTCTACAGAGGATCGAATCTATCTGTCAGAGCTGGTCTCATCCAGCAGCCAAAGGTAAAAAAACTGCAGTTAGAAGCTGTGACAGCTCCTTCCGTATAGTCCCTTTCCAACCTTACAAGAGCATAATTAAACATTTTGCCAGTGTGTCATCCTGCAGCCGTCCATGATTCATGCAGGTAAACCAGTTCAAAAAGTCGTATTTTCCTAAAATACTTTCCAGTGTATCTTTTTTACTGTAAAGAAAGAATGTTCTGACTCCAACAAATTGATCTGCTTACTTATTCATATTACTGCTCCAACTTGGATGTGTCTTGGGCTCCCACTGACCCTCAACTTACTTGAGCTCTAGGTGGAAGGGTGAGAAAGCAGGTGTTTTATAAATTGCATAATGTTCAGAAGGCTATGACAACAGCTGGATTGTTCGATTGTGAGTCAAGAGGAGTGCTCTGCACACTATAAGTGCAGAAAGTCAAGAAAGTCAAGAAATATAACTGGTTAACTGACTGATAGAACAGTTGGGATTCCATTCCAGCAAAGTACAATTGCTACATGCTGTAACACTGAAGTATTAGGCAGTCATGCATTGATTTTAACAGGCCTCACCATGCACAATGGTGCAAATCTCACCATCATTAGCATCAATTTCAAATGTAATGATGATTATATGTACTGAATGCCCACAGGCATTCAGGGAAACAAATTCAGTTTAGAGTATTGTTCATTACCAAAGAAGAATTTGAGTGCATTGGATGGAAGATAAGTTGTTTAGAAAACCTATTTTGGTACTGGGATGCCTGAAATAATTCTAGATCTGGTTCATGCCAACACAATATCCAGTAAATATTTAGAGCCCTTCAAAATGAATAGTTAATGATTTTTTGAAAACTTTCTTAATAACTAAACAGGAGCTACTTGATATTTCATTTAATCTTCAATTTCTTTTGGGGTTCTTTTTAAGACCTGTTTGGGGTTCCAATCAAAACAACCTTTCTCTAGACTGTAAACTCCCTGTAGACTGTATACCCATGGACAACAAATGTGTCCACTAAATTTGTTGTTCTATTGTACTTTCCCAAGCACTTTGTACAGTGCTTTGCATACAGCGAGCACTCAATAAATACCATTGATTGATTTAATTCTACTGTACCATCTAATATAACATGTCTGTATATATTTTCGTTACCCTATTTATTTTGTTAATGAATTGTACATTGCCTTGATTCTATTTAGTTGCCATTGTTTTTACGAGATGTTCTTCCCCTTGACACTGTTTAGTGCCATTGTTCTTGTCTGTCCGTCTCCCCCGATTAGACTGTAAGCCCGTCAAACGGCAGGGACTGTCTCTATCTGTTGCCGACTTGTTCATCCCAAGCGCTTAGTACAGTGCTCTGCACATAGTAAGCGCTCAATAAATACTATTGAATGAATGAACATGTCTGGTGTAGGAATCTCTATTTTTCAGTCACAAAGTTAACTATAGGCATTACAAAGAGATATTGCTGTTGGTATTTGTTATTTAATAAACACTTTTATTTCTGGTGGCCAATTTCATCCTTAGTTCCAAGTTTTATACTTAGAAAGACAACCAGGGAGGTAGTACTGATGCCTGAGTTACTAGAAGAGAGGGGCTAAGGTGATACCTTGGTAAAGAAGTTCAAGGCAGACAAAAAAGGAGGTTATGATTTGTGGTGTCAGAGGTTGAAATAAGGTCAAAAGAAAGAAGTATGGTAGTGACTGTATTCACTGCTCAGGGATGGTTTTGTCATAGAGATGTCTTATAGACCTACATAAAGACAGAGCTGTGCGAGGGTCAGAAGCCATACGTTCAAAAGATGTGTAGCAGGGCTAGTCTCCATGTTCCATAAACATAACAACCGAGTAGCGCAATGGTGGGCAGAGGTTAAACTAGGGAAATTTGGGCAGATATGAAATCAGAAGGGAAGGATCTGCTTTCCTTCTAGTAAGGTAAGTGATTGCATTGATATGCTGATGTATTTTTTAAAAAAGTAAATTGTTATTGTGTAACTCACCAATCCATATATTACAGTACTTCTTTTCACTGAGAAATTGGCATAATAGAAACAGATAAACCTCCCTTTGCTTATGTGCTCACTTCAGTGATAATTCTAAAGTACATTTCATCAGTTTGAGATACCTCAAACTCACTCTCTGTGGGAAGCAATCTATTTAAAAGCAGACTTCCTCCTTGAATCCTGCAGAGCCTCCCAAATTCTTCTCTCTGGGGACTCCAGTTTTCTAAAGCAGACATTGAATAGTAGAATATTAAATAAAAATGAAAAACCCTTATAAAACATATATAAGAAAAAGCAGGGCAGCTTTTAAGCAATATGTTTGGATCCTGTGGCTTTCGAGCACAAAGAAACACATTTGTTCCCTTTTCACACTGCATTTCACTTGATCAAATCCCATAAGGTAACAGTTACCTAAAACACATTCTATGTTCTTTTACCTTTTAACTAATGTCTGTCCATTAGAGACTATAATAGCAAGGTTTTTTCTTGGCAGTGGCATTTTCAGCATTTCTGGAAGGTTTAAATTTAAGGTGAAGTATTGGGTTCATGAAGGAAACTGGTATACTAACATCTAAGGCATTTCTCACCACTTTAAAAGAAGCTATTTCTCTGAGTAATCTTTTCATTTTGTATTTTGGTCTTAATCAATCAGTCATTCAATAGTATGTATTGAGCACTTAGGTACACATGAGAGTTAATAGAGGAGTTCCCTGCTCACAAGAATCATAGGGTAGAATATAAGGGGACTTTATGCTGCAGGAGGGTTGGAGATAAGAGGATTTAAAAGAACCATAGTGAAGGCTAAGTGAGGTGGATAGGGAATGTGTTTGTGGGGGGTTGGGCTGTGTAGGTGTCAACAACCAGGACAGCAATATATCAGGGTGGGATGAAATTTGGAAAAAAAAACATGCATACACTGTCAAAGATTCCAGGTTGTCCCACTTTTTAAGGGAAAGGTTTTTTTTTGATATGAGATGATGGAAGAGATAGAGAAAAGGTGCAGTTAGAGAGAGAGAGAGAGGGGTTGAGAGAGCAGAGAGGCAGAAAAATGAATGCTGAAAAGGGCTTGGCCAATAGATAAAGAAGATGAGACAAAACGGTGAGCTGAAGAAATCAAGGTTAACATTAAGTTGTATCTTCCATATTCATGTGAACATGCATGTGAGTTCTAGTAAATCAACTTCACAGTTAATTAGAATTTTAATCTGCAAAATTATCTTCATTAGTTAATCTAGACATAACAATATACTTTATATTCAGAACAAAATATCACATTACACATGCCAATCCCTAATTTGAATAAATAGAAAATGAATTATTACAGTCCCAGTTAACATTAACAGTCCTACAAAAAGTACTGTTTTCAGTATTTACAAAATATATCCTGGAGGAGTCTCCATCTGGGTTTCTTATGGCCTTGGAATCATCAATGGAGATATTTTCCAGAGTTTCTGAAAAAGGACAGTGTAAAGAAATTGAGACTGGCAATTCCTCATTTTCCTTTCTCCCACTCTTCTATCCACAATCTATTTATTTATATTGATGTCTCTATCCCCCTCTAGACTAAGATCATTAGACACTAGCTTTGCTTTATTGTACTGTCCCAAACACTGAGTACAGTGCTCTGCACACAGTAAGCACTTACTTAATTGTTCAATTAATAATGATAATTCATAATTATGGCATTTGTTAAGCTTTACTATGTGTCAGACACTGTACTAAGTACTGGGTTGGATACAAGAAAATTGGGTTGGACACTGTCCTTGTCCCACTTGGGCCTCACAGCTTCAATCCCCATTTTACAGATGAGGGAATTTAGGCCTAGAGAAGTGAAGTGACTTGCACAAGGTCTCACAGCAGACAAGTGGTGGAGCCTGAATTAGAACTCATGACCTTCTGACTCCCAGGCCTGTGCTCTATCCACTATGCCATGCTGTTTCCCTGATTGATCGATTGATTGATTGCTATGGTAAGCCCACTATCCTACTGAAGAACTAAAAATTCTTTGGAGCATATAATTGTTATCCTGCGTTTAGATAGGTTTTACTTGAATATTTCAAACAGCTGGGGGCCAGGATCTCACAACAGCCTCTTAATTGTCTACTGAAAAAAATGCCTGTAGGAACAAAGTTTCTCCTTTAAGCATTATCACTCCTGGTACATCTTTTATTGTTTTCTTTTATTCATTGGCAGACAGTAAAATCAGGACAAAATAGAGACGTTAAAAGATTAGAATCATGATTCTTCCAAATAGCTCAGATACAGTCACATGGTGTAAGTACAGTTATGTTTTCAGGGAAAAAAATTGAATAAACTGTAGTCACTTCGTAGTTAATGAAACATTCAAAATTTTGAATCAAATCAGTTTCTAGCAATGCTAAATCATAGTCAACCAAATCATACATTTAAACCATTTATTCTTGCTACCCCTGAACTTTGTACTATAGACAACAGGAAAAAGAAATCATTATTCATATATTTTTAGAATAGACTGGAAGTTTTTTCTTCTATTTTCTCTTCTGATGTCAGAAGTTTAAAATGAAAAAATTCCCCTGAAATCTGACCATTGACACTCTTATTCCCTAGAAATATCAGGAAAATTTTCAATTCTTTCATAATCATTATCTCAGTAATAAAAATATGTCAAGGTTTGCTTCTCAAATACCACTGCTCACTCTGTGACTCTTTATTCCAATAGTAACAATTATAATAATAGTATTTATTAATTGTGTTCTACTATGTGCCAGACACTACTAAAAGCTAGAGTAGATACAAGATAATCAGATTGGACATAGTCCCTGCCCACATAGACCTCCCAGTCTTCCATTTTATAGATGAGGTAACGGAGACACAGAGAATAATAATAATAAGCAGCGTGGCTCAGTGGAAAGAGCCCGGGCTTCGGAGTCAGAGTTAATGGGTTTGAATCTTGGCTCTGCCACTTGTCAGCTGTGTGACTGTGGGCAAGTCACTTAACTTCTCTGTGCCTCAGTTACCTCATCTGTAAAATGGGGATTAACTGTGACCCTCACGTGGGACAACCTCATTACCCTGTATCTACCCCAGCGCTTAGAACAGTGCTCTGCACATAGTCAGCACTTAACAAATACCAACATTATTATTATTATGATGGTATTTGTTAAGCTCTTATTTTGTGCCCAAGCACTGTTTTAAGAGCTGGGGTAGATACAAGATAATCAGGTTGTCATACTTGGGGCTCACAGTTTTAATCCCCATTTTTTACAGATGATTTAACTGAGGCACAGAGAAGTTAAGTGATTTGCCAAAGGTCACACAGCAGATAAGTAGCAGAGGTGGGAGTAGAACCCACATCCTGACTCCCAGTTCTATGTTCTTTCCATTAGTATAAGCTGCTTCTCTTTTAATAGACATGTAATGAAAAATATCAAGAACTCCATGAAGAACTATTCAATTTTGCAAGTGCAAATGGAAGAGGCTAGCTGTAGACCTGGCCACTGAGAGCCACCTGAACAAGTTTAATTGCCTTGAGAAGATCTTAATACTCACTTCAGTTGATGGAAGTTTATCTGTTCCCCATAATCACCAGATTGAAGTAAAATTGTCTAAGAGGTGCCAGTGGCCAGAAAGTGGCCAGAAGTGTCTTTAGCTGGTTTTCAATTTTAATATGACTGGAAAACCTTTGGCTTATTTTCCAACTGGGACATTTATAAATTACATTCAAAATACCAACATAAGAAAATTAATCACTGTAATGAGAGGATAACAAACAATAAAATGATCAAAAATAAAAATAATTAAAAATAAGTAAAATCTAATACTTGTGTGTCCAGTGTACTTAATACATGAGCTATCCAAAGGGATGTTCATGATCCCTTTGCAAAATATCAACATAAAAAGCACTGTAATGAGGAAAATAAATAATAAGTTATTAAAATTATTAAAAATAAAGAAAAATAAATTTCAATATTTGTGTTCAGTTTACTAAACACTTGAATCATCCCATAGGGAGATCTATAAACTCAACATAAAGATAAGCATAGGAAAATGAAACACAGGGATATTTAATATTTATTACTTTTAAAGTCATTATTAGAAATAATGGTCAGTGGTACTCTCAACTTAATAACTTCAATGTCTCCATGCTGATCTCCCTGCCTCCAATCTCTCCCCTCTCCATTTCATACCTCACTCAACTGCACAGATGATTTTTCTGAAGTGTTCACATGTCTTCTCACTCTCATAAACCTCTATTTGTCTATTCCTCCAGGCATCAAAGGAAAACTTTAGACAACTGATTTCAGGTGCTCCATCAGTTTCTTCCTCCCACTATACCCCTGCTAGAACACTATTTCCCTCAGAGGGAAATAAAAAGAGGAAAAGAAAAACAATGCTTCCACTGTAAATGAAAGAAGTATAGAGGAATGAGTAGATGATAAATGATAGTCCATGAAGAGGAAGAAATTCATTTGCTCCCGCCTATTTCAACTACCACCTCTACTGGGATGATTCCGAAATCTACCTCTCCAACTCTTACCTCTCTTCTAGCAGTCTGGTATCTCCTCCTACCTTCTACATGAGTCACCTATGCACTTGGATCTGTTTGCTTTCAAGAACTCTCATTTTCACCCCTCCCCCATAAAAAAGCACTTATGTACATATCTGTCTATATTTATTTTAAGTTCCTCTCTCTCCCTGTAGTCTGTAAATTCCTTGAAGACAAAAATCATGTCTTCCACTCTCTTCTACATAACTCTGACTTGCTCCCTCTAATAATGATAATAATGGTATTTGTTAAGTGCTTACTATGTGCCAGGCACTACTATAAGTGCCGGGGTGAGTAGAAGCAAATTGGGTTGGACGCATGAGGGACTCATAGTCTCAATTCCCTTTTTACAGATGAGTTAAATGAAGCCCAAAGAAGTGAAGTGACATACTCAAGGTCACAGAGCAGACTAGTGGAGGAGTTGGGATTTGAACCCATGACTTTCTGATTCCCAGGCCCATGTTCTATGTACTACGCCACACTGTTTTCTTATTCACCGTAAGTCCACCCCCGCCCCCAGCTCCACGCACTTACATACATATCTATAATTTAATTATGTTAATGTCCGTCTCCTATAGACTATAGGCCCTTTGTAGGAAAAGTATGTGACTGTTATATTGTGGTCTCCCAAGTTCTTAGTACTTTGCTCTGCACACAATAAGTGCTCAATAAATATGATTGATTGATTACCTGCACGATGGTATTGTATTCTCCTAAGCACTCAGAACAGTGATTTACACTCTGTAAGTGTTTAATATGTATATTTGATTATATACGAGCCCTTAAAATAGAGCCTTTAAAATAGCCCTTAAAATTTACAAATGTAAATCATAATATTGTGGTTTGACACAATCTGAAAAGATGGAGCTTAAACAGGGAATTTTTCCTGCACTTCTCCCAGTGCTAAACACACAAAAGTATTTCATAAATGCCTTAATTATGAATATAGCTATATCAATGTACTTACATTGAGTCAGAGAAACTCCATGTTATGGTGAACCAACTTTTTTTTTTTTTTTTGGCAGTAGGAAGGACTCGTGCTGGGTAATTCTAAGTGGAGATCTAATAATCTCTCTCCCTTGCCTTTCTCTAATAATAATAATAATGATAGTATTTGTTTAGCACTTACTATGTGCCAAACACTGTCCTAAGCTCTGGGGTAGGTACAAGGTAATCAGGTTATCCCACATGGGGCTTACAGACTTAATCCCCATTTTCCTGATGAGGTAACGGAGGCACAGAGAAGTTACGTTACTTGTCCAAAGTCACACAGCTAAGTGGCATACCCCAATATTGAAAAGATTACCTTTTCATACCTCCCTCTACAACATTTAATATTGTTTTTCTATTTCTCTCTGGTTTCCTTGTGCTCTGCCTCACTCCCACTGTCCATACTCCCAGAACTAGGGTTATAAAAGGGGTTTTGATCAATCAATTAATAAACAACATTTCTTGTGTGCCTACTATGTGAAGAGCACTGTACTATGTGCTTAGGAAGGGTACATGTTATGGGTGAGAATCGCTTAAAGTACATTTTCTTGAATCAACCAGTCAATCATGTTTATTGAGTGCTTACTGTAATTCATTCATTCATTCAATAGTATTTATTGAGCCCTTACTATGTGCAGAGCACTGTATTAAGTGCTTGGAGTGTACTGTAATAATAATGATGGTATTTGTTAAGCACTTACTATGTGCCAAACACTGTTCTAAGTGCTGGGGTAGACATAAGGTAATCAGGTTGTCCCACGTGCAGCTCACAGTCTTAATCTCCATTTTACAGATGGAGTAACTGAGGCCCAGAGAAGTCAATTGACACACCCAAAGTCACACAGCTGACAAATGGCAGAGCCGAATTAGAACCAATGACTTCTGACTCCCAAGCTCATGCTGCTCTTCATATTGTAGAGAGTGTGTCCTCATTATATACCACTGACAGATTGGACGGGCATCATGTCTTCTAACTCTGTTGTACTCTTATCAAGCAGTTAGCAAAGCATTCTCTTACTGTAGATGATTAATGAACACAATGATTGATTGATCATGATCTTTGGATGCACTTTTCCAAGAATTATGTCAAGGAAGACATGACTTCTGAATTTTTTGTTTGATTTGGGCAGACACAGCCAGAGTTGTTATTGAAACTTCAAGTTACAAAACAGGACAAATATCTACCAATCTACCAATTTTCAAAGTTTGAACACACCATGAGCATTATATTCAGCTTGCTATGTGAGCAGCTCTGTCTGTCCACCAATGCTCCATATCTGATGATCAGCAACAGGACTGTATTGTCTCCCAAGTTTAGTGGCTCTTTCCACTAAGCCATGCCCTGTTTTGGGGAATGCCATCCACCCAGGGGAACAGTTTGATTTCTGATCTCTTAATGAGCCAGTCTCACAAACAGGTTCTGATTTATTAGAACATCTGCCCTTCACACAAAAGTTTTCTTCTGCTTGCATTTACAGCTGGTAGGAATAAATTCATCACTTGTGGGGGTTTTTTACTATAGATCACACATGATCAGCCCTCTTGGAGGCAACCTCATGAGTCTCACAATGTTGCATCTGGGCTCCTAGAAGAGGGGGTTGTCTCCAAGAGCCTCACACACTCACACAAGCCTCACAACAATGCATTCCCTTCTTAACTCCTGGCCTTCATGATCCCTGCCTCTCTGGAGTTGTACCACACCATTGTGACTCCTCTGGAAAACAGAGGTGAGGTTTGGGGGGAGAAACACTGATCCACCATGGGAGGGATAGGAGAATAGGATCACAGAATGATTTATTCTCCTTCTCTTCCCCTGTTCTGCCCCCTTGTTGCTAGACTGATGACTATAGTTTAAACCACTTAGACAATGGAGAGGTGATGAAATAAGAAAGCAGCTAATCTTGTCATCTTGGGAGACTTGGCTGATTTTTGAAAATGGCAAGAATCCTTTGTGGACCTCTTGGGAAAGTACATTACAATCAATTTGGTAGACACTTTTCCTACCCACAAAGAGTTTAGACTCTAGCGTGAGAGGAAAACATTGAAATCTCTCATCATAACCCGACTGCATTACTGCATCAGCCTCCTTTCTGATCTTCCATCCTCCTGTCTCTCCCTGCTTCAGTCTATACTTCACTCTACCTGCCTGGATTATGCCTGGATTATTTTTCTACAGAAACACTCTGAGCATGTCACCCACCTCCTCAAAAATCTCCAGGGGTTGCCTATCAATCTTCTCATGAAGTAAAAACTCATCAATATTGGTTTCAAAGCTTTCCATCACCTAGCCCCCTCCTGCCTCACCTCCCTTCTCTTCTCCTACAGCCCAGCCCACACACTCTGCTCCTCTGCCACCATTAACTTCCTCACTGTGCCTCATTCTCACCTGTCCCGCCATCAACCCCTGGCCTACATCCTACCCCTGGCCTGGAATGCCCTCCCTCCTCACATCCCCCAAACTCTCTCTTCCCCTCTTCAAAGCCCTACTGAGAGCTCACCTCCTCCAGGAGACCTTCCCAGACTGAGCTTTTCCTCTGCTCCCCCTCCCCTCCCCATTATCCCCCTCTAACTCCCACTGCTCTACCCCCACTCCCTGCCCCACAGCACTTGTGTTCATATATGCACATATTTATAATTCTGTTTATTTTATTAATGGTGTGTAGAGATCTACAATTCTATTCATTTTGATGGCATTGATGTCTGTCTACTTGTTTTGTTGTCTGTCTCCCCTCTTCTAGACTGTGAGCCCGTTGTTGGGTAGGGATTGTCTCTATCTGTTGCCGAACTGTACTTTCCAAGCACTTAGTACAGTGCTCTGCACACAGTAAGCACTCAGTAAATACGATTGAATGAATAAATGGATGGATGGATGGATGAATGAATGAAATAAAATTACAGATAGGTGAAGTGACAATATAAGGATTAGTACATAAGTGCTGTAGAGTTGAGGATGGGATAGATATGAGAGTGCTTAAAGTTGGTATTGTCATGTCAAATCCAATATAAAGCTAAATAGGGTATATAGAAACATCACATTGTTTGTTGTAACTCAAGGCATCTCAAATTGAGAACTGCCTTTTTGCAGTTTTCTCAAACTTGCTGGAGTTTATAATGGTGATTCAATGAGGAAAACTAAAGCTTAGCACACAGAAGGCCCTCATTTTCCATTTTCCATTAGCCATATTAAACATGCAAACCTTATAAACCATAGAAAATATAAATTGTAAACATTTAGATACTATTGCTAGTACTTTCCCTTACTTGCCAACAGAAATTTTTCTTGATAAGTTATCTGGCTGTACAAGTTTTGTTTTTTGTTTTTTGTTTTTTTAACTCTGTCTTGGTTTGTTGTGAGTTATGGTTAATGGTTTTAAGTCTAGTATGTCATGGACACTCAAAGCAATTAATGGATAGGGTATTTGGAAATCTGCAGCACATAACACTGAAATACCAAAAGTTTTTTCCCATTTATTCTTAAGTCTAGAACTTTCTAGCACCATTAAAACAATAAATTGGTAGCATTACTGTCATTTTCTGCCCAACAAATTATCAAATAAAGGCTGAGATGCAAAGTAATAAAACTTCTTATTCAAACACACATCTTCAGTAATAGCAAAGGGAAGTTTCACAATTACCCCAAGTAAATTGGTTTTCGTACATATATTCCATCTTTGTCAAGGCTTCTACAATATGGAAAACTAAACTTAAAATCTCTAATATGGTTTCACCCCAAAAGGTCCAGTTTCTTACCATTTTAGTTCACTTCTCTAATCAGCTTCCCTGGACACTTAGACATATGAGATACTTCCCTACAGTCTGAAATGTAAGATGATATTCACAGCCAAAAAAGAATTCATATATCTTTGAATTTCAGTTATAGGATTTTGTAGAAAGCTCAGTGAGCAGTAACATTTAACCTTTAAAATAAATTATCATTGGATTACATTAATATTAAAAATGTCTTGTAGGAGGTGGTGAGGTACTCAGAATTCAGATTAAGAAGGATCTAAGATGCACAAAAGAAAATGGGAATATGATCTGTGACTGTACTTTTCAAATTAAATAAAAAGACAAAATGAAGTTGAAGATGATTTTACAGTGTCATTTCAATCTACAAAGACTAATATTTATGAGTCAATACCAAAGAAAAATTACCTAAAAGAGTAGGAAACATTTTGAAAATTACTTTCTAAAGTGAATAATATCCACTTTGTTTCTTTAAAATCCTTCATTCTTTATTTTCCCAAATTATCGTTCTCTAAAAGGATCTTTTTTTTTTTTTTAGGTAAACAGAAATCCAAATTCATTGCAAAAAAAAAACAACCTGCTTTGCCCAATTCAACATATATTAAATATTTATGTAGAAAAATCACAGAAAAGCAGCATGGCCTAATAGAGCCCAGGTCTGAGAGTCCAGAAGGACCTGGTTTCAATTCTGGCTCTGCCACTTGTCTGCTGTGTGACCTTGGGCAAGTCACTTCACTGTGCCTTAATTCCCTCACTTTTAAAATGTGAGCCCCATGTGGGACATGGACTGTGTCCATCCTGATTACCTTTATCTACCCAGTGCTCAGAACAGTGCCTGGCACATAGTAGTTGCTTAACAAATACCATAAAAAAAACAGAAGTTGCAAAACATATATGGTGACTTTAAGATTTTACTGTTTCAAAAATAGAAATAACATTCAATCACAAATTGATGAAGAGTGTGTCCATAGCAGTTTTTTTGCTTGTCTAATTTATAAATACAATATCATTTCATATGTATGATGATGCTCATTATAATGGGATTCCTACCCATCCAAATGGGGTGCTGAAAAGACCACGCACAAAGACAAACCTTACCAAAATATACACTATTGAGTAGGACTCTCAGGAATATCATCTAGTACCTAATCTTGATTTTATTTAGGTTTGTTGAATCTACCCCAGTGTTTGGCACATAGTAAGCACTTAGTAGGGAATCAGTATGGCCCTTTGGAAAGAGTACGTGCCTCTGAGTCACAGGACCTTGGTTCTAATCCCATCTCCGCCACTCATATGTTGTATGACTTTGGGCAAGTCACTTACCTTCTCTGTGCCTTAGTTCTTCATCTGCCAAATGGTGTTTCAATACCTAATTTCCTTCCAATTTAGACTGTGAACTTTGGGATCTGATTACCTTGTATCTATCCCAGTGCTTAGTACAGTGCTTGGCACATAGCATTTAACAAAAACAAAATGATCATTAATGGATATCATTATTATTTTTGTCAGCCCATTTAACTGAGCAAACTCTGTGAAGTGATACATTATCACCTGTCTATCTCCTACTGCATGAACCCTAAAGGCATGCCTATCAGCATATATCAGATCCTGGATGACCGCCTACAGATTATACTGGTTTTCTTCTGAAGTGAGTCACCATGAGACTCTTTGGCTTCAAACACAACCATGAAACCAAGACTGTAACTCTCAATGAATATTCATTCATTCAATAGTATTTATTGAGCGCTTACTATGTTCAGAGCACTGTACTAAGCGCTTGGGATGAACAAGTCGGCAACAGATAGAGACAGTCCCTGCCGTTTGACGGGCTTACAGTCTAATCGGGGGAGACGGACAGACAAGAACAATGGCACTAAACAGCGTCAAGGGGAAGAACATCTCATAAAAACAATGGCAACTAAATAGAATCAAGGCGATGTACAATTCATTAACAAAATAAATAGGGTAACGAAAATATATACAGTTGAGCGGATGGGTACAGTGCTGTGGGGATGGGAAGGGAGAGGTGGAGGAGCAGAGGGAAAAGGGGAAAATGAGGCTTTAGCTGCGGAGAGGTAAAGGGGGGATGGCAGAGGGAGTAGAGGGGGAAGAGGAGCTCAGTCTGGGAAGGCCTCTTGGAGGAGGTGATTTTTAAGTAGGGTTTTGAAGAGGGAAAGAGAATCAGTTTGGCGGAGGTGAGGAGGGAGGGCGTTCCAGGACCGCGGGAGGACGTGACCCAGGGGTCGACGGCGGGATACGCGAGACGGAGGGACGGCGAGGAGGTGGGTGGCAGAGGAGCGGAGCGTGCGGGGTGGGCGGTAGAAAGAGAGAAGGGAGGAGAGGTAGGAAGGGGCAAGGTGATGGAGAGCCTTGAAGCCTAGAGTGAGGAGTTTTTGTTTGGAGCGGAGGTCGATAGGCAACCACTGGAGTTGTTTAAGAAGGGGAGTGACATGCCCAGATCGTTTCTGCAGGAAGATGAGCCGGGCAGCGGAGTGAAGAATAGACCGGAGCAGGGCGAGAGAGGAGGAAGGGAGGTCAGAGAGAAGGCTGACACAGTAGTCTAGCCGGGATATAACGAGAGCCCGTAATAGTAAGGTAGCCGTTTGGGTGGAGAGGAAAGGGCGGATCTTGGCGATATTGTAGAGGTGAAACCGGCAGGTCTTGGTAACGGATAGGATGTGTGGGGTGAACGAGAGGGACGAGTCAAGGATGACACCGAGATTGCGGGCCTGCGGGACGGGAAGGATGGTCGTGCCATCCACGGTGATGGAGAAGTCTGGGAGCGGACCGGGCTTGGGAGGGAAGATGAGGAGCTCAGTCTTGCTCATGTTGAGTTTTAGGTGGTGGGCCGACATCCAGGTGGAGACGTCCTGGAGGCAGGAGGAGATGCGAGCCTGAAGGGAGGGGGAGAGGACAGGGGCGGAGATGTAGATCTGCGTGTCATCTGCGTAGAGATGGTAGTCAAAGCCGTGAGAGCGGATGAGTTCACCGAGGGAGTGAGTGTAAATGGAGAACAGAAGAGGGCCAAGAACTGACCCTTGAGGAACTCCAACAGTTAAAGGATGGGAGGGGGAGGAGGCTCCAGCGTAGGAGACCGAGAATGATCGGCCAGAGAGGTAAGAGGAGAACCAGGAGAGGACAGAGTCCGTGAAGCCAAGGTGAGATAAGGTACGGAGGAGGAGGGGATGGTCGACAGTGTCAAAGGCAAATGAATAATCCCCTCATGTCTCAGAAGGGTGAAATGGAAAGGGCAGAAGGGTAGACAGGGGTGTAGTTTAAATGACTGAATCAGAAATGAAACAAATGGATAATGCAGGTTCTTCCAGGAAGGCAGAAATTCCCTATTTCTGTTAAAAATACACTAGGAAAAGGCCTTATAAAGAATCACAGAATGGTCAAGGAATGGAAAAGTGGTGGAAAAGAAGGAGGGCTGCTGCAGAAGACCCCAAGAAATAAGGAAATTTGAAATATTGCTCCCTTAATTATTTACATTTGATGAGCATGTTGGGGGGCACAGTGGGGTAGAGGGAAGAATAAAGGAATCATTTCTGGTGTATGAGGTTTGTTTTGGTTTTTTTTTGTAGTAACCAGATGGAAAAATTTCATAGTGAATTGCAAGTCTATTTGACTAGCTTCCACTTCCAGGGACTTTCTTACACTCTCAGATATAGTGGCAAACAATAGATTGATTGAAACCCTATCTATCCACACACCTTTACTATCAGAATCATGGAAAATGCTCAGACAAACCAATTTAAAATGTGACTTGACCAACTACACTATTGTGGAGTGACTTCTAAGGATCTTGGTGAGCAAAAAGAGGTAACCAAAGAAGCTCTAAAATATACCTGCCTAACTAAATTGACTCCATGTTAACCACAGGACTAAAGTGAAAAATATCAAACATGACTTTCTACAGTAAATAGAAAATTAATTGATATAAAAAGGCAGTCACTGAATCTAGAAACATTACACAGAAGTCATCCTAAAGAAGGATATGTTTGATGGCTTCTGTATTAGACAGAAAAGATAAAATAGTCTTAGATGTATACACTAGCTCTTTTCTAACCATCTGATGAAAAACAGTTCTCAAAGGTACATGGGAAAAAAACATTCTTCTGGTGAGACATCTGAGTAACATCAGACAATCCTCAGTCTCTTCCATCCTCAACCTGACGAGAGGCTTGTGAACTGCTGATGGCTTCCTCTTAAGCAAAAGTAACACCTGCAGTGCTCTGTGATTATAACGAAAAAGGACCCTGCAGAAACATATGATGAGCCACACAGAACACCAAGAAATAACTAGAAGCACTGATGGAAGGTCACTGCTGAAGGGGTCCAGAGATATGCGAGCACCAAGCAAAAGACTTTGATTCATCGTTAAAGTTGAAAAGCCCTTGTGATACTACTACGACAGCATCACTAAAAAGTAATGACATAACTACCCCATCACAGACAAAAAGGGAATTTTACACCAATGTCAAAACACCCCAGTCATTTTCTGAACCTGCTTTTCAGTAAAGAACAATCCTTCGATACCACAGTAAAATCTATAAAAAGGAAAAAGCACCTATATCCCATAGCATTGTAAGCTTCTTCTGTTCAACTATAATATCCCTGAAGGCAGGAATTGTGTATACCACCTCTATTGTACTCTCCCAAGAGCTTAGTAGAGTGCTTGTCACATAGTAAGCATGCAATAATACCACTGATTGATATGACTGCTTTATTTCTAACAGAAATCTGTAAACAAAATGGAGGTCATTTTCAGATGCCTTCACTTGCTCTTCACTAACATGAAGAATGTTGCATATAGAACACAAGACTGCTGAAGTTTCATCAAAATCATGGTCTTCCTATAGAAAGGGGAGAATTCTAACTGTGGGAACTACTGCTTCCCAGAGCAGTGTTTTAAGGTAGAATCATCTGTATAGGTTACAATCAAACCTACCCTACATTAATCCATTGTGACTTCAGACATCAACATCGCCCTGGAGAGGTAGCTGCCTGAGAACATTCAGTTTGATTCCTTCTGAGATTCCTCAGCTAAGAACATCAAACAACAGGGACATCGAGCTGCGGGAGGACATTGAGATCCTGCCCTAAAGAGCTGCCTCAGCCAGCTCAGGACATTGAACATTGCCTAGAAATGAGAGCTGCACTAGGACACTGAAATCTTTCTCCTGAGCTGCCTCAGCCAGGTCAAGTAATCAAGCCTCAGAATTACTGCCAGTCCACCTCCCAAGACACCCAAACCACTGTGGCAAAGAAGTGACCATTCCTTCATCTTCCCTCTCCCTATACCCTGGCCTAAATCCACAGTGGAGAACCCAGAACAGGTTGGCTGTTTACATCCTGGTAACAAGAAGTGGGATTTTTACATATCAGAAGCTGCCTGCCTTTACATCAGCCCAACCATCTGTTTATTCCTAAACATTCACCTTTTGATTCACAAGGACCCAAGAACCTGCATACAATTCAACAATTTACTCAGAGAACCACAAGATTAAGCAGGTTTTGCCTTTGATAACCTCATCTACAACTTTTAAACTTCTCTGACATAATCATGTCCCTTCAATCCTCTCCTTCCTATCATTCCATCCCTATGCTCCCTTCCCAGCATTCCTGCCCCTCCAACCAGTTCCACTCCCCTTCCCCACCCCGTTCCTGTTACGTTGTGCCATCCCTTCTCACCCGCCTCCCCATGCACCAGCCTCCATCAGCTCATTCTCATCCAGGCCCTCCCGATCCCTCATGCTGTCCCCTCCCCCTACAAGCCCCACACAGCCTCAGCCATGTGAGGCCTGTGGAACCTCTGCTCCACTATGGGAAAAGTTCCCTTAACCCTTGACCCTTTCCTGACCCAATCACTGTTCATCCTCCCCATCACTAAAAACTATCTCGTCCCAGATGACACTGACTCCCTGATGCTCTCTCTAGAGGGAGCCTCATCTTCATCCACTTCCCCAGATTCACTGAAAAGGGGAAGAGTTGGCTTCCTTCTCACTTTCCACAATGCTGCTTTATCACCATTTCACTTCTCCATCCCTATTTTTCCCTTTCACTTCACCCCATATCATCTACCTTTAATACCCCCTCCAAATCGAGTCACAATCATGTTCTACCTCCCTGGCCCCACCTCCAACTTTTTGAACCATTTTTATACACTTCTCATATTCCTTCTTTCTTTCTCCATCCTTATATTGATCCTTGGGGACTTCAATATCCACACAGATGTTCCAGATGCCCCTTCCACTGCCCACTTTCTATTGCTCAGTCAATCAGACAGCTAAATGCATTTACTGAGAGCTTACTGCGTACAGACCAAATAGATGTTCTCAACACCACCCTCTCCACTGAACTTAACTCACACGCTACCTATCCCTTCATCGATATCATACCACTAACCCACAGCCCTGGATCACCTACACAGTCTGCCTCCTTTGGTCTTGTGGTCAAGCCACAGAATATTGCTGGTGGAAATCTGAATATCAGGCCAACTCTGTCCACTTCAAATTTATGCTTTAACTCTGGCCTCTCCTCTGCCCAGAAAAACTATTTCTCTTCTTGACACCCATCCCTTCTCCCTCACCAGTTGTTCCAAACACTTAAATCCCTCTTCATGCCCCCTGTCCCCCAGCCTCCCCCATCCCTTGCCCCCAGTGATCTGGCCATCTACTTTATTAAGAAAATTAACCAATCAGGTGTGAGCTTCCTAAAATCACCCCTGCCCGTCCTCAGTCCTCATCCCGTCCAGCCCGTTCTTCAACTCTCCCATTCTTCTCAGCAGTATCTGTAGAGAAGATCCCCTGCCTCCTCTCAAATGTCACCCCATCCACATGCACAATGGATCCCATTCTTTCACACCTTATCAAAACTCTTCCCCTCTCCCTCCTTTCCTTCCTAACTGTTCACTCTCCAATGGCTTCTTCCCCACTGCCTTCAAACATGCCCATGTCATTCATTCAACTGTATTTATTGAGTGCTTACTGTGTGCAGAGCACTGTACTAAGCGATTTGAAAGTACATTTCAGAAATAGAGACACTCCCTGCCCACAGTGGGCTCACAGTCTAGTCTCCCCATCCTGAAAAAACCCAAAAAAAGTCCCTTGATCCCACGGCTCCTTCCCTTCTGATTTCCTCTTCTTTCACTCCCTTCTGTGTTGTCCTTGTACTTGGATTTTTGCCCTCAATTCACACCCTCACCCCCACAAACACCACAGCCTTATGTACATATCCATAATTAATTCATTTGTATTACTATGTTTTTGCGTCTCTGGAATGTAAGATCACTGTGGGCAAGGAAGTGTCAACTATGTCGTACTTTCCCAAGTACTCAGTAGAGTGCTCTCCACAGAGTAACCATTCAATAAATGATTGATTAATTGATTAATTGAGATCAATGTGTGGCCTAGATAAGACCCTCTTTTAGTCCAAACAATACAGTAAAGTATACGGAGAAACACAGTGGCCTCTAAAATGCTTTTTTGTAAACCTTATAAAAGCATTTGACCCCATTAACAGACCTGGATCCATTAGTGGGTGCATCATAATTGCTTTGTATACTGTGGAAAAAAAACAAGTCAATAAGGATCTTTTCATTCATAATTTTTAAATTAATTGAAAGGAGTAATTTATTTCAAGTTATGCATTCTATAAGATGATAGGCAGGTAAAGTCTGTGTATATGGGTATAATATTTAATATAGCCATGTTTGGATTGTGATTGTTTATCTGGGAAGCTCTAATTAGAGTTAGCAAGCTTTATTCTAATTATCTTGGTGTAGCTATTTATAAGTTCAGTTCACCTGAATCAAACCATACACTCTGAACCGGTAATATAAGGTGCATAGATGAACTTTATTAACTCTGTCAGTGTTGGTCTTCATGGTCGGTCATGTTTAAATGTCCCAATATTTTCACAGAAGTGAAAGACACTCTTTGACAGGCGCAAGAGTGACAGATGGGAAGAAAAAGAGACAAAATGGGAGAGGCAAAGAAAAAAGTAAGAAAGAGGGCAAAAAAGGAAGAAAAGAAGGTGTTAGACTAAGAAGAATCCTGAGTTTGTGGATGTTTGGCTGGCCCATTTTAAGCAAGGAATAAATGTTTAAAACACATCAATTTTCCTTGCAATTCACTCCATAGACAAAATAGGATTAGAATATCTGGTCAGAATGCAAGGCTAGACCTACCAAAGTCCTGGTAACCATGACTATATTAGGTTCCCAGGCAGAAAAAATGTTCAAAGCCAGTATTTTCTCAATAATAGGAATGAATGCAAATGAAAATTTAAATGGAGATTAAAAGCACAAACTAAGATTTAAACCAAAACACCCAAATTTATCACCACTTCCTACTAATCTGACCTTTTCCACAAACAGATGATAAACAGATGATAAGAGGGGTTCTTGGAATATGGAGCTGGAGTAAGAATATCCACATACCCAATATATCACAAAAGACTGCCAGTCTCACCTTCACAACATCTCCAAGATCTGCCCTTTTCTCTACATCCAAACCACTACCATGTTAGTGCAATCATTTGTTGTGTCCCCACTGGATTGTGTATCAGCCTCCTTTCTGACCTCCCAACCTCCTGTCTCTGCCCACTTCAGTCCATACTTCACTCAGTTGGCCAGATTATCTTTCTACAGAAACGTTCTGGGCATATCATCTTCCTACCCCAAAACCTCCAGTGGTTGCCTATCAACCTCCATAACCAACAATAAAATTCCTCACTATGGGCTTCAAAGTTCTCCATCACCTTGCCCCTTCTTACCTCACCTCCCTTCTCTCCTTCTATATCCCAGCCCGCACACTCTGTTCCTCTGGTGTTAACCTTCTCACCATGTGTCGTTTTCACCTGTTCTTCCATCAATCCCTGGCCCATGTTCTATCTCTGGCCTAGAATGCCTTTCCTCTCAAATCCACCAAACAATCAGTCTTCCTCCCTTCAAAACCCTAGTGAAGACTCACCTCCTCCAAGAGACTTTCCCAGACTAAGCCCCCCTTTTCCTCAGCTCCTCCTCCCCTTCGCATTGCCTTGACTTGCTCCCTTTGTTCTACCCTTGTCTCCCCACCCCACCGCACTTGCGTATATATGTATACATCTATAATTTATTTATATTGAAGGCTGTTTACTTGTTTTGATGTGTATCTATCTACAAATGCATTTATTTATATTGATGACTGTTTACTTGCTTTGATGTCTGTCTTCCCCCTTCTAGATGGTAAGCCCCGTGTGGGCAGGGATTGTCTCTCCTTAATGCTGAACTGTACTTCCCAAGTGCTTAGTACAGTGCTCTGCACACAGTAAGCACTCAATAAATACAACTGAATGAATAAGAAACAACCTCACTATTTCAGAGCCAGAGAGGAATCAAACAATCAATCATATTTATTGAGCACCTACTTTCTGCAGAGCACTGTACTAAGCACTTGGGAGAGTGAATTATAACAGAGTTGGTAGACATGTTACCTGACCATAGCAAAAAACAATTTAGCAGGGACCACCTTGTTCAAGTACTGAAGATGTGAAACAAAAGGAGCTCTCACTAATCCAAACACTTAAAAGGCATAAAGGAAAGATGTAGAATCCAAATGTGACCTCAATCACAAGGGGAATATTGCCTGCATTTTTTGAAAGTTTATAAAATCTGATTGCCCATGTTGGCTGATAGATTATATTTTAATGGGAGAACCAACTGAAAATAATCTGAGTAAATCCAAATAGAGATTTAAAACCACAAATCCTTTCTCACCCTTTCTCAGACTTACCTTTCCATCAGATTAATTAAGTGATTGAGCCTTATTATCAGTGGAATCTGCTTTTAAGACCTGAAGGAAGAAAAACCTCACTCCACCAGCTCCAAGGGAAAAGAGTGAGAGACTTTGATTCTATGCCCCAAGAGAACTCTGAGGAACTAAGCTCCATCCTGGACAACAATTTAGGATTGCAAAGGGTAAGGACTTAGTCCTTTTGGTTCCTGGAAAATATAGTATTTCCTTTCATCTTTTGCAATTTCCTTTTCTTCTAAAGGACCTTTGATAGGATGTTGTAAAAACACACAGCTCTCACAAAAGGCTTACTGTAATACATTTACCACATAGTTTCCAAATAGTCAATTACGTATTGTGTTTTTATTGTGTGCAAAACACTGTGCTGCTTGAAAAAGCAGAGTTAGTAGACACACCCTTGTAACAAGGAGTTTACCAGATGGAATTGTTATCACCACAGGAATTTTTAGAAAGGATGGACAGATTTCACGCTCCTGAAATTGTGCTGCCCACCAAGGGATCTGGGGATCTGGAAGCTGCATAGACCTGAAGTGGCTTTCTCAGGGTAGAGTCAGACCTGTGTGGTTTTTCCTTAACAATCCCATTCTGGCCCCCATCTAGTTAGAATGAGGACCAACTGGTGTTGCTAGGGTCACTGTAGTCAATACCCCAGGAGGGCATCACTAGATCATGCTATAACTGTGTTAAACTCTAGGATAGATACACGATAATCAGGTCAGACTCAGTCCCTGCCACATAAAGGTCTGATATTCCAAGTAGGAAGGAGAATATAATTTAATCCCTATTTTACATTAGAGGAAATTTGGGCAGAAAAGTTTAGTGACTTCCCCAGGATTCCTCAGAAGGCCTGTGGCAGAGCTGAGACTAGAACCTAGATCCTCTGACTCCAAAGTCTATTCTCTTTTCACTAGAACCATGGTTTCTTGAATGATATTTGTCTTTCCCAGTCAGGTGGACATTCATGTTCTATAAGGAACATAGAGAGAATATGAAGTTAAAAGTTGCTGGGTTTTTCTTTACAAATTCAACTGGGAGCTGAGGAAGCCTGAAGCAAATGGAAAATATGTGAAACTAAATGGCTTCAAATAGATGAGTCTGCCCTAAGGGCCTGGGTCACCACCCATTTGACAAATAACAGAATGCTTTTGATGTCAAGATGATAAGAACTGGGAAAAAAGATATCTGCTGTGGTCTGCAGAACAAAAGCCTGGCTTTCATTCCAGACATATCTTTCTCAAAAAACCTTCAAGTTATCGTCCTTGCTGACTGTGCAAGTCTAACAGAATAACAATTTTGATCCAAGTTCCTTAACTGGCACACATTTTCCATTGTGGTAGATCATTTTACAAGACTGTGAAAATTAAGTATTTGCTCCTTCTTCTCCATCCAAACTCCTACTACACTGGTTCAAACACTTTTTATATTTGGTCTTGACTACTGCATCAGCCTTTACACTCATCTCACTAACTCCAGCCTCTTCTCTATCCAGTCTATACAACTCTGCTTCCCAGAACATTTTTCTGAAAATCATTCAGTGCTCATCTCCCCACTTGGGCACCTCGAATAAATGCCCATTCATCTTTTTATCAAGCAGAAATTCCTCACCATCAGATTAAAGGCACTCCATCAGTTCTCTTCCTGTTACTCAACCTCACTTCTCTAACCTATTACAATCTAGCTCCCACACTTTTCTTCTCTAATACCAGCCTATCCACCTCACTTCCATCTCTCCTGTCATTCACCCCTTGAACACAGTTTCCCCCCGACTGGCATTCCTTCCCTCTACACAACAAACTACACAACTCAGCACCCTGCTCATCTTCAAAGTCTTACTAAAATATCAGTTCTTCCATGTAAAGTTCTCTACTAATCCCACCTCGAAACCCTATTTTCCCTCCCTGCTGTTTCACCCAAGAACATTTTCCACCCACTATACAGTTAGGTATTCAATTCACAGGACTTCTATACATATCTTTCTGTTCAGTTCCTCCCTTTTTTTTTTAATTTTAATGTTTATCTCCCCCACTACATGGGAAGCTCCTGGATGGCAGTGTTTGTGTCTCACTGTGGGTGGGGAATGTGACTGCCTACTCTGTTGTTTTGTATCTCCCAAGTACTTAGTACAGTGCTCTGCACATAGTAAGCACTCAGTGAATAACATTAATAATGATGGTGATGTTAATCAATCAATCATATTTACTGAGCTCTTACTGTGTGCAGAGCACTGTTATAAACATTTGGGATAGTACACTATAACAATATAATAGAGTTGGTAGGCATACTTCCTACCCATGAGAAATTTACAGTCTATGTGGGGAGACAGACAATAATATAAGTAAATGAGCTACGGATGTGCTGTGGAGCTGAGGGAGGGGTGAGTACAGGGGGCAAATCAGGGCAATGCAGAAGGGAGTGGGAGAAAAGGAAATGAGGGTTTCTTTATGGTAGGCCTTTTAGAGGATCTGTGCCTTTAGTAAAGCTTTGAAGGTGGAGTGAGTAATTTTCTTTTGACTATGAATAAGGAGGGTGCTCCAGGCCAAAGTCAGGATGTGGGTGAGTGGTAAGCAGTGAGATAGGCAAGGATGAGGTTCCATTGAGTAAGTTGGCATTAGAGGACTGAATAGTGCTTTCCCAAGCTTTTAGTACAGTGCTCTGGTGAAACAAGTTCCCAATAAGTACCACTGATTGATTCACGAATTATCATTTAAGCATATCTGGAATAGAAAGAACATCAGAATATTGAGGAAAAAAAATGTATGAAAAGCAAGAGCTTCACTGGTCTCCTGATAGCCAGATATAATGTGTCCACTTTGTCCTAATACTCTTTTATCCCTATCCCGCTTTTAAAACCATGAAACAGTCCTTCCTCTTTAAAACACTTTGATTTACTGTCATGAACTCATTTGATTCTCATCCTACATCACTGCTCTTTCTCAGTCTGATTCTCTGGCTCTTCTAGCCCTTCTCATTTGCTAACTGAGGGCATTCCACAAAGCTCTATTTTGGGTCCCCTTTTCTTCTTGTCCTTTACCCACCCCTTCTGCAAGCTCTTCCAATCTTGGATTTAGCTGCCTCCTCTGTGTGAATGTTTTTCAAATATATATCTACACTTCCAAACTCTCAACAAATGTATAATTTGATTTCCTCTTGTTTCCAGAATATTTCCATTTGGTTGTCCCACTGACTTCCACTGTCCCACTCACCATGTCTAAAACTGAACTTTCACATTCCCTACTAAACTCATTTTTCCATCTTCTCCTAACTTTTTCTTCTCTGGAAATATTCATTCATTTAATCGAATTTATCGAGCACTTACTCTGTGCAGAGCACTATATTAAGTGCTTGAAAAGTACAATTTAGTGACAAATAGAGACAATCCCTGCCCACAGTGGGCTCACAGTCTAGAAAGGGGGAAACAGACATCAAAACATGTAAATAGGCATCAATAGCATCAATATAAATATAATTATAGATATATACACATCATTAATAAAATCAATAGAATTATAAATTTGTACATATATATACACAAGTGCTGTGGGGCGGGGGGTTAGAGCAGAGGGAGAGAGTTGAGGTGATGGGGAGGGGGAGCAGAGGAAAAGGGGGGCTTACTCCAGGATGGCCTCCTGGAAGAGTTGAGCTTTCAGTAAAGCTTTGAAGGGGGGAAGTGGGCTATTTTGCCAGATTTGAGGAGGGAGGACAGTCCAGGCCACAGAAAGGATGCTTGGGCTAGGTGTCAACAGTGCGGGACAGGTGAGAACGAGGCCCAGTGAGAAGGTCAGCCCCAGAGGAGCGGAGTATGAGGGATGGGATGTAGAAGGAGAGAAGGGAGGTGAAGTAGGAGGGGGAAAGTGATGGAGAGCTTTGAAGCCAATAGTGAGGAGTTTTGGCTTGATATCAACATCCCCCTTGTCTATAAAGCAAGAAACACTGAGATTATCCATGAAACTTCATTCTTTCATCTTATGCAGTCAATCAACTGCTTAATCTCACCAGTTCTTTCTCTATAACATTTCTTGCATCCATCCTTTCTTCTCCAGTCAAACAAATATAATCCGGGCTCAAGCTCTTGTCATATTATCAATTAATCAGTCCCATTGATTGAGCCCTTCCTGTGTGTAGAACACTGCACTGTTTGGGAGAATACAATATAACAGAGTTGATAGATCTAATCTTTTCCCACAACAAGTTTACAATTTAGAGGAGATGACAGGCATTAATATGAATAAATGAACTATGGATATGTACAAGAGTGCTGTGGTGCTAAGGAAATTACTAGTGAAAAACCAAATACAAGAGTGATACAGAAGGTAGCGGGGGAAGAGGAAATGAGGGCTTAATGACATAAGTCCTTTTGAAGGAGATGTGCTTTCAATAAGGTTTTGAATGTGGGGAGAGTGATCATCTGTTGGATGTGAATAGGGAGGGAGTTCAAAGGCAGAGGTAGGTAATAGGCAAGATGTTTTCTGTGAGAAGACAAGATTGAGGTTCAGTGAGTAGATTGGCATTAGAGGAGCAAAGTATACTTGTGGGCTGAGTTGTAGTAGGAAAGCAGCGAGCTGAGATAGGAGTGCTTAAAAGCCGATGGTAAGGAGTTGCCATTTGATGCAGAGGTGGATAGGCAACCACTGGAGGTTCTTGAGGAGTGGGGAAATGTGGACTGAACAGTGTTGTAGTAAAATGATTCGGGCAGCAGGATCAGGGCAGCAGAGTGAGGTATGGATTGGAGGAGGGAGAGTCAGAAGACAAGGAGGTCAGTGAGGCGGCTGATTCAGTAATCAAGAAGGGATAGAATAAGTGGTTGGATTGATGTGGTAGCAGTTTGGATGGAGTGCAAAGGGTGGATTTTAGTAATGTGGTGAAAGTTGAACCGACAGGATTTGGTGACCAGTTGAATATGTGGGTTGAATGAGAGAAATGAGTTGAGGAAAGCCCAAAGGTTACAGGCTTGTAGGACAGGAAGGATGGTGGCTCTGTCTACAATGATGGAAATGTCATGGGAAGGACAGGGTTTTATTTTGGACATGTTAAATTTAAGGAGAAAATGTAAGACTGTGGAGAAGGAAAAAGATCAGGGCTGGAAATGTAGATTTTGGGATCATCCACTTAGAGGTGGTAAGTGAAGCCTTGGGAATCAATGAGTTCTCCAAGAAAGTGGGTGTACATGAAGAACAGGGGTCCCAGAACTGAGCCTTTAGGGTCTGCCACATTTAGGGGATGGGGGGGCAGAGGAGGAGTACATGAATGAGCCTGAGAAAGAGGAAAGAGTGGACAGTTAGGAGAAGAACCTGGAGAGGATAACATTGTTGAAGCCAAGGTTTGGATAACATTTCCAGAAGAAGGGGGTGGTCAACAGTGTCAAAGGAAGGTGAAGGATCAAGGAGCTTTTGGATGGAGTCTAATATTACAATTAGACTTTTCTACCATCCTTCTCATTTGTTTTCCAGTCTCTCCTCTTTCCTTCCAGTTCCTTGTTAAATCTGCTGCCCAGATCATTTTCCTAAAGGATTATCCTGCACTATTTTTTCTACTCTGTAAAAATCTCTTATTTTTACCCTTTCCCCTATTAAACAAGCAGAATCACCTCATCACTAATCAGATTTTAAAGAATAACATTTGTTTCCCCCTTTTATACACACACTTTCTTATGTCACTTCAATCCAAAATGCACTCTTCACTCAGCGTGGCTCAGTGGAAAGAACCCGGGTTTGGGAGCCAGAGGTCATGGGTTCAAATCCTGGCTCTGCCGCTTGTCAGCTGTGTGACTGTGGCCAAGTCACTTCACTTCTCTGTGCCTCAGTTACCTCATCTGTACAATGGGGATTAAAACTGTGAGCCCCACATGGGACAACCTGATTACCCTCTATCTACCCTAGAGCTTAGCACAGTGCTCTGCACATAGTAAGTGCTTAACAAATATCAACATTATTATTCTATTCATAGGACCTTTTTCTTATGTCTCCTGCTTCTGTCCCCTGGATCATGTCCTTCTTCCTTCCTGTATTTTTTTCCTTTTCAAATGACCAATTGATGAGTGCAGTTTGCACCTTGCATAGACAATATATTAAACTTAATGCCCTTCAGTATTTCATTTTTTGGGATTGTAACCAAACAGACAGATGGACTCTAAGTGAAGACCAAGTGATAATACATATTGTTTCATTCCTTGTATTTTTATGGCTATTGATTCGCCTAATACTCAGTTATTTGCCTCCATGTAAGGGATGACAGGCTTGTAGCCCCCACCAGGCTACTCACAGCCTGGACACTGGAAGTGAGCTAGGGTCATGTTCTTGCTGTGCCCAGGGTGGAGAGTTGAAGGAAAATAGGCTAAGCTAAAGATCTCAGCATTAACTCGACTCTGGGACCCACTTCTTGAGAAAACTCTTTTTAATTTTAACTTGATCCCTAATCTACTTCCTAAACTCTCAATGAACACTACCCCCAGCCTTCGGTTTACTGCATCTTTCCAAGGTGGAGAGGTCACCAGCTTAGTGACTGGAGAAGAAAGGAAAACTCTGGAAAGAAACAAAGAAAGAAAACTACTTTGTCATCAAAGAATGCCAGAAACCGAACAAACCATTTGTTAGTGATAGATTAGGTCACACCATGAAGAAGCTTGATGTTACAGTCAACAAGAATAATATAAGAAGTGGGGGAAACGAGACCGATGCTGCTGCTCACTGTCCTTCGAAGAGAAGGCAGAGACAGCCTGGCCCCGATGGACCTCTTAGTCTGGGGACACCTGTGCAGGTCCAACTAGTTAAAGACCTGAACAGTGGACAGGACTGATCATCTCATGGGAGGAAACCTCTATGCTTGGGTTGGGAGGGGTACAGTTGTGTTCTTTGCTATATCTGAATCTTTGATTTACTGTTTATTGCATGCTGGATATTAAAGTATCTAGTTTCTGACTTAACTGTGGTGATCATTCCCTCGGCAGCCCCAGACACAAACCCTCTAATATAATCTCGGGTAACAAGTTGGCCACCCGTTACAGGCAAGTCTTTAGCTCTCCTCAAATTCAGAGTCCTTTTGTAATCACATCTCATACAGGAGGCCTTCCCCAATTAATCTTTCTTCCCCTCCATGCCATATTCCCCCCCAACTAAGTACCATCTAAGTACCAAAACCTGCCAGTCTCACCTTCACAACATCGCCAAGATCTGCTCTTTCTTCTCCATCCAAACTGCTACCTTGCTGATACAATCTCTCATAATATCCAGACTGGATTATTGCATCAACCTCCTCTCTGATCTCCCATCCTCCTGTCTCTCCCTGCTTCAGTCTATACTTCACTCTTCTGCCCAGATTATCTTTCTACAGAAACACCTTGGGCATGTCACTCCCCTCCTCAAAAACCTCCAGTGGTTGCCTATCAATCTTTGCAGGAAGCAAAAACTTCTCACTCTTGGCTTCAAAGCTCTCCATCAGCTTGCCCCCGCCTACCTAACCTCCCTTCTCTCTTTCTACTGCCCACCTCGTACACTCCGCTCCTCTGCCGCTCACCTCCTCACTGTGCCTCATTCTTGCCTGTCCCACCGTCGACCCCTGGCCCACGTCCTACCACTGACCTGGAGTGCCCTCCCTCTTCACCTCTGCCAAACTAACTCTCTTCCCCTCTTCAAAGCCCTACTGAGAGCTCACCTCCTCCAGGAGACCTTTCCAGACTGAGCCCTCCCTTTCCCTCTGCTCCTCCTCCCCTCCCCATTGCTCCTACTCCCTCTCTTCCTCTGCTCTACCCCCTTCCCCTCCCCACAGCACTTGTGTGTATCTGTATATACTATTTCTCTGTTTTATTAATGGTGTATATATGTATGATTCTATTTATTGTAGAATTGTCTACAGGTATTGTCTCTGTTGCCAATTTGTACATTCCAAGTGTTTAGTACAGTGCTCTGCACACAGTAAGTGCTCAGTAAATATGATTGAATGAATGAATGAATAAATACCATCTCAACCCTTTTGTGCCAACTACTCAGTTTTGCATAGAGAGAAGATATTTGTGCACATAACTTACTTGTTGAAGCACTTATTCAGATTCATATCCACATTTTCCTTCTCATATGCTATCCGCACATTATTTTGTGTCTCTACCACTATACAGTACAGTCTTCAAATACAAGGATTGTGTTTTTTCATTTAATTGCACTCTCCCAAGTCCATATTATAGTGCTCTGCACCCATTTGACACTTATGGAATACTACTCACCTGTGCTGGGCAGCAACAGCAAGGGAGGGAGAGACTCAAGGGTGGAGATTCCAGTTTACTGTGAGGAAGGAGGCAATGGTAAACCATTTCCGTATTTTTACCACAAAAACTCTATGAATACACTAATAGAATGATTGCAGATGGAGGTGGGGCATTCTGGGAGAAATGTGTCCTGGTGTTGCTGTGGGTCGGAGACAACTTGAGGTTTAAGACAAGACATTGATTGACTGACTTGAATGTAGTAATAAAGACCATTTCCATTTAGCATTAGATAATGACATCTACTTAGCATACAGATATTTAGTTAGCACAAAGGGCCTCTTTGATGATTAGGATATAAACAAAACTTCACATTTCAAATATTCAATTATTTATACACATTTTCAGTGCTATTAGATTATGTAACTGTATTTGTTCTTTTTTTCATTATTAGTTTCTAATATTGTTATAATATTGTGGTCAATATTTTGGCTCTTGGGAATGGAGTAATACACAATATTTTTTTCCTATGGGAAACTACACTCTGTTTATCATACTCTTGCTTAACACTCTTGTTTTTATGGACCTCTAACTAGGGTATACAGTAGCTGTCTTTTATATTTGAAGGCAATAGCGTTGACAGAATAGGTACAGAGAAATCTGAAGGGTGAGATATTAAAGGAGGACGAATTTGGAATGTGCTTCATAGAGTTGAATCCCAAGTCCAAGATGATGAGAAACTCTTACAGGAAAAGCTCAGCACAATTGAACACCCATCAAGAGCTGAAGCAATCAGGACTAGAGTGCTTTAACGGCCATTTCATCACAAGAAGCAGTACTTCAGTTTTATCTATCTTCAACTTCAAAAATTTCTGTGGTGTTCACGAATTCATAGCCAAAGACACTAAATCATTTCTCTCAGCAAAGACCATATCATCATAAAGAGGAAAAGAAAGATATTCGAGTATATGCTTTTTTATAATAACAGAAGACTGATCCAAACTCTGTCCTTCTGACATGCCTGTCACTGTAGACAGCACTACCAAATTTCTATCTCACAAGCCTGTAATATTGGTCTTAGCCTCAACTCATCACTCTCATTTAACCCATCTCTCCCATTTAGCCCACATATTCAATTTGTCACCAAATCCTCTTGGATCAACTTAAACATCAGTAAAATAAGACCTTCCCTCTCTATCCTGTTCTGCCTTAACTACTGCATTAACCTCCTTGCTGACCTCCTTGTCTTCTGTCTCTCCCCATTCCAGTCCATACTTCACTCTGCTTCTGGATAATTATTCTACAAAAATGTTCAATCCATGTTTCTCCACTCCCCAAGAACTTCCATTGGTTGTCCTTCCGTCTCAGAATCAAACAGAAACTCCACACCATCACCTTTAAAGAACTCAGGGACTTTGCCCCCCCCCCGCCCCGACACACACACACCTTGCTTTATTGATTTCCTACTACAACCCAACCCGTACATTTCTCTCCTCTAATGCTAACATAATCACTGTACCTGTATCTCTTCTATCTCGATATCAACCTCTTGCCCACATTGTACCTCTGGCCTGGAACACCCTTCTCCATATCTGACAGACAATCACACTCCCTGCTACAGAGCCTTACTAAAAGCACCTCTCCTCCTCTTCCCCAACTAAGCCCCATTTCCTCTTTTACTACTCCCTTCTATGTCACCCTTGAACTTAGATTTGCACCCTTTATTCACCCATTCCTCAGCCCCACAGTATTTATGTTCAGAACTGTAATTGATTCATTTATGTTAATGTCTGTTTCCCTTCTAGACTGTAAGGTCATTGTGGGCAGGGAACACATCTACCAACTCTGTTACATTTCCTCTCCCAAGCTCTTAAAACAGTGCTCTGCAAACAGTCAGTGCTCAAATACGTAAGATTGGCTGATTGACTTTTTCCATGTAAGATATGATTTGTTTAAATGAGTCACTCTAAAGCCAAATAGCAAGACTGAAAATTCTGATTAAAAATGATGATGAAGCTGGCTATTTCATATGAGGCTGAAAAAAGTATTTTAGTACATAAACACACACACATGCACACACACACAGTCACATGCAAACAAATCTTTGGAATGTTTTTCTTTTTGTTTTTTGGTGGGTTAGGTCTTGCCTTCTGAATGTGTTTCCTCTGCCTTCTCAGACAAGTACTGCTAGACTATTTAAAATGGAATATGTGCTCCCTATAACCATGTATCTTTACCATTTTTATATAATATCTTACACATCCGTAAATAACTGGATATGTAGAGACTTGTGGACCTTTTTAGTCCTTTGGAATGTGACCTCAAGGTATATACCTTCTATTCACATTTTATCCAAGGACATAGTATTATAATTTATATATAGTCAGTTGTGAAGAAAGGCTTCCCCTCTCAGGATTGTACCTGGAGAGTTTACAGAAGGGAGAGTTGATCAGAGGCCTAACATTCCATTCCTAGCTTGGGCAGTGGCTAGCAAATGGAAGACAATCTGCTACAAGTCAAAATTCACATGTTCTGGGCAGTAGCAGCATGGGAGGGAGTCAAGGGTGGAAACTCAGGTTTACTGCCTAGAAGGAGGCTGTGGTAAACCACTTCCATACTTTTATCAAGAAAACTCCATGGATCTAAGACCATAATGAATGCAGATGGAGGTGGGATGTTCTGGGAGAGATCTGTCCATGGAGTAGCTAAGGGTCAAAAACTCGACAACATAAAACAAGACAAAGAAAAGTTTGTTCACTGTCAATCAACCACTGATATTTATTAAGTGTTTACTCTGTGCAGAACCCTGTACTAAACACTTGGGAGAGTAAAATACAATAGAGTTTATAGACAAGTCCTTTGTCCACTAAGAGCTTACAGTCTCCATAAAGTAAATTGTGGATATGTAGCTAAGGGGATATATATCCATATGGAACCTGTATGCCGAACAGGAGGCTACAATAAGGACAGAATTGGAGAAACAGATTGTTTTCCCATTAGTAAGATGTAAGAAAAGGATGTGTCATCACCTTATCTGTTCATCCTTTATACCGAATACATAATGAGAAAAGCCAGATTGGGTGAAGACAAATGGGGAGTAGAGATTGGAGGAAGGAACATAAGCAATCTTCGTTATGCTGATGATACTACCTTACCAGCAGAAAGTGAAGAAGATTTGAAGGGCTTATTATTAAAAGTTAAAGAACAGAGCAAAAAGATGAACTTACATTTGAATGTCAAGAAAACAAAGATTATGACAACTGGAAGTTTTAACGCATTTGTAGTTGACGGAGAGAAGATTGAAATAGTTGACAATTTTTCTCTCCTTGGATCAATAATCAATAATTAGGGAACTAGTAGTCAAGAAATATGCCAAAGATTAATATTAGGATGATTGCTATAAAGAGTCTGGAAAAGTCATGAAATGTGCTGCTGCAACAATTGTCACAAAAACACAAATTGTCAATTCTATGCTGTTTCCAGTGACATTGCATGGATCGAAAGCCGGAGAGTGAAAAAACAAGATAGAAACATCGATTCTTTTGAAATGTGGAGTCGGAGAAGGCTTTTGTGAATACCATCGACTGTCCAAAACACAAACGAATGGATTTTGGAGAAAATTAAGGCAAAGTGGTCTTTGGAAGGCCAAATGACTTGATTTAGATTAGCATATTTTGGACACATAATCAAGAGGACTAATTCTCTGGAGAAAATACTAATGCTAGGAAAAGTCCAGGCAAAAAGTAGAAGAGGCAGACAGACCAGCAGCTAGATGAGATGGATAGAGACCACAACAACGATAACAGAAGAAGCATTAGAAAGGTTACGGATTATGGCAGAAGGCAGGCCTTTCTGGAGAAAATGTATCCCTAGGGTCGCTGTGAATCAGAAACAACTCGACGGCACTTGATAACAATATTAACTGAGGGGTTGAGGATGGAGTGGCTATCATGCACTTAAAAGACACAGATCCAAATACATAGCAATGCAGGACGAGGGAGTAGAGGGAATGAGGCACATAGGCAGTAAAACTTCAGAGTTGCTTGTGATAATTCACACATTAAATTCCAGTTTAGTAAGAATCAATGTCCTCAAAGTCCCATGGAAAATGAACAAATGGTGAGTCCAGTGTTTGTATTTTCTTCTCCTAAACATTCCCTAATTTCCAGTGTCCTGATTTATTGCATGCCCTCCCAGTCTAATTTTTTTAATCCATCAATCAACCAATCAATTGGATTTATTGAGCAGATCACTCTACTGAATGCGTGGGACAGTGCAATATAGCAAAACACACTGCACTATGTACAATAGCAAAGACCTAAATAGTTTTTATGTCAGCAGTGCCACACTAACCAACAGTAATAAGGTACATGACAGCACAACAGTGATATTTTCTTGTCCATGGGTGCAGCTACACACTCAACCCTGGCAATCACTTGATGAAGCCTTCTATTGCTCACAGGAGGACTGGGTGAGAGAATTAAGATGGCCCAGCATGCTCATCCTGGAACCACTTGGAGAAAAAGTCAAGTGTTCAAAGTGGGAAAACTAACAAAAGTCTGGTAAAAATTGGTGGTTTATTGCTAGAGAGGTCACCACCCCATTAAGTAATAAACTGAATGGATCTATTTAGGAACACTTAGGGTTCGAAAGCTAAATAGGAATTATTTACTTCTGTAGGGTTATGGGCTGACCACCAGCTGTTTATCACAGCTGGCTACACACCAAACAAAAGTAAAACATTTTGAGCGCACTGGAGATTTAAGCCATAGCAGACTATATCATTGTCCAATAGAGAGATATAAAGGACATCCATTTTATTGCCATTATCTGAAACACTCAATGCTGGGGGAACTATCTGTTGGCACTTTCCACACATTCACTAATGAGAAAATCAATATGTCATAAAGTAGAATCCAGACCTCCCAGGGGACTGAATGACAAACTTTGCTCGACAGATACCAAGAAGCTCCCTGATATTATCTCGACAAACCTCATTTGTCGCTGATGCTTCAAAATGGATATCCCTGAGAGATACGAACTTGATGACCCCAGATGGGAGATGGCAGTAGAGTCAGTTTGTCCATTATTAAAGAGCTTCTTGGATAAGATCGAGAAAAACTGAAGCTTCTTAAAACTACATAAACCACTGCAATGTCACTGAAAGGCTCATGAGGCTCCTCTCTCCTATCAGATGAAGAGAGAGTCTTAAGGAGAAGGCAAAAACCCTGCGGATACCCCCTTAACCCACTTTCCTCTACATCTCTCTATAAAATAATAATAATAATGTTGGTATTTGATAAGCGCTTACTATGTGCAGAGCACTGTTCTAAGCGCTGGGGTAGATACAGGGTAATCAGGTTGTCCCACGTGGGGCTCACAGTCTTAATCCCCATTTTACAGATGAGGGAATTGAGGCACAGAGAAGTTAAGTGACTTGCCCACAGTCACACAGCTGACAAGTGGCAGAGCTGGGATTCGAACTCATGAGCCCTGACTCCATAGCCCGTGCTCTTTCCAAATTATAGTATTTCTTAGGCACTTACCAGGTGCCAAACACTGTCCTAAATGCTTGGTTAAATAGAAGATAATTAGGGTGGTCACAGTCCCTGTTCCACATGGGGCCCACGGTCTGAATTGGAAGGAGGAAGATTTAATTCACCATTTTACAGATGAGATAATTGAGTCATGCAGAGAAGTGAGTTGCCCAAAGTCACAAAGCAAACAAGTGGGTCAGGATCAGAAGCTAGTTCCTCTGGTTCCCAAACCCATTAGGTCATGCTGCTTCCCAGTAATAATAATAATGTTGGTATTTGTTAAGTGCTTACTATGTGCAGAGCACTGTTCTAAGCGCTGGGGTAGATACAGGGTAATCAGGTTGTCCCACGTGGGGCTCACAGTTAATCCTCATTTTACAGATGAGGTAAGTGAGGCACAGAGAAGTTAAGTGACTTGCCCACAGTCAGCTGACAAGTGGCAGAGCCGGGAGTCGAGCCCATGACCTCTCACTCCGAAGCCCAGGCTCTTTCCACTGAGCCATGCTGCTTCTCAATAATGTTGGTATTTGTTAAGCGCTTACTATGTGCTGAGCACTGTTCTAAAGTGCTGGGGGAGATACAGGATCATCTGATGGTCCCACGTGAGGCTCACAATCTTCATCCCCATTTGACAGATGGGGGAACTGAGGCACCGAGAAGTCAAGTGACTTGCCTACAGTCACTCAGCTGTCAAGTGGCAGAGCCGGCATTTGAACCCATGACCTCTGACTCCCAAGCCCGGACTCCAAGTAGTATAATGGTAATTAACTTTATAATAGGGAAGAGATGACCTCTGACCCTCTGCTTAATGAAGTGTCCTTGAAGTTAGAGTCATGTTCAATTGGTAAAGCTCCTTGATCAGAGAGGAATGAAGAATAAAAGCAAAACAGATCCTTATTGGAATCGATAAAACCAAAAATAGGAAAATAAAATGGACCCACTTTTTTACATCACACATTACTGATGTTAAAGGCCCTATAACATCGTCCTTGACCTCTCTGCTGCCTTTGACACTGTCGACCATCCCCTCTTCCTCCATACCTTATCTCACCTTGGCTTCACGGACTCTGTCCTCTCCTGGTTCTCCTCTTACCTCTCTGGCCGGTCATTCTCGGTCTCCTTCGCTGGCGCCTCCTCCCCCTCCCATCCTTTAACTGTTGGAGTTCCTCAAGGGTCAGTTCTTGGCCCTCTTCTGTTCTCCATTTCCACTCACTCCCTCGGTGAACTCATCCGCTCTCACAGCTTTGACTACCATCTCTACGCAGATGACACGCAGATCTACATCTCCGCCCCTGTCCTCTCCCCCTCCCTTCAGGCTCGCATCTCCTCCTGCCTCCGGGACGTCTCCACCTGGATGTCGGCCCGCCACCTAAAACTCAACATGAGCAAGACTGAGCTCCTCATCTTCCCTCCCAAACCTGGTCCTCTCCCAGACTTCTCCATCACCGTGGATGGCACGACCATCCTTCCCGTCTCTCAGGCCCGCAATCTCGGTGTCATCCTTGACTCGTCTCTCTCGTTCACCCCACACATCCTATCTGTTACCAAGACCTGCCGGTTTCACCTCTACAATATCGCCAAGATCCGCCCTTTCCTCTCCACCCAAATGGCTACCTTACTATTACGGGCTCTCGTTATATCCCGGCTAGACTACTGTGTCAGCCTTCTCTCTGACCTCCCTTCCTCCTCTCTCGCCCTGCTCCGGTCTATTCTTCACTCCGCTGCCCGGCTCATCTTCCTGCAGAAACGATCTGGGCGTGTCACTCCCCTTCTTAAACAACTCCAGTGGTTGCCTATCGACCTCTGCTCCAAACAAAAACTCCTCACTCTAGGCTTCAAGGCTCTCCATCACCTTGCCCCTTCCTACCTCTCCTCCCTTCTCTCTTTCTACCGCCCACCCCGCACGCTCCGCTCCTCTGCCGCCCACCTCCTCACCGTCCCTCGGTCTCGCCTATCCCGCCGTCGACCCCTGGGTCACGTCCTCCCGCGGTCCTGGAACGCCCTCCCTCCTCACCTCCGCCAAACTGATTCTCTTTCCCTCTTCAAAACCCTACTTAAAAATCACCTCCTCCAAGAGGCGTTCCCAGACTGAGCTCCTCTTCCCCCTCTACTCCCTCTGCCATCCCCCCTTTACCTCTCCGCAGCTAAAGCCTCATTTTCCCCTTTTCCCTCTGCTCCTCCACCTCTCCCTTCCTATCCCCACAGCACTGTACTCATCCGCTCAACTGTATATAATTTTGTTACCCTATTTATTTTGTTAATGAATTGTACATCGCCTCGATTCTATTTAGTTGCCATTGTTTTTATGAGATGTTCTTCCCCTTGACGCTGTTTATTGCCATTGTTCTTGTCTGTCCGTCTCCCCCGATTAGACTGTAAGCCCGTCAAACTGCAGGGACTGTCTCTATCTGTTGCCGACTTGTTCATCCCAAGCGCTTAGTACAGTGCTCTGCACATAGTAAGCGCTCAATAAATACTATTGAATGAATATACGGCATAGCAGGCATCTAAGAGGTTACTTTGCCAGAAAAGATAGTCTGTAGCCCTATTAACTGCAACAGGGTTGATGGCATTTAGGCCTCAATCAGAAAATAAAGGTCAGTGGTAATGATTTGTCTCATCTTCTGTGCTCTAGAACAGGCTCTCATTAGTTCACAGCTGGATACAAAGCCCACAAATGAGTGCATTTAACCTTAATCAGTATCCTATTTTGACTATCACAATTTACAGTTTTTGTAAGAACTTGGTATCAATTTTGCATTGATGAAGAGAAAAATTTTCATGAAAATGAGAATGGTTGAAAGATAAAACAAGTCTCCAAAATGTTTCTATACAAGAAATTATTCCATAGAGTTCACAGAGAGAAAAACATGACCTCATCTCTTCCAGCATTGAAATAGAGACCCAGCTGTGAATATCTAGCTGAACAACGGTGTGACCTACTAGAAAGGGCACAGGCCTGAGAATCAGAGGACGTGAGTTCTAATCCCTGCTCAACGACTTACCTATTTGTGTGACCCTGGGCAAGCCCCTTAACTTCTTTGTGCTTCAGTTCTCTCATCAGCAAAACGGAGATGTAATGCCTGTTCTCACTCCTACCTAGACCGTGAGCCCTGTGTGGAACCTGATTATTTTGCATCTACACCACTGTTTAGTTCAGTGCTTGGCATATAGTAAGTACTCAGCAAATATCAAAATTATCATTATTATCATTATTTTATTACTATTTTATGCCCCCAGATAGATACTATGAATGTCTGCCACATGGTGGGTGTTCACAAACCTCCTGCATAGCCTTCATGCCTGCTATGTAAACCTGAGAAGGCACTAAACTTCCCTGTGCCTCATTTTCCTCATTTGTAAATTGGGGAATCAATAGCTGTTCTCCCTTCTCTTTAGATTGTGAGCCCTGGGTGGGATCTTGTACTTAGCCTAAAACTTAACACAGGACTTGGAACATAGTAAAGCACTTGACAAAGTCCTCAGTTATCACTGTTATTATAATTAGGTTTAGAAAATAGACTTAGGAAATGATCCAAAAAACAACTGAGCCCCAGAGAAGTGAAGTGACTTGCCCAAGGTCACACAGCAGACAAGTGGCGGAGCCAGGATTAGAATCCATAACCTTCTGTCTCTCAGGTCCCGTGCTCTATCCACTAGGCCATGCAACTTCTCTCTAGAGTACGGAACTTAGTTTTGGGAAAACACCAGGGTATCCAAGAAATAGCAGGTGGAATATGAAGGACCCCTGTTAATGAGATGTACATCCCCTTGATTCTATTTATTGTGATAGTGTTGTCTTGTTTTTGTTTTGTTCTGTTTTGCTTTGCTGTCTGTCTCCCCTGATTAGACTGTGAGCCCTTCATTGGGCAGGGATTGTCTCTATCTGTTGCCGAATTGTACATTCAGAGCACTTAGTACAGTGCTCTGCACATAGTAAGGGCTCAATAAATACTACTGAATGAATATATTTTCATATGATACTCCTAAAAGTCTCTCACAGGGCTATGCCAGAAGATATGATAGGAAATCAAACATCTAACAATATGGTTGTTTGCACTTGGTACATGTATACATGCCCAAACGTGTCAAGACTTCTCTTAGTGCTATATTTCCTAAACTCACATTTGACTCTGAGTCCTCCTAATACTATGAGTGTTTTTATTCCAAACCTTAACTGCCTTTACAATTCTGCCACTTTAAAATTCACCTTCACTGATGCCCAGACCCTCCTTTTTTCTGTAAAGGTTAAAGCTAAACACATCTGCATTCTAAAAGAAGTCCCGTAAACCAGCAACTACATATTTTCAACAAAAGTGAATGCACAAATTAATTAAAGGTTACCCAATTATTCAGGAAACTCATCAGGCTTTTAAGTATCCTATCACAGACAATTACCAAGCAAAATTAAAAAAGTCTGTTTTATGATGGAAAAATAATGGAGTAATTATCCTTAAGCATAACAGTTATGGGCACATTTTAAATGGAATGGATCATATCTGAGGTCACTGAATGTGAATAGTACTATGTATGCAGGTCTGTTCCTGAAGCATTCCAAATTAACAATATACATATAGGAAGATTTTAAGAAGAAAAAAGAATAATTTACCATAGCTACCAGTATAGTAGGACAATAATCAAATATTCAGAAGGTAGTATGTATAGTAACTACTACCTAAGAAAGACAGTAATTTTAAGGGAGTATGTTAGGGTATCTGGACAAAAGTAATACTGAAGGAGTATCTACCATCTCTCATATTTAAAATCAACAATACTGATGGCACTGATGGTGAAGGTCACTTAAAGAAGATATGTGAGGGAAAATTTCAATGAAAGACCCACAATCCCATCCATACTATATTAATTCAGTTGTATTTATTGAGCACTTACTGTGTGCAGACATTGTACTAAGCGCTTGATTGTCCTTTGCTGTGCTTTGAATTTGTTTATTGAAGTGCTTGGTGCTATTTTTAACTTTACATCCTTGACTCATGATCCTTTCAAAACTTTTGTTCAAAAAGGATCACTCCTTTTTTGATTGTGGTGCATGATGCAGGTCTAAGGGCTGATCAGACACCCAATTTTCACTTTAGATAAGCACTTGTCTGAGACTTTATCTGCAACATATCTGCCCTCCGTCCTCAAATCTGACAATTACTCTCCCCCATTCCAAAGTCTTATTAAGGCACATCTCCTCCTAGAGGCCTTCCCAGACTAAGCTCCCCTTTCCTCTTCTCCTACTCCCTTCTGCATCAATCTGACTTACTCCTTTGTTCATCCCCCTCTCAACCCCACAGAATTTATGTACATATCTGTAATTTATTCATTTATATCAAAGTCTGTCTCCCCACCTCTAGGCTGTAAACTTGTTGTGGGCAGAGAATGTGTCTGTTTTTTGTTGTATTGGACTCTCCTAAGCACTTAGTACAATGCTTTGCACACAGTATTGATAAATATAATTGAATGAAAGAATGAATCAGGTTGAACACAGTCTCTGTCCCACATGGGGCTCACAGTCTCAATCCCCATGTTACAGGTGCAGTAACTGAAGCCTAGAGAAGTGAAGTGGTTTGCCCAAGGTCACACAGCAGATGAGTGGCAGAGCTTAGATTAGAACCCATGACCTTTTGACTCCCAGTACCATGTTCTATCCACTATGCCATGCTGCTTCTCATAGTCTCTGGTGGAGACTGGTGACAAGCTCCCCTAACTTTGCTCCCACTGCCCTCTATCATAGACTATCTCTGAAGGTTTGTTGGTAACGTTTTATCAAATGGGGCCAATTCTCCTCGCTCCAGCTCCATTTCCCAGACTGGGACATGGGATATGGCAGTGTTGGGAGGCTGGGGAGTGGCAAGGGGAGGGAATGGAGAACAGCCTATGCAACTGGAACTCAGTGGCACATTGGGGCTATGAGTAAAGACTGGCTGTTCCACACTGCACCAGCAGGAAGACTGCGATTGCTAACTTCCAACCCAAGATGCCTGACAAGACATTCAGAAGTGTTAAACTGCACTGAGGGGGAAAGGAGGTGCTTTGTGTTTTGTGGTGCAAGTAGTTCAATGTGAGGGCATCACACAGTGTGTCTCCCATGATATCATCACATCACTTAATGGGAGAAGCCAATTGGGACCTTGTCTTGTGGGACATAATAATAATAATAATGTTGGTATTTGTTAAGCGCTTACTATGTGCCGAGCACTGTTCTAAGCACTGGGGTAGACACAGGGGAATCAGGTTGTCCCACGTGGGGCTCACAGTCTTAATCCCCATTTTACAGATGAGGGAACTGAGGCACAGAGAAGTTAAGTGACTTGCCCAAAGTCACACAGCAGACAAGTGGCCGAGCCGGGATTCAAACCCATGAACTCTGACTCCAAAGCCCGTGCTCTTTCCACTGAGCCACGCTGCTGCTTCTGCTGCAGGACATGCAGTCCTGCAACTGCCCCTGGTTATAGATTGTGCCTCTTGTTCGGGCACTGGGCACAGGGAGTCAGTAGAGTTGGGTTCTAATGCCACCTCCACCATTTGTCTATTCTGCGACCTTGGGCAAATCAATTAACATCTCTGTGCCTCAGTTTGTTCTTCTATAAAGTTAGGATTCAACAACCCTTCTCCCTCCCCCTCAGGCTATATGTCCTGTCTGGGACAGGGACAGGGATATATTCCAGCACTCACTATAGTGCTTGGCCAGTAATGCTTAATAAATATCATTAATTTTTAAATCTTAGCTCTTTTTGCTTATTGGTTGACATACAAAAGATGCATTATTATTTTGATGGTAGATTCAATTCAGATATAATCGGAGTTGACAGCAAGGTGTCAAGAAAGGGCTGGTTTGCTTTGCACAAAAAGAGAAGTAGAGATTGCTTCTATCATGAAGGTTGGGATGACAGATTAATGAAGATAGGTCTAAATTGGAAGAATGTCAAACAAGAGACATGCTCATTTACTACTCTTCACTTTGAATGTGTCTTTCTGGCTAAGTAGTGCATCTCCTTCAGAAGAATGAAAACAAAGAATCACGGTGTAGTGACACTGTACGAAAGATTCAGAACATGGTCATTAAACAAATAAACAATGTGAAAGACTATTCTCACCATGTATATTGCATAATTTGTCTTAAAGGTTTCAAGGCTCTACATCACCTTGCCCCTTTCTACCTCTCCTCCCTTCTCTCTTTCTACCACCCACCCCGCACTCTCCGCTCCTCTGCCGCCCACCTCCTCACCGTCCCTCGGTCTCGCCTATCCCACCGTCGACCCCTGGGCCACGTCCTCCCGCGGTCCTGGAACGCCCTCACTCCTCACCTCCGCCAAACTGATTTTCTTCCCCTCTTCAAAACCCTACTTAAAACCCACCTCCTCCAAGAGGCCTTCCCAGACTGAGCTCCTCTTCTCCCTCTACTCCCTCTACCACCCCCCTTTTACCTCTCCGCAGCTAAACCCTCTTTTCCCCCTTTCCCTCTGCTCCTCCACCTCTCCCTTCCCATCCCCACAGCACTGTACTTGTCCGCTTAACTGTATATATTTCCATTGCCCTATTTATTTTGTTAATGAATTGTACATCGCCTTGATTCTATTTAGTTGCCATTGTTTTTACGAGATGTTCTTCCCCTTGACTCTATTTATTGCCATTGTTCTTGTCTGTCCATCTCCCCCGATTAAACTGTAAGCCCGTCAAACGGCAGGGACTGTCTCTATCTGTTGCCAACTTGTTCATCCCAAGCGCTTAGTACAGTGCTCTGCACATAGTAAGTGCTCAATAAATACTATTGAATGAATGAATGAATAAATTCCATCTTATGTGAGTATTTACTTGATTAGACAGTTTGTCCAAAAATATCTGAATAATCTGAGCAGCCACAAGGACTGGTGAAAAGAGCCCATGCCTGGGAGCCAGAAAAGACCTGGGTTCTAATTACAGCTCTGCATGTGCCTTCTGTGTTACCTTGGGGAAATCACTTCACTTGTCTGTACCTCAATTACCTCATATGTACAATGGGGACTAAATACCCATTCTCCCTTCCTATTTAGATTGTGAGCCCTCTGCGAGGCAGGGGTTGGGTCTGACCTGGTGGTCTTGTATTTTCCCTACCACTAAGAACAGTGGTAAGCACTTAATACACACTACAATTTTTACTAATTATTATTAAATCCTATTGAACTTGAAATCTGAATCACCCAGCTATGTGATTTATCATTTACTAATTCATTAATGAGTTATATTAGGCTGTAAAGTTGTAATGTACCCTTAGGTACTGCTAAAATTAAAACAAGATGAAATAACTGTGGCTCAAATGCTCATTTATTGCTTGCTAGTATAGTATTTTTGAGTGACATTAAATGATCTTTTTCCATTCTGAACCATTTATTCACGGGAAAGATATTAGATTCTTTGAAAAAGTAGTGATCAGTCAATCAATCAGTGATACTTACTGAGCAATAAGCATTTGGAAGAGTACAGTGGAACAGAATTAGTAGATATATTCCCTACCCACAACAAGCTAACAGTCAAAAGGGGGAGATAGACATTAATATAAATATTTATTTATTACAGGTATGTTGTGATCTTGAAATTCAATGGAAATGACTCAGATCAGAATAGAGACATGCTTTATTACCTGCCATTTATGAATGAACTGTTCTTCCTGGGAATTAAATCCATGTATCTTAAGACCTTCTGAGGGTAGACTGTAACGATAACCTTTAATCGGCCCCAAAGGTCATGTTTTGACATGTGTGATTAAGAAAGGATTTTGGTGCCATAATTGATAGTCTGAGGAACAAGCTGCAGCCATTCCCTCTCCTTAGTATGGCCAGATGACAAATCTACATCTTCCAGGACAATGGGAATAATAACCATGCTAACCATTACCTCTGGTTCAAAGCACTGTCTAGTTATACACACATGCCACAGCCATAGAATGATACTTGGATCAAAAAACTTGAGAACATTTTTGTTTTCCAGTATCTAGAATTTTATCCTCCAAGTTCTTAAGTAATTTCAAAGCTATGGGTATTTTTTTAATGGTATTTGTTAAGCATTTAGTATGTGCTAGGCACTGTACTAAGCTCTGGGGTAGAGACAAGCTAACCAGGTTGGAGGTTCACAGAATTAATACCCATTTTACAGATGAGCTAACTGAGTCACAGAGAAGTGAAATGACTTGATCAAGCTCACACAGCAGACAAGTGGCAGTGCTGGGTTTAGAACCCAGGTGCTTCTGACTCCCAGGCCCATGTTCTAATCACTACGCCATGCTGTTTTTCTATTATTTAAGTCACTGCTTAAAAAAAAAGTGGAATTCTGATTAGAAAATAATTTAACCACAAGGCCTGAAAAATAACTCTTAAGAGAGAACTGACTCAAACATGGAAACTATTAACAAGGTAAGAAACATTCAATTAAAGACAGAGGCAAATTCACCTCAAAATTGGTAGTAGACATCACAAAGTAGTATTAAATTTCTAATTTTACTGTTCTGTTTCAGACACTTAATGCTCTGCACACAATAATACTGATTGATTGATATTTCCTGTCTCATAAATTGAGGCTGGTCATTCAGGACAAATATATTCAGACTTCTATGCATTAAACTAGAGGTAAATGCATCTGTGCTATTTACTTATATCATTATGTTAAATTATCAATTAATCAATGGTATTTATTGAGCACTTACTATGTGTAGATTACTGTAGAAGTACTTTACTCTGTTCTATAAAAATCGGCATCTGTCAGTGAAATACAAAATTATATGGAAATTTATCTGAGATTATCTCTTTAAAACTCACATTCACAAGGTGTTAAATGATATGACTTCAGATGCATAACTATTCTGGTTCCAATACATGATAACTAAAAAAGCCATATTTGTCAATGACTGAATTGATTAATTATTCATATAAGTTCAACATTCATATAAGAGATACCAACATAATGCTTTGGAATGATATGCTACTCTCTCTAAGATTATTCATGTTTTATATTGGCATATATGCTGTGTTTTCGTTTAGGACAACAACAGTTATGTGATCATATTTGTACTTATAATCATATAAGTATATATTCAATAAGATCTGCCTAACATTTTTTAAATATCACAGGCTTCATCTGCATTCAAAGTATAAGATTTTAAGAGGAAAGTACAAAAACCATTTTTTTCCTAGGTTTTGTTTAGACTACTGAACTCTTCTTAGTTGTAATATGTATAAACTAACAATGGTCTCAAAGACAACATGTAAACAATAAATGATGATGAAGCTGAGATGGATTGGTGCCCAGAAAAAGTGTATTGTAATTCTTTCCTTTTCCAGGTTTCCAGGAATTACAGTTTATCCTTCAGTTGAAGAGCCTATATTCCCCAGTATCTAGGAAAAGCTAGTACCCTCCTAAACCTCTCAATCTTATTGACAATTTTCATATCTTCCTTTATCCAGCTGCTTAATACAGCCACAAATCCATCTGTTGGCATCTGCTTCTCAATCTATTTCATTGAGCGTTTCAAAACAGTGACCATTGGCAAGTTTTATCATATTTTATGAACACTAATCACAGAAGCCAAATAAATTTTTCAGGATTGTTTTCAAGCACCTGATTTTCATTTTTCTGATCATTTAACATAGTTCCTTTGTGAACAGAATCGAGGTGATATCGTTGGGAAATTTGTCAGGAGAATAGAGGAAGAAAACCTGTGGCCCACAGATGCTGAGATAACTTGAAAATAACATGATCTGGGTAGATGATATATTGGAAATTTATTTTAAGGCTCCACCTTCCTGTTTACAAGTTTAACCATTGCACAAGTACTGTTTGTCACAGATTGCAGAACAAATTAAATAAAGTAAATGGGAAAATAAAGCATAAGAAGATGATCTTTGGTTTATAAAATTAAAATAAAAGGACAATTATCCAAATGTTGGCTTAGTGACCCAGCTGTACAAAGTCTAACTAAACAAATTTTTTAAAATCGGGCAAAAACCTGTGAGAGAAGGAAACTCGATTTTGTTACCAGAATTCAAGTCCATCTCAAATAATTAAGATTATTAGCCTTTTAGGGTAATGGGATACATTAAAACAATGAGTTAATTAAGAATTGACATCCCATAATGCAGGTCTGAGTCAGCCCAACCGGTCTTCATTTCTTCTTCCATAACATTTCAAGAAACTGGTCCAACCTCCCCATTCAAAATGTTATCACATTAATCTAGGCACTTGTTATGTTACAACCCATCTCCTTAAAGTCAAAGATCATACCTACCGACTCTAGTGTGTAATTAAAAAAATAACATTTATTAAGCATTTCCTCCATGTAAAGCACTCTTTAAGTGCTGGGGTAGATAAAAGTCAGTCAGGTTGGGCACAGTTCCTGTCCCACAAGACGATCAGAGTCTAAATATAGAATCTCCATTTAACATATGGAGAAACTGAGGCACAGAGAAGTTAAGAGGCTTGCCCCAGGTCACATAACAAGCAGTTGGCATATCTGAGATTAGAACCCAGGTCTTTTGAATCCCAGGCACGTGATCTTACCACCAGTCTGTGATCTGCATACATCAAGCAAGCACTAAATAATTGTGATTGACTGAATTATTGATTAATTAGGCTTCTCACTGACCTTTCTGTCAACAGTTTCTCCTCTTTTCAGCCCATACTTCATTCTGCTGTACAGATCATTTTTCTAATACATTTTTCTTCTCAGTCTCCTTACTCCTCAAAAACCTTCAATGTTGGCCCATTCCTGCCTATGTTAAGCAAAAACTCATGAGAATTGATTATATGCCATTCAGTCAGCTCTCTCCCTCCTACCTATACACTATCTTTTCCTCCTACCTATACACTGTCTTTTCCCTCTCCACCCCAGCTCACCTTCTTCATGTCTCTCAAACTACCCTTGATAGGCAGTGTGCTTTAGTAAAAAGACTGCACGGTTCTGGGAGTCAGAGGACTAACCTGGGTTCCAATCCAGGCTAGACCACTTGTCTGCTGTTTGACCTTGGGCAAATTACTTGACTTCTCTGTCCCAGTGGGGATTGATTCTGGCAACCTCATGTGGGACATGGACTGTAGCCAATCCAATTAGCATGTATCTAGTACAGTGCCTCACACATAGTAAATGTTTAACAAATACCATTAAAAAAAAGCAGTGGTAGAATTGATAGGAGTCATGCAATTTTGTAATCCAACAATTCACTTACAATGCAAATTGCACCAGTGTCACAACACTACATTTAATAGATTTTCTTCTGACAGTCCAAGATGCACATGGGGCTCTCAGTCTTAATCCTCATTTTACAGATGAGGTAATTGAACCACAGAGAAATGAAGTGACTTGTCCAAGGTCACACAGCTAACAAGTGGCTAGTCAGGATTAGAATTTAGGTCCTCCTGTCTCTCAGGCCCCTACTTTCTCCACTAGGCCATCTGCTTCTAGGGGTTGAGGCTGCCTCATCCTCTCTCTGTTATGATGCTCTCTGTTGTGGCCCTAGTGCTTGCCTCCTGGTGTGTTCCCCACCTGCCATAGTCATATGCTCCCCAATATCCCCTGTCATATACAGTCCTAGTGCCCAATCCTGTCTAGTCTCCAAGTTAAAAACTTGAAAATGGGAAAAGACCACCACTGAAGTATTTGTAAATCATCTCCACCTGCTTCCCCTCATACCATGTCTCCACTTCCACTTGCTCTACTTAAGCACTGAGTAAAAACATCCTCCCCTCCCTATTTTTCCACCTTCATCTTGACATTGGAGCGAAACTCTTCCTCCAGGTCCTGAGCCATTTCACCAAGACCCCATCCTGAACCTTGCCCTGTTTTGGGCTCCAGAAGTACTATGAAAGGCAAAGACAAATATCTTTCTGATGCCTGCGGATGAATCTGGATTACATCACGTGACTTTTGTCTCAATATCCCGGTCCCTCTTCCCTGGCCCTGCCTCTGGTCTAAAGGGCCAACTTTTGTAATTCAAACTTTGCAAACCCCATATGGGGCAAGCTGATTACCTTGTATCTACCCCAGTGCTTTTTAGAACAGGGCTTGGCACATAGTAAGTGCTTATCAAAGGCCCTCATTATTATTATTATTATTCAACCTGATTATCTGGTATCTATCCCGGTGCTTAGTATTCATTCATTCAATTGTAGTTATTGAGCACTTACTGTGTGCAGGGTACTGTACTAAGCACTTGGGAGAGCACAACAGACGTACCCCGAAGGAGGGGGTCTGTCCTTGGGCACTTAGATCCAGGTGTGGAAAAAAGAAACAAATGAACAGATTGAGTCTTGCTACGAATGCTATGGCTTAAATGTATAAACTATGAAAGCTATGACTTTAATGCATAAACCTATAAAAGCTATGGCTCCAATACACAAAACATACACAAACCCAAACACCCCCTGGTCCCACAAACAAAGCTATTACATCCCCTAGGGTTCCACTGTCTCCCTCACCCATGGGGAGGTCATGCACACATACTGACCTCTATACCAGTTAGACAGGTACTTGAACCCCTTTTCCTTTCTAGCACTCAGCATATCCTTAATGGAGCCTTGGAACTGGTGGCCCTGGATGAGCCAAGCACAATCCAGGCTGTCCTAGCCTCCCCTCCAGGTTGCAAGGAGCAGCAGTTAAACAGGAGCATAGGGCTTTTATTAAGGGATGAGAAAGTGGAAGCTGGGCATTCGCATTCCCCTGACCAAGCGGGCAAGCATACCATAATGCTGCCACATTTTGGAAAAGACTATCTGGCCTGTAACACGTAACATTGATTTTCTTCCTCATGGACCCTAATCTACATATAAACATTTTGTGGGAATGGCAGGCAAGGAAGGTGTTGGGGAATTTGAGTGAGATGTTTAGTCCTTGTTAAGTGCAACCTTGGGCCATATCTACAAACTGTGTGTCTCCTCATGAACTACAAGTCCTTTGTTACACAAAACATTTTCCCATACTTAAACTAGTAAGAGCATGTAACAATTCCCAGATAAAAGATGGTGGACTTTTCCAAAATAGAGTCAGTTTGGTTCACTCTGTTCAGATCGCTGTGGACATATCTCAGGCCGGTATCACAACAATACAACAATAAACAGAAACATTCCCTGACCATAATGAGCCTACACTCTAGAGGTGACGAGACAGATATTAATATGGGTATATTACAGTGTTGTGGGGCTGGGAGGGGTAATGAGCAAAGGGAGCAAGTCAGGGAGATGCAGAATGGAGTGGGAGAAGAGGGAGTGGGAAAAGAGGAAGGGAAAAGGAGTAAGTCAGGGGAGGCCTCTTGAAGGAGATGTGACAGGGAAAATGAGTAAGTCAGGGGAGCCCTCTTGAAGGAGATGTGCCTTCAATAAGGTTTGAAGCAGGGGAGAGTAATTGTGTGCCAGATTTGAGGAGGGAGGGTGTCCAGGCCAGAGGCAGAAAGTGGTCTAGTGATTAGTAGTGAGATAGATGAGACTGAGGCACAGTGAGATGGTTAGTATTAGAGGAGAAAAGTGTATGGGCTGAGTTGGAGTAGGAGAGTAGCAAGGTGAGGTAGGATGGGGCAAGGTGATTGAGTGCCTTAAATCCAATGGTGAGGACTTATGTTTGATGTGGAAATGGATGGGCAACCACTGGAGTTTCTTGAGGAGTTGGAAAATATGTCCTGAATGATTTTGTAGAAAAATGATCCTGGCAGCAGAGTGAAGTAATAATAATAATAATAATAATGTTGGTATTTTTTAAGCACTTACTATGTGCAGAGCACTGTTCTAAGCGCTGGGTAGACACAAGGGAATCAGGTTGTCCCACGTGAGGCTCACAGTCTTAATCCCCATTTTACAGATGAGGTAACTGAGGCACAGAGAAGTTAAGTGACTTGCCCACAGTCACACAGATGACAAGTGGCAGAGCCGGGATTTGAACCCATAACCTCTGACTCCAAAGCCCATGCTCTTTCCACTGAGCCACCCTGGATTTGGTATAGACTGGAGTGGAGAGAGACAGGAAGCTGGGAGGTCAGCTAGGAGGCTGATGCAGTAATCCAGGCAGGATAGGATGAGTATTAACAAGGTAACAGTTTGGATGGAGAGGAAAGGGTGATTTTAGTGATGTTGTGAAGGTGGGACCAACAGGATTTAGTGATTGATTGAATATGTCTGTTGAATGAGAGATGGGTGTCAAAGATAACACCTTGATGTGTATATATCTATGATTCTATTTATCTTGATGATATCTATGCCAGACTACTTGTTTTGTTCTGTTCTGCTTTGCTGTCTGTCTCCCCTGTTTAGACTGTGAGTCTGTTCATTCATTCGTTCAGTAGGTATTTATTGAGCACTTACTATGTGCAGAGCACTTTACTAAGCACTTGGAATATACAATTTGGCAACAGATAGAGACAATCCCTGCCCAATGATGGGACTACAGTATAATCGGGCCTCACAGTCTAATAGGGGCTCACAGTCTAATCGTTATTGGGCAGGGATTGTCTCTATTGCTGAATTGTACATTCCAAGCACTTAGTACAGTGCTCTGCTGTACATAGTAAGCGCTCAATAAACATGATTGAATGAAAGGATAATGTTAAGGTTACGGAACTGTGAGACAGGAAAGATGGTGGTGCTGTCAACAGTTACGGGGAAGTCATGGCGACGACAGGGTTTGGATTGGAGGATAATGAGTTCTGCTTTGGACATGTTAAACTTGAGACAACAGGAGTTCATCCAAGTAGAGATGTCTTGAAAGCAGAAGGAAATGCGAGACTGCAGAAAGAGCTGAAGATGTAGGTTTAGAAATCATCCTTATAGAGTTAGTAGTTGAAGCCATGCAATTGAATGATTCTCCAATCCATAGACCAGATGGAAAATAGGAGACCCAGAATCTAACCCTTGGTGTCTCCTATAGTTAGAGGGTGAGAGACAGGGGAGTAGCCTCTGCAGGAGACTGAGAATGAGCAGCCAGAGGGATAAAGGGAGAACCAGGAGAGGACAGTGTCAGTGAAACCAAGGTTGGATGTTTCCAGGAGAAGGGGGTGGCTGACAGTGCCGAAGGCAGTTTAGAGGTTAAGGAGGATTAGGAATAGAGGCCATTGGATTTGGCAAGGAGATCACTGGTGAACTTTAAGGGAGCAGTTTCTGTGGCGTGAAGGGGATGGAAGCTAAATTGGAGGGGGTCAAGGAGAGAACTGGAGAAGAAGAATTAGTAAGTGGTTAACAAATACCATATTAAAAAAAAAAAAAGTCACACAGCAGATCAGTAGCAGAGCAGGATTAGAATTGAGGTCCTAAGACTCCCAGACCCATTCCCTTTCGATTAGGGCACACTGCTTCACCATTCTGCTCCATCTCCACGAGACCATAGCTCTCCCCATCTTCAATGTTCCTCTAGAATTATATCTATTCCAAGAAGCCTTCTTCTATTTCTTTCTAAAATCTCTACTTTGTACCACTCAACTCCCATGTTGGCACATTTGCAATAAGTACTTTGGTACTGACAACTCTCCATGGATCTTTTGTACATACATTATACTCTATTATTCATTTCTATCTGTAATTTACTTTAGTGTCTATCTTCTTCTATATTGTAGACTTTTGAAAGCAGGGTTCATGTCTACTAATTCCACTGCATTTTTTGAATTCTCCCACAGCTTCGTTATAATAACAATAACAATAATGATAATAATGACATTTGTTAAGCGCTTCCTATGTGCAAAGCACTGTTTTAAGCACTGGGAAGAATACAAGGTGAGCATGTAGTCCCACGTGGGGCTCACAGTCTTAATTCCCATTTTTCAGATGGGGTAACTGAGGCATAGAGAAGTTAAGTGACTTTCCCAAAGTCACAAAGCTGATAGGTGGTAGAGTCAGGATTTGAACCCATGACCTCTGACTCCAAGCCCGGGCTCTTTCCACTGAGACATGCTTCTGATATTGGTTCACTGACTCACTTACTGAATAACTATAATGAACTCTTATTGAAGTCAGATCAATTTAAGTAAAATTATGGAATCCAATTTAAAGAAAGTGATGGAAAATACAATTTTCATTGGCATGTGAAATTTCTTCTTAACACTTTTACACTATTTAGCTATCTCACTAGGTGAGTCAAACCACACTGATCATATGCTACCCCAGGGTATAGGCCTATTTCTGAGTAAAGAAGCCAGTATTTTGAATATCTCTCTAAAAATATAGCACTGAACCAAGACCTCCAGCATGTGAATTATAACTTGGGGAAGTCTTGTATGCATATATTTAGGCCCATGGAATATCATTTAATGTATTGAAGCAGTAATTTACTAAGAAAAATGATGAGAGGTCTGAAAACATAATGTCTATTTAAAAAGTATTTAACTTATTCTAGGTGATATCTATATTTAGAAAACTGAACTCTATGTTTCTCTTTCTTCAAATCTATTTCAAGCCTCCACTTAATTAAAGTTTATGAAGTTTATTTTTTTATGAGGGTTGATAAATAATGTCTATTTTTATATTATCATCCATCGTTTAGCAGCTTCATGGCAGACAAATCCATAAACACAGAGATTGAACAAAGAATCTATAAAATGTAAGTCACCTTTTACAAGATAATAAAATAAATATTTCCCTTTAGAATTTATCTCCAGTGAATTGACTGAACTCTGAACTTTTCTTTTCTTAAGTCACCAGGAAGTGACCTTGGAAAATATCTACAAAATAACAGTTCACCAGACAAATATATCTTTTACAATCCAAGTAAAGATGGTATGTAAACTTTCATTATGGTCACAACTACATGACAAAACCTGATGAAGTAACCTATGGATCCCAATTTAATTAGCAGCCTAGTTTTAAAATTACTCCGGAAAATAATTTACATTTTCACATGGTTAGGTAGGTGTATTAAGCCAAAGGCATCTAGTAAATTGGTACAGAAAATTCAAACCTGCTATTTTGTGTTTTCATTCTTTTGAAACTCATTGAAAACATGTGCATATGGGCAGTAACACAAGAGCCACACAAATTATGCAATTGGTTTTGCAGTGAACAATACAGACACAAAAATCTGGGGAGGTCTGTTAGTCCAGTAGCCTCAGACATTATTTTTTTACAAAATTCTTTTTATGAAATAAAAGATTCCAAATTCACTGTAATTACCTGGTATTTGATTTATTGGATAGTTTGATTTCACTTCGATTTACTTGTTGAATTTCATCCATTTACCATTGTGGGTGTAAATAAAGAGTATTTAAATGCCAAACTGTGTTGAAAAATCACAACGTCACCACTTTTCTGCTATGTGACCTTGGGCAAATCACTTCATTTCCCTGGGACTCCATTCAATAGTATTCATTGAGTGCTTACTTTATACTAAGCAGTGTACTAAGCACTTGGAATGTACAATTCAGCAACAGAGACAATCCCTGCCCAATAACGGGCTCACAGTCTAAACAGGGGAGACAGGCAGCAAAGCAAAACAGAACAAAACAAAACAACACAATATCATCAAGCTAAATAGAATCATGGAGATATACACCTCATTAGCAAAATAAATACGGTAATAATAATATATACAAATATGTGCAGTACTGAGGGGAGGAGAAGGGGGAAGAGAAGGGGGCGAGGAGGAGCAGAGAGAAAGGGGGACTCAGTCTGGGAAGGTCTCCTGGAGGAGGTGAGCTCTCTGTAAAAGGGGGATTGAGACTGAGGTCCCACGCAGAACAAGGACTGTATCCAATCCGATTTTCTTGCATCACCCCAGCGCTTAGTACAATGCCTGGCATAAAGTTAGTCCTTAACAAATAATATAATGATTATTATGCACTGAAAGTCAGAGAAAAGAGAGATTTGAATCATCTCTGAAGGAATCATCTAGCTTGGTACAATTTCACTGGGCAACCAGTGAAGTACAATAATCACAGTGAGCAAGGCATTAGAGAGGTCACATAGGAGGCCAGAAAAGTAATATTGTTAGGAGATTTTTGTTCCCTTTCAAATATGTGTTAGTAGATGAGACTCTAAGGTAAGGGTGATCTACATTGATTTCTGAAGTATCTATCAATCAATCATTCATATTTATTGAACACTTACTGTGTGCACTTGGGAAAGTAAAATATAACAGAGTTAGTAAATATGTTCCCTGCACGCAAGGAGCTTACAGTCTAGAAGGGGAGATGGGCTTTAATATAAATAAATTACAGATATGTACATATTTGCTGTGGGGCTGGTGAGGTGAATAAAGGGTACAAATCCTGTGCAAGAGCAATACTGAAAGGCATGGGAGAAGAAGAAATGAGGGCTTAATTAGAAAATGCTTCTTAGAATTATTAGAAGAGATGTTAATAAGGCTTTGGAAAGTGATTGTAGGATGAGAAGAGAGAGGGGGTTCCAAGCCAGAGTCAGGATGTGAGCATGGGGTCAGTGGCAAGATAGACAAGACTGAGGTACAGTGAGTAGATGGGAATTAAAGGAGTTAAATGTGCACACCGGGTTGTAGTAGGAAATCAGAAAGGAAAGTAGGGGGAAGCAAGATGGTTGAGTGCTTAAAAGGAAATCGTAAGACTTTGATACAGAAGTGATTGGCAAGAACTGGAGGTTTTTGAGAAGTGGGAAATATGGACTGAATGGTTTTGTAGATAAATGAAAAACGCAGCAGAGTGAAGTGTGGACTGATTAAGCCCTCTTTTCCCCTTTTTTGCAACTTATCAAAACAATTGCATCTTCCCTTCTTCCCTCCCTGACCACCATCTTAAACTGTTCACTCTCCAAAGTGTAAAATTTGAACTTTACTTTAATACACGCTTATTTATCCCCTATCCTAAATAAACCCTCCCTTGATCCCACAGCTCCCTCCGGTTAGTAGCCCATCTCCCTCCTACCATTCCTCTCCAAACTCCTTGAGTGAGATGTATACACCTGCTGTCTCATGCTCTTTACCTCCAAATCTCTCTCTGACCTTATTCAATCTGGATTTTGCCTCTTCACTCCACAAAACCATCCTCTCAAAGATCACAAATGATCTCCTTCTTGACAAATCCAACGACCTCTAATAATAATAATAATGTTGGTATTTGTTAAGCGCTTAACATGTGCCAAGCATTGTTCTAAACTCTGGAGTACATACAGGGTAATCAGGTGTCCCTCTTGAGGTTCACAGTCTTAATTCCCATTTTACAGGTGAGATAACAGAGGCACCGAGAAGTCACATGGCTGACACACGGCGGAGTGGGGATTAGAATCCATGACTTCTGACTCCTAAGCCCTTGCTCTTTCCACTGAGCCACGCTGATTCTCTAGTCCTCTACTCCATCCTAATCTTCTTTGACCTCTCAGCTGCCTTTGACACTGTAGATTACCCCTACTGCTGGAAACATTATCAAACCTCATCTTCATTGACACTATTCTCTCCTCGTTCTCCTCCTATATCTATGCACATTCATTCTCAGATGCTTCTGTGGGCTCCTCCTCTGCCTCCAAATGCTTAACTGTCAGTGTCCCTCAAGGTTCAGTTCTGGGTCCCCTTCTCCATTTTCCACTTCCATGGAGAACTCATTCGCTCCAAGGCTTCCACTACCACCTCTATGTAGATGAATACCAAAACTACCTCTCCAGCCCTGATGTGTCTCCCTGTTCGCAGTCTCACATTCCCTCCTGCCTTTAAGACATCTCTACCTGGATGTCCTCTTGTCACCTCAATCAATGGCTAAAACTGAACTTATCTTCCCACCCAAGCCCTGTTCTCCCTGTGATTTTCCCATAACTGTTGATGGCACCACCATCCTTCCTGTTTCATAAGCTTGTAACCTTGACTCCTCTCTCTCATTCCACCCACATATTCCAGCTATCACTAAATACTGTCAGTTCAACCTTCATAATATCGCTAATAAATGCTACCAATCCAGTGCTTAGAACAGTGCTTGGCACATAGTAAGTGCTTAACAAATACCATCATTAATTAAGTATTGTTCTTTGCAGCCTCCATGTGGATGTTCTGGCAGCACCATGTCCAAAACTGAGCTCCTGACCTTTCAATCACTCATTTATTCATTCGTATTTATTGAGCTCTTACTATGTGCAGAGCACTGTATTAAGCCCTTGGAATGTACAATTCGGCAACAGATAGAGACAATCCCTGTCCAATAACGGGCTCACAGTCTAAATAGGGGAGACAGCAAAGCAAAGCAGAACAAAACAAAACAAGTAGTCTGGTGTAGATATCATCAATATAAATAGAATCATAGATATATATTATTATTATTAACAAAATAAAGTAATAAATAATATATGCTAATATGAACAGTGCTGAGGGGAGGGGAAGGGGGAAGAGCAGAGGACAGGAAAGGGGGGAATGGGGAGGGGGAGCAGAGGGAAAGGGGGGGCTCAGTTTGGGAAGGCCTCTTGGAGGAGGTGAACTTCTAGAAGGGCTTTGAAGAGAGGAAGAGAGTTAGTTTGGCAGAGGTGAGGGGGGAGGGCATTCCAGGACAGTGTAGGACATGGGCCAGGGGTCGACGACAGGTTAGGCATGAATGGGTGATGGTGTGGAGGTGCCTGGCAGAGGAGCAGAGCATGTGGGGTAGGCAGTAGAAAGAGAAAAGGGAGGAGAGGTAGGAGGGGGCAAGTTGATGGAGAGCCTTGAAGTCCAGAGTGAGAAGTTTTTGTTTAGCACGGAGGTTGATAGGCAACCACGGTAGGCTTTTAAGGAGGGGAGTGACATGACCAGAGCGTTTCTGTAGGAAGATAATCTGGGCAGTGGAATGAAAAATAGACTGGAACCGGGAGAGACAGGAGGAAGGGAGATCAGAGAGGAAGCTGACACAATAATCCAGTCGGGAAATTATGAGAGCTTGTACCAGCAAGGTGGCAGTTTGAATGTAGAGGAAAGGGTGGATCTTGCCGATACTGTAAAGGTAGCAGGTGTTGATGAGAGTTGGATGTGTGGGGTGAATGAGAGAGCTGAGTCAAGGATGACACCAAGGTTGCAGGCCTGTGAGACAGGAAGGATGGTCGTGCCGTCTACAGTGTCAGGGAAGTCAGGGAGAGGACAGGATTTGGGAGGGAAGATAAGGAGCTAATGCTCTTCCTCATCTATCACAGTTGGCAACACTACCCTTCTTCCTGCCTCTAAATTCTGCAACATTGGTATTATTCTGGAGCCCTAGCATTCTTTCCATTCTCACATTCAAGGTGTTGACAAAGACTGCTTGTTTTCACTCCACAACATTTTTTTAGATCAACCCTTTCCTCTCCATTGAGCCACCATCCTGGTCCAGGTGCTTATCAGAACCTAATTAGATTAGTCTTTCAGCTTCCTCATTGGTCTCTCTGCCTCCAGCAGATATTCCCATTTCAAGACCATACTTCATTCTGCTGCCAAGATCATTCTTCTAAAATAGGAATTGTCACAGAGAAGTGAAGTGACTTGCCTAAGGTCACACAGCAGACAAGTGGCAGTGCAGGAAATAGAATCCATGACTTCTGACTCCCAGGCCCGTGCTCTATCCACTAAGCCATGCTAGACCCACAAGTGGAAGACAGGAGTTTCTCCCTCTCCCCCAAGGGGAGCTTCAGTGAAGTCTCTGGGTCAATTCTGCTCTTTTCAGCTGGAGTTGGATACTGTCCCTTCCCACCCTGCACTCAGTTGTGCTGCTTGGGGTTAGGTGGGGAAGTTTTTCTAGTTCCAAGTCCTGCTGCTGTCCTTGCCCCTGCCACTGCCCCTTCTTCAGCTCCATCCAGAAGCCACCCTCCCTCCCTATCAGTTCTGAAGAGCTACTCAACTCTCCTTTGGAAACAGGTGGAAACTCCTTTCCTAAAGGAGTAAGTATGAAGATTCCCCAGTATAAATATCACAGCGTTAGCCAAAACCCATATGAGACCCTTATTGGAGCCAGCAACCTCACACTGTCTCTTGCAGCTTTTATGGTAGGTTAATAATAATAATAATAATGGTATTTGTAAAACATTTACTATGTTCCAGGTACTGTACTAAATGCTGGGGTGGATACAACCAAATTAGGTTGGACCCAGTTGCTGTCCCACGTGAGGCTCACAGTTTCAATCCCCTTTTTCCAAATGAGGTAACTGAGGCACAGAGAAGTAAATTGACTTGCCCAAGGTAATCCAGCAGACATTGGCAGAGTCAGGATTAGAACCAATGATCTTCTAACTCCCAGGCCCAGGCTCTATCCACTATACTATGCAGGAGTGACAAAGGGAGTTGTGGGTGCTTAGTAATAATAACAATAATAATAACCATAATGTCAATTGGTAATCACTTACTATGTATCAGGCACTGTACTAAGCACTGGGGTTGAATATAGTCCCTGCACTAAGTCCACATGGGGCTAACAGTCTTAACCCCCATTTTATAGATGAGGTAACTGAGGCATAGAAAAGTGATTTGCCCAAGATTACACCGCAGACACACGGTGAAATGGAATTTAGAACCCAGGTCCTTCGACTCCCTGGCCCATGCTGTATCCAGTAGCTACAATGTCCTCATCTTGGCTCTAGGATCAAGGTGGCCTAATTCCGTGCTTCACTCCATCTAGCTCCAGAACTACCGTCAGTTTCTAGAAGGACCACATATGGCTCCTAAGTCATAAGCCCCTGTGTAAACTATTGTTCTGCATATGTCTCCCATATCTCAGAAAGGTCTAATCATAGCCATCTCACTCTGCATCAAGCAGAACCCCTGATAATTGGTCTTTAGGCACGACAGCAGCTCTCTGTCTTTGAATGTGCCACTCTATTCCTCCAACTACATGACAGCTTGCCTTCTTCGTTCTTCCCAAGTGCACCATGTCTTATTAGCTTTCATGCTCTGGTCCTCTTTTCACACCCTTGTTCCTGCCTGGAACTCCCTCTCCCTTCAAATCCACAAGAAGAAGAAACAATCCATCTGATATATGTAAAATGTGCTGTTATAAATACAGTCCAGGATTTCTGCTAATCTTCTCTGGTCAACTCTTCCTATTTTGATTTGGAGTGGTATTGCACATAAACCATCATAAACAGATGAGAATTTAATATTCTTAGAAGACTTCCAATTGTACCATGCCTCTGTAGCCAATTTCAATGTGACTTTGAGCAAGATTTCGTACTCAATCACAAACTGTCCTGATGGTTGCCTAGGAAACTGTCTCCAGGATAGCCGCCTTCAATACCCAGAGCCTCTGTTGATGCACGGCTCTGCCACGAGATATTTAAGACTTTCATATTATCCAGGTTAATCTCACAGAAAACTTCCTTTGGTTGGGGAGAGGAATACCTTTTAGTATGTTTAATTAACAAGTTCTCATTTATTCAAATGCTAGACCTCTCCTTGTTAATATGGCTACATATGCCTCAGCATCATCTCTTTCTTCAACATGCTATGTTTACATGCATATGAATGCCTGGTGCTAAAAAGGAAAAGTAAAAATGTATTGTAGCAATTGCAGACCGCCTGCATTGATTTTTCTGAAACTTGGGTGCTACTCGAAATAGCTATATGTCTTGAAGTTACTCTTTTTTGTCATGAAAAGAGACTAGTATTTATTAGCAGACCTGCTTCTACATTATTTTGTATAACTATAGCTATATGTACTGGAGACATGTAAATTACACTGACCTGTCTGTGATATATCATAAGCCTGGGAAATATTGCATGTGAGCTGACAATTTTTGGCATGGTAAAGGATATGATGGCATGAATTCCCCAAACTATTAAAGTACATGTCAGCAATTTAAATGTGCATCTATCAGATGATTCCAAGCGTGGCTCAGTGGAAAGAGCACGGGCTCTGGAGTCAGAGGTCATGAGTTTGAATCCCAGCTCTGCCACTTGTCAGCTGTGTGACTGTGGGCAAGTCACTTAACTTCTCTGTGCCTCAGTTACCTCATCTGTAAAATGGGGATTAATACTGTGAGCCCCACGTGGGACATCCTGATTCCCCTGAGTCTACCCCAGCGCTTAGAACAGTGCTCGGCACATAGTAAGCGCATAACAAATACCAACATTATTATTATTATTATTGTTATTTTGTTTTAATGCTTTAACTAGAAGTGTTTTTCAAAATTACATTTTAGTACTTTGTAAAGTAGTTTCATTAAGCGATGCAGCTTAATATCTTGACTTAATATTCTATTTTTCACATGATTCTACAATCCAGAACCCTGAAATCTTGTTCAAAAATACACACATCAAAGAATAGTGTTTTCACCAACATCTTTACATAACACTCATAGCATTTTAAAGAAAGATGACACAGTACAACAATGGCCCATATCCTTGATATGCAAACTCTGAATTTCCGTGCATACTTATAATAGATTTTGCCAATAGTTCTTCTACTTAGTAAGTGTTGATTTTAGCTGTGAGATGAAAGTCATTATCTCAATATAAAATAGCTGTTTTCTGGAAAGGGTAATGAAGAATGGTTGATGTACTGTCCAAAACAAAAGGCGCTACATGATTTATTGGGGGCCATCCTGCCCTTAGTTGGGAGAGAGAAGGGAATTAGGCAAAACAAATAACTTGGTGTCTATATTTCCAGCAAATAATTTGCAATATGTGAAGTAAGACCCATCTGGAGAATTTAACTCAACAAAACAAAATCATCAGTGATCTGGTGATTTACAACCAAGGGAACCAAGAATCATAATTCTTTCTCCTTGAAATATTCTATGTGAATTCCAGATCTTAATCGGGTATCCTAATGTTATTATTCTGAAAATTATCTCTGTTGCTGACACTATATGTACATATCTATATAGATCTGTACTTAGCTAGGGTTAAGGCAGTGTTAGATAAAAAAATTTTGAATTTTTCTCTAAAAGAAAAGAGAAGAGGTGACCTCTTTAGGCTATAGCACAAGAAACATTAGAATAAGCTCAGCTGGCAACTAAAGAAGAAAACAAGTTTTAGCCACAGGTCAGAGAGAGTTGCCATACATCAAATCATGAAAGATAAATGCTAATTTGTATGAAAAGTAAAAGAATATGTCTTCTTATATAAAATAGAAAATATAGTGATGCCTTGGAAATTATTAGCCAACCTATTTTGAACAGAAAGCAATCTCACACTGAACATATAAAAGCTATAAAACACCAAATACCACCTTGTGAGAAAAAAATGTCACCTAAAAATATAGAGACTAGAAGCAGGTACAACAAATAGATTAAGAACTCTATTGTCAGAGACAAAGAAAACAAGTAATAAGAAATCAAGTGCTTCTTGTGCTAAACATCATATCCTGTGGAATGGAAGAAATCTATTCCAGGATTAGAACATAAGAAGAATTGTTATAAATCCCCAGGATTCTCATTCTAATACAAAAAAAAGTCAAACTTTATTGTCTTTTAATGATCAGTTCCAGATGTTTGACTCCTTGATTTTGCCTTGAAGGATATTTATATTTACAAGAGGGATGTTTGGAAACAAGGCAGGTGCTATTTTCTTGGTTTGTGTTAAGTTGCATAGTTTGCGTTATTGAAAAGACCACTGAATTTACCTGAGTTATGAGGTAATGGTTGTTACCATTTTGTATTTATTGCTATGGTAAATTCCCATTTACATTGATAGTGAAGAGGTAGCAGAAAAAAAATCAGGGAGTAGTTAAGTGTCATGGTTATAATGGCAAATTCAAGCATGATTATGATTCTTTCATCATGGAGGTAAGCCCAAAATTCCAGCACTTCCCCATCTATCTCCTGAACAGATGCAGTCAATAAATCAGTAGCATTTATTGAACTCTTACTATGTGCAGAGCTTTGCATTAAGTCCATGGGAGAGTCCAGCACAACAGAGTTGGTGGACACTATCAGTGCCCATCAGGACCTTACATCTTTGAAGAAGTAATGGGGGAATATATGTACTTACGGAATAATAATAATAATGTTGGTATTTGCTAAGTGCTTACTATGTGCCAAGCACTGTTCTAAGCTCTGGGGGAGATACAGGGTCATCAGGTTGTCCCTCGTGGGGCTCACAGTTTTAATCCTGATTTTGCAGATGAGGTAACTGAGGCACCGAGAAGTTAACTGACTTGCCCAAAGTCACACAGCTGACAGGTGGCGGAGCTGGGATTAGAACCCATGACCTTTGACTCCTAAGGCCATGCTCTTTCCACTGAGCCACGCTGCTTCTCAACATGGTGCAAGTACCCAAATGCTTACATGGCACAGAATAATTATGGCATTTGCTAAGTTCTAAAGTGGCATTTGGAGGAATATATGGTGTAAGAAGGTGAAGAATCAATCAGTGAAGACCTCTTGGAAAATAATTTCAGGAGGACTTTGAAGATCAGGGAGGAGACCATGACCGAATGTGAATGGGGAAGGAATTTTAGGCAGGACAGTGGATGTGAGCAAGAGGAGAGGTGAGAACAAGGCACGTTGAGTAGTCAGACTTGAGGCAAGTGAAGTGGGTGAGCTTGGTGTAGTGGAGAGCTTTGATAAGTAGAAGGGAGTGGGTTGAGTGTGTTAAAGTTGATGGTCAAGACTTATTGCTTCAGGCAGAGAGGCTCAAAGGAGATAAATGGCAATATCTTTGAGGAAGACACAATCTAATGGGCCTCCACATAGTATTCATTTTCTCAACACGTTAGGGCTTGTGAAGAACCCTCTGCTTTTTTTTTTAACCTGAATCTTTTCTAGTATTTATTTATTATTCAAGATTGATTTTTCAACTAGGTTTATGTATTTCACTTACCCAATAGCTGTTCTTTATCTTAATTTTTACCTTGGCTAATAAATTTAGCTTTAAAATTCATTAGAAATATTCATGACCCTTATGGTGGCCACAGTGTATTTTTTGTTGTTTAGAGTTTATTCTTTCTTCACAGGGCAGGGAATTATTATTGTTATTATTGTTGATGCTTTGTATTTAGAAAGTGGTATTTTGATTGAAAATTATAAGAATGTCTAGTTCATACTGTTTTAAACTGTCTTGGGAGTGCTGGAACTCTTTCAAACTAGGGGTAGGATAATATTCTGCCATCACAATTAAGATGATGAACTTTTTGTTATACGGTAAATGGATTCAAAGGGGAAAATTTAGGCTATATAGAGTGGCTGCCAGAATAGAGTGAAAAAAAATCTAAATTTGATGAAAACATATATTCCATCCCAGAAAAGGATGCATTGCATAAAAGCCACTTCTAAAGGTCATTTGAAGAGGGCATCATCCATCATATGGAAATTGCTTGAACAGATTCCAAAGCATTTCTGTTCATGTGGGCTTGAGTATTGATAAATCAGGATTACATGCATATCAAATATTTGCTAGCAAATCCATAGGCATTCTGAAGATGTTTAAATTAAATTGTACCTATGGTATTTATCAAGGCAAGTTGTAGCTATTTCAAAGTACTCACAGAATTAAGTTTTACCTGCCAGGGTGAGTATATAGAAAGTGCTAATGTTTTAAAGATAAAGATGTAACCTGATCTTATGGAAGGAACACTGAGAAGTTTCAGATGACACAAATTATTTTGGGGTCTGTATGAGGAATATAACAATCAAAATAATGAAAATCATGATAAAAATATTTATTAAGTGCTTAGTCTGGGCTAATATCTGAGGTCGATATCTAGTGATAATAAGAAACAGTCTCCATTCTTCACAGACCTTGCAACTGAGAAATTGGGAAAGGAGGTAGAAAACAACTACTATGTTATTTACTAAGGGTTAACTACGTGGTATGCTCTATATTAAATGCTGAGTCCGATACAAGATAATTAGATTAGAGCCATTTCCTGTCCTAACCTAAGAAGGAAGATGAACAAGTATTTTCTCTCTACTTTACAAATGAAGAAACTGAGGCATAGGGTATTTAGGTGACTTCCCTAGGGTTGGACAAGGCCAGCACCATATATGGTTTAGAACCCATCTCATGACTCCGAGAAAATTGGTCAATGTAAACTTTACTTGATTTTTTTCCTCCTTAAATAGCTTTGAACACTTAACTTGATTTTCTTCCTCCTTAAATAGTTTCTGAAAAAAAACCAAACCCAATAAACACCCAAAACACTTCTCAGTGTACTAGTTCTTTCCATGTCTGCTTTGAAGCTGGAGGCAGCAGGATACTTTGAAAAGTTCAAAATTTGACCAGGAAAGACCAGTCCAAAATGGAATTAGTAGTCAAATTTTGCCCCAGCAGGTACCTTCATGGAGATTTTTTTTTTTAGTAATTTTTTTTCTTTCAGGCCACCAACTGGGAGAAAGTTGGAATAATTCCAGAGATTTGGGTGAGCACTTTATTGCTCCCTTAGATCCACAGAAATCATTTTACTCCATCTTGAATGGTTCAATATGTAAATAAAGCAAAGCAGAGGGAAAGTATTGAGGTACCAAGTCAAGGTAAGCAAAAAATGCTACTTGGGAAAAAGACAGAGAGAATAAGATCTTGCATTCTGAGGTGTGCCTCTGTTTCACCTCAAACCAAAGTTTAGATACAGTGAAGATGAAATTCAGTGGCCTGTTGGGTCTTTTGTTCTTTGTTTCTCAAACAAACCCTAAATATCTGGAGGCTTCTGGGAACACATTACAACTCTCACTTTGATGCTCCCAAGTGAGTGAGTCACTTGGCTCATATAGGTGGCATTGGGAAAAAGTAGAGGTGTCTATTCAAGATCACAAAGAAAGACTTCATAATAGCATAATGATCAAGCCAGCAGCATCCTCTGTAAATATCCTCTGATAGTATCCTCCAACATGAGAAGACATAATAAACTGAATCTCTTCAGAGAATAGCCTTTCTCTTGTACTGTTCTTATCCATCCAGAGAAACTTGAAGTAGGCAGAGAATCTACTCGGTTTTGCACTGGATGCCTCACTTCCTTCACTCTTCTGCATCAACTATGCACTTGGATCTGCATCCTTTAAGTACTTGATATTCATTGTATACTCAGCTCCATAGTGCTTATGTACATATCCATAATTTATTTTAATGTCTATCTTCTCCTATAGATTGCAAGATCCTTTTGGGCAGGGAAGTGTCTACCCGGTTTGTTGTATTATACTTCTCCAAGCACTTAGTACAGGGCTCTGCACACAGTAAATAATAAATAATAATGATAATGATGATCATGTTATTTAAGTGCGTACTATGGTCCAGGCACTGCTTTAAGCACTGGGTAGATACAAGCTAATCAGTTTGGACATAATCCCTGTCCATCACTGGGCTCAGATGAAGAAATTTAGGGATAGAGAAGTAATAATAATTCTTGTGTTTAAGTGCTAACTGTGTTCCAGGCACTGTACTAATCACTGGAGTGGTTACAAGCAAATCAGGTTGATCATAGTCCTGGTCCCAGGTGGGGCTCACAGTATCAATCCCCATTTTACAGATGAGGGAACTGAGGCCCAGAGAAGTGACATGACTTGCCCACAGTCACACAGCTGAGAAGTGGCAGAGCCCATGGCTGTCTGACTTCCAGGAATGAGTTCTATCCAATATGCCATTCGGTGCCCCCTAAAAATATACAACTTGCCAAAACCTGGGGTTGAACCAGGAACCTTTAGATCTTTAGTCTAATGCTCTCCCAACTGAACACGAAGTTACTAGCCCAAGGTCACACAGCAGACATTGAATTATCTGTGGGATGGACTTATGGAGTAAAATTAATTTATTTTCTTTCAAAAAAGCAGGCACTTTAATGTGGTTAAGACAATGGAGGAACAGGTATAAAACAATTCCTGACCTAGGGACTGATAATGGTTCCACTGCCCAGCTCAGACAGTGGGGTAAACTGGAACTGGTCTTGTCCTAGCTGGGAAGAGATTCCCAAGGATACAGCAACACACTCTAGGGATTTATGGAATGTCAGAAACCATTCCTTTTTGAAAATCATGTATTTTTTGTGAGTTTTAACCATTAAGTCCCGTGCAGCATTGTGCTTCAGAGAATCTCCTGGGAGTGCATTCAGAGGCATTCTTTCCTTCTCCCCCTGCCATGATTCTTTCCTTCTCCCCCTCAAATGATTCCAAGATAAGTCTCAAATTCATTTATGTGAATGCATTCAGTATAGCTGCAGGAATGGGGACAGATAGTATTAAGGCCAGTGAGAATGGAAATGAAGAGACTGAGAGGAGGGTGATCTCCCCTCTCCGTTTCCAATAGGTCCACTGTCAGATTTTGATGCCTCTAACTGGCTAGAGGGTAGAGAAACAACATGGCTTAGTAGCAAGAGCACGGGCTTGGGAGTCAGAGGATGTGGGTTCTTATCCTGGCTCCACCGCTTGTCGCTTTGTGACCTTGGACAAGCCACTTCACTTCTCTGTGCTTCAGTTACCTCATCTGTAAAATGAGGATTAAGACTGTGAGCCCCACGTGGGACAACCTGATTACTTTGTATCTACTCCAGCACATAGTAAGTGCTTAACAAATACCATTATTATTATTATTGTTATTATTCATAGCCACTCAATGTGGCCCTTACAACTATGATTTCAGTAATGAGAAGAGGCAAACCTGCCTTGAAAATCACACATCAACATGGCATGTGGTTGGGTCATTTGCCTTATTTAAATGTGCTTTCCTTGATAGGAATACAAGAGACAGTGCCAAAAGTTGACAATTGAAACAAACTGCAGCTGGCTTGCCTAATTTTAGATCTGCCACCATTCTTGTAACTTGGGTAGATTTAAGATGATTTTTTAAGTTGTCTGTGCTGACCTGTTTATCATTGAAAATGTTTCTAGTATAGTCAGGAATTTAGATTTAACCTGAGGCATTTCAGAATATCCTGACTTGGCTAAATTTCTTCACCGATTAGCTTGTGCTGCAATATTCATTCATTCATTAATTCATTCAATCATATTTATTGAGTGCTTACTTTGTGCAGAGATGATTCTTTTATGCTACACAGACCCTTTCAAAAAGGAGCATTGAGGCTGTAGAAAGAACACAATTTGAGTGTCTTCACACACTGGCTTGTACCCTGAGTGGAATTATTGTTTTGTTGTCTACCCTCTTCACTTACTGCAAAGAGACTTGCACTAACAAGACTTTTTGTGCAGCTTCCAAAACGAAATTCATTTTTGGTTCTCTGAGAAATGTCAGCCAAAATAAATGTCATTAGTTCTTGGAACAGAAAGGCTAGCACAAGCGAACACGTTCAGCAAGGATATTTTTCCTGTTCTCTTTCCTTTTAAGCTCAGTAAAGAGGATGATCATGAGCAACTCTATGATTTAGTCACTGCTTTTTCCTAAACCAATCTGTTAGCCCCCTTAGATTGTAAGCCCTTTCTGAAATGGGGACTGGGTCTAACTTGATTGCACTGTAACAACCACAGTTCTTAGTATAGTGCTTGGCACATAGTAAGTGTTTTACAAATACCACAATCATTATACACTCCATCCCATATGCTTTGTTCCTCTCATGCCAACCGACTCACTGTGATTCACTTTAGTCTTTAGCACTGCTAAACACTTGCTCACACCATCCGTTCAGTCTGGCACAATCTCACCCTTCATGACCATTTTACCAGTGCTCTCCCCATCATCAAAGCTCTTTTAAAATAATTTCTAACCACTCCACCCATCACTTCAACACTTCCACTTGGGTACATTCTCCTGCCATCCCATACCACTTCTCATCTTATACTTACCTCAGTAGTCATTTACTTCCTCCTATTTGTAGTTTCTTTCAAGCTCCATGAGGACAGGGATCATGACTATATTCCTCTATATTCTATTATACTCTCTCAAATGTTTAGTATGGCAATGTGCACACAGCAAGCACTCAAATGCTACTGATTGAAATTGAAAGCAAAAGGGACAGAGAAAACATTTTTAGACAGGGTAAAAGTATGCCTCAGAGAAATTCACATCCCAGGTAAAAAAATGGATGCCAATCGCTGAGCCTAAACCAGCATGATCAACCAAGGTTCGGCTTACATTCCTTACAAAGCTTTTGTTCAAAGAAAAATAAGAAGTCAAAAGCAAATACAGTATCATGTACTTGAAATATCAAAATAACCCAGCTAGGGGCAGCATTTCTGTGCACAGAGTTTAGTTTGGACTATCATCTCCATATTGGCCATTTCAATCAATCAATCAATGGTATTTATTAAACACTTGTTTGAACACTATACTAAATATCAGGGAGAGTGCGATACAAAAGACTTGAGCAATGAATGTGCACAATCCCTGCCCTCAAGTTCCTTACAATATAAGATATATATACCCATTTCTTCCACTCTTACCATTGCCTCAGAGGAAAACTGTCCCACAAGAGCAGGTTGGCCTTCTATCCTGAGACCCACAGATTGCCAGTAGCTATCTAACCCTATCCTATGGAGATGTTGTGAGAAATAAATTGACCCAAGTACTGTAAAAGTGTTAAATAAAACCAAGGTAAAAATTAAATCATCTGCCATCTTTCCCAGATGAGCTGAGAAAAAAGACAGTTCATCCTTGACACCTCTTTGACACTGTGAGACCAATGAGATGGGTAGAATAGTGGGTGGGAGAGGTCCATAACTTTGCCAAGATTTTCTATCTGGAACATTGGAAGCACAGCTAAATTGAATTTACTAATTGTAACTTTGAAAGTGTTAATAGATTGCATGTATCACACTTATTTCTACTGATATCATAATCTTGACCTGAATTCCAGTGGTCTTGGGCAGACTTCTGCATGATATCATTGCATTATTCTGTGCACCTAGTTGATCATTTATAGCATCAAATGTGTTAAGGCAGTTACCCTAGAGGTAGACAGTAAAATGCCTTCACCCCAGGGCATGGGAATGATTGAAACCAGCCCCAGGAGCTTAGAGTCAAGTGAGGATTCCATTCCTTCTCTACTATTTATGGACAACCTTGAGTTTTCCTTCTTTCACCTATGTTTGAGCTAGAACAGCAAGAATGTTCTATTATTTTCCCAGCACACTGATTGGTTGCTGGGCTTTGCTTTGTGACAGATAATTAAGGGATGAGTTCAACCATTATTTAATTCCAGCAGAAAGCATTATCTGTTCTCAAAGCTCCTTTTCCAGAATGAATCATTCTGTTTAGTGGTGAATGTCCCTTCTGTTGAAATTACTAATTGCTCTGTGAAGTGGCGAATCTTTAACTTCTATACTCATTCTTCAGGTTTGCCCCCATTTTGACCATTTTCTCAGGTCAGGAACAAGCATCATTAAAAGCTCAACAAGCTATCTGTATTTATCTTTGAAATATCAAAATAATGAAACGGTGGCAAAACTTTCCATTTTACCAAGCTCCTTAAAAAAACAGAATGAAAAACAACATCCGTGGTTAGAAGTTTTAATTTCCTCAACACATTCTGCAAGCTTCAGATGGGAACATCAGTGTAAACAAGCTTTAGCAAGTTGCACCGAAGACTTGGAATATATCCAGTTATCTGCAGAAAAATCTGTTTCACTTAGTGATTAAAAATTGTATGACAGATTTTTTTGTTTATAATTATGATTGCTTAAATGATAATCCATCATGTTAGAAAAGTACTCATTATCTATCTGAAATAGACTTTCTGGAGTCTCCTTCTGGAAAAAAAAATTGGATTTAATATAATTTATATATTGATTAGCAGTATTTACTACAGCAAACACTTGATGGCTATGTCTTCTGAGGAAAGCTTGACACAGTGAGTTCAATTTTTTCATGGGGAAAATGCCTCATAACATGAAAGCTATTAGAGGAGATTTGGGGCAATGATACCTTTTTCACAGAGCTGATATCTTTATATTTTCCTTTGCATTGGATAGAGTAAAAAAGATATCTTGAATCCACAACAGAAATTGGCACGTTGTGAATGTTTAGTAAATACTAGAATTGTAAATATCATAATTGAAAATGAAAATTGTCAAGGTTTACAATTGCTTTAGGGTTAAAAATCAAACTGCTCAATTAATCTGACTTCAAAAGAATAAGGATCACCTGTGATGGCTACTGCTTTAAAATTAATTTTCCTCTCCATTGCTTCTATGTTTTATTTTCATCTATTTTAAAAATAGATAACTATTTTGCCATATTTTAATTTTATTAAGACCAATATAACTTGTTTTCTATTAAAACAGTGTTAAAAATGAAATTCAAACCATGAATGCACCAGATTTAGAATAAGAGTTTAAGGGCAAACATCATTTCGCTATTTCAGATTCTCTGTGTCCCTCTGTCTCTAATATATATGTATATGCGTATAAACATATATGTGCATATATATACACACATAGATACCTTTCATATTTAAAGATGATATTACTAACAGTACTAGCCTATCCATGATTGACAGAGTGTCTGAGAAGAATGATATGACACTGACAATCCAGTCCTCATTGCATGCATGACATCAAGACAGGATTCATTGCCTTTGGCTAATGCCTCTGAGTTGATAGTGGAGTTTCAAATAAGAAAATCAGTGACTGTGTCAAAAACTGAATTCATCATCCCTTCTAAACATTCTCATCATCCTCGCTCATCACAGCTGAGACCAACAACCAACTGTTTAAGATTTATGAACCTTAAAAAAACCCTTAAGGTTTTATGTACCTTTAAATTCAATATACCAAAAATAGACCTCCTGATCTTCCTACTAAACCCTCACCTTCTCCTATATGTCTCTTAACTGTTGCAACTCTGTTTTCATCTTTGAGCCTTTCTTTTACCTCCTACATTCCATCTGTTTCTAAATTCTGCCACTTCCTCCTCTATTCTCCATCCTTATGGCTACCCACTGATTCCAACTACCCCTGACAGCCTGGCTCAATTACTGCACTAGCTTCCATCCTGTTCTCCCTGTTTCAAGATTCTACCTTCTCCAGTTTTCATTCACTGCTTCTATAAATCTCTTAAAACAGTATTTGGAGCACATCAATTTATCAAAATTATCCGACGGTCACCCAGTTCTCTGTATTAACAAAATTTCTTAGGCACAGACCTTAGGGTCGTCCACCAACTGTGATACTTTGACTTTTTCTTCTCTGCCCTTGGCCCTAACTACACCCCCAGAGTATTACATTGAAGTAAAATGAGAAAACCCTGAAAGGGTAAACAGAAGAAAGATTTTAGATCCATAAGTAAACCTCAATTTTATAGTATAGCAGTGAACAGGTGGAAGAGCTCAGCCAGAAGCAGACAAGAGTGTAGTTTAACAACTAGAAATGGGGTAAATTTTAGAAAAAAACAGAACAGAATAGAAAATACAAGAGTGCAACAGGGTAATATTTTTTCAGGTACGTGCTACCGGTGCTTATTGCCTAAACTACATTTGACTGGATAATGACAGTTTCAGGGAGCTTGAATCTGGTCACCCTCCACCAAATTTAAGGAGTTGATTTATGGCACAATCATGACCCATGTGATCCTATTGATTCCTGCTTGCAGGATACATTTGGAAGATCTGCAGTCAGAATGATTCTGAAAAATCAAAATTGGTTTTCTTTCCTGGCCTCAATCCCTCTGTCCCACCCCATCCAGCCCGCCGCACACACCTTCCCAGCTGGTTGCGAAGGGCTGCTGTTGCCACTCTCACCATCCCCATGCTAGACTCACCATCCTTTTCCATAAGGGTGCCAATTAATCAATCCATCAGTTAATTGTATTTATTGAGTAGTTACTGAGTGCAGGGCATCAGGAGGGATTGTATTAGATCTGACACCCCAAAGGAGGAGAGAAAGCAGTTCTGGGAGGGTTTACAGCAGGTTCCCCCAAATGTCCCACCTCCCTTTTCCCCGTGTTCACCCTCTAATCACAAGAGCAATGATTAATATAGTTTAGGGCACTTAGATGAGGAGGAGCTTTCGAGATAAGAAGGCTGTTCATCTGATCATCTTGGAAGACTTGAAAATTAAAGGATCTTAGGTCACAATGAAGGTAATCTTTTGGATATCCATTTTTATAGGTACAAAGTCTAGTAGGGAATATCAATCTAATTAGCTACATTAGTACATATAAATAAAATGTTCTGGTCAGCTTCCTTATCCCTGAGTCCAAAAGACAAATACAAATTTATCTAAACAGCTTCTCTCACATCATTATTATCTTCAGCATGGCCTAGTTGAAAGAGTGTGGCCCTGGGAGTCAGAAGAACCTGTGTTTTAATCCTGGTTCCTCTACATGTCTGGTGTATGACCTTGGCCAAGTCACTGAACTTCTCTGTGCCTTAGTTACCTCATCTATAAAATAGGGATTAAGACTGGAATCCCTATGTTGGACAGGAACCGTGTCGAACCTGATTACTTTCTATCTACTTGTTCATTCACTTATTCATTTCTATTTATTAGGCACTTACTGCATTCAGAGCACTGTACTAAGTGCTTGGGAAAGAACAATGCATCAATAAAGTGGCAATCCCTGCCCACAAAGAGTTCACAATCTAAAGGGGGGAGGCAGACATCAATATAAATTAATATGGGGGGGTAGAGTAATTGTTAGATTTAAGGAGGGAGGGCATTCCAGGGCAGAGGCAGGACATGGGCTAGGGGTCAGTGGCTAGTCAGGCGAGAAGGTTAGTACCAAAGGAGCATAGCGTGTGGACTGGACCTGTAGAAGGAGAGAAGAGAGGTGATTTAGGAGGGGGCAAGGTGATGGAGAGCTTTGAAGCTAAGAGTGAGGAGTTTTTGTTTGATATGGAGGTGGTTGAGCAACCACTGGAGTCCTTTGAGGCAGGGGGAGGTTATCATGTCCTGAATGTTTTTGTAGAAAAATGGCCTTTAAACATATTCTCTGTCCATAAGCATTTAAAGTTGAGAGGAAGAGAGAGATATTAAAATTATTCCTATTTACATAAGTTTTGTGAGGCTGAGGGTGGGGTGAATAACAATAATAATAGTAATAATGATGGTACTTGTTAAGTGCTTACTATGTGCCAAGCACTGTTCTAAGCACTGGGGTAGATACAAGGTAATCAGGTTGTGCCACGTAGGGCTCACAGTCTAAATTCCCATTTTACAGATGAGGTAACTGAGGCACAGATGTTAAGTGACTTGCCCAAAGTCACACAGCTGACAAGTGGTGGAGCAGGGATTAGAACCCACGACCTCTGACTCTTTCCACTAAGCCATGCTCCTTCTCAAGTGCATAAAGGCTACAGATCTATGCACTTAGGTGGACAGAAGGGAGAGACAGTTGGGAAAATGAGGGCTTAGCAGAGAGAACTTCGTGGAGGAGATGTGATTTTAATAAGGCTTGGAAGGTGGGGAAAGTTGTAGTCTGTTGTATATGAAGGAAGAGGGAATTCCAGACCAGAGAAATGGCATGGATAAGAAAGGATACATGGCGAGATAGATGAGATTGAGGTACAGTAAGTAGGTTGGCATTAAAGGAGAGAAATGAAGGGCCTGGGCTGCGTTAGGAAAAGGTCAAGTCAAGGTAGGAAAAGGAAGAAGTTAGAAAATAAGAATATTCAAAAATATAATCTTTATCATTTCAAACCAACTTCTGTAGCTCTCTTTCAGTAGGAATAGACCACTTTGGAATACAAATGCTCAATTTTTAGTGGTTTGACAAGGATTACAGTTCCGCTGTAGTTTATTGTCAAGTTATCATGCTTGTGCTTTTAATGGGCATCTATAAGGAAAGCCTTAGGAAAAAATGTACTTGAATGTGGTAATTTAAGTAATGTCGTTGTTCCCAGGAGAAAAAAGCATTTTAAAGTACGATAAAAAGCTCTACTATTCCCTTGGCAGAAATGCAAGGAAGGTTAATTTTTGTTTGTTTGTAGTCTTTCTCTGAGGAGAGTCTATTCAGATACTTTTGTTTCTCCTCTTTCAGCTGTGCCTAATTTGTAGTCAATTTCACATTGCCAGTATTACAGCCATGTTGTTAATCTTACTTTGCTTGCCAATAATATTTCTATGATCCAAGGAAAGATGAGAGAGATTTTATTTAATTTGCTTTCTATTCAGCTTTCCAATAGTAACAAAGAATAATTCTTATTTCAAATCAGCAGGGTCATGAGGAAAAAAAATGTGTTTCAATCTAGATTTCAGTAATTTAGGGTTTGAACTCTGACTGTAAACTTCTCTCTATACTGTAATCTCCTTGTGGGCAAGGAATGTGTCTACTAATTCTATTGTATTATACTTTCCCAAGTGCTTAGTACAGTGTTCTGCACACAGTTAGGACTCAGTAAATACCACTGAATGAAGAGATATCTGCTCCAATTTTAGTGATTCAAGTTTTTGTTTGAAAATCTATAGTCAAGATTTCTTTTAATATATTATGATATAATGATTTGACTCTGATCTTAGACAATGTTAAAACCAGTTCATATTAGCTGTACTTGGAGAAGCTCCACAAAGTGTTATAGCTGACTCAGGAATTAAGTATTTCTTGGGATGAGGTTATCAATTGATTAATCAATCATATTTATTCAGCATTTACTATGCACAGAGCACTGTACTAAGTGCTTAGGAGAGTACAGTACAACATAATTAGCAGGCATTTTCCCTGCCATAATGAGCTTACAGTCTAGAGCAGGAGACGTTATGGATAATCTTCCCAAGAATGTGTTACCATCAAAGTCTTCAACAGCAATCTTGTAGAGTCACTCACCCCCCTTTTCTATATTACAAATAGAGAGTACAGCAATCTTAAGTGGAGCCCTATAATTCTAATGGCGCTCCAGATTTCTCCCCTGCATGAATTATCATCTGGGCATAGGGTAGCCCTTTTGGAAAGATTTGATCTCTCAAACACTGCAGGTGCTTAATACTCATAGGGTTAAATGCTTTTGTTTCAGTTCAAAGACTACAATAAAAAACTATTAAAGCCATTTCCTGAACATTCTTCTGTTTGTCAAGTTCACAGTCAAGTAATCAATTGTATTTATTAATAATAATAATAATGGTAGTATTTGTTAAGTGCTTACTATGTGCTAAGCACTGTTCCAAGCGCTGGGGAGGGATACAAGGTGAGCAGGTTGTCCCATATGAGGCTCACAGTTTTAATTCCCATTTTACAGATGAGGTAATTGAGGCACAGAGAAGTTAAGTGTCTTTCCCAAAGTCACATAGCTGGCAAGCGGCAGAGCCAGGATTAGAACCCATTACTTCAGACTCCCAAGCCTGGGCTCTTTCCATTGAGCCAGTTTACTTTATGCAGACGTCTGTACTAAGCACTTGGGAGAGTACAGTATGACATAGTTGATAGACATGTTCACTGCCCACAATGAGCTTACAGTCTAGAGGGGTAGACAGACATTAATATAAATAAATGATGGTTATGCACATAAGTGGGGCTGAGGGGTAAATAAAGGGTGTAAATCTAAATGCACAGGTGTTGCAGAAGGGAGTGAGATTAGAGGAAATGGTATTAATCAGGGAAAGCCACTGGGGAAGATGTGCTTTTAATAAGGTTCTGAGGGTCGGAAGAGTAATCATCCGTCAGATATGGAGAGGGAAGGCACTCCAAGCCAGAGGCCAGATGTGTGAAAGACTTCAGCAGTGAGGTAAATGAGACTGAAGTACAGTAAATAGGTTGTCACTAGAGGAGTGAAGTATACAGGCAGGGCTTTAGTTGGAAACAGCGAGGTGATTGCAAAGAGCATGTCTCCTGTTACATATTTGGGATCAAATCTGCATTGTGATTCTAACCTAAATTTTGCAATATATACTACTGCAGTCTGCCTGAAAAGATATTGGTCATGATCTTGGCAGAAACAGAAAGTTCTGAAATTGAGTGAAAAGCAGTCAGCTTTTTACTTTCCCCTTGGTGATAATGTTTGCCTCTAAAATTCATTGGATTTTGTCAATGCTCCTCATGCTAACCAACTGCCTAGATCTAATGAAGGGCCTATTCTCTTTAGTTAAAAATAATGCAGAAGTCTTGGGAGTGCACTTTTCTTCATTTTGACCTTGTTGTGGCTTTTGTTGAAAGTTGGAGCAAAGTGCATGCTGTGGGATCTCGGTAGAATCTCTGTTTCACAGATTCATATTTGGAAAGTTAGGATGGATATTAAGGACCTGACAAGAACACTATACCCAACTCCATGATTCCCTGAGCGGGAATATGGGGACACCAATATTCTTTAGCCATAACTGGAAAGCATATCAGTAGCTATTGATTGGTGCATTGATTGATTGATAATAAAATCTATAGGGATGTGAAGCATCGAGATCTGTACCCACTAAAATTCAGGACACATGTTCAGAAGTTCCTCAAACTCTATGTCTTTTCAGTGGTTTGACCCAGAAAAGGGTGTGGGGCTTTCAAGGAGTTTCTGTTTAATGTGGAGGTGGATCAGCAAACCCTGAAGATTCTTGAAGAGTGGGCAAATATGGACTGAACGTTTTCTTTAGAAAAATGGTCTAGGCAGCAGAATGTAGTATGGACTGGAGTGAGGAGAGAGAGGTGGGAGGTAGGTCAGCAAGGAGGCAGATGCAATAATCATTAAAGGATAGAATAAGTGCTTGGATCAGTGTAGTAGCAGTTTGGGTGAAGAGAAAACACTGCATTTTATCAATGTTGTGAAGGTAGAACTCACAAGATTTGGTAGACAGATCGAATATATTTGGTGACAGATTGAATATATGGGTTGAATGAAAGAGGTGAGTTAAAGATAATGCCAAGTCTACATTGATGGGAAAGTCATGGGGAGCACAGAATTTAGGTAGGAAGACAAGAAGTTCTATTTAGACATGTTAGGTTTCAGGTGTCAGTGGGACATCCAAGTAGAGGTTTCCTGAAGACAGTAGGAAATATCAGAGTTCATAAAAAGAGAGAGATCAAGGTGAGAAATGCGGACTTGGGAATCATCCATACAGAGATGGTAGTTGAAGCCAAGGGAGCAAATGAGTTCTTCAAGGGAGTGGGTATAGGTGGAAAAATAGAAGGGGACCCAGAACTGAGCCTTGAGGAACTCCCTCATTTAGGAGGTGAGAGGGTGAGGAAGAGCTTGTGAATGAGAATGAGCGGCCAGAAATACAGAAAAGGGCAGTTGTTAACCCTAATCTTTCTCTTTTCTATACATTTTTATGTTATTGGGCTACTATGATTGCTATGCTTTTAAGTTGTGACATCCTAGCAGATATTCCCCCGAGGAGTAGGAACACGTTGCTTCTTTTTCCTCATTAGGAACAGATGGTGCATCTCACTTTGTCATTTCCTTCCCCCTATTTTCACACTGCTGTTGTCCCTGGGCGGGAAGTATTGCCCCACCCAGCTGTTTTCCAGCTTCATGGCTCCAGGTTCACTAGAAAGGAATACAAAATCAATCAAATGCCACCTCATCTGGACATTTCATAAATTCTGCCTTCACAACCTCTCCATAATCTGCCCCATCCTCTCTCTCCAAATGGCCACTTGTCATAGTATGACTCAACTAATCCATCAACTTTCTTGCTGACTCACTTCTGCCTCCAGTCTCTCCCCTCTCAAGTTCAATCTTCTCTCTGCTGCTTTGGATCATTTTCTAAAACATAATTTTGACCCACTCTTGCCCATTGTGTGTTCCCCCTCCCCATCCGACACTCCTCAAAAGTCTCCAATGGTTGCCTTTTCATCTGTGATCAAGCCAAAAGTCCTAACCATTGGCTTGAAGTCATTCAGTTAATAGCATTTCCCACCCCATATCCTCCTTCAGTCAATAGAGGAGTGGCATTTACTGAGAGCTAGCCGTATGCAGAGCACTGTACTAAGTGCTTGAGTACAACAAAATAGGAGGACATGATTCCTGCCCTCAAGAAGCATATAGTCTCTTCTTCTAACCCTCAGTTTGCAACATGGTCTAGATGAAAGAGTACAGCCTGGGAGTCAGAAGACTTGGGTTCTAAACCAAGCTCCACCACTTACTTGCTGTGTGACCCTGGGAAAGTCACTTAACTTCTCTATATTTCAGTTCTCTTATCTGTGAAATAGGAATTCAATGCTACTCCTCACTTAGTCTGGGAGTCCCATGTAGGACAGGAACTGGGTCCAAGTTGATAACCTTTATTATTGTTATTGTTATTAGTATTCTCAGGCCAATCTATTTATTGTGCCTGGTTTTCTTTCTCACTACCATTATATTGCTCACACCCTCAATTATGCCTGAAACTTTCTTCCCCTTGTCATCCTGGATGCCATTGCTTTTTCCATCTTCAATCTCTTTTGAAATCCAATTTCCTCAAGATGGCCTTCCTAATTAATATCTAGCCTTTCCATCCTATTCCCCCTAATCTCTATCTTTCCAGCATTTCTGCATCCCTTAAACATTTGGGAACTCATCCCATTTGCTAATACATACACAATGGCATAGTGGAGAGAGCACAGACCTGGGAATCAGAAAGTCATGGGTTCTAATCCAGGCTCTGCCACTTGTCTTATCTTACCTTGGGCAAGTCACTTCACTTCTCTTGGCCTCATTTACCTTATCTGTAAAATGGGGATTGAGATTATGAGCTCCATGTGGGGCAGGGACTGTGTCCAACCTAATTTGCTTGTATCCATCCCAGTGCTTAGAACAGTGCCTGGCACACAGTAAGCCTTAATAAATACCATAATTATTATTATTACATCACTTCACCTATATATAATTTCATTTTACAGCTAGATTGCAAGATTCCCTCTCAGGGCCAAACCTGGAGAGTTCCCAGTACTCTACCAAGCTCGACTACAGGAGGGAGAGTCATGCAGAGGCATATCCATTCCATTCTTATGTTGGGCAGTGGCTGATGAGTGGAAGGCAATCTCCTACAAGTCAAAACTCACCCGTATTGGGCAGCAGAAGCACGGGAGAGAATCAAGGGCAAAGACTCAAGCTTATTTCTTGGAAGGAGGCAATGGTAAACCACTTCCTTACTTTTACTAAGAAAACTCTATTGATATACTACCCAAACGATTGCAGATGAAAATGGGGCGTTCTGGGAGAGATGTGTCCATGGCGTCACTATGGGCTGAAGAAGACTCGACGGCATAAGACAAGATTGCAAGATCCTTGAGGGCAGAGATCGTACTATTTCTATATATGTAAGTGCCTAGGAGAATGCTCTGCACTGAGTATGCACTAGAGAAGTATCACTGTTCAGTTGATTAATTTACATATCTTTTGAAGCATTAACAAGTCCCATTGCCTTTCTCTTTTATAGGTACAGTCCTTTTAATCCCTATTGTCACATATTATGATTCCAAGTCAATCGATCTAACAATTAATGTAATTTATTGAGCACTTTCTCTAAGCACTGGGAGAATAAAGCATCCCATCCAATTTTTTCAAGTCATCATGCCCCATTTAGCCTCCATACCTCAAGGTTCAGCTCTGGGTCCCCTTCTATTCTCCTTCTACACCCACTTCCTTGGAGAACTCATTCACTCAAACGGCTTCAACTACCACCTCTACACAGATGATTCTCATATCTACATCTCCAGCCCTGATCTCTCACCCCCTCTGCAGTCTCTCCTTTCCTCCTGCCTTCAAAATTTGGATGTCTCATTGACACCTAAAATTTAACATGACTAAAACAGAATGCTTTATATTCCCACCCAAAGGCTTATTAAAAGCACATCTCCTCTAAGAGGCCTTCCCTGACTAATCCCTCATTTCCTCTTCTCCCACTTTCTTCTGCATCACTCTGATTTGCTTCTTTATTTACCCTCCCTCATTCCCAGAGCACTTATGTACATGTCTGTAATTTATTTATATTCTGTCTCCCTCATAGCCTATAAACTCTCTGTAGGCTGGGAATAGGTCTACAAAACTCTGTTATACTTTTCCAAGGACTTAGTATAGTGCTTTGCACACAGTAAGCACTCAATAAATACTTTTGATTGATGGATTGACTGATTTCTGGTGATAGTCCTGATCCCTGCCCTCAGGAGTTTAACTTGTACTGATCTTCCCAAAGCAATATGAGCCACTCTCTGAGATGATGGCTGTATATAGAAAAGAGGCCAAGAGACATGTGAGGCAAGCATCTTGGGCTGGACAAAGAGTCTGAAGTTGGACAGAAAGCAATTTTTGTGCATATTTGTGTTGTCAAAGGGCAGGGGATAAAATATGATAGCATTTTATACAAAGAGCTAATCAGAATAATTATGACACATTATTCCATTATTTTCTTAGATAAATGTATTCTTCTCTGGAAGACATAGCTCTTCTGTCTGACTTCTAATATAATATGAAAAATCACTTAAAAAACATCCAAGTACCAGAATCAGTCTATTAAAATAAAAAAAAGACATTACCACCAGTTCTTGAAATACCATACAATCAAGTCACTAATAAAATTCAAAAAATGCTTTTTGAGTCCATGAAATGAAATTTTCAAGAAATATTATTAATTTTAAAGTGTCAGTTAATAGTTAAATAGTTGTACCAACTTGTTTAAGCTACATCTTATGTTGATAAGTCTAATTTCTACCTTTCCCACTGTAGAGACAAGTTATTTAACACATTTTAGCTTCCCCTACACAGAAGTAGAAATGCAAATTATGAATTCACTCAGGTGCTATCCTAGAACAAGTTTATGCAGAGATTGTACCACATGGTTTTAGCCACACTACCACCATACTTCTAGCTGCTCCTCTGCTGAGAGCTGCACAGCTGTTCTCCGATTCCATATGGCACACAGACCATTTCCCCAGATACAACACCCAGTACACTAACAAAATGTGTAATGAACAAACGTGTTCTAGTATATAAGTAAGACTGCATATTAGATTATGAGCTCCAAGTTATAGGTACCAGGTCTAATTCCCAGCACTTAGCACAGTGCTCTACACACAGTAAGTGCTTAATAAATGCTATTACCACTTCTTTGGTAGGCTATGTCCTGAATAAGGGAACATGTGTTCCATTTTTAGGAACAAGAAACATGCTCAAATGAATTTCCACTTTGGTTGTTTAGTATCCCTAGAGGTCTCCCTTGGGAGCAATTTGAAGGATCAGGAGCAGTGGCTCAGAACAGGGAGCAAGTTTTGGAATGTTTACTGCATCATGATGTTATGATAACAGGCTATTACTATAATTGTGGCATTTAGAGACACTAATCTGGTTACTAAAATAGGTCTCCTGATAGGCAGGGAACGTGTCTACCAACTCTGCTGATGTGTACTCTCCCAAGAACTTAGTACAATGCTCTGTATAAAGTAAGTGCTCAGTAAATGCCATTGATTGATTGACTCCAATTAGACTGTAACCCTGTCAAAGAGCAGGGACTGTCTCTTATCTGTTACCGATTTGTACATTCCAAGAGTTTAGTACAGTGCTCTGCACATAGTAAGCGCTCAATAAATACTATTGAATGAATGAATGAATGAATGAATGAATGATTGGCAATACAGTGGGCTAGGACTGAGGTCTCCTAGCAGACTAGAGGCAAGCCACATTGGCTGAGTTTATGCTTGACTGAAACATTCACCATTAATAATGAAAAATCTAGGAAACACAAAGAACAACTTTCATTCATTCATTCATTCATTCATTCATTCATTCAATCATATTTATTGATCACTTACTGTGTACACAGCATTCTACTAAGAACTTGGGAGAGTACTATATAACAATAAACAGGCACACTGCCTACCCATATATAACTGTGGAGGTCAGCCCCTCTTGAATTATGAAATCAACTAAGCTTTTAAAATTGATTCTCTTTGTTCAGTTAGAAAAGGGAAGATTCAGAAATATAAAAGCAATGCTATGTTTGTCAGAACTGTTCTCAGTGATGAAAGTAGCATGGGAATGAAGCTAATATCTTTAAAATGTTATTGTCCAAGTTATAGAAAATTGAATTACTTTGTTAATGTGAGTAGGAAGGCCCTGATCCACTGCTGTCCCAAGAAAATCTTTTTTTTCTTCACTTAATTCCACTGAAGGTTGAATCAGTGAACAATAACATAGAGGGGAGTTTACAATCACAATCACAACAATAACCATGTTGCAGGAGCTGTGTGATTTAGTGGAAGAAACATGGGCTTGGGACTCACAGGACCTGGATTCTAATTCCCATCTCAGCCATGTGTCTACTATGTGGCCTTGTGCAAGTCTCTTAACTACTCTGTACCTTAGTCCCCTCATCAGCAAAGTGGGGATTCAATATCTGTTTTCTCTCCTACTTAAACTGTAAGCCTTAGGTAGGACCTGATCACTTTGTATCTACCCTAGTGTTTATTTTAGTGCTTGGCACATAGTAAGTGGCTAAAAAATAGCACAATTATTGCTATTACTGTTATTATTACTAAAAGAAACTTTCAAATGGAATTTATGAATTCAGAGTAGCATAAATACAGGGCAGGGAACACTATGGCATACTTTGGCAGAAGAAAAATACTGAGATGCCTCTCCACTGTAGTAAGTGAAGCATTTCCTAAGATAAAGTAATTTGTCACTGAAGTCAAAGAAGCCAAAAAGAAAACAGCATATAAACCACAGGATCAGAACAGGCAAGTGACTAAAATCCTTCTTCCCTACCCTATCCCTATAAGATCAGGATTAACCAATTATATCATAAATTATTCAAAGAACCCTATATTTCAATTATTTTTGAGAAACAATATCCTATCATTGAATTGCATTTTAAAAGTAAAATCTAACAAAGTGCTTTCAGTAAAAATTTCCCTTTTTACAGACTAAAGAAGCATTTCACATTTTCAAAATAAAGAAAAATGAATGGTTAGCTTTAGAAGATATTGTGGGCTTTTGAAGCTGCTCTGTTATGTCAAACTACACAAAAGTTTGATGCATTTGAATTAATTCCTGATGTAGCTCAGTGTATCTTTCAATGTACCACTGTGTGTCCTTTGTTCCATATCAGACATAAAATAATGATAAATAATAATGATGGTTCTTGTTAAGCACTTACTATGTGCCAAACACTGTTCTAAGTGCTGAGGTAGATACAAGGTAATCAGGTTGTCCCACGTGGGGCTCACAGTCTTAATCCCCATTTTTACAGATGAAGTCACCGAGGCTCAGAGAAGTTGTGACTTTCCCAAAGTCACACAGCTGATAAGTGGTGGAACTGGGATTAGAACCCACAACCTCTGATTCCCAAGCCCGTGCTCTTTCCACTAAGCCACCCTGCTTCTCATGTTTGCCTGTACTAAATCAAAGTGGATTTAGTGTTATAAATTTCTAAAAAGTGGATACACACTAGAGAATGAAATCAGTTTTTAGTGGAGCTGAGAATTTTAAGATTGGGAAACAATTAAATATATGGATTCATGGGTTACAGTTCCCTCAAAATTGGTAAAATCAGTGAATATAATTAGCAAAAAATGCATTCAGATTTTATTTTTCCATGTTAACCAATGTTTCCTATTTTTTACCCTTGAAGAAAATAAACAGCCACATACATGAGACAATGTTTATTTAAGTATTATATTGAAATGTTAAAATGCTAAGTCCAGTATCAAATATACAATAATAACTTGCGATATGTCATAACAGGAACATTTAAGCTGTTGATTGAGTTTGTAATATACAAGGAATGCAACCAATACTGTATTAACTTAAAATATATTAGAACTACATATGTATGAATTTGTCTGATTGTGTGTGTATTTGTGTTCATGTGTGTATGTATGTGTGCATGTTATGCATGTCTTTGGGTGGGGTGACCCACCCTACATACTTTTCTTTCTCCTGGAACTACAAGAAAATATATCAAAAATTGACCACTACATTTTAGTCCTGTGATGGGGAACTTTTAGATTGTCCCCAGAGTAAACAGGCAGTGAGTGAACAGCCTTTAATATGCATGCATTTTTATAGAACCATGACAGTGTCATTTATCTTTGAGGTGTGACATTTTTCCATATGTTTAGTGCTCATACATCTGAGCACAGGCTGACAAATTGGATATTGTGTATAGAATTTTTCAGACTTTTGAAAGAGACTATCACAAATGCAGCAATTTTTTAAGCACAATTTCATCAATGTGTCAGATGGGTAACTTGGTAGATCTATTGTCATGTCCCTAGGTATTCACAAGGCCATTCTCTTTCCACAGTTTCTCAGCTATTTGATCTTCAGTGGTAAAGAAACTATTTCATCTACAGGCATTTTTGTGTTTTCAATATTTTATCATAAGCGTGGTCCTGTGAAAAGAGCACAGGCCTGGGAGTCAGAGGACCTGTGTTCTAATCCCAATTTTGCAACTTACCTTCTGCATGATCTTGGATGAGTCACTTAACTTCTCTATACCTTGGTTTCCTCATTTGTAAATTGAGGATTCAATACCTGTTGTCCCTTTCTACTTAAACTATAAGCCCCATTTGGTATAGGAACTCTGTCCAACCTAGTTGTATCTACCCCAGTCCTTAGAATAGTACTTAACATAGAGTAAACAGTTGACAAATGTTATTATTATCATTATTAATATTAGTGTGACCATATTACTTGGGTCTAAAACTAGGACATGGGGGTGTTAGTACAAAGTCACATTTCTTCTTGTATTTCTTGGTGAGGGGAAGAGGCAAAAGAGGATATCAATGAGAGGTTAAAGTGCCCTACTATTTTGGAATACTTGTGTAATATAAACTAAACTGAGCATCCACCACTTGATCATAGATGTTCAAGCATTTACTTTGCAATGTTCAAGCATTTATCTTTGTACTTTTTCCCAGTACTGGGTGTAGTAGTTTGCACAAGGTAAGCCATTTACACATCAGAAATATAATAATAATAGTAATATTAATAATAATGTTTGTTTCTTGGAAAGAGTATGTTTCACCAGATTACTGTAATTTTGTTGTGGGCAGGGAATCTGTCTGTTTATTGTTATGGTGTACTTTTTCAAGCACTCAGTACAGTGATCAATAAACATGATTGAATAAATGAATTTAATTAAACTGTCTTACTAAGGTAAAAGTTCATAGGAAACAACATAGCGATTGAATTATAGGGTTAGAATCTGTTACTTCAATTATACTCTCCCCAGAATTAGCATAATTCTCTATATACAGAGCTCTGTGGCCAATAAATACACATTTAAAACTCCTGTAAGCCCTGTCTATCACCCTCCTTGAAGCAACAGTGTTCCACTGTCCCATAGCCTACTCCTTTTTTTCTACAATCCAGAAAAATGTATTTATTTTTATAGATTCAAAATATTGAATATGGATGCTTAAGGCCAAAATTTAACCTAAATTTCAGATGATTATTAAGGATTTGCCTTTTTAAAAAGCATATCAGTAAGTTGATATTAGCAGATTTTATCTTCTGAGACGGGGTACTAAGGTGATTCATTAGCCTCATTTACCTGATTTAGATTGTAATGGGCACTAAGGGAAATATGCATAAAAAATCTAATCTATTTTAAAATCAATATCTGAAAAATGTGTTTTGTTTTTTTCTAAACTTTGCATTGGAATTGTGTGTCTGAGTTGGGGTTTTTTGTGTTTTTTTAGTGAAAATGATTGATTGTTTGTCACTGAATATTGTCATAGTAATGCTAAAGGAGTCATTTACTTCAGCTGTTTTGTGTTTAACTTTCCAGTGCTTCTACTTTGCGAAATTATCTTGTTATAAAACTGCACTTTGTTTTGTAATTACTTAGTTAAATCTAGTAAGTCAGAAAATCCAAAGCTGAATAAAAATAAATAGGAGGAAGTTATAAAATAGGGGAGCTAGCAGAACACTGAGCACGGAATTGCAGTGTTCGATCAACATACTCAGTTCTCTTATAAAATGGGACTCATGTTCCTGATAAACGTTTCATGAAAGAAATGGAGAGTGACAGCTTGCCCGCATCGACCAATACCAAGCTGATGTGACTATTTGTTCAGACATCATAACACATTTTATCCAGATTGCCTATGTGGTCAGAACAATGTTCCCTAATTACCTAACATCACCTCCCAGTTCTCACTTGTTGCCCCCCCATTTTCTTCCCAGAATCGGCATAAGGATGAAAAGATGGACAGCCCAGCGCAGGATGGGAAAAGCAGTGGTGCACTGGAAATGACTGCCAGTGCCTTCACACTGTCCTGTCCCTCCTCTCTCACTTTCCCTTCCTGGCTGGACCTAGCACTGGTGTGGGAGGTGGGGACAAGAAGAGCTCACAAATGAACAAATAAAAGACTTGAACGAGGGTGGTAGATGTGAAAAGAGAAGGACTCCATGATAGGGTTGCACATTTTTCACTATGGCACCTTATTCAGGCAAAATCCTTCAAGATGATACATCAGGCAGAAGCAGTCTGATGTAGTGGAAAGAGTCCAGACCTGGGAGTAAGAAGAACCTGGATTCCAATCTTGTGTCCTCCACTTGTCTGCTGTGTGACCACTAAACATCTCTATGCCTCAGTTACCTTGACTTTAAAACTGGGATTAAGACTGTGAGAACCTGATTATCTTGTATCTAAACCAATGTTTAGTATTGTGCATTGCACTTAGTAAGTGTTCACAAATGTCGGTGCCCTGATCTGGCAAGCCAGGGTGTGGGGACAGGAAAGAAGGACACAGTACTTCCCATGTAGCTGGGGAGGGAGGAACCCAGGTTGATATGGGAGCAAATGCAGTTTCCTCCAAAGCTGAAGGTTACATGGATAAACCCGGAGCTTATCTCCTGCAGCAGAACGGACCTGAGTAGGGGTTGCTGCAGCTTGAGGTCTTCTGGCTGGGCAAAGAGAAAGGCTTCTCTTGGGGCTGCAAGAGGGGAAGGGAGGGAGCCAAAGACCTACTGTTACTAATGCCCTAAATAAAAAAAAAAATCCCCTGCCACTGGGACTCTCTCATCTATTTGCATGGGGAGGTAGGAGTAGGCATTCTTTTATTTTTAAATAAATAAAATATAAATCCTCTGGCACTGGTGAGCCCACTTTCTATCCTTCCCAATCCTCCTGTGCCTCCTTTCAGTCCTCCTCTAGGAGTTTGTGCACCAAGGAACTGAGGTAACTATGGGCTCAGAGAAGCAGTAGACCTAGATCCAAACCCCTTTCATAAGCAGGGGTAATGGGGCTGACTTTGATTTTTCAGAAACATGCTCCCTGAATCTCTGTGTCTGTGTCTCACTGTGATTTTACTATTGCATGATTTTACTATGCATACAGCTTCAGCTTCCCACCCACTTCCAACCAACCATATATGGACCAACTCTAAAGCCCTCCTGTAGCCAGGACCAATGGAGCCAGGGACTGGGAAGGATACACATTATCTCTATCCCTAATAAAGTTTTAATGAAGTTTCAGATCCTGTCAGCAGGAAGGCCATGACTGCAAACCCCTCCTGGACACTAATTTTGATTTTTCAGAAACATTTTCTCTGTTTCTAATTATGTTTCAATAAGTTTTGGATCTTAGCAGCAAGGACCAATAAAAATGTACTTAATGTCTTGACTAACCAAAAAGAAAAGTTGCTTTAAACTCTTGTCATAAAATAGATCCTTCAACTGAGTGACAGAAGATCAGAAAGAAGGACCAGGGTTGTCGGTAGTTCAGTCAACTGTAGTTTAAACAGTCTCCACCCCTGTAGTGAATCCAGAGAATAAACAAGAAGAGGAGGACAACAGAAAGTGATTTAGAATGTAAGTTTCACTTCCTCAAAGCTTAGATATTAGGTGATGGTTTACCTAGAAAATTGTAAGCAAGTCCAAGGGAAAATGTAATCATCATTCAGCTATTCATGATACTTTCACATTTTCAAGGAACGCAGCACAGATATTTCCATACTAAAAGGTTGAGAGTAAAAGAGATCTCCAATTTAGAGATCTCCTCTAAATTATGACCCTTTAAGTAAATCTCTCCTTTTAAGTGCTACTCATGTCTTGGAGATGTTATCCTGTCCAGACACAGCTGTTATAAATTTCTAAACATTTTTCAGATTAATCAGTATTATCTGAGTGAATATATGGGAATGAAAGTTCACTTTGATTCTAGTGCATTATATTAATGTTGCTCCAGATTGCTATGTGTTTTAGGTAGAATCCATTGTCTAAAGATAAATTGTTGAAAGTCAAAAAATCAGTGACTAATTGTTCCAATAATGAAACCCATAAGGCTAGGTTTAGGGTTAGGATTATTAAGATAAAATTAAAATTAGGTTTACGATTTATAGAAAAGGTTGAAATTTGGGCTTAAAATTCACATTTGATGATTTGTTTGACAGATGATCAGTGATGGTTGGGTATACCAAATTAAAGCCATCACTTTCTTGAATGGCAGTAATTCATTAGCATAAGCATATGAAAATTAATAGGGTAAAATCATATTTTTTGAAGGAAATGTGAGGATTGATAATGCAGGATATAGCTATCAATATTATATATGAAGATTAAATGGTAAGCATAAGACAAATATAAATTAATTACTATTAATTACCATTCTGGTGATTACCATTACCAATCTATCACAAAATCCTGTCAGTTTGACCTTCACAACATTGTTGAAAATCCACCCTTTCTTCTCCATCCAAACTGCTACCACATTAGTCCAAGCATTTACTCTATCCCACCTTGACTCTTTCTTCTGCCCCCTTGCTTACCTCCCTGACTCCTGTCCCTCCCCACTTTAGTCCATACTTCACTCTGCTGCCTGGATCATTTTTCTACAAAATTATTCAGTTCAAGTTTCCCCACTTCCCAAGAAACTCCACTGATTGCCCAACCACCTCCACGTCAAACAGAAAACCTTACCATCAGATTTAAAGCACTGAGTAACCTTGTTTCATCCTACCATGCCACTGAATTTTTACTGTAACCCACCTTGAACACTTCATTCCTCTAAAGCCAATTTACAATTCAGTCTTAGCTGTCTCTTCACCAACCTCTCATCCACATCCTGTTCCCTCCCTCTTCATATCTGACAAACCATCACTCTCCCCACCTTCAAAGCCTTAAGGAAGGTACATCTCCTCCAAATGGCCTTTCCTGAGCTCTCATTCCTCATCTTTCACTCCCTTTTCATTGCTCTTGCATAGATTTGTCCCCTTTTTTCACCCCACCTTCAGCCCCATAGCATCTATGTACATATCCATAATTAATTTATTTATATTAAGGTCTGGCTTCCCCTCTAGATTGTAAGCACCATGAGGGCAGGGGGTGTGCTTACCAACTCTCTTAGAGTATAATCTCCCAAGCACTTATTATTGTCTGCACACAATAATCGCTCAATAAATATGATCGATATCTCTGTAGTACAATATATTTTTTCTGTGAGTTAAAATTGAGACAAACTAATAACATGTTTGCACTTTAGTTGCAGATCTCTACAAAAATAATAACACAATCCCTAAAGGATATAGAGTCCTCAAATAAATCCTTAAAATAATGACTGAATCATCTTAAAATTGTATATACCCAGGCCATAGTAGAGAAAAACCCCAAAATTCAAGCACTCTTAAACTTGAGATTTAGTTTGAAAAAATGAATTTATATGTGATGTCACTTTTTTGAAATAAATTACTCAATTTCTCTTTAAACACAATTAGGGATTAGTATTATTGCTAGTCAATATCATTTAAATTGCAGTTACTTCACCTTGCATTGCATGAGGTCAAATCCCATAAGCATAGCCATTTACCAAGTGCCTACGGACTAATATTAAACAATTGACTGGTCTCATGACAGTTCCTGATGTACTGAGATTTCAAAGGACAAATAAAGAATGTTATTTATAGTCATAGACCTGCCGGTCTCACCTTTATAATATCTCCAAGACCCGCCCTTTCCTCTCCACCCAAATGGCTACCTTACTGCTACGGGCTCTGGTTATATCCCGGCTAGACTACTGTGTCAGCCTTCTCCCTGATCTCCCTTCCTCCTCTCTCGCCCCGCTCCGGTCTATTCTTCACTCGCTACCTGGCTCATCTTCCTGCAGAAACGATCTGGGCCTGTCACTCCCCTTCTTAAACACCTCCAGTGGTTGCCTATCAACCTCCGCTCCAAACAAAAACTCCTCACTCTAGGCTTCAAGGCTCTCCATCACCTTGCCCCTTCCTACCTCTCCTCCCTTCTCTCTTTCTTCTGCCCACCCCACATGCTCTGCTCCTCTGCTGCCCACCTCCTCACCGTCCCCCATTCTCACCGATCCCGCCATCGACCCCTGGCCCACGTTCTCCCGCTGTCCTGGAATGCCCTCCCTCCTCACCTCCGCCAAACTAATTCTTTTCCCCTCTTCAAAACCCTACTTAGAGCTCACCTCCTCCAAGAGGCCTTCCCAGACTGAGCTCCCCCTTTTCCCTCTGCTCCCTCTCTACTCCCCCTTCACCTCCCTGCAGCTAAGCCCTCTTTTCCCCCCTTTCCCTCTGCTCCTCCCCCCTCCCTTCCCTTCCCCTCTGCACTGTGCTCGTCTGCTCATTTGTATATATTTTTATTACCCTATTTATTTTGTTAATGAGATGTACAGCCCCTTGATTCTATTTATTGCTATTGTTTTTGTCTGTCTCCCCCGATTAGACTGTGAGCCCACGATTAGAGACAGGGATTGTCTCTTTCTGTTGCCGAATTGTACATTCCAAGCGCTTAGTACAATGCCCTGCACATAGTAACAGCTCAATAAATACTATTGATTAAATTACATATCAGTGCAGTGTGGCTTAGTGGAAAGAGCACGAGTTTAGGAGTCAGAGGTTGTGGGTTCTAATCCCCACTCTGGCACTTTTCAGCTGTGTGACTTTGGGAAAGTCACTTGACTTCTCTGGGCCTCAGTTACCTCATCTTTAAAATGGGGATTAAGACTGTGAGCCCCATGTGGGACAACCTGATTACCTTGTATCTACCCCAGTGCTTAATACCAGCATTATTAGTATTATTTACATAAAATTGCTTCTGTTTGGAGAATTAGTAATAGAAGTGTGAGAAATTGATTGGCCTAAAACATTAGAAAATTACCACAATTAATAATGCAGTATTTGAAATATCAATGAAAATTATTGCCTGATATATTTTAATAAAACATCAAAATAATCCATTTATGTATTTTGTGTTCATTTTTTAAGATTCACCATTACAGTTGTGTTTCACCAAAGATTATTTATTTATTTTTTATTTTGATATGAGCAAACTAATGAGCAAACATCTCTGGAGATTCATGTACAAGAAACATTGGTCTGGACCACTTCAAAGAGGAAGCCTACACTGTTGGAGACAAACTGTAAACTGAAGAAGTGTGTACCCACCTGGCCAGAGAAACCTTCCATCAAACTGAAGATTTTCATTCACAACCCAAAGGTCAATCCTATCACAAAAATTCTACTACCTGAGAGGTATTATATCCAATTCTGCACAAACAAGTGAACTGTAAAACTGAAATAGACACATGTATGTTCTATGAGAAACTGATTGTCAACGTGCAACAAGAACAGTGTGATAAATTTTAATCTGGACTACAGATCATAAAACAGTAGTCCTGCTGAATTTTCATTATGGACTTCATTATGGAATTATCAAATTGCCAATTCTTCAGCAATTTAATCAAAACTATCAGTAAACTAGTCTCTGCATCAAATCATCACCAATTTCATTACCCATAGCATTGTTCACCTGTTATAATAATAATACTTGTGGTATTTGTTAAGGACATACCATGGGCCAAGCTCTATATTAAGCATGGGGTTCACTGTGAGTTAATCAGATCAGGCACAATCCCTGTCTCTCACAGAGCTCACACTCTAAGGGGGAGGAAGAACAGATAATTAATCCCCTTTGTGTCAATGAGGGAATTGAGGCACAGAGAAGTTAAATGAACAGCCTAAGGTCATACAGCAGGCAAATAGCAAAGCTCTGTTTAGAAGGAGCAAGGTGTAGTGGGTAGAGTATGGGTCATGGGTTCTAATTCTCACTCTGCGATTTGTCTGCAGTTTGACCTTGGGCAAGTCACTTCACTTCTCTAGGCCTTAGCTACTTCATCTGTGAGCTCTAACTTGATTTGCTTGTATCCACTCTAGTGCTTAGTATACTGCTTGGAACACGGTAAGCACTTAACAGATACCATCACTATTATTAACCCAGGTCCCCTGTCTACCAAACCTGTACCCTTACGAATAGACCATTTGCTTATTTGTTGTGTGCAGAAAACTGCCCATGACATATGGGAGTATTTCACTAATGTAAAGATATAACAGAATGACAGAATCAAAATGAAATCTCAGAATCAGAATTAAATTGAATTATTCAGCACATAGCAGTGCAACTTCACTGAAAAGGACATACAAAAAGAATGAAAGACAATAGAATGTACAAACAACTCTGGCGAGTTGAAATGGAGCATATTCAAAAGTGGAAGGGTAAAAACATACATTTAAAAAACATATAAATAAAGTCTCATATGAACTTTAACAGTAGACTTTTGGTAGATAAGAGCAGCCAAATAGGATGGCATGGAGCGGTGATAACTGGATTTATTCTTGAGCAGAAGGCTATGGCAAAATTGATTCTCTAGAAGGTGGTTGCTCTCACCTCTGTGTGTGTATGTAAACATGAGTTGAATTGTAAACTGTGGATAGATTATTCTTTGTTGAGTTTCATTAATTGACATTTTTTTGGGGTCTCAGCAGATGTTTTCAGAGTACTGCTCAATCTAACCCTGACTCTGGTTAACAGCCAGTTGATACTATCTTGTTATGTCTTAGTTGAGTGGACCCAATTTGAGCTATTGAGTATTCTGGCTCCACATTACTGGCTGTCCCTCTACTCTATGTGAAATAGTAGACTTGATGGCTAGATCTATATATCTGGTCAGTTGGACTCTTCAAAACCCTTCAATATGGGCATAACAATAAAGCAAGCAAAAAGGTCAGGGGAAAATATCATTATTCTGAAAAAGTTTATTCTCATGATTCATGAAGTTCACAGCCTTATACGGGTTGCCCCTTACTAGACAGAAGCTTTGTGATGAAGTCTTTCCCTCAGGCTCCTAAGGGACTTGACATTTGCAAAAATGGCTGCCTAAACTTTTGTGAGGAATTTTCCTCCACTCCACTCCCTTTCCTACTGCTCTCCTCTTGGATTTCTTTATTTCTTCAGTTTTTACTACCTGGTGTGCTCCTTCTTTCCTAGTATCTCCCTTGACTTCTCTTCTCCTGTTAGATTAAGCAAACGCATGTCATTAGCCGTCCCCCCACAGTATACACTCCCATGAAAGCAAGCTGCAGGAACATGTTCAGTTTGACTTCACATATTGTACTATGAAAGAATCAGTCAAAAAATTAGGGGGAGTATCTCTGCTTGCAAACATGAATGTCAAGCATATGTGATTGGTTAGTGATAATATAATGAGGAAAATGTCAGTCATGAGAGTAATGATCATAGGGAAAACTACTGATAAGCAAACAAACTCATTTATATATCTGTTTCTCTGTGTCTGACATCATCATAGGTGTAGGGAAAGGTGTATGGAGAAGTGCATTCTGTAACATCTATTTTACATATAGTCACATTAAGTCTTGTGAGCTCTTGTTTTCAAATGTTAATAATAATAGTGATGATGGTATTTGTTAAGTGCTAACTATGTACCAAGCACTGTTCTAAGCACTGCGGGGGATACAAGGTAATCAGGTTGTCCCAAATGAGGCTTACAGTCTTAATCCCCATTTTACAGATGAGGGAACTGAAGCATAGAGAAATCAAGTGACTTACCCAAAGTCATACAGCTGACAAGTGGCGGGGCCAGAATTAGAACCCATGACCTCTGACTCCCAAGCCCATTGCTCTTTCCACTGAGCTATGATGTGTGTGTGTCTGTGTCTGTGGCAAAATTGATTCACTAGAAGGTGGTTGCTCATGCCTCTATGTGTATATGTAAACATGAGTTGAATTGTAAACTGTGGATAGATTATTCTTTGTTGAATTCCATTAACTGACATTTCTTTTGGGTCTCAGCAGATGTCTCCGGAGTACTGCTCGGTCTAGCTCTGACTCTGGTTAACAGCCTGTTGATACTATATTGTTATGTCTTAGTTGAGTGGACCCAATTTGAGCTATTGAGTGAGTATTCTGGCTCCACATTACTGGCTGTCACACATAGTATGTGTGTGTGTGTGTGTGTGTGTGTGTGTGTGTGTGTGTGTGTGTGTGTAGAATCAAATTATTATTCTTATAACTACATCGCACCACACCTGGTAGCAGCATGGCCTAGTGGCAAGAGCACATGCTGGGAGCCAGAGGTCATGTGTTCTAATCCCAGCTCTGCCACTTATCTGCTGTGTGACCTTGAGCAAGTCACTTCACTTCTCTGTATCTTAGTAACTGCATCTATAAAATGGAGATTGAGACTCTGAGCTCTATACAGGACAGGGACCGAGTCCAACCTGATTACCTATATCTAACCCAGTGCTTATAACAGGACTTGGCACATAGTAAGTACTTAACAAATACTATAATTATCATTTTTATTAATTATTATAATTACCTTTATAAGAATTGGGTTAAGCCTTTCATTTTTGTAAGTTTTTGTACAGAAAAGAAAATGGTTAAATTTTCAAATAAAATTTCTTTTACTTAAAAGTTGTAATGTTATTCATTCTTTTTAGTTCCTTCATTATTGCCAATGTGATTGAGAAACCACCTGACATTGAAATAAATTTTACCACCTATAGAGATATATTCTAATATGAGGACATAAGCAAAATTAGATTTTTAGTATGAATAAGAAGCTATTGATTCCAATATTGAACCAACCTTTCATGTGCTTGAATATTAACTCATTATTATTCTCAAAGATCATTTTACCATTTTCTGTAAACCTAGAATAGTAACATTTGGATCATTTATGTTAAAATAGTCACCACTGACAAAGTAAATCCTCTAGTACCAGTATTTAGCATGACTTGTATCTATTCTTAGATATGAAACTGAGTCTAAAAAGTATCATAAAGTAATGTTAATTTAAATGATAAGCAAGAGCCCAATTCAAGGGAAACATGGCACTTCTCACTTTAAGAATCCTAAGATTGCTGTTTTTATTGGTTTGGTTTAGTTTATTAACAGAATAAAACCCCTGAAATACTAAATGAATAAATGGCATCAGGGTAAAGTTTGATGTGGAAACGTTCTTTTAGTAGAGGAGCTGAAATTATGTTCCGGATAACAGGGAAATTTCATCACCAGGAAGATAATTTTTCAGTTTCAATACATTTATAAATTCCTCAAGAAAGCAAGGTGGAAAACAAGTATCTGATAGGGAAACCAAACCAGGCTAAGAGATTGGCAGTGACCAAAAACTCAGACTGTATATGCTAAGGCTGTTTGTGCCCTATAGGAAGTTATTACTACATGAGCCATTTTCTTTTTGACTGCTGATGAACTCTAGTATATCCTAAAAGAAGGTAATTTGCCTAGACAGGTCAACACCTTTTTTCCTCTCCTGGCAGACAAATAATTCAGAATATTTTTAAAACCAGCTCTGCACTTGGATGAAGAGACAAGGATCAGGGGGTAGAAGGATTCAGCTTAGTTATGCTCTTTCTTCTTTTACTACTTTTCCTTCCAGGGTGTCAAGGGATAAATTCTCAAGCAACATGTCAAGGCTAAAGAGCTAAAGATCCTCTGGAAACAAGCTGTATGAGCACAGGATTTGAAAGATATGGGGAACAAGTGAATTTCTAATAACAGCATTTTAAAGAGATTTCAGGCATTAATTGGAAACCTCTGCTCTGCTCTTAATATTGTGAATGCCCAATTCACTTACTGCATTTACATGAAGATGGTATTCAATTTTCTTTAAATTTGCCTTTTGGTGGGGCTTTCAAAATCATCACCACCTTTGTCACAAAAAGTCATCTATCAGGTGCCCAAAAGGTGAACAAACACTTTACGAGGCATTGCTATGAAGTATAGGGAGTTTGACAATCTATCCCACAAGGACTGTGTCCAGTGTGCTTTTAGTGTCTCTGCCCCAGGACCTAGTGTGATTTGTTGGATAAACTTTCCAGTGGTCTTTCATGGGTTTTGCCCTTAAAGACACATATTCCATTCCACAGTAATGGAAACTTGGCATGTGAATACATAAATTTACTTATTCACAATTCAATTTTATACTGAAAGCACTTCTGATTTAAGGCACACAGACCTAGGAAGATATTGTGTGTGTTCATAAAATCCAGTAATTTGTGAACATTTACTTGGAGCTGTAAAGCACTATTATATATGCAGTCAGTAATTGCGCATTGCCTGGTTCCCTTTAAATACAAATTCACAAGAAAAGAAGAAAATGGACATAATGGAAGCCTGGAGTTTTTCCAAAGTGTATTTGGATTAGATTCCTGGCATCTTACGCTATTTTCTCTTTTAGAATCATTGCATAGTCTCCTAATGTTCACACACATTGGTAATTCAGTACAGCTGTTTGTCAGTGTTACACATTTTTTTTTGTTTTTGAAATGGGATTTGGATCCGTACTTGGTTGTTTAGCCCACAAAAGACAGCATAGTCAATATCAGAGAATGAATTGTTCCATAAAATCCCTCCAGTAAAATGCCATCAATCCAATGATAGTTTTCTCATTCCCAATTACACAAAAGGGGGAAAGCCCTTCTGAAGCATTACACCCATAGAGTTCAGGATTGCATCTAACATATAATGCCCCCCCCCCACTTTATTTTTTAGATAAAGAAATGTAACAGGTGCAAATATTCTTTTGTGTGTGAAATTGAAACACTTGTTAATGTTGTTAATAACTGTTGCGCAAAGTTTGGCAAGTGGACTTCCAGAATAATTTCCAGAAAGTGAAGCAGCAATTGAAAAATGCTGATAATGTGGTGTTTCAATAAAATGATAGCCATTAGGAACAGAAACCTAGTTATCACTGAATTTGGCAGGTGCTTTCCTAAGAAACATCATTCTACTCAATGACAGATCAAATCCTTGTAAAATGTCTGCACAGAAACATCAACATAAGCAATCTATTTTGTGGATCTTCATATTTTTCACATGATTTAGATGTTCCCTCTTGCTTGTTTTCTCTCTTCTCTAGGCACTCCTCAATACACACTCTTGACTCCTTCTGAACTATCCTTCTAATTGTTCCTCATATAGGTGTCTCTCCTCTTTGACCAATTGCTCCCACCTTTATCATTAGATTTTAAGCTCTTTAAGGGCAGAGATCTTTTGATGACCACATTTATTAAATGATTAAGTTTCTATGCCACTTTCTCAAACACACAATACACTGTTCTATCAATCAATCAATCAATCAATGATTGATTTCTGCAGAGCTCTGTCATAAGCACTTCAGAAAGTCTAGTGCAATAGCGTTAATAGAGGTGATTCCAGCTCAACAGGAATTTACAGTCTATGGGGAAGAGAAGCATTAAAATAAATTACAAACTGGGGAAAGGGTAGAGTATAGATACATGTGCAGAATGCTGTGGTGCTGAGGTGAGTACCAAAGTGTTTAAAGAGTACACTGTCAAGTGATTAGGCAGCACAGGGAAATGAGGGCTTAGGCAGGGAAGGCCTTTTGAGGAGCACCACGGCCTAATGGAAAGAGGCTGGGACTGGGAATCAGGGAACGGGTTCCAATCCCGGCTTTGCCATCTGTCTGCTGTGTGACCTTCAGCAAGTTATTTACCTTCTCTGTGCCTCATTTCCCTCACCTGTGAGTTAGGGATTCCATATCTCTTCTCCCTCCTACTTAGCTGGGAGCCTCATATGGGACCTGATTCCATATTTACCCCAGCACTTAGTACAGTGCTAGACACATAGTAAGCACTTAGCAAATACCATGATTATTATTTCCATTATTAGTTGAGATTTTAGACTTTGATTATGAGTGATGATCTACTGTATGTGAATGGGGAGGGAGTTACATACAGGTCAAAGAAAGGATGTGGGCAAGGGGTGCACATCAAGATAGATGAGATTGAGGTTCAGAGAGCAGGTAGGTATCACAGGAATGGTGTGTGCATTGGGTTGAAGTAGATAAGCAAAGTAATCTACTTTGGGAGGGGGAAAATTAATTGTTTACCCTAAAACTATTGTTAAGGAGTTTTTGTTTGATGCAGAGGTGAATGGGCAGATAAAGTAAGATAAGGCACTGTGTGCTCTGCCCAGAGTATGCAGTCATAATAGGTATTTGTGGGGTAATGGTGAGCAAAACCCTTTGTGATTGAAATGATACCATAATGCCACCTGTGCCTGGATGCAGCTTCACTTGAAGTGCTATAAACCTTAATGAACAACTCATGGCCGTCTAGACAGCAAGTTCATTGTGGGCAGGGAACATGTCTGCTAATTCTGCTATATTGTGCTCCATCATACCCTCTCAGGTTCGCACCTGGAGAGTTTCCAGTACTCTACCAGTCTCAACTACAAGAGGGGGAATCAAGCAGAGGCCTACCCATTCCATTCCTAGCTTGGCCAGTGGCTAGTGAGTGGAAGGCAGTTTGCTACAAATTAAAACTAACCTAGGCTGAACAGCAGCAGCAGCACAGGATCAAGTCAAGGGCAGTGTTTACTATGCGGAAGAAGGCAATGGTAAACCACTTCTGTATTTTTAACAAGAAAACTCTATGGTTACACTACCAGAACCATTGCAGATGGAGATGGGGCATTCTGGGAGAGATGCTTCCATGGTGTTGCTATGGGTCAGAGGTGACTCGACAGCATAAGACAAGTCCTCTCCCAAGTGCTTGGTACAGCCCTCAGCATATAGTAAGTGCTCAATAAATACCATTAATTGATTGACTGATTAGTTTTTTTAGATGTCCAGCCAGTCATTGAAGAGTCGTGCTGTGGCTGTAGAAGGCCAAAGAAATCAAGGGACAAGGGTTGGGTGGATCTGGGACCATGGCTCATACCGTCTTGGCTGAATAGGTGAAGTGCAGCAGATGAAACCAAGAACAACAAAACCACAAATGCTAGAAACCTACTACACCATTCACCTCTCAGATGTGTCAAAGCACTCACTTCTCCAACTTCAAAACTCTCCTAGAAAACCATTTCGTCCAAGAGGAATTCCCAGAACAACCCTTCTTTTCCTTGTCCTTGAATCCAATCTACCAACTTGGTACTCATGTGAACATTTACTTATTTTTAGGAAGTTATTTATTGATTTACTTTGCACTATTTGTATATGTGGTCTTACTATATTTCTTTCTACTTTTGTCCACCAAGAGATTGTTAGCTCCCTGAGAACATGGTCTTCTGCTGCAGAGAAGCAGTAAGGCCTAGTGGAAAGGACACAGATCTGGAAGTGAGGATATGTGGATTCTAATCTCTCTTCTGACACTCTGCACTTGCCTGCTGTGTGACCTTAGGCAAGTCACTTAACAACTCTGTGCCTCAATTTTCTCATCTGTAAAATAGGTATAAAATCCCTGCTCTCTATTTTGCATAGACTGTGAGCCTCATGTGAAGCAGGGTTTTATCCAATGTGATTATCTTACATCTCCCCCAATGTTTAGTACAGTATATGGCTCACTGTAAGCACTTACATATCAAAATCATTGTTATTGCATGATTTTGAATATCTAGAATGATATTCTGCATACAGCAGGTACTCTTACTCAACTATTTAATTTTTTAAATGTATGTAGGTACATATAGATGACCTTTTTAAATATTAATTTCTAGGACATTGAACTCATGACTATACTTGACTAGTCTCCTCATCAATTAGCAAGCATCTGGTTTGTGTAATAAATTATTCACGGTGTCACAAAGGCCAGAACATTCTAGCTTTATTGAATTGAATGGCTAGAATATTTCAAAGGAGCCATGATTAAAGACTATTACAGGTCCCAGGTGACCTTGAATTATGCTCAGAAGAAATTAACCAATAACATATCCTTGTTCCTTGATCTCATCATCACCATCATCATGACTGTCAGCATTTATGAAGAGTTGACCAATTCCTAAGAAAAAGTCAAATTGAGTGTGGGGAGATGAGCTTACCAGACAGAGTTTTCCAAGGATACACAATGCAAGAAAGATTGCCTATAGAGATCATGGAGAGAGCCTCAGAGGAATATCTAGAGAAGAGTTCAGAGATGCACACACAGTGACACAGCCAGAAAGCTATAGAAGTGAAGTTGGCATAGGCTGGTTTCTTCTCTGCTCCTCTTTCACTTTCTTCTCTTTGTCCTGGGCTCCCTGCAGTCAGTCATTCGATCAGTCAGTGGTATTTAATAATGTTGGTATTTGTTGGTATTTGTTAAGCGCTTACTATGTGCAGAGCACTTTTCTAAGCGCTGGGGGAGATACAGGGTCATCAGGGTGTCCCACGTGAGGCTCACAGTGAATCCCCATTTTACAGATGAGGTAACTGAGGCCCAGAGAAGTGAAGTGACTTGCCCACAGTCACACAGCTGACAATTGGCAGAGCCGGGATTCGAACACATGATCTTCGACTCCCAAGGCCGGGCTCTTTCCCTTGAGCCACGCTGAGAGCTTAGTATGTACAGGGCAGAAGCTAAGGCTCTGTGTGGAGTGAGCAGCTTCAGAGTCTAGTATTTGTTCTACTGCTTCTGAATTCTTTTCCCCATATTCCTTCATGGACTCCCCACTGTCCTCCTGCTTCCAGAAAGGCAGTGGGAACCAAATCAGCTGATGCTGCTGTCATAATAGTCACCATGGCCAGAGTTGTCATCATCCTAATCCATACTAGTGATATGTGTTAAGTGTTTTCCCTTTTGCCAAGCCCTGTACTAAATTCGGGGTAGATACAAGATAATCAGATTGAATCACTGGGTTCACAATCAAAGTAGGAAGGAAAAGAGGTATTGATTTCCCATTTTGTATATGAGGAAACTGAGGAGTTAAGTGACTTACAAGTGGCAGAGCAGAGATTAGAAACCTGGTCCTCTGACTCTTAGGCCTCTGCTCTTTCCACTAGACCAGTGAATAGACCTTCTCAAAGCCAAGACATGCAGTCTTCTCCTACAAATCAATTTTCCCATATGGATTTCTGGGGTCACATGCTCAGTTTTCAGTAGATCATTTAGGCTCCCATGATATGTAGGTCTGAATAAGCACAAATTTCCTGGGTGGTAGATGATTTCCGGTCATTTAAGCCGGTAGTGTCTGGGACCTCACTAAGTATCCTGTGTCAGTCATTTAGGAGCATTTCTCAGGGAACTTATTGTAACTGCTTGTCGCACTAACCATAAATTACTTGTAACCCACAAATGGCTCCAATTAGGCTCCCTTTGTAACACTAATGAACTACTAATCCAGTGATGGAGAAGCATGATGCAATTTAAATGCCTGAGGTAGCAGAGCAGAAAGCTGATCTTGAAACAGGAGTTGAATGTTTTCTTGGTTGTTTCTGATACACCTTTTTAAATTTCACCCAATGTGAAGTGCCCTGGAACTCCCTAACCATCTTTATTCCACAAGTCTTTTACTTTCCCATTCATGGGTTCTTTTGGAAGTTAACTCCCATGGCTGGCAAGGAAACTGATATTTTAGAAATGGTATCACCCTTCCATCATACTATTGGGCATTTGCTAAGCACTATGTGTCAAGCACTGTTGTAAGTGCTTGGAAAGATAAAAAAAATTCAGGTCAGACAGAATCTCTGTCCCACACAGGTATCACAATCAGGGTAGGAGAAAGAACAAGTATTGGACTCCCCTTTTACAGATAACATAACCAATTACCAGAGAAGTTAAGTGTCTTGGCCAAGGTAACAGAGAGGCACACTTTGGAGTCAGAATTAGAGCTCAAGGCATGAGACTCCTGGGCCTGTTCACTTTCTACTATGCATGCTGCTCTTTCTATACCATCTCTTCCAATCAGTTGACAAATCATTTAATTAGTGGTATTTACTTACTATGTTCAGAGCACTGAACTCAGCTCCTGGGAAAGTACAGTGCAATAAATTTGATAGACACCATCCCTGCCCATAAAGAGCTTACAGTCCCTTACATATTGTGCTTAGGAGGCACACTTAGTTTCACACAAGACCTAAGTGACTCCATTTTGGCTGAACCACCATTTAGGACAAGTCAGGGAAAATGAGGAAGAAGCTCTCTGTATGGGAGAGTCATGGAAACCCTGAAGGGTCTGTTCACTCCACGCTCACCGTCCATTATCCGTGAGCCTGTTGGTGCCATTTCACACAAATGAGTAATCTATGAGATTGCAGGTGATACACAAAATTGGAGACAGGTTCAGCCAGACCATTGGTGAACAGGATTGGAGGACAGTGATCCAACAACAACTACCATTGGTTACTACCGGGTATAATACCTCCACTCATGGCAGAGGACTTTTCGTTGTTCCAGGCCAGCAGAGAATATAGGGACTGACCCAGGCATAGTTCCCGAATACCAGGGATGTCTGGTGGGGCTCCGTGGGCAGTGACGCAGCACCATGCCAGGTTCCCAAATCAGTTTTCATATTGTTCCCACCTCCTGGAGACATCAGGTAATTCCCAAGCTTGGCAGTGGTTTGGGTTTGGGCATGGTATATCACAAAATGGACCATGATAGAAGGGTGAGTGGATCACAGTAAGCTTGTTTGTGGCTATCATTTTTTCTGTGTGTTTATTGGTATAATAAATTGTGGTCATTTAAGGAAGTGACTGATCTGAAATTTGGTCTCCTCTTCTTGGCTATATCCCAAACACGTCTAATTAATTAATGTTGGTATTTGTTAAGCACTTACTATGTGCAGAGCACTGTTCTAAGCGCTGGGGTAGATACAGGATAATCAGGTTGTACCACGTAGGGCTCACAGTCTTAATCCCCATTTTACAGATGAGGTAACTGAGGCACAGAGAAGTGAAGTGACTTGCCCATAGTCACACAGCTGACAAGGGGCAGAGCCGGGATTCAAACCTATGACCTCTGACTCCCAAGCCCGAACTCTTTCCACTGAGCCATGCTGCCATCTACCCAGTCAGGGCATGGGACCTCTGTGCAATCTTTGAAAGAATGTATATTGGTTAGTCATCAGCATTTTTTGCTCCTGGATGTAGATATAGACCAGTAAGGCTAGTATATTGCCTCCATGTTGCCCTCCTTTATGGTGACATGGTGTGAATTAGAGATTGGATGGAGGGTGGGCTAGAGCATGCACCTCCTAAACTTCAGCGTTATTCTTTATGAGGTCAATTTACCATGACTGGAGTCAGTTATTTACTGCTCAAGCAAAAGGCAGAGGACCATGAAGTTCTAAGTGGCAGTATATACAGTAACTACTGTTTATGAAACTTTAGTAAGTAACAAGGGGGTGATACAGTGAAGAAACAAAATAATAGGAAATATATAGGGTCTGTAATAAAAGATAGATATAAAATCTTTCCGAAATAAGATAAATGCTTGGGTTAAAGTATCACAGGTGCCTAACACAAAGTAAATAAATCAAACAAAATCTATAGATAAAAATCTCATGATTACTGCATCTGCATCCTTTCTGATTTTCCAACCTCCGTCTCTCCCCACTTCAGGCTATACTTCACTCTGCTGCCCAGATTATCTTTCTACAGAAACTCTTTGGGCATGTCACCCCCCACTTCAATATTATCCAGTGGTTGCCTATCAACCTCCGTAACAAGCAAAAACTCCTCACTATGGGCTTCAAAGCTTTTCATCACCTGGCCCCCTCTTACCTCACCTCCCTTCTCTCTTTCTACTGCCCACCTCATATTTGTTAAGTGCTTACTATGTGCCAAGTACTTTACTAAGCACTAACATGGATATACAGATCAGACATTCCCTGTACCACATGGGAATCTCACAGGAAATAATGTGATCTAGTGAAAGAGCACAGGCCTGGGAGTCAGGGCCCCTGGGTTCTAATACTGGCTCTGTCATTTACCTGCTGTGTGATCTTAGACAAGTCACTTAAGTTCTCAGTGCCTCTAAGTCTTCATCTACAAAATAGAGAATCCATACCTGTTCTTCCTACAACTTACTCTATGGATCTCATGTGGGACCTGATTATCCTGTATCTACCCAAGTGATTAGTTCAGTGCTTGGTATTAGTAAGTGCTTACCAAATATTACAATTATTATTAAGCAAAAGGGAGTGTCCCCATTTTCTGGTGAGGAAAATGAAAAACAAAGAAGTTTAAGTGACTTGTACAAGGTCAGAGAGTAGGGAAGTAAGGTAGCTGAAACTAGAACCCAGGAGTCCTGACTCCAAGTCCTGAATTCTTTCTACTAGTCTGTCCTGCTTCTCACAGGGTGGTCTCTTTTGGGAGTTCTTGCTCAAAAATCTGTGACATTGTTTCCCAAAAGCAAGGCACTCATGGTCTTTCTCTTATACCTTGAAATTTGCTCAGACACTTCACTTCCTAATTATAAAAATCAGGACCCATCCTTCATGTCTGCAGCATGGTAGAACACATACTCTGGAAGAACTGAATCTACAATCCTCAAGAGGTGGCAAGGATTGGATCCTTTTTCTATAGTTTACCTCCTCTATCCCTAGGACTCCTTGTTCACCTGTTGTTGAGTAGGGATTATCTCTATTTGTTGCTGAATTGTACTTTCCAAGCACTTAGTACAGTGCTCTGCACACAGTAAGTGCTCAATAACTATGATTGATTGAATGAATGAATATTTTTACAACATTTAATCCTTCTGTCCCCCAGTACTGTACCTTGTTCTGGTGAGCCTAACCCCTTGAAGTCAAAAGTTGCTGGTTTTCTAAACGGCTAGGATTTTCCTTATTTTCTTGGGTCTGAGTTTATTCTATGTCTTCTTTCCCAACTCACCCAGTCAAACAGGAAACATGCTACCCCACTGTGATATCTACTTTTGCCCTATCTTGGCTTCAACCATTTCGTGGCGCAGTGGCAAGAGCATGGGCTTTGGAGTCAGGGCTCATGAGTTCAAATCCCAGCTCTGCCACTTGTCAGCTGTGTGACTGTGGGCAAGTCACTTAACTTCTCTGTGCCTCAGTTCCCTCATCTGTAAAATGGGGATGAAGACTGTGAGCCACACGTGGGACAACCTGATTCCCCTGTGTTTACCCCAGTGCTTAGAACAGTGCTCTGCACATAGTAAGCGCTTAACAAATACCAACATTATTATTATTATTATTCTACCTAAAATTTGCGCATTAAAACAGCTAGAAAATTCTGACAGAAAAAGACACCAACCCTTTTAGACTAAGAAGCTACATGAAAATCCAGAAGCATCTCTAGATGAGCAAATCACCAGTAATGGAAACAAAGCTAACACTATTCGGATCAACTGAAAAAGGAAGTCAACCCAATTACATTTTATAGCTTATACATATTGTTGTTATTGAGATCTATTAGGTTTGCTGCCATCTGTACCCTTAAATTGACCAGATTTGAGTGGGAAAGTCAAGCAGCAGCCCTGTGAGAATAGAAAACTGCAGATACAGCTGAGAGTCATCAACAAATTGATGACATAAAAGCCCCATACATCCAGGATCTCTCAGAACAATCTCACTTTTACCCTGAATCAAGGGGATCCTGGGGTGCTATCTAGGAACCAATGACAAATTGATGAATTCAAAATGATGAGATTCCACATGCCAAAGATACAAAAAAAATCAAATACAATAGACATGAAATAAAATCAATACAGAGAAGAGAGTGACAGCAGAGAATGGGAAAAAGCCAGAAAAGCAGCATGAATTCCAGGAAAACCTGGCAAGGAATGAGATTAAAGAGAAATGTTTAAAGGACGTCCTTTGAGCAAGCTCAGGGATAGGCTAAAGGTTGCAGCCTGAGCTGGGGGAGTCTATAGCTATCTTTAATGTTATTTATTGAGCACTTGCTGTGTGTTATATTAAATGCATGGGGAATGCAATACAATAGAATTGTAAGCTGCAATCTCTACTCACATAGGAGAAGCAGAATGGCCTAATGGATAAAATACAGGTCTTAGGAGTCTGACGAGAGTTATAATCCTGGCTCTGCCACTTGCCTGCTATGTGACCTCAACTTCTCTGTTCCCCATTTACCTCATCTGCAAAATGGAGATTAAAACTGTGAGCCTTATGTGAGACATAGACTGTGTTCAACCTGATTATCATGTATCTACCCCAGTGCTTAGATCAGTGCCTGGCACATAGTAGTGCTTAACAAATACCTTTAATTAAAAAAGGAGGTTACAGGCATTAAAATAATTTACATAGAGAGGAAATGACAGAGTGCTTTGAGGATAAGGGTAAGATGAAATTCAAGTCTTCCCATTTCAAAAGCAAATGTGTTGAGTTCAGCTATACCACCATTCATTTATCAATACAGGAAATGAATTGTTTGAGATCTTCCTGAGGTTATCATTCTCTGAAGGATCAAATGGCCCAGGCTATGAGAAGAAATAAAGGTGTGTGGAAGTTAGATCACTTTCAAGTGGGATGAGGGTGAGGTTTATAATACAGTGGGAACAGTCAGAGCGGAAAGAGTTTGTTATCTCCTTGAGGAAAGGGATCATGAATGTTAATCTTCAATGCATCTTTCCTAATCATTCAATCCATAGTAGTTATTGTGTGTTCACTGTGTGCAGAGCACTGTACTGAACTTGGGAAAGTACAACAGAATGGCTAGTATCTGAAACATTGCTTTAAACATTCTATATGACCTAAAAAATCATAGTGATGGGCATAATGCTGATATTCTTGCAATCCTCTCTCCAGAGCATCTGAAACCAGAAGAGTTGAGATTTAAGATGCTTTGGCCAGTTGTTAGGTTCTGCTTTTTCTTGTTCTGCCCCGATTCCATGCACTTTCTCCATTTTGCTCTGATCACCACTTTCTTCTTCTGTAAGCCACAGCAGCAGCCAGCTTCTGTGATTTATGATTTTAGTTGTACACCTGAGAGCTTGCTTTAAATAATAATAATATAATTCTTGTTTAAGCACTTTTGTGCCAAGCACCAGTCTATGTGCTAGGGCAGATACAAGGTAATCAGTTTGAACACAGTCCCATCCTACATGAAGCTCATAGTTTAGGTGGGAGGGAGTAGGATTTAATCCCCATTTTACATATGAGGAAACTAAAGCACAGAGAGGTTAAGCCAAGGTCACACAGCAGACAAATGGTGGAACTGTGATTTGAATCCAGATCCTCCAACTGGCAGACCCATGCTCTTTCCACTAGGCCACATATTTCTCTTCCTTTTCAAATAAAATTTAGCGCTACCCAGTAACAAGTCTAGGGGCCTTTTTAAGGAAAAAACCCCAAAACTTTCAAGTAACTGGAAATCTGTTTTATGTTTGCCTTTATGATAACTTTTAAAGACACTTTTTGAAATTATCATAAGCATTTGAATGAAAATGAGTCCAACTAGGAACACATGAATCTCCAACGTACATAATTTTCACTGGTTCAGAATAGATCATTTTATTTTTGCATGAATAATAGCAAAGCACAGGATTGTAGAAAAAATCAAAAGTGTCATGGAAATGGAAGGAGAAATGAAGATATATTTTTCTCCATCAATCATGTGGAATGAAATGGACAGTAAAATACAATTTTACAAATTAGATGAGGACACAGTCATATCATCTACTCTTAGTCTATGCACTTAGACTTTGTACTTAGACTGTGACCCTGTATGCTAATACTGTGATTCCTGTGAATTGAGAATATGATCTCCTTGTGGTACAGGGACTGTGTCCGACCTGATAACCTGATATCTATTCCAGTACTTAGTATACTACTGGACAGAGAGTAAACACTTAAATGCTAGTCTATACTTCATTTTGCTTTCTGGATCATTTTTCTAACAAAATGGTCAGTCCATGTTTCCCTACTCCTCTAGAACTTCCAGTGGTTGTCTATCCATCTCTGCATCAAACTGAAATTCCTTACTATAGCCTTTAAAGCACTCAGTCACCTTGCCCTCTCCTGTTTTACCTCACTTTTCTATTACAACCCAGGCCTCACACTTTGCTCTTCTAATGCCAACTACTTGCTATACCTCTATCTCATCTATCTCACCACTGACCTCTCACCTATGGCCTGCCTCTGGCCTGGAACACCCTTCTTCTTCACATCTAACAGAAAATTATTCTCTTCACCTTCAAAGCATTATCGAAGTCAGATCTTCTCCAAGAGGCTTTCCCTATCTAAGCCCTCATTTCCTCTTTTTCCATTCCCGTCTATATTACTTTGATTTGCTTCCTTTATTCACTCCTCCCTCAGCCCCACAACACTTACATGCATATCCATAATTTATTTACATTAATGTATGTCTTCTCCTTTAGACTGTGTGAGCTCACTGTGGACAGGGAAGGCGTCTAACAACTCTGTTGCAGTGTACTCTCCCAAATGCTTAGATGGTGCTTTGCACACAGTATATACTCAATAAATATGATTGAATGAATATGATTGATTGAAACACCACAATTATTAGTAAGCAGATGATACATGGGGCTTGCAAACAATCTAACACTGAGAACCCTAATAAAGTTGCTGAACTACACCCATTCATGTTCACTGGTATTGGAATCCCCATCACTCAGTTTACATCAGGAGAAATATCTCATAAGGACCTTGGGAAGGTACGGTAGAAACATCCTAGTTGAACAGAGCATATTTTTTTTCAGGAAGACATAGGTCTCTACTTGAAAGATGCCAGCAACAAGGATTCCCTTGAAATGGTACTTTCATTGAAACTATTAAATAAGGGAAGATACAAAGAGATGTACAGAATAATGCATTTCCACTAAGACAGGTGTATATCAAAGTTAATTATAGCATCTAACTTGAGCTAGTGTAAATTGGATAACAGAAACCAGGCTGGAAGGAGCTAGATTTTATTTTAAGCAGTGTAACACATACACACACATACACTGATGTGAATTAACAACTCGATGCAGGGGAATTTAGCAAATCAGAAATGCAGTAGCATATCATAAGAAAATGCAGTATGCATTTTATATCTATAGTGAAGAGAAGCATCAACTGGCTTAGTGGAAAAAGCATGGGCTTGGGAGTCAGAGGTCATGGGTTCTAATCCCCAGTCAGCCATTTGTCAGCTGTGTGACCTTGGGCAAGTCACTTAACTTCCTTGTGCCTCAGTTATCTTATCTGCAAAATGGGGATGGAGACTATGAGCCTTACATTGGACAACCTGATTACCTATATGTGCCCCAGTGCTTAGAACAGTGCTTGGCACATAGTAAGCCCTTAACAAATACCAACATTATTATTATTAGTCAACTCAATTAATTGGAAGATATTAGTATTATTAATAATAATAATAGTTATGGCATTTGTTAAGCACTTACTATGTATCATGCACTGTACTAAGCACTGGGGTGGGTACAAGCAAATTGGTTTGGACACAGTCCCTGTCCCACATCCCTGTCCCATGTGAGGTTCACGGTCTCCATCCCCTTTTTTCCATATGAGGTAACTGAGGCACAGAGAAGTGAAGTGAAGCACTTTTGAGGTGCTTTATTTGTAGAAGCAGCAGAAAAAGGGACACTGTTTAATTAATGAGGCTTAATTGATTTCAATCTTTGACATAGGGTTCTAGTAATTACAGCGTAATATCTAGAGAACACTGGGAATAAAATAAAAACCAAAATCCAACCCTAGCAGCAAAAATGCTTCTTGAAAAATAAACTCCTCCTTCTTCATGTTAAAAACAACAAAGTACAACTGGTTCATAATGTTGTTTAATTAATATTGAGAGAATTTGAAATGTTATTTTCACCAGAAAGTGTGTGACTGTCACAGTGCAATGGTGGCACCTATTGGTGTAAGATAGGCAGGAGTATCTCCAATTGCAAAGATTTTTTTTCCAAGCTGGGGTGCTTAATACAGCAATTGTCTGCTTGCTGAGGAAGGCACTGGAATCACAGTTTTCTACATCAGACTCCGAAATGACTCATAGCATCAGCTCTGTTACTGAGTACTCCTGAATCAGACATTTGACCCATGGGTGAAAGTGTTCTTGGATTCTGATCATTAAGGTGAGTGGGCCCCTCAAAATCTAACTAGATTTTTAACTAAAAAAGACATAAAGTAACAACAAGATTCAGAGATGCTTGCTGGAATTTTCCACGGACCTGGGTGAGTCATAGTATTTGAGCTCCTTAAGAAAAAAAGGATTAGAAAAAGAACATTGGGCTCATTTTTCTCTATGGATCATATTTTGACAAACTGAATTTGCAGCATTATAATGTGATCATTGAAATAGAGGTGCTTTTCAAGACTGAAAGTCATCAGAGGTAATTTGATTTTCATTCTCTTCTAATTGTATAAAAATCAATAGGGTGGAGAAGAAAAGGAAAGTTGAGGGTGGAATGAATATCAAATGCCCAAATAGCACAGATACAAGTACATAGATGAGACAAAAGGGAGAGAGAGACAGGGAAAACAGGACTTTATCAGGGAAGGCCCCTTGGAAGCTTCTGATCTAGAATGCCCTCCCTATTCCTACCCAACAGACAATTACACTTCCTCCCTTCGAGTCTTATTGAAGGCACATCTCTTCCAAGAGGCCTTCTTCCCTGACTAAGCCCTCTTTTCCCCTCCTTCCACTCTCTTCTGCATCACCCTGACTTGCTTCCTTTATTCATTCCCCCCCTCCCAGTCTCACAGGAGTTATGTACATACCTGTAATTTATCAATTCATGTTAACATTTGTCTTCCCTTCTAGATTCTAAGTTTGCTGTAGGCAAGGAATTTGCCTGTTATATATGGTGAGCCCACAACAAGCTGCCTTCTTAGTGGCTGTTTGTGATCCCACAAACAATGATAAAGGAAGAGACTTTGCAAAGACACTGATGGGCTCTACCTGGGACAGGTGATTGCTGGCCTGTGGGGGCAGAGCATGGAGGGAGGCGTGGCCTTCTCTCCCTTTCTACCCCTTAATGGTCCTGGACCAATCAATGACTGCTCCATAGAGCCACAATGCCTAAGGCAGATAAAGGAGGCACCTGGCACACCTGGAGGCAGCACAGAGAGAAGCAAGCAGCAGGAGAGTAGTACTTTGAAGCAGAAAGAAGTATTGGCAGAATAGTCTCCTTTGACCATAGACTGGTACTGACCCTTGAATGTCTCACTCCCTTGCACATTGGTAAAACTAAATAAAAAACTTTTCATGGTAACCTTGGTGATTAGGGGTATGGTTTGAACTCTACTACTTGAATGATGTGGGGTTTTTTTGTTTTATTAGGAAAATGATCTGTGCAGCAGAATGAAGTGTGGTTTGAACTCGAAGCAGCATGGCTCAGTGGAAAGAGCATGGGCTGGGGAGTTGGAGGTCATGGGCTCAAATCCCTGTTCAGCTCCTTGCCAGCTGTGTGACTTTTGGCAAGTCACTTAACTTCTCTGTGCCTCAGTTACCCCATCTGTAAAATGGGGATGAAGACTGTGAGCCCCACGTGGGACAACCTGATCACCTCGTATCCTCCCCAGTGCCTAGAACAGTGCTTTGCACATAGTAAGTGCTTAACAAATGCCATAATTATTATTATTATTACTATATGTCACCAAGGCTCCCCTGTTGCAAGAAAGTCCTGGTTATATTTTACTCTCCCAAGTGTTTAGTACAGTGATATGCACATTGTAATCATTCAATAAATACAACTGAATGATGGATGGATATATGACCTTAATGTTTTGAAGGTGGGCAGAGTGGTCTGGCATATATGGAGGGGGAGGGTGTTCCAGGTCAGGAAAAGGAACTTGGAAAGGGGTCAGTAGATGAGACTGATATAGAGTGAATAAGCTGGCACTAGAGAAGGGAAAGTGTGTGAGCTACGCTGTAATAGATCAATGAGATGAGGTGGGAGGGGAGAGATGATTGAGTGGTTTAGGGCCAATGGTAAGGAGTTTTTGTTGTATGCGAAGGTGAATAGGCAACCACTGAAGGTTCTTAAGGAATGGGAGACATGGACTGAATGTTGTGGGGTTTTTTGTGTTTTTTTTTTAGGAAAATGATCTGTGCAGCAGAATGAAGTACGGACTGGAGTGGGGAGAGATAGGATGGGTGGGGGGTTTACGATGAGGAAGATGCAGTACAAGGTATTCGATAGGATAAGTTCTTGGATCACTATGGTAGTTGTTTGGATGGAAAGGGAGGATTTTTATCAATGTTGTGTACATAGAACTGACAGATTTAATATGTGGCTGGAATGACAATAATGAGTCGAGTACAACACTTTGGTTATGTACAGGCTTGTACGATAGGGAGGACAGGGTATTTTCTACAATGATAGAAAGGGTTTGGGTGGAAATATAAAGTGTTTTGGACATGATGCTTGAAACTGTTTGCCCTCTTCTCCATAAAGGCTTTAACTTCCTATTTCCTTACCATTTTAAGCCTACAAACATCAGACACTTAAGGCATCAATCTGGTTTTCTGAATGTTGCTACCAGCCTTACATCTCTTCGGCGTAAAGACTTCCTGACATACATCTATTAGTATATGTTTGGAAACGATGAAATGACAGGCATTTTCAGCCAACCAATTAGCAAATCCTGACCTTGGGATAAGCCCCCAGCCTCCTGTGGAATCAAGTGAGTCCCAGACATGTTATGGATAGTAGAGAATCCCTAGGAAGGCTTGCTTATTATTGGATTCTCTGTTAGGCAGGTGAAGAGATCCAATATGTAGGATGGTTGCACTTCAGTGGGTCCAGAGGGCTCTATCCATCCAACAGCTTAGTTCAAGATGGGTAGAAGAGCAGGCTATAATAATAACAATAATAGTATTTGTTTTTATATGCCAAGCACTGTACCAAGTGCTGTGACAGATACAAGACAATCAGGTCCACTGTCTAAGTAGCAGGAAGAACAGGTATTGAATCCTCATTTTGCAGATGAGGGAACTGAGGCACAGAGAAGTTAAATGACTTGCCCTAGGTCACTCAGCAGGTAAGTGGCATATCCAGGATTAGGACATAGGTTATCAGATTCCCAGGCTCATGCTATTTCCACTAAGCCACACTGCTTCCCATCAGAAGGTCATATCTGCTTCCCATCAGAAGGGGAGAAAGAGAGAGTAGCATAATTGCCTGAGAATAATTTCAGAAAATGAAAAGGCCTTTTCTCATACTTTTTTTTTAAGGCAAGGCTCTCTAGATGGGACCTTAAAATGATAATTTTGCTTCATAATACCCTTGACTATCTATTCAATCTTTATGAAAGCCTTTTCACATATTTCCTTCTCCCTTACGCTGCCAGTCTATTCAACAGAGCTAGTAACAAAGCAGTTCTGCATCCATCTATAAGAGACTTAAAAGACCTCAGTATGCTGAGAGGCTAGAAGACTGCAATATAGCCATATGTGCAGCCCAGATCTAGATGGAGTGAGGGGAAGCATAAAAGGTTGACTCCCCTTGGAGAAAGGATGAACAATGGGTGGAAAGTGAAGATGTGAGAGGTTTTTTCATTGTGAATGATTTTGTTATGAAGAAAGGTTAAATAGTTGAAACACAAGCTGAGGATTAATGAGCAGCCAGGAGGATTTGATGACCTGAGAGACCCTCATCCAGTCATTAATCTCTGGAAGGGTCCCGAAGACCTTAATTTTCTCACTTTCTGACTTTTTGCTTTTCAATTTGTAATCTTAGTATGGCATATTTATATTGAACAGATCTGTTTCAAACTCTCTTGCCTGGTTTGGTAATCTATATTTTGAATATGGTAATACACCAATTTACATTTATATAGCACCTTTCAGGCTGAGGGGTGCCAAAGGGCCTCACACAGGACATTCAATTTCAGCATTTTCCCCAGATGGAGACACCTTCTGAAGTCCGAGCCAAGTTAAGGCACAGCATGCTGTTGTGGAGAAAATCACTGAAACCACTTGCATACATTTCCTATTGTTTTCTGTGTGCCGGGAAAAAAAAAGACGATGGTTTCATGGTAAAATGACCTCACTGTGGCACCATCTACCCAGTGCAAAATGAAGGGGACATTTAACTAGTATCTAATAGATTTGACAAATGGGGAAAGCAATGCAAAGTGAATTACTTGATTGGAATTATCCATTGTGGCACCACAATTTAAATCAACCAGATAATTATCAACTCTCCCCTTCAGTTACTGCTGACAGCTTCAGATGGAGACTTCTACTTCCCTATACTTGAAGGTATTATTAAAACAACTTCAAATGATATAATTTATTTTTCAATTACTTTAGAAAGACCTTAGCATGTTGTTATCACAGATATACAGAACAAACAAGTTCCAACATTGCAACATAATTTAAAGATAATAAATAACAATAAATATTATTTATTCTGTTCCTAGTGCTGGAGTACTACAAGATAATCACGTTGGATATATTACCTGTCCAAGATGAGGGTCTAAGTCTAAACAGAAGGTGCAAAAGATCTTAGTAAGTCTCCATTTTACAGATTAGGAAGCTGAAGTATGGAAAAGTTAAGTGATTTACCCAAGGTCACATAGCTGGCAAATGTTGGAACTGAGATTAGAACCCAGGTCCTCTACTTCTAGGTCCAGGTTCACCAGGTCACGTTCATCAGGCCTCACTGCTTCTCATATCACCTTAATCAATCAGTGGTATTTATTGACCTCTTATTCTGTGCAGATCGCTGTACTAATTATTTGGACAAATATAAAACAAAGTTGGTATATATGATCTCTGCCCACAAGGGCTTGCAGACCAAATGACATGAAAATAAATTACAGATGTATATTTACACTTCTACAAGAATTATCTGCTTAGGGATCTTTGTTTCTAATTGTAAAAAAAATTTCTTCTTCCATTTCTCTTAATAAACTAATTAACCTGAAAAGTCCTCGACACTGATTACTGACACCATTGCTAGTAGTCCGTAATGGATTCTTCCACTCACAAACATGCATTAAAGATGGTATATTGGATCCATTAACTGCAGTGTCTCAGGGAACAATCTGTGCAATCAGTATATCAATCAATGGTATTTATTGAGCACTTACTATGTGCAGAGCACCATAGAAAACACTTGGGAGAACACAATACAACAGAGGTAGTGGACATATCCCCTGCCCATAACAAGCTTAAAGACTAGAGGGAGGGACAGGTATTAAAAAAAATTTATACATATGTACAGAATAGCACAACACCAGTTACTTACCAAGTACCTTTTGTCCAGAAAGCAGCTTGGCCTAGTAGTAGTAGCCTAGTGGATAGATCATGGGACTGGAAGTCAAAAGGAGCTGGGTTCTACTCCCATCTACACTTGTCTGTTAAATAACCATAGGCAAGTCACTTGAGTTTTCTGTGCCTCAGTTGCCTCATGTATAAAATGGGATTTAAGACTGTGAGCCCCTTATGGGACAGGGACTGTGTCCAACCTGATTAGCTTGTATCCATCCCAGTGCTTAGAACAGTGCTTGACACATCTTAAGTGCTTAACAAATGCCATCATCAGCAGTCACCCTTCCCAGCTCCTTGTCCAAAATACATGTCAACTAACCTGGATATTAGAAGATCTGTCAGGTAGTCAAGAGCCTAGCCTTGTCCCAGATTTATACAGGAGCAGCATGTGCTCCAGCTCACAGGTGCAGGTTTTTCCACTAGATCATATTAGATTAGAGACAGGTCTACCCACCAGAGGGCTCGGGGTTGGGATTACAGATGAGCAACTCTCAAGATGATTAGGGTCAGGGGGCCCAGGTGTAATAATAATAATAATAATGATAGCATTTAAGCACTTACTATGTGCAAAGCACTGCTCTAAGCGCTGGGGAGGATTCAAGGTGTTCAGGTTGTCCCACGTGGAGCTCTCAGTCTTAATCCCCATTTAACAGATGAGGTAACTGTGACACAGAGAAGTTAAGTGACTTGCCCAAAGTCACACAGCTCACAAGTGGCAGAGCCAGGATTTGAACCCAAGACCTCTGACTTCCAAGCCCATGCTCTTTCTACTGAGCCACACTGCTTCTCAGTGTAGGAATTGTCCAGTGTGTAGAATGGGTATCAGGTACAAATTGAATACACACCTATTTGGTTTTGATCTGGGTTTCACTTGTCTAGCTGAGTTTGTTTTTCCACTTAACTGTGTCCAGTATGGGTATGGCTCCTGAACTGTATATGTTCAGGGTTTTCTTTTTAAATGGTATTTGTTAAGCACCTACTATGTGCCAAGCACTGTTCTAAGGATTTTGCAATGCCCAGCCTACCTAAGCTCAGAAACATAGTCCATGTTCACAGGGGGAAGATTCTAGAGTAAGGCAGAGGGAAGGCCCTTTCCAGGCATCAAGCACTTATTTCTAATGAATCTTTTGTGAGTCCTTATGATATCATTCCACAGTGCTAGGTAAATTTTAAAACATATTTAATGATAATGTGACTTCTGGGTAGGTGAAGGTAGTGACAGCCAACTTTGAGAATCATCTGGGACCACCTTAGGTCCACAGTCAGTTTTCTGAAGTTTGGTCCTTCTAGTTTCCAAGACCAAGGATGTTGAGGAAAAAGGGGAAGGCTTCTAATGTCAGATGATCCTCATTCTGTTGAAGGAGGGAGAAGAGCTAGGATCTGTAGAAGGAGGGAGAAAAGCTAGAAGTCCCCCCGTTAGATCCATATGGAACTAGCAGATAGCCACTGGAGGTCTAGCCTCATGCTGTATAATTGTGGAGGAACTCCACAAGAGCAGAAGAGTTCCAAGAAGGATTATTTTCATTTTGACCTACAACCCATTTATTGATCCTTCTTCCAACAATCCATGGCCTAATATCACCACCTTATCCATTGTGTAAGGGGATTAAACTATGTAGTCATTAGCCTAGTGAAAAAGGGGCAGATCTGGGGAAGAGAGAGAGAGTGGACTTTCCAAGATCCCCTTGTTGAGGTGGCATCATGCCTCCAGAGCCCAAGTGAGCCTCCACCAGAAAAGCTGGAGCCAGGAGTTATATCAGCACATATGACCCTTCCAACTCCCCCAGGAGCCGAAATACAGTATTGAGAGGCTCGTGAGGGAGAGTGAGTTCCATGAAGACAACTACCCTCTGCCCACCAAGAGCCAAGATACAGCACTGTGAGGAATATGGGGAAACTGCATCAGATTCTTATTGTTATTAAATGGAATTCTTTTTGTGATTATTTAGCACTCTACTAAGCACTGGGGCAAATAAAACATAATTATTTTGGATACAATCCTTCTTCTATATGGAGCCAACAGTCAAAATAGGAGGGAAAAAGTGCACCGAATCCCCATTTTAAAGATGAGATAACTGAGGCACAAAGAAGTTGTGACTTACCCAAAGTCACACAGCAGACAACTGGCAGAGCCAAGATTAGAACCCATGTCCCTGATCTTTCCACTAGGCCATACTGATTCTCAGAGTGCATAAAATGATTGGCAAATTTTCCAAATGAATCCAAATCCATCTGCAGGAACCAATCAGAGGAGAGAGTTCATTAGTGAGTGGTAAAGCAAACACTTCAAATTGATGAAGGACAATCAGATGGGGACACCCAGACACAGCTAAAATATAATCATACACTTTAGGCAATCCACACCACTGATGTGTACCTAATAGAAGCACTGAACCAGTTATGTACTGGAATTGAGCAACACGTGCATGATGACTTACTGGATGGCTAGCACTGTTCCTTCTCATGTGTGATCAAAAATTCAATCAATTGGTGGTTTTCAGTGAATACTTACTCTGGGCAGAATACTGTAATAAATGCTTGGGAGAGTACAATATAGTACCAGTGTTGGTACACACATTCTGTGCCCATAATAAGCTTACAGTCTAGGGCGGGGAGACAGACATTAATATGAATATAAATTAAAGACAGTACCATGAGTTCTGTGTGGCTCATGGAGGGGTGAATATCAAGTGTTTAAAGGGCACAGATACAAGGAAAAAAAAGCTCTACACATGGGTGTTCTCTGCATATATTCCTGTAGAGGGTACAGGCCTATAGTGAGTGAGTGGGTGGAAAAGATTGGGGGAGGGGGAGGAAGAATTGAAAGAATTTTGAAGTTACTTATAGCCACCTGGCTAACTGCAGCTGCAACATGGGGGATGCAGCATGAAAATAAGAGAAAAAGCAAGGTTTCCTGGGAGTTAGAGGCCTTGGTTTTAATAGTAGCTCCACCACTTTCCTGCTTTGCGACTTTGGGCATGACACTTACCTTCTCTGGGTCTCACTTAACTAATTTGTAGAATAGGGAATAATTAGCTGTTCTCCTTCTCTTTTAGACTGTGATCCTTGTGTGGTACAGGAATTGTACCTGACCCTATTATCTTATATCTACACCAGTGCTTAGCACAGTGTGTGGCACAAACACAATTATTATTGTTATTATTATGCTCCTCTCTCTTGCAGGTCACTGAGAATTATGCAAGAAATATTTCTTGCTGGTGGGAGCATAGACTTCAGGAAAAAGCACAAAATGAATTTCAGAGAGATAATTTTCTCTGTATCTAAATTGGTGGGTGAAAAGTGTAGTCCCAAACTCAAAGGGGAGCCTGACATATGAAATGGAAAAATAGTTTCTTAAATATTCTGTTTGAAGACATGAGATTCCTCATCATCATCAATGGTATCTGAGTGTTCACTGTGTGCAGAGCACTGTACTAAGCTCTTGATAGAATACAACATGGTTGTCAGACACATTCCCTGCCCTCAATGAGCTTACAGTCTAAAGGAGACGGACATTTATAAAAATAAATAATTAATAACATGTAATATATACATTTGTACATAAGTATTGTGGGGTGAATATCACATGCCCATAGGTCACACATCCAAGTGCATAGATGGCACAGAAGGGAAGTAGATGATTTCTGTAGTCACTGACATGTACCTTTCCTTTCACAAAAGTTGCTTTGAAAGAAATCAAGCAAAGCTACTGCCAGGGAGTACTAAAGTGGGGAAGAAAGGGACAGGGATGGAGACCTCTATAACCCAGAATAAATAGAATAACTAAAAGAATTTTGAACTTAGTTTTAGCCACCTGGCATACCAGGCTAACAGAGTTAGCCTGGAGGTTTTTGAGGAGTAGGGACACAAAGACTGAATATTTTTGTAGAGCAAAGAGGCAGGGAGATCAGCAAGCAGGTTAATGCAGTCATCAACGTGGAATAGAATAAGTGCTTGGATCAGCATAGTAGTAGTTTGGCTGGACAATAAAGGGTGAATTTTAGTGATGTTGTGAAAGTTGAACAGAGAGCAATTCAGTGACATATTGAATATGTGAGTTAAATTGAGATATATGAGTTGAGGATAACACCAAAGTTACAGGCTTGTGATACAGGGAGGAGGGAGGGTGCAGTGACCAGAAAGTCAGTATGTGGATAGAGTTTGGGTGGAAAGGTCACACAGTAGGTTAGGGGTGAAGTCTGGATGGGAACCCAGGTCTTCTGACTCCTAGGCCTGTGCTCTTTCCACTGGACCATCTTGGTCTCTGCCAGATGGCTGCTGTGTGACCTTGGGCAAATGGTTAACTTTTCTGTGCCTCATTTTCCTAAGCTATAAAATATGGATTCAGTCCTGTTATCTATCCTATTTCGACTGTAAGCTCATTGTGGGCAGGAAATATGTCTGTTATATTGATCTCCCCTAAGCACTCAATAAAATGATTGAATGAATGAGCTGTGAGAACAGACAGTGTGTCCAATCTGATTAATTTATATTTACTCTATTTCTTAGAAAGGTGATTGATATATACAAGTATTTAATAAATACAATAATGATGATTATAAAAATAACAATAATAATATTTGAGTACTTATTGAGCGCAGAAGCACTTGGGAGAGTACAGTAAAACACTTTTAAGCATTTACCTGTTCTAGATTATGGTCTAGAGTAAAGATTTATAAAGACTTAGCGAATATCTACATAGGTTTGTCCCCGCTCCTTTACAGCAGCGTGGCTCAGTGGAAAGAGCCTGGGCTTCGGGGTCAGAGGTCATGGGTTCCACTCCCGGCTCTGTCACTTGTCAGCTGTGTGACTGTGGGCAACTTCTCTGTGCCTCAGTTACCTCATCTGTAAAATGGGGATTAACTGTGAGCCTTACGTGGGACAACCTGATTACCCTGTATTTCCCTCAGCGCTTAGAACAGTGCTCTGCACATAGTAAGCGCTTAACAAATACCAACATTATTATGATTATTTATTACTCTCACTTTTTCTCTGAGTGCTGAACACACAAAGTTAAAGTCCATGAGCATTTATATATCAAGCATTTTTTTTTTAACCAAGGCCACACTCACCCTTTCTTATTTTAAAGTAAATCTTTATTTTTTTCAATTTGGTACACGTTTAATTTCAATGCTTTGTATTTCTAGATTAATGTGTTCCATTTTAAAAGATAGCACTGATTACTTTTATTCATTTTAGCTTAAGATAATTCCAAATGTTTTGCAATTATCATCACTGTTTTAGTCATTAATGGATCAAATCAAGATTTGAGAGACATAATGGATTTGAATTCATATTTAACCTTTCATCAGACCTTTTAAGAGCTTGGACATATCTCATCCTGTCTCTAGGAAGTTTGAGTATTAGTAATTTCATTTTATTTGTTACATTATTTCAGCAATACCAGGCACTGAGATGTGAACAACTCAGTAGTGCCATCTTATTAAAAATGGATAAATTTTATTAAATTCCAGAAAGCTTGAGACCAGTTTTCCAAAGACTGTGTTCCCCTCATTCCTACTATAATACACCTATATGTGCCATGTAGTAGCTAATATGATTTTTACATCCAAATAGAATTATCCTCAAATTTACCTCTAAATAGGTGGAGATATAGAGAGACACATGCCTGGTGTTCATTTTCAAAACAGGAATCACTGCAGTTTAATCTTTCTCATGAAGGAAGTGGTATCCTCCCTTCAGCAGAACATATGCCTAAATTGTTTTTATAGAAGTGGTAATGATTTGAGCTGAATCAGCCAGTAGTGGCAGTCACTGTCAGGTGTCTGATAATAATAATAATAATGTTGGTATTTCTTAAGCGCTTACTATGTGCCGAGCACTGTTCTAAGCGCTGGGGTAGACATAGGGGAATCAGGTTGTCCCACGTGGGGCTCACAGTCTTAATCCCCATTTTACAGATGAGGGAATTGAGGCACAGAGAAGTTAAGTGACTTGCCCACAGTCACACAGCCGACAAGTGGCAGAGCTGGGATTCGAACTCATGAGCCCTGACTCCAAAGCCCGTGCTCTTTCCACTGAGCCACGCTGATCAGGGCCAGGGGTACTTCCTGTGGCTATGAATAATAGTATTGGTATTTGTTAAGTGCTTACTATGTGCAGAGCACTGTTCTAAGCACTGGGGTAGATACAGGGTGATCAGGTTGTCCCAGGTGGGGCTCACAATTTTAATTCCTATTTTACAGATGAAGTAACTGAGGCACAGAGAAGTTAAGTGACTTGCCCACAGTCACATAGCTGACAAGTAGCAGAGCTGGGATTCGAACCCATGACCTCTGACTCCCAAGCCCGTGCTCTTTCCACTGAGCCACGCTGCAATAACCACATAGCCACAGGCACAGCTGTGCTGTAATCCACTTCTAACACCTTCTCTGAGAATGCTACTCACATCCGTCAGGATACGAGGCTATTTGATTGATATAGAGACAAATGGCTGGACAAAACTATGTGTGGACAAAACTGTCCTATGTACATCTTAGAAAAGAATATATGATGAGAAAAAGGAAGGGAAAAAATGAAAGTAAAGACCTGAAATTTTAGGGCTCCTCCAATCTATGGAATCCTGACAAGATGTATTAAACTGTCACATTTCAGCTCCACTCCTTGTTCTCATGCTTCTTCCTGCTTAGAGAAATGGGGCAGGGAAGAGAAGGGGTAGCATGCACACCAAAAAAAAAAGAAGGCATTTCCTCTGAGACATCTGCACTAGTTCCCCATTTTATATCCATTCTCTCCCCAGTCAGAGTAGAAATATTTCTTCAGCTGCACCACTTCACCTCTCATTGAAATGGTCCCTCTAACTCCTCTCTTCCTTAGACTTACTTGAATAAATAACAGAATTCTTAAAGCATTGAGATATTTATCCATTCACAGATGCCCAGAGCTGCCATGTTACAAGGAGCTCCAGAACCTACCGAGGCCCTGTATATTCAGAGCAGATCTTTCTCTCCCCACTCCAAATTATGATGGACTTGCCCCATTCCCCTGCTCCACAGGAAGAGAGGAGCCCCAAGCGGGGGAGAACCAAATTTCCAGAGCAACTACGCCATCCCGAGCTCCAGGACTCACCAGGGGCTGCCGTATTTCAGGAGTAGCCCCTATTTCTTCACCCCTCTCAAACACCCTCAAAGGATAAGTCCCACCCCTTAGAGGAAAAGCAGAATCAATCAATCAGTCAATCATATACAGTATTTACTGTGTGCAGAGAATTGCATTAAGCACTTGGAAGAGTACAATGCAGAATTACCTACCTACAACAAGCTAACAGTTTGGGGTAGGGGGCAAGATATTAATATTAATGAATAATTTATAATTTATAAATTTGTACATAAGGGCTATGGGGATGTGAATGGGGCAAAAAACAAAAACTCAAGTGGATTGGTGACATGGATGGGAGAAGGAACCAGTAAAACAGGGCTTATTTGGGGAAGTCTTTTAGCAGAGATTTCACCTTAATAAAGCTTTGAAGGTAGAGCGTTGGTCTGGCATATATGGAAGGAAAGAGAGTTTCAAGCCACAGGGTGAATGTGGGATAGGGATTGGGGGTGAGACAGAATAATTTGGGGCGGGATAGGGATTGGGGGTGAGACAGAATAATTTGGGGCTTAGTGAATAACCTGCTATGTGGGCTAGGCTGTATGTAGTAGATAGTGAGGTAAGGTAGGAAGGGGAAAGTTTTTGAATGCTTTAAAGCCAATGGTAATAAGTTTCTGTTTGATGCTGAGGTAGATGGGCAACCACTGGAGGTTCTTGAGTAGTGGGGAGACATGGAATGAAGTTTGGATTGGAGTGGGGGAGAGACAGGAGGCAGGGAGATCAGCAATGTGGCAGATGCAGTAGTCAAGCAGGGATAGACTTGGTACTTGGGTCAGTATAGTAGTAGTTTAGATTGAGAGAAAAGGGAGGATTTTATCAGTGTTGTGAAGGTAGAGTTAATCCAATCAATGAATCAGTTAGTATTTAGTGAGTTCTTACTGTGTGCACAGCACTGTACAAAGGCCTTGGGAAAGTATAACACAACCAAGTTGGTAGACATGAACCCTGCTCAGAAGGAAGAGTCTAATAACAATAATAATGATGGTATTTGTAAGCGCTTATTATTTGCCAGGATTATACTAAGTTCTGGGGTGGATACAAGTAAATCAGGTTGGACAAAGTCCCTGACCCACATTGGGCTCACAGTCTCAATCCCCATATTAGGTGAGCTGAGGCACAGATAAGTCAAATGACTTGCTCAAGGTCAAAGAGCAGACAAGTGGTAAATTTGGTATTAGAAACCCTGACCTTCTGACTGCCAGGCCCATGCTCCATCCACTATGCCATGCTTCTGCTCTAGGGAGAATCTGGTCTAGAGAGGACCTGTCTACAGGCCTTATTGCAAATGTCTTCCCAACAGCCTTACTTCCCAAATGACAGAATGTTCTGATGGCTGAGCCATTTGTACCCAAGGCACCTACCCTAGAGCTCATGGTGAGCCCTTACTGAGCCCCTTGCCAAGAACTATATTGTTTTTGCATGTAACACTTTTAATTTATGAATTATGGGTTTGTAACTGCTCTCATGTTCCTGTTTTTCTTTGTCTGGCCTTCCCCATTTTGACTGTGAGTGCTGTATGGGACAGGGACCAAATTAGTGTCAATCTGGAACAGCATCTGGAACAGTGCTCAGAGGAGACAAAAATCAACAATTATCACTCACATCACTGGTAACTAAAATGTTCCAGTGCCTTACAAATAATTCTTAGGGTAGACAAATAATAGCATAGCTATGGCTTACACTAAATTCAGAAATCAAATAGTGTTCTTTCATCATTTTACTAAGAGAGGCTGTGCTTGATCACCAAAGGGAAAAAAAATCGCAACTCAATAGGTGGCCAGCAACAATGCATAATCTACATGTTTATGTGCCTCCCTTAAAATGGACAAGGTGTAGATAGTTCATATTTACACATTTTTTGCAAATGTAATTAATTTCAGTTTCACCTCCCCGCCTTTATTCTGCTCACCAATAGATATGCTAATGAATAGTGTTATTGCCCAAACTAGCAACAGGAGAAGGTTGAGAGGGAAATGAGAGGCCTGAAAAATCAACTAATTGGTCAATTATTCCCAGTCAGGAACTGGCTGAAGGATTACTGTGATAAATCATCTCTCTGGAACCCAAGATGGTGTTCCCTTTACAAAACCCTTGTGACAGTGATAGGCCTGGTGGGATCTCTGGTTACATTTGAACACTATCCAGCCAACCCATCATACACCTGGTACTATTGTTTTAGAAAAAGCAGAATCCAGGAAGCTGAATAATCCTAGCAATCAAACCAAGGACTGACAGACACTGTGAAAAAGATCAGCATGATCATTAAAGGGATTCTGATCTGAGACTGAATTGTACTCTCCAAATTCTAAGTACAGTTCTATGCACACAGTAAGTACTCAAATATGATTGAATGACTATATCTTTCTTCTGAATACTACTATAATCACTTAATTGAGCAACGATATGTGAATGCTCACAGTGCAGAGAGCATTGTACTATAACTGGGAGGAGAAAACTAGAGTTTGTAGATGTGATTCCTGCCCATCAGAAGCTTAAAATCGAATGGAGGAGACAGACATGGGAAAGTACTTCAGGAAATGGCAGAGTATGTGTATGTATACATAAATACTGTAAGACTGAAGGTGATATGAGTATCAAAGAACTTGGGGTATATACCCAAGTGCGTAGGCAGCTAGAAGGCAGGTAGATTAGTTGGGAGATGATAGGTTAGTCAGGAAAGGCTTCTCAGAGGCAATAAGGTTTTTAGTAAGAAGGCAGTTCCAGTCAGAAGTGAGTGAGCACAGGGTATATTAGTCATGTTAAGTCAATTATTAATGGCATGATGCATAATTACTATCATGATTACCTCACCTGCATACTTCTTCCCTTTATTCTCCCCTTCTCCTGATTTCAAGGAGGAAATAAAAGAATAGTTTTGTAGGTAGTGACAGCAGAGAGCTCCAGGGTAGGAAGAGTGGTAGAATCAGAAGACCCAGGGTATGGGTTTATGCCACATATGTTCCTTTTTTGAAACATTAACATGTCATAGGTGACAGATGATCACTCTGCCCACTTTCAAAGCCTTACTGAAGGCATATCTCCTCCAAGAGGCCTTCCCTGACTAAACCCTCATTTTTTCTTCTCCCTCTCCCTTCTGCATCACCCTTGCACTTGGATATGCCCCCTTTATTCACCACTCCCTCAGCCTTAGAGAACTCAGGTACATATCTGTAATTTATTTATTTATTTATTTATATTAATGTCTGTCTCCCCCAGACCTGCCCGAGGACACTGAGAATCTCTCCTCTGAGCGGCCTCAGTCTGACCATGTCATCAGCCATCAGAACCACTGCCTACTGTCTGTCCACCCACCAGGATTATAGGACATTTCGTTCCCGATCTGATGAGGCTGAGAAGTGGCCATTTTCTTCATTTTCCTTCTTTTCCTGCAGTGAGATGACTGCCTAAACCCCAGATGGCAAAGGCCCAGGTTCATATATTATTACACTTCAAAATCTGCCTACCTTCCCACCTACTCTGCCCAACCTGGGCTGTTTACTCCTATTCACTGGCCTCTTCACTCCCGGGGTCCCGAGGACAATTCAAAGCATCTCTTCTGGGTATCCTGGATTAAGTTGTTATTGATGTCATTTATCTCACCCATGACAGTCCCCGCCCTATCATCCCATCCCAGTACTAGTCTCCAACCATACCTCCCCCCGCCGTCCACCACTCAACTCCTCCTATCTTGCCTCCCCCACCCCTCTTATCTCCTCCCTCCCCCATCCCTGTAATCCTGCTGTCCCAGGGCCACCCCTTATTCCCTTTCCCCCACACGAGCCCCAACTCTCCCAACCTCCAAGGCTCATTCACTCCCATCCAACCCCTCCCCACCCCTTGTGCCTCTCCCACCCTTGTCCTACCTCCCTTACCCCTTGTTCTCCCCACCCCCGTGCTGGACACTGTCAACTCACTCCCATCCAAACCCTCCCCATTACTCACGCTGTCCCCTCCCCCACTTAGACTATGAGCCCCCCATGGGACTGGGACTGTGTCCAACTCACTTTGCTTGTACCCACTCCAGCGCTTAGTACAGCACACAGTAAGCACTTAACAAATACCATCATTATTATTATTTCCCCCAACCCCAACAGCTTCAGCCAAATGTGGCCTGTGGAACCCCTGCTACGTCAAGGGGAAGCTTCCCTTCATCCTTAACCTGGTCCTGACTCAGTTACTCTTCCTCCTCACCATCACTGAAACCTGGCTCTCCCCAGATGACACGGTCTCCCCTGCTGTTCTCTCCAGAGGTGTCCTCATCTTCTCTCCCTCACCCTAGACTCATTGGGAAAGGAGGAGGTGTCGGCTTCCTTCCTTTCATTCATTCCATTCCACTTCCCCTATCCCTTTCTCTCCCTTCCTCTGAAGCACATCATCCACCTCTACCACACACTCTAGATTCTAATAACGGTCATCTACCACCCACAGGCCTCATCACCAACTTCTTTACCATTTTGATCCCTTTCTCACATTCCTTCTCTCTTTATCCTGCCCACAATGATCCTCGGGGACTTGAATATCCACATAGATGTTCCTGATAACCCTTCTGTTGATTGCTTTCTATCATTCCTCAACTCCACTGACCTCTTGCTCTATTTCACCTCACCCTCTCACCAATTTGGACACACACTCGATCTCATAATAATAATAAGTTGGTATTTGTTAAGCGCTTACTATATGCCAAGCACTGTTCTAAGCGCTGGGTTAGATACAAGGGAATCAGGTTGTCCCACGTGGGGTTAACAGTCTTAATCCCCATTTTACAGTTGAGGTAACTGAGGCACTGAGAAGTTAAATTACTTGCCCAAAGTCACACAGCTGACAGGTGGCAGAGCCAGGATTAGAACCTGTGACCTCTGACTCCTAAGCCCGGGCTCTTTCCACTAAGCCACATGCTCATCTCTACCCTTACCAACTCTGAAATCTCTCTCTCTGACCACAACCTCCTCCTCCTCCATAAACCTGTACTATTCCTGAACAGAGACCTCTGATCTTTTGATTCCATCCAATTTTTTCAACTCATCATGCCCCACTTAGCCTCCACACCTAAACTACTCTCCCCTGATGACCAATTAGACACTCTCACCACCATGGTCTCTACTGAACTCAACTGTCTTACCTATCCTTTCGTCAATCTTGTATCCCTAATCCCTGGAACAGCCCTGGAACACCTGCACAGTGTAGCTCCTTTCATCTTGTGCTAGAGCCACAGGGAACTGTTGGCAGGTATCTAAATATCAGGCCAACTTTGTCCACTTCAAGTTTCTCCTTGAGTGCTTTAACTCTCTCCTCTGCCTGGAACAATTATTTCTCCACCCTTGGTGACACCCATGCCAATCACCTTTCCTGTTGTTCCAGACACTGATATCCCTCCTTAGGCCTCACGTCCCCCCGCCTCCCTAACCCCATTCTTTGCCCCCAGTAACCTGGCCACCTACTTTATTAAGAAAATTGACACTATCAGGCATGAGTGCCCTAAAATCACCCCAGCCCCTCCTCAGTCCTACCCCCTTCTGGCACCCTCTTCAACTCTCCCATCCTTCCCATCACTGTCTCTAGAGGAGATCTTCTGCCTCCTCTCAAAAGCCACCCCCTCCACCTGCACATCCAAGCCCATTCCTTCACACCTTACCAGAACTCTCTCCCTGTCTCTCTTCTCTCCTCAACAGCCATCTTCAACTTTTGTTTTCCAGCGGCTTCTTTCCCAGTGTTTTCAAACATGAGCATGTCTCCCCTATCTTAAAGAAAAACCCTCCCTTGACCGCATGGCTCCAAGTTATCGCCCCATATCCCTCCTACTATTTCTCTCCAAACCCCTTGAACAAGGTGTCCACATGCACTCTTTAAAATTCCTCTCCTACAATTCTCTCCTTGACCCTCTTCAATCTGGCCTCTATCCCCTTTACTCCTTAGAAGCTACCCTCTCAAAGGTCTTCAGTGATCTCCTTCTTGCTAAATCCAATGGCCTCTACTCCAATCTAATCCTGCTCGACTCCTCAGATGCCTTTGACCCTGTGGACCACTCTCTTCTCCTGGAAACTAAATGCTGTCCATCCCCCCATCACAACATTGCTAAAATCTGTCCTTTCCTCTTCATCCAAACTACTAACACGTTAATACAGTCACTCATCCTGTTCTACCTGAATTACTGGATCGGCCTCCTTAGCGACCTCCTAGCCTCCTATCTCTCCCCACTCCAGTCCATACTTCACTCTGCTGCCCAGATCATTTTCCTATAAAAACACAGAGGACATCTCACCCCACTCGTCAAATTCCAGTGGCTTCCCATCCAACTCCACATCAAACAAAAACTCCTCAACACTGGCTTTAAAGAGCCTTCCCTCTCTTACCTCATCTTGCTACTCTCCTACGACAATCCAGCCTGCACACTTCACTTCTCTAATGCTAACTTTCTCACTGTACTTCAGTCTTTACTATCTTGCCACATGCCCCTCACTCACATCCTGCCTCTAGTTTGGAATGCCCTCCCTCCTCAAATCCGACAGACAATTACTGTCTCCCACTTCAACATTTCCAACCCCACTTATATACTTATCTGTAATCTATTTATATTAATGTCTTTCTTCACCCCCTAGACTGTAAACTCACTGTGGGCAGGGAATGTGTCTCTTCATTGTTGTATTGTACTCTCCCAAATACTTAGTGCAGTACTCTGCACACAGTAAACACTCAAATACAACTGATTTCTGTATGGAGGTTAATGCAGGAGGAGTGAGGCATTTACTGTAATTCATTAACTATTGTAATCAGTATGTAGGAGGAATGCAATAGATACAAGGGACACCATCTGAAGTGTCCTCTTATTTTCTTCTCCTTTTTTCCCTCCTTTTTTATTCTCTTTTTTTTCTTTGCTTCACCTATTGCAATACTTAATTCCCTGAATAATAATATACTCCCCCTCTCTACTGTTAGCTCCCCCTCTAGGCTCACTGAGGGCAGGGACTGTGCCTGATGTTATATTGTACTCTCTCAAGCACTTAGTAAGTGTTCAATTAATACAATTAATAATATGTTAGGTAGTGATTGAGTGTAGAACACTGTAACAAGCTCTTAGTGCAGTAGTAATAATAATAATAATAATGATAATTATGGTATTTATTAGGTGCTTACTATGTGCCAAATACTGTTCTAAGCACTGAGGTAGATACTAGGTAATCAGGTAGTCCAATATGGGGCTAACAGTCCTAATCCCCATTTTACCGATGAGGTAACTGAGGTATAGAGAAGTTAAGGGGCTTGCCCAAGGTCACACAGCAGACAAGTGGTGGAGCGAGATTAGAGCCCACGACCTCTGACTCCCAAGCCCATGGTCTTTTCGCTAAGACACACTGCTTGCTATAATAGCAAGTAGAAAGAGTTGAAATAGAATAAGTAGAAGGAAAGTAGTAAAAAGAGGACACACATTTCCCAACCATAGAGAACTGGAAATCTCTTGGAGAATTCACATTATTTATAGTGGGAACAAAAAAAAACAACAAGGCTATAAAAGGGAGTAGCTAAAATATATCAAGATAAAATAATGAAATACATAATAGAGTCTGCAAGTCAGTGGACTCAGCAATCAATAGTATGTACTGAGTGTCTACTGTATGTGGAGCCTTATATTAAATGTGCCAAATAGTTTTTTTATGATATTTCAGCATTTAGTATGTTCAAGCTCTTATGAGATACAAGCTAATAAGGTTGAGCACAGTCCCTGTTCCACATAGGGCTCACCCTCTTAATTCATATTTTACAAATAAGGTAACAGGCACAGAAAGGTTATGTAACTTGCCTGAAGTCACACAAAAGACAAGAGACAGAGTTGGAATTAGAACCCAAGGCCTTCTGACTCCCAGCCCCATGATCTATCCAATAGGCTATGCTGCTTCTCTAGTTCAATAGAATCAAAAGAAACAATCCCTGTATGCCCTAATCCAGAGGAAGTTGACAAAATTATCCACAGAACAGAGGAAAAGGAGACTACAAAGAAGACACAGTAGAGGAAGTGCATGAATAGTAAAGAGTGTAAGTGTATATGTGTAGAATTGCTATAAGTGGTTGTAGTGCATAAAATTAAAGATAGAGCTAAAGTTTAAAGGTAGTAGTTAAGAGGCTTTGACTTAGGGAGAATAAAAATGTACTGGGGAAGAGCTTCCTTGAGTAGTTGTAATTTCAGGACAGTTTCTATAAGAGTTGAGGGTAAGAAATAAGATGCACAATGATACTGCTGCTATTAAGGTACTGTAAATTAATGCAGGGAAGTGTTGTAAGAGAAAGTGGGAATTGACTAAGGGAAGAGTTGTAGTCTGGCATGCCTTGTACAGTTAGGTAATTTCAGGCCAGGAAAGTAGTGTTAGTAAGGAGACAAAAGCCGGAAGGTTGAGAGCCAGGGACAGTTAAGCCTGAGCTTTTAAGGAGTGAAGAGTATGTGCTGGGGAGTAGCATGTGAAGAGAACTGAGCTGTAGGATGAGAAGAGCCAGTAGAGAGCCTTGAAGTTAACTGGGAGGAGGTTTAGCTTGATGCAGCAGGAAATAGGTAGCTATTGAAGACTTCTGAAGAGTGAAGAGATGTACGATTATACTGGGAAAATCTGTGGGCTCCACAGAAGACTTTTTCAGTATCTGAGAGACTTGAGGATGTCTGAAGGCATAGAGAGTGGAGCCATCTGGGTGTGAAGAGTTGAAGATAGCATTAATGGGAGTTGGGGTGACAGAGTACGAACAATTCTTTTTAAGAAAGAAGAGGTGATGGGATCAGGGACACAAGTAAAGGCAATAGATTTAGACCGGAGTGATCTCTCATTTTGGGAGAACTGATCCATCTTGGGAAAATTGATTTTGGTGATTTTGAACACTTTAAGGGCTTCAATAAATATGATTGAATTAATGAACAGGGAAGGAGCAGAAAGATGATCATTGGATAGTAGAATAGAGTAGAGAGGATAAATTTTGAAATTTTTTTCTAGTTCACGGAGGATGTTTTCTCTTTCACCTACGGATTAGTTGGTAAAATGACCAGAGGCTGGGGGAGAGATTATGTGGGTACGGAAAGCTTAAGGATGCCTGGAATAATCAGTGGGGACTGAGGGTATCAGTGTAGATGAGTGAGATTTAATGAGGGGAAGAGCTGAATCATATTTGATCACTGTGAATTTAAATGTTGGAAGTCAGGAGGATGTTGGAAAGCCAGTACCACTTGGGTACTTGAATGCAAGAACTGAGGAAGTCTCCTGAAGGAGAGTAGAAAATTGGTGGCTTCACCTGCTCTGATTGGAACATCTCCTTGGTAATGTGATGCATTGGCTGTGCTGGAAAAAGGTATAATTTGATTGCTTTGTGTCATTCCTGCAAATAGTGAACTAAGCACATTCAATTTCACAAGCTTCTTCTGTATCCCATTAGTCTCCCATAATTCTCATTAACTCGTTATAATTGTTGTCAGGTGGTGCATTTAGATGCATGTACTATTAAAGTTTTCAGTTTATTTTTGGGAAATGCATTTTGTTTTGAGCTATGATGTGTTCTCCACTTGGACTGTAACTTTAAGAGCATTCCAACTTGATACTTGGGAAGAATCTCAATTGTTATGGTGTCTTTCTAGAGAAATGGAGGAAGTTTTTCTAAGCAGAGGCTTAGGAACTGGTAAAAATGTATTCTGCATGGCCTATTGCATTTGTGAAAAATGTCCACTGTCATAATTCAGGGGAAAAAGAAAGACTCACTGGAACAACTCCATGGAGAGATTATGCCTCCAGTTGGGCACAGTGATGGTGGCGGCTGCTTCTGCAGAGTCAAAGCCCAGAGGGGAAAACTTCTGATAGAGATTTGCTTTTTCCCAACATAGGTTCAGGCAGCCAGTGCCTCACAGGGCACATGATGGCCCTCCTCCATGGCCCTCCAAATGTATTTTAAGAAAGAGATGGAATGATTTCATTGACACTCCTTTGGGACTGGGATGGTTTCTAAAAACTGCTCACTTTACCCTTCCCTCATTGCCTCCTTCCTCCTACAATTTCTGGAAAATGGGAAAAAATGGGCGCCAAACTAGAATCCCTATAGCTCGGAGAAGGCCACTCACAAATGCCCTCTAAGAGCAACAATCCTTTATCCAATGGGCCAGGTTGGGAAGGGAAGCAGAAGTTGACCCCAAACAAAACTGGATGGGAAAGGATGGGAATTACTGAACCTCTCATCTCTAGGAGTGAAAATCCTAGGCAGAATTCCCAAGCAGGAAGGGGAGATAGGATAGGGTCACAAAAGAGGACAGGGCCAAAAAGAAGGAGGAAGAGCAGGAAAGGAGGATAGGGGCAAAAGGGAGTGGGAAAATCAGGAGATTATGGGTGAAAGAAAATGGCAAAAGTGAAAAGAGAAGGGGAGGGGTTAAGAAAAAGCAAAAAAGGGGACGAAGGAAAGAGGGGAAAAAAGATGTAGGGAAAAGGAGAGCAGGACAAAACTCAACCTTGTTCACTACCACTATTTCAACTCTCACCTTTGTCTCTTTGTCTCTTCTGCTATAGATAGAAGAAACTCTAAACTTGCAAGAGAAATTTATCATTTTCATACTGATGTCATCACACTGAATCTTCACTTGTGAATAGTTTCTTCCAAGTCTTTTCTCATTTTTGCTTTAAGACTGGAAGAAACTGTAGTTAATTGATAACTACTCGCTTACTTTGTGAGTGTATGTATCATGTTAAGGTCAGAACAACTCAATTATGTTATTGTAATCAAGTGCTTTCTTTGTGGATGTTTGTGTAATTATAGTCCTTTATATTAGAAAAAACCACTACCGATGGTGAAATTCTCCTGTGACTGAATGTGTGACCTAAAAGGCCAATTTAGGACACACAGTTCTGGTGGCTTTGTTGTGCACACAAGAAGGATGCTTCTGCTGTGGTATGTTTAATGCTTGCAGCATCTGGTGCTCTTTTATCTTTTGCCTGCTTGTCTCTATTTCCTTATGAAGCTTTTCCTTAAAAAGTGCCACTCTTTGTTTGATTGCATTAAGCCATACCAGTCTTTATTATTATCATCATTATTATTATTAAGGGCCATTGGGTCGTTTCCGATTCGTGGTGACTCCATGGATGTACTTTCTCCAGAACATCCTATCGTCTGCTATAAACTACAATCTTTCTATTGATTCTTCCATTAACGGTGGAAGAATCACCCAGTGATTAAAACCCAGTTTTTGGATCAGAGGTTAAACTGTCTGAGCCTTTCCTTTACTGTGTTGAAAATTGCTTCCTCTATCCTACATGCTTTCAGCTACAATAACACTTACTGAGTACTTACTATTTGCAGAATACTGTACTGAACACTTATGAGAGAAAAATAATAATAATAATTATAGCTTTGTTAAACACTTACTATGTGCCAGGCACTGTACTAAGTGCTGGGGTGGATACAAGCAAAACGGGTTGGACAAAGTCCCTGCTTCACATGGGGCTCACAGTCTCAATCCCCATTTTATAGTCAATAGAACTGAGTCCTAGAAAGTGAAGTGACTTATCCAAGGTCACACAGCAGACAAGTGGCAGGGCCGGAATTAGAACTTATGACCTTCTGACTTCCGGGCCCATGCTCTATCCACTAGGCCATGCTGTTTAAAGTAGTAGATGTGATTGTTGCCCTAAATGTGATTACAATTTAGCCAGAGAGTTAGACACTAAAATTACAAGTATAAAGGAGGGAAGGAGGGTGAAGAATAAATGTTTTGGTAGTGCAGGAGGGCCGAAGGTGCATTTGGGGGAGAAATAGAGTAGAGAGATGAAAAATGAATCAGGAAGGGTATCCTGGAAGAGGAATGACTTCAGAAGTATTTTAAAGCAGCATGGCATAGTGGATAGAGCATGGGCCTGGGAGTCAGAAGGTCACAGATTATAATCCTGACTCTGCCACTTCTCTGTGTGACCTTGGGCAAGTCTATTCACTTTTCTCCACCTCGGTCACCTTGACTGTAAAATGGGGATTGAGACAGTGAACCCCACATGGGACAGGGACTGTGTCTAACCCAATTTGCTTATATCTACCCTAGCACTCATTACAGTGCCTGACACAAAGTAAGCACTTAAATACCATAATAATTATTATTAAAGATGTGGTGTAGTGATTTGCCAGATGTGAAGAGGGAGGAAATTCCAGGCCAGTGGGAGGACATGAGCAAGAGAAACAAGGGTGAGGTACAGTGAGTAGGTAAGCATAAATAGAGTACAGTAAGCTAGATGGGATGTATTGAGAGATGAGATAAGATAAACAAGAGCCAGAGAGCCCAAAACTGTAGTAGGTTCATACTGTTCAGTCTTTGCCTAAAGACTTCCCTGATGAATTCACTGAAGTAGAGATCTACGCACATTACTTCAGCTGCTATCTTTATGCAAATTATACCCAAATATGAGTCTCTAACCCTCTTACCTAATCTACAAACTTAAATATTTACTTGCTTCCAGTAAATCTACTTCTCACTTTCCCATCTATGTTGATAACATCCCCATCTTCCTGTCCCAGAAACCGACAACCATGGTAGCATCCAAGACTTCTATCTTTCACTTTCCAGTCTCCTGCCTAGTCCTGCCTTTTTTTGCCTACATGTTATTTCCTGTATATGTTGTTATACAACAACTACCCAACAGTAACTCCATTGATCCTAGCTCTAGATATATCATGGCTAGCCATTTCATCAGCCTCCTCACAGACTCTTTGCCTCCAGCTTCTTCCCTTTCCAATCTTTATACTGCCACCCAGAGCATCACTTGGCACACATTTCTGCATTCCTCAAGATGCTCCACTAATTTCTGGAACCTTCCATATCAAACAAAACCTCCCACTTGGCTTCAAGTCTCTTAATCAGTTTGCTTCATTTCATATCTTTGCTCTCTTAGCCAGTCCTCCCCAAATCACTCCTTTCTCTTCTCTAATTCTTATTTATATTTACATATTTACAATTCTTCTAATTGCCCTTTGTTTTCTCATTTCCTGACCTTGTCCTTCACCCTCACTATTGCTACAGCCTGAAACTCCCTTCTGCACTTCAGGTAGACCACAGCACTCCCCACATTCAATGCCCTCCTAAAATCCCACCTACTACAAAATGTTTTGCCCAATTAGTTCACAGTATCCCAAGTTATATAGGCCCACTAATCAATCTCCAATACATATGCATTTATTTATAACTATCCTGACCATTTTTGCATATACATTATTTGGTTGTTAATTTGATTGCTGCCATTCATTACTCTATTTGTAAATCAATCAACTGTATTGACTGAGTGTTTACTGTGTGGAGAGCACTGTACTAAGCACCTGGGAGAGTACAGTATAACAGAGATGGTAGACACATTCCCTGTCCACAACCACCTTACAGTCTAGAGGGGGAGACAGACATTAATATAAATATTTACATAAGTGCTGTGGGGAACGGAGGACAGTGTGAAAAAAGCCAGACATAAAAGGGAATGGAAGAAGAGGAAATGAGGGCTTAGGGAAGGGCTCTTGGAGATGTGCCTTCGATAAAACTTTGAGGGTGGGGAGAGAATTGTCTGTCAGAGATGAAGAGGGAGGGCATTCCAGGCCAGATGCAGGATGTGGGAGAGAAATCGGCAGTAATATTTGTAAATATATGAATATGTGAATATAAATCTGTAAATATTTTCTTCATCTCTGTCTCCCCATTAGAAAGTAAGCACCTCAAGGGCAGGAAATGAATCCTACATCATTTTTTTCCTTCCCAAGATCTTAACTCCCCCTCCTCTTCTTAAATACATTTTTTTCTTATTTAAAGGATTATTGATACGATGCAGAAAAAAACTTTAAAACATAAAATTGCAACTCCTGGCATCCTTGAAACACAATTTAATCTTCACATTAAGATCTCACAGCATCTCTCTGGATGGCTAACCAAACACAGTAATTTATTCTGTAAATAAGCACCTAACAATATGATCGCTCAAAAGTCTAGTCACTCAAGCAAACCACACCTTCTGCCACAGTAGAAACAAATTCTTCAAACTGGGATCTTTAGCAACAAACGTGGCATCAAACTATACAGCCTGATCATGTTTGTATTATGCATTTCAGTTGCTCTTATCTTAACATAAAGATTTGTTACCAATTTGAATGTAATGCTACATCATGACCTGTGAGTTCATCAGGACAATACTCAAAACTATTCACTGTTCACTAAACCACTGTTTATTAAATTTACATTAATTAATACAGGGTACCAAATTTTAGAAATGAACGAGAATAAGAATTAAATAATCATATTCATTGAGCACTGTACTAAGCTCTTGGCAGAGTACAATATAAAAGAGTTAGTTGGTAAACACCTTCCCTGCCCAGAATGAGCTTACAGTCTAGATGGGGAGAGAGACATTAATAGAAATAAATAAATTACAGCTCTCCATATAAGTAAAATATATGTTGAATGAAAAGAAGCAGTGTAAAAATTTTGGTTCATTCATTCATTCAATAGTATTTATTGAGCACTTACTGTATGCAGAGCACTGTACTAAGCTCTTGGAATGTACAATTTGGCAACAAATAGAGACAATCCCTATCCAACAATGGGCTCATAGTCTAAAAGGGGTAGACAGACAAAAAAACAAAACAAGTAGTCAGTCCTTCAATACCTTCGAAATGAATAGAATCATAGATATATACACATCATTAATAAAATAGAGTAATAAATAATATATACAAATATACACAAGTGCTGTGGGGAGGGAAAGGGGGTAGAGCAGAATGAGGGAGTAGGGGGAAGGGGAAGGCTTCCTGGAGGAGGTGAGCTCTCAGAAGGACTTTGAAGAGGGGAAGAGAGTTAGTTTGGCGGAGGTGAGGAGGGAGGGCATTCCAGGTCAGAGGTAGGACATGGGGCAGGGGTTGGCAGTAGGACAGGTGGAAATGAGGCACAGTGAGGAGGTTAGCGGCAGAGAAATGGAGTGTGCAGGCTGAGCTGTAGAAGGAGAGAAGGGAGGTGAGGTAGGAGGGGGCAAGGTAATGGAGAGCTTTGAAGTCAAGAGTGACGAGTTTTTGCTTCATGTGAAGGTTGAGACGCAACCACTTGAGGTTTTTGAGGAGGGGAGTGACATGCCCAGAGCATCTTGCATCTTTAAAGTTACTAAGAAAATGGTTTATCATGAATGTAAGTTTCTGATGACTCTTGGCATCCACTTATCATTTACCTTTACTTTTCCAATCCTGATTCTACCACTTGTCTAATCTGTGACCTTGGGCAAGTCACTTAACTTCTTTGTGCCTCAGTTACCCTATCTGTAAAATGGGTATTTAGATTGTGAGCCCCTTGTGAGACAGAGACTGTGTCCAACCTGATTAGCTAGTATGTAGTCCATAACTTAGAACAGTGATTGCATGTAGTAAGATCTTAATAAATTACACAAAAAAAGGCCTTCAGCAAGCAAGATTTGTTTTCTATGACTTTTCTATATTTATTCCTGTGGTCCAAATCATTATTTTTTTTTTTCCTTCCCAAACCAATATTCTTATAGCTTCTGTATTTTATGCTAAGAAAAGTGAATCATAACCACCTGGTGCATAAGTCTTTAGGAGCTCGGTTATGACTGAATCTCTTAACAAATCGAGTTGGATAAATTTCCTAGAATATTGGAAGCATGTTCTAAGTCCAGCTCTCAAGTACTTGATTGTGTTTTAGGGCATGGCTATTTAGAAGCAAAATGGGCCTAATGCATAATTCTGCTTGTGATGTTAACAGGATCTGACATACCCAACCACAGCAACATAGAATAATTTTAGGATCTTGATAAACTATGAAAGACAAGATTGCAAAATCCCATGTGATATCCAGTTATTTGCACCACATAGAAGCATCATGCGCACCATACAGAAGTCTTGGCTATTGTAGACTCTCTGCACCTGACATGCTGCAAAGATTACATTTACTATGCATTCCTGTAATCTAAAGTCATGTTGTGATGCTGAGAATGTCAGCTTAATTAGGTTCTAATGTTTAGAAGGGTTCTGCCAAGGATGTTATCATTAATCAAGAGCAGTGATATTCCTCAGTAGCTTCTGAAGTCACTTGACTCACTTTTCTTCTAGGTAATTATGCTAGTCCCTGTATTCCATGTGTGGAGCATTGCAGAGTTTAAAATCAGGCTGGTGGAAATAGGGGCCTGGGAGGAGATTGTTGCTCTTCTGGGAAACACTGTGGCCTAATGGATAAATCATTGGCCTGGGAGGCAGAGGACCTGGGTTCTAATCCCTACTCCACCACTTTTCTGCTGTTATGCCTTGGGCAAGTCAGTTAACTTCTCTGTCCTTCAGGTTATTCAACTGAAAAGCAGGGATTCAATACCTATTCTCCTTCTTACTTAGACTGCAAATCTCATGTGGAATAGGGATTGTGCCCAACCTGATTAACTGTGACTACCCCAGTACTGAAAAACAGTGTTTGACGCACAGTTAAGTGCTTATCAGATAGCATAAAAAATCATTTCATTATTTTCTTCATTCTTTGTTTAGAAACTACCTGTCAAGACATCTGAGTATTGTATCCCATTTGAGGATTAGATAAACTCAGTGCTGGTAGGTATCATGTCTGGGAAAAGTAATTGAGGGGATTTGTTAAACACCGGCATAAAGGTCAGGTCTTCTGAGATTAGCGGGTCAATTATTTTTGCTAGGGCTTCAACCTCAATGGTGAAAAGGGTATTTAAGAATACGTATATGTGACTGTAAGCCCGTCAAACGGCAGGGACTGTCTCTATCTGTTGCCGACTTGTTCATTCCAAGCGCTTAGTACAGTGCTCTGCACATAGTAAGTGCTCAATAAATACTATTGAATGAATGAATGAATGTGTCAGTCAGTCAAGCACATTTATTGTGAGTTTTCTATATGCAGAGAACAGTACTAAGTGCATGGAGAGTACAATTTAACAGTATGATAGACATATTTCTGGTCTGTTACAATCTCTTTAAGATTATCATTCATCTATAATATTTATATAGAGGTTTAGAAACTGCTTAGACCTAGACATCCAGTTTTCCCTCTGCATAGCTATGAATCTCTACTGCAATGTACCTTCTGTATATTCCTGAATTTACTCTATTGCTGCTCCTCAGGCTTTGATGGACATCTCATAAGGGTCATGAGGATTCACAAGGATTTTTGATGCTTTGTTTCCTAGTGACAGTAACTTTTAAACATCAGAAGCAGTACATTAAAATGCTTCCATTGTTTTTGCTAGAAGATAACTTAATAGGCAGTCTTAACTGCTTGGCACTTGGCATGGAAACATCTATTACGTGGTAGAGAGTGTACTTACTGTGATCAGTACTATTTGTAGCAAGAAACATAAAAAAGAGTGATAAGAACCTTTTTAAAGCTATGGATGGGTAAGAAGATCAGTGTTTTGAGTTTGTTTAGGCATTGTTGCAAGAGTGAGTTATGTTTTGCCCAAATTCTTTTCTTCCTTTATGCCAGCTTACGTAACTGCCAGTCCTAAGAACACTGTCACAGTTTATACCAATTATCTTGTAGTTTATTATTTGTACTTATAATTAATCTGCTTGAAGATGACAGTTGTCAATCAGGTCAAACACAAAAGTGCCATCCACATATCCTGAATCATTCATTAATGAGGGGAGAGACCCTTATGAGCTAGACACAAGAGACCCCAGTGACATTCTGTAGAATTCAACTCTCGTTATGTGGAGCAGCCATTTTGATTTTACTGCCTGACTACCATTAGTCCGGCATCCAATTTCTTTAGACTTTGGACATTTAGACTGGTGTTTATCTTCCTCGCATATCCATATACACATTCATATCTTTACATACTGCCTGGTCTCAGTCCCTCAGATGGACAATGAACGTAAATGAAATTGAAGTGATTAGCTGCCCTTCATTTAAGCAACAGGTATAATATAACACTACATAAACTCAGCTCTTTTTTGTTTTAGTCCATGGTCTTTCGCATCACTAGACATGGTGTTCTTTGTACATTTTGGTCTTTGTTAAATAAAGACATTTTTTCTGGTTTAGATGATTCCTCATTGGTGAATTTACTATATTAATAAAAATTCAGATTATGTTGATTGAGGGGAAGAAATAAATGGATGAAGGGACACCAACCTACATTCTGGAGGGTAGAGTATGTAATTAGGATTTCCAGGGTAGGAAGTGCTAGGAGTTTCTCTAATGTCACCATGATAATAATGACAAATGTGTGATTTCACTTCTTAGGATGGGTAATGTAGCCACATTTGAGTCATGTACCACCAATCCAACATCAGGCATCCTGCTTTCACTTGATAGATTGATTGATGGACAGGAGCTCAAGAATTATCACCCTGATTTTACGTCCTTACTTTACCACTGGCATGGGTGTCCTCATGGTAGACTTCGGAATCTGCTCAGATCAGCAATGGGGGATAAGGATTGGAAGAAGAATGGGGGAACAGACTTGTTGATTAAGAGAAGCAAACAAGTAAGTAAAAGCCAGAAACCTACTGTATTTTCCCTTGAGTCACACTTAGCTGCATTCTGATAGCAAAGTGGGTGCTCTTGCTTTTTTTTCTTATTGGTATTTAAGTGCTTACTAAGGCACTGTACTAAACTCTGGGGTGGATACAAGCTAATGAGGTTGGACAGAGACAGCCTTAATCCCCATTTTACAAATAAGGTAACCGAGGTACAGAGATATTAAATGACTTGCTCGAGGTCACACAGTAAATGGATAGCAGATCCAGGATTAGAATCCAGGGCCTCTGACTCCTAGGCCCACGCTTCTTCCACTAGGCCATGCAGTTCTAATGTGATCCCCACTTTCATCTCCCACCCCTTATAAAAAAAGATCTAGTTTTAACCCCCCTTTCATCTGACTGTAAAAGGGTCTGAAAATCCAGGATTCAATGAGTTCCATCAGCTTCAAACATCTGTGCAGCTCATTTAATGTTGACAGGTTATCAATATATGATGCCATCTGGACTATTATCAGTATTTAGGTAAAATCTGTCAGATAAAGGAGGAAATGTCAAGGGGTCCCTGCAGAATTCCTCTAACAGCTGGGCAAAAGGAGCATTTGTTCTGGTCCATCTCCCTTGGGCAATTCCCTGAGCAGACATCACCCTACCATGACCATTCAGGAAATATTCACACACTTTTGTTACTATCTCCTCAAAGTGTGATCTTCCAGGCTAAAAATAGTCGTGCTAGTTAGAAAGGGAAGATCACTCAGTGAAAGCATAAAGAAGAGAATTTTGAAAGAACCACACTATCTTCTAATGGCCTGTCCTCCATCGTCCCCAAACATTGAAATTTGTTTTATGCTATGGGGGAAGAAATGAATCAAAATGTCTTGGCTAGTTGAAGTTATGGTATAGCTAAAAGTGATTTAAAATACTCCCTGAAGTTTCCACACTTGTAATGTTTTAATAAGAAGCTCTGTATTCTTTTAAAAGTGACTCCGAGTTTGGGGATGGTTAGGGTAGATAGAAAAATTAGATTCCAAATTGTTATTCACCTAAGGATGGTGCTGACCATGAAGTTTCTTTCTTCACTGAATCACTCAGGAAAATCAACCACCTGTGGTCAGGACCTTTCATCTTTCTGCTGCTTTTGTCAAGCCAATTGTTGCTGTCCATAATATAAACCAGATTGTCAATTGATGTGAGGAATCACAATCCAGTATATAGCTTTCAAACAGTCTTAAAGTGATTGTTAGACTTTAAATCGCATCATTTATTACATATAGACTTTCCACAGTCGACAAGACACAGTTGAAAGCTCTTGCCAGGAGTTTAAAGCTTTCAAGAAAGTTCAGTAAAAACACTAGCTCTTACAAATGTGTCACCCAAGTACTGTATTTTTCCTCAGTAGTATCCTAAACAGAATTTTTGAGCATTATTGGTCTTCACCTCGCAGTCATCCCAAATATGAAGGAGTTTATCATATGACATTTTAAAAACAAATTTCATCACAGAAACATAAAATATATTTGTTTATTTTTCTCTTCTAGCCAGGAAAAGAAGCTTGTTTCTCTCAATTGCCAGATATTTTGGAGTGAGTCAATCTGGTAATCATGGGTTTAGCTTAGATCTGACATGTGTAAGTGTGATATCAATTTCCTGGTCCCTTGCTAAATCAATTTTAAACCAGTTACAAGTTGTAGTTTAATTTGACCCTGATTTTTAGTAGTAATAAAATGAAAATGCATACATAAATGCTAAATAGGCCAATGTTGTTTGTAATATATCCTTTAAAAGCTTTTTTTTTCCCTTTGCAATACTTTCACAGTACTTTACTTTTGCTTTAATGCTTCAGCTATGAGAGTTTGGCAATTTATTTCATGATTCAGGATATGCAGGTATAGAGAATAGAACTCTATGACCACCTTAACTGAACTCTAGAATAGTTAGGGAACTGCTATAGAATAAATGTCAAATCTACTGGGTATTTTAAACCCAGACCCAGACTGGAAGGATAAACTGCCCCTTTTCCTCTGCTGCTCCTCCCCCCGCATCGCCCCAACTTGCTCCCTTTGCTCGACTACCCTCCCCACCCAGCAACACTTGTTTATATATGTACATATTTATGATTATAACTCTATTCACTTTTATTAATATGTACCTATCTTTAGTTCTATTTATTTATAATGATGCTACTAATGCATGTTTACTTGTTTTGATGTTTGTTTCCCCCCTTCTAGACTGTGAGCCCATTGTGGGGATTGATTGCTTCTATTTGTTGCTGAATTGTACTTCCCAAGCACTTAGTACAGTGCTCTGCACTCAGAAAGTGCTCAATAAATGCGATTGAATAAATGAATGTGAAGACCTGCCAATTACTGTTACTATACTAATTTTTTTATTTTATTTTCCACATTTGCACCTTTCTTTCTCAATTTAATGGCATGCCTTCCCTACCAAGTGGAATGATGAAGGAAAAATTTCACCTCTTTGTTCCAGAAATTCCCTTAGAGGCTTTGACAATGGCTATGGGCTTTCAAAATAGTCAGTAGCCCAAGAACAATAATATGTTTCCTGATAAAATAGCAGACAGGAATAGGAGGTAGAAGGGGAAAATCCTGGACCTATTCTGGGGAACCACTTTTTTGGGGGAAAAGTATATAGGAGAGAGAAAGTTTTACTACTTTGCCTTCAAAGTAGGTGAAAGGTGGGATTGGAAAAACCTTCCTTATACATGTGCCTTAGCTGAATGACTGTTTAGAATATATGCTCCAGCCCATGGAATGCTTTTGGCTTGTTTGTTTTAATGTTTAGAATTTTCTTCACCCCAATCCAAATTGCACTGGATAGTACCTAAGTTGAAATAATAATAATAATAATGATGGTATTTGCTAAGTTCTTACTATGTGCTGGGGGTTGGTGGGCAGGGGAGGTTTAGTTGGCAGAAGTCATCTATAGTTGACTCCATTTAAGGTTTCAAAGATGAAAGCCCAAACTTTACCTAGTTTCCTAACTTTAAATAGAAAGAGGAACTTATTAGCTGAAAATGGTCCAGATGATAGTGAAAATGTGGTTACATTTGATATGAATTATACCTTTTTTTGGTCTTGTCTTCAATGGGCATAGGGATCTATTCCTATGTGATTTAGTTTTCTGTCCATTCGTGTCTGGGAAGGGAAAAAGACATATCCTCCTCATTGAAAGAGAATAGCATTGTCAGTGAATTTTTCATATATCACAGGGTGGCTGAAAAAGCCAATACTTGACTGTCACCCACACTGTTAATCCATAGATAAATAGCAAATACCAGCCAATAACGACACCTTTACCTAAAAGCAAATGGGCATTTGGGAAGGAATTAATCTTGAACTACAAGTATGACGTCTTCACAGCATTTTTTGAAGGAAAGAACTGGTTCTTTCATAGTAAGAATCCATCAGACTTTTGCTTCAGATTGGTTTGTTCTACTATAAAATGTAACATTTCATAGGGCAGATACAAATCACAGATTTTAAAGGAAGCTAATACCCATATCTATGTGAACTTATTTATTCTTCTTTCCTAATAGAGGCTACTTAGCATTTTAAATGAATGATTCAAAATATATCAGTACAACACAAACAGCAATATGTATCTGTAAGTGCACAATAAGTGCTGATGGTAATTGCAGCAGATGAGGAAAAAAAATAATTACCATCAAGGAATTCACTGCCTAATGTAGGGAGACAGCTGTACTGTCACCCGAGTTTCTCAGTTCCAAGTCCCTGCCCAAAGAGCTCCTAGCGTCAGGCCCTCCTATGTCCTGCTCTTTCAGGCACAGTGCTCACCTAGCCCCCAAGATGGCAAAGGGTCTTCCTCTCCAACTACCTCTACACTAATCTTTCTCTCTGATTGCCTCAGTTTCCCTCAGGGAGGGGCACTAAGGAATGACTTTCCTGGGTTCTTCTACCTTCCAAGTGTAAGGACCAGCTGGATCCGCCATTACATCAATAAATGTAGACACACTTGTAAGTATAATATAAGACCATCTGGATGGGCTAGGAAAGGATTCGTGTATAAATTAAGCTTTAAGAAGTATTGTGAAGAGCAGGGAGTCATGGCCAGATTCACATAGATGTGAAGTAAGTGGTCAACTCAAAGTGGCATGCAGCAGGAGAGGAAAATTGCTTCTTTGACCCTCTCAGGAAGGATTATGCTTGGGATATTCAAATAGCTACCACATCTGCTCAGAGAACCTGCAATTGACCCTTCTGCTACAGACATTTTTACTGCAGTAGCTTTCAGGTCCTCATCCCCAGAGGCCCTGAAATAAGGGAATATGTAAAGAAATTTGGTATTTTTTTTAATGGGAGCTGTGGGACAGCAGGAAGCCATCTGATTTGGTGGGCATTTATTTCCAAAGAGCTGATTCAACTAGCCCCCACAATGATTCAGAGCTGGCCACCTATCACAGCTTCTGAGAGGCGGTTCCTAAGTGCTCTTGCTTGTACTATCTCTCCCTCCTGTATTGCCCATGCCCTTGGACTTGTATATTCACTTTATATTCACCGCACCCTTAGCCCCACAGCACCTAAGTGCATATCCATAATTTATTAATCATTTTCATGTCTGCCTCCCCATCTCAACTGAAAATTCCTTGTGAGCAGGGAATGTATCTGCCAACTATTTTGTACTGAACTCTTCAAAGACCTTAGTACAGTGCCCCACACATAGTTAGCACTCAAATATATTGATTGATTTACTGATTCCCTTCAGTCTAATTGTAGAAAAGTGATCAATTTATATTTCTATCATTTCTCCTTAGTTAAGCCCTAGATGGATTGCACATTTACTTTCTGAAGAAGTCCAGAACAATTCATAGGAAGAAAGAAAAGTTGTAAAAAATATGGCAAGAGAAGCAAAGTATAGTAGCATAAATTATCTTGAAGATTTTTTACTAGTTGTTAATGGTTTGATTAGGATAAAATTGTACCAATTGATATATACTTAGGTGAGAATTCCAAAGTATTACAGATATATCAAATTCTCCATTCTATAATTTGCACTTGCCAAAATGTGGTACCTAAATAACTGTCATTTGGATTTTAACACCAATGACTGAGAAATTGTACCCACGCAGTCGGTTATGGCTTAGAAAATTGATTTGCAAATGAAAGCCAAGGCCCAGGTATGTGCTCATTTGAGGAGCTGATGTATTTTCCACATGCAATTCCTAACCTTGTTTATTTTTCTGTCTCTGCATCATAAAGTTCCTAAAGTCTGTGATCAAAAAGCCACCCCCTCATGATCTCTCCCCCTACATTTTTCTTACTCAATAGGCCCCTTACTTAGCCAGAGTAGGGTCTGTTTCTTTCTCTGGAACTCATCAGAGAATGAAGAAATTCAGGACTGGATAACTCAGGTCGCAGTAATCTTAAGGAAGGAAGTGTATCTGTCAATTTGGCCCCTAAACCATGACTATGTAGCATAATTTGGGATTTTGTTTTCCTCAAAACATTTTTTCTGCCTTCCTTGTCAGACAACAGATCCTTGGCCATTCTATCATATATTCTCTGTAATGACCTACCAAAATGACAATGAAATGACTATTAATTCATTGCTGAAAGACTGACCCTTCTAGGACCTCATTGTTAATGATCCTGTTTTGCCAGGTAAATAGCTTTCAAAAGATATTAATGAAAGGCCAGGAGATGTAGGACTGCTATGCTAGCTCTATAATTCATGGTTGTATAGTTGTAAGCCTTGAGACTTTCAGTTGTGTGTGATGTTCTTGCCATATTGCCACTACCCAGAGCTTGGCACATAGTAAGCACTTAAATACCACCACCAATATTTTCTTGCTTTGTGTTTTCTTATTTCAGTTTTCTATTTATTTCTCTATTAGTGCATCACTGGAGAATGTACCACATTACATTACTAATTAGTAATTAGTGACATTACTAAGCTCTAAGTGACTATAGCATATTTTGTTCAGAATAAGCTTCCCCTGGTGCAGTTTGGGCATTACCTCAAATTCTAGGCTTATCATTGGTTTAAAGTCCAATTGTCTCTGTGAAGTGGCTTATAATCATCTAGTTCTAGTCTGTTCAGGGCTGAATTCTCACCCTCTTCTACCTCCTGCATAACTCTGTCTGGGATTTTCAAGGCTACATTTAGTCTGCTGGAGACTAAATTCTGGAGACTCAGTTTCTAATCCCAGCCTGAAACACCAATCTAAAATATTTACTGAGCATTTACTCTGCTCTGAGCATTGGGAGCGTTTGGGAGAGCACAACAGAAAAGACACTGTCCTGGTTCCTGGTTCCTGAAGACCTTACATTCTATATGTCAGTATAGCATCTGCTGAAAAGTCTCATCCTGATTCACTATATTGCAGATTAGAAAAAAATCAGGCAAGATCAGACCTCAATTCTGATGATCTACCACATCATTGTGAAGCAGGCTTAGGACTTGGTTAATTTCTCAGGGCAGCCAATCTCCTTAGTGTTGCTAATTTCCCTATTTACAGATGACAGAAAATGTTTTTTTATAGAGTCTGTCTTTGTATTTGGTTTAGAGCTGGGTTCTAATTCCAGTTCTGTCAAGCATACCTACAGTTTATTTTTGTCTGACTCCAGCCCTCTTACTAGATTGTAAGCTCCAACACATTCTGCACACAGTAAGGATTGAATAACTCACTTTGAATTGACTCACATTAGGAATGTTATTTTACCTCTTTGGGCCTCATCTGTGAAATGGAGATTAGATACCTATTCTACCTATGTCTTAAGCAATGAACTTGAGTGACCTAGATTCTCTGATTTGATAATCTCATGTTTATCCCTGCACTTTGCACAGAATTTGGCACCCAGTATGTATGCAATCAACTGAGTGCTTACTGTGTGCTGAGCACTGTTCTAAGTGATCAGGAGGAAGCAATGCAACAGACATCTTCCCTGCCCAAATGTATTTTACAGTCTAGAGAAGGAACTTGCAGCCTGTACGAGAGAAATACGAGAGGAGTGGAACTTCACAATGATTACTGTAGGCATTTTCTTTACCTTCTTTCTGAAAGCGGTCATCACTTCAGTCTATATTTCCACTGCCCATATTATCTTTCTGCAGAAATTCTCTGGGCATGGCTCTCCCCTCCTCAAAAATCTCCATTGGTTGTCTATGAACCTTTGCATGAGCATTTGTCTATGGTTCTATTTATCTATTTTGATGGTATTGAAGCCTGTCCACTTTTTCTGTTGTCTGTCTCCCCCTTCTAGACTCTGAGCTCATTGTTGGGTAGGGATTGTCTCTGTTGTTGAATTGTACTTTCCAAATGCCTAGTACAGTGCTCTGCACACAGTAAGTGCTCAATAAATATGATTGAATGAATGAATGTTGTTGATTTATGGACACAAATTCCCACTGAAGTTTTGACATTTATTGATTTAAAAATATTTCTATATTTGCCAGTCCTCTTCTCTCCCACTCCTTGTGCTCAACTTCCTATCCTACTATTCCCTAACACCAATCTCAACTATTACCTGTGTGTTTTTTTATTTTTGAATTTCCCACACATGACTATTCTCATCTCCTTCCTACTTTTTTCTTATTCCAAAAGTAAGACCAAAAGTATGCTTGAAGAAGGAAATGGCAAAAAGTGGGAATATGGTCAGTGGGGCCAGCGGGAATTAGGGAGAGGGAAGTATGGTCAGCTTGTCAATTAAGCCACTAAACTATTTGAAAATCTCCCAGATCATATGCATAATGAAATTCTTAATCAATCAATGGTATTTATTGAACATAATGTGCAGGGCACTGTAATAAGCAATTGGGAGAGTACAGTTCAACAGAGTTAGTAGGCACATTCCCTGCTCACAGGAGCCTACACTCTAGAGAGGGAGGAATTCATTATCATAAATAAATACCTATATGTACATAAGTGCTGTGGGACTGAGGCTGAGATAAATATCAAGTGCTTAAAACATAGAAATCCAAGTGTATGCAGAAAGGAGAAAGAGTAGAGGAAAAGAGGAATTAATTGGATAAGGCCTCTTGGAGATGTGATTTTAAAAAGCTTTGAGGAGGGGAGAGTGTAGTTGGTTGTATATGGATGAGGAGGGAGTTCAGGTTAGAGTGAGGATGTGGCAAAAAGGGATTAAAGAAGCAGAGTAACGTAGTCGAAAGAGCACGGGCTGGGAATCAGAAGGTCCTGTGTTCTAATCCTGACTCCACCACTTATCTGGTGTGTGACCTTGGGCAAGTCACTTACCTTCTCTAAACCTCAGTTACCTCATTTGTAAAATGGGGATTAAAAGTGTGAACCCCACGTGGGACAACCTGATTACCCTGTATCTCCCAGCACTTAGAACAGTGCTTTGCACATAGAAAGTACAAAACAAATATTATCATTATTATTATCAATGGCAACATAGATTAGATCAAGGCATAGCAAACAAATTCGTGCTAAAGGGATGACTCTCTGACCTCCCTTCCTCCTCTCTCGCCCCGCTCCGGTCTATTCTTCACTCCACTGCCCGGCTCATCTTCCTGCAGAAACGATCTGGGCATGTCACTCCCCTTCTTAAACAACTCCAGTGGTTGCCTATCGACCTCCGCTCCAAACAAAAACTCCTCACTCTAGGCTTCAAGGCTCTCCATCACCTTGCCCCTTCCTACCTCTCCTCCCTTCTCTCTTTCTACCGCCCACCCCGCACGCTCCGCTCCTCTGCCGCCCACCTCCTCACCATCCCTCGGTCTCGCCTATCCCGCCGTCGACCCCTGGGTCACGTCCTCCCACGGTCCTGGAACGCCCTCCCTCCTCACCTCCGCCAAACTGATTCTCTTTCCCTCTTCAAAACCCTACTTAAAAATCACCTCCTCCAAGAGGCGTTCCCAGACTGAGCTCCTCTTCCCCCTCTACTCCCTCTGCCATCCCCCCTTTACCTCTCCGCAGCTAAAGCCTCATTTTCCCCTTTTCCCTCTGCTCCTCCACCTCTCCCTTCCCATCCCCACAGCACTGTACTCGTCCGCTCAACTGTATATATTTTCGTTACCCTATTTATTTTGTTAATGAATTGTACATCGCCTCGATTCTATTTAGTTGCCATTGTTTTTACGAGATGTTCTTCCCCTTGACGCTGTTTATTGCCATTGTTCTTGACTGTCCGTCTCCCCCGATTAGACTGTAAGCCCGTCAAACGGCAGGGACTGTCTCTATCTGTTGCCGACTTGTTCATCCCAAGCGCTTAGTACAGTGCTCTGCCCATAGTAAGCGCTCAATAAATACTATTGAATTGAATGACTACAGGAAATGTGTGGGCTGGGCTATTGTAGGAAAGCAAAAAAGCAAAGATAGGAAGGGCAAGCTGACTTGGATGGACAACCACTGGAGGTTCTTAAGGTGTAATGAGACATGGACTGAACTTTCTTTCAGAAAAAATGATCCAAGAAGCAGAATAAAGAATGGATTGGGGTGGGGAGATGCAGGAGTACCAAAGAGGCTAGTGAAGAGGCTGATATAGTCAAGGCAGGATATTAATTCTTGACTATAGTAGTAGTTTGGATGAGGATGAAGATGGCATTTGTTAAGTTCTTAGTATGTGCCAAGCAGTGTTATAATTGTCAGTGTAGATACAAGGTATTCAGGTTGTCCCACGTGGGGCTCACACTCTTAATCCCCATTTTACAGATGAGGCAACTGAGGCACAGAGAGGTTAAGTGATTTGCCCAAGGTAATACAGCAGACAAATGGCAGAACTGGATTAGAACCCACGACCTATGACTCCCAAGCCCGTGCTCTTGACACTAGACCATGCTGCTTCTTGGATGGATAGGAAAGAGCTGATTACAGCAATGTTGTGAAAGTAGAAGCAATAAAATTTGATGACAGAGTAACTATATGGGTTGAATGAAAAAGATGAGTTGAGGACAATTCCAAGGTTATGGGCTTGTGTGATAGGGAGGTTAGTGGTGCTGTCTACAGTGAATGGAAAGACGGGTAAGACAGGGCTTGGGTGGGAAGATGAGTTAAATTTTGGACATATTAAGTTTGAGGAAACAGCAGGACACCCAAGTAGAGATGTCTTGAAGGCAGAAGGAAATTTGAGACTGCTGAGAGAGGTCACGGCTGTCAAGGAAAATTTGGGAATAATTGGAGTAAAGATTGTAGTTGAATGAGTTCTCCATAAGAGTCGATGAAGATAGACTAGAAAGAAACCAAAAAGTGATCCTTGAGGAACCCCTATTACCAAAGGGATGGGGGCAGAGGAAGAGCCTGTGGAGGAGAAAAGAAATACTGAGAAGGAGCAGTCAGAAAGTTTGGAGGAGAATCAAATGAGAACAATACCAGTGAAGGCAAGGTCAGAGAATGTTTGAAAGAAAAGGGGGTGACCCACAGTTTTTGAGGAAGCTGAGAGGTCTGAGAAGATTAGGATGGATTAGAGCTATCAGATTTGGAAGATCACCAGTGGCCTTATAGACAGTTTCCATGGCGTAAAGGGGCCAGAGACCAGATTGGAGAGGAGAAAGGAGAGAATTGGCAGAGAGGAAGTGAAGGCAGTGGCAGGGGAGTAGGCAGAGGATGGGAGAGGGATGGTGAGTGGGCTGGTAAGGAAGGAGAGAGTTGGGCTAATTAGAGGGAGGGGATTAAGAGGATATATTGAAGTCCTAAGCATTACAGGAGACATCATCAGTAATGACTGCTTAATCTGATGGTTCTGTTGACCATCTGCTAACTTGAACACTGGTTCCTGGGTCCCTAAGAGCAGAGGGATGAATATTCAGGGACAAACAGGCACCTGAGTTGAAGTGAAGGCAAGCAGTTGTTGGGTCAGACAGTCACACCTGGTCTGTGTTCACCACTGTGCTCTTAGGCCTGGAAGATGCAGGAATGGGTCCTTCAACTACAGCTGTTTGCGAATGAGTTATTTGCATTCTGGTTAATGATCAGCAAGGTGAATCTGGGATAACCTCCCCTCAAGACTTTGTGAGCAGGGAACGTGTCTGTTTATTGTTGTACAGTACCCTCCCAAGTACTTAGTACAGTACTCTGCACATAGTAAGCACTCAATAAATGCAATTGAATTGAATGAATGGGATGGGGAGTAATTTGCATAAGAGGAATTTGGTTGGTTTACAAATCTGCCTGGATGTCCTAACAGTCCTATCAATCCGGAGGCAAAGGTGTTGAACTCTGTTCCAACATGGCATTGCCCTCCCACCCACCCAATCATAACAATAATAATAATTATTATTATGATGGTATTTGTTAAGTGCTTATTATGTGCTAAGCACTGTTCTAAGCACTGGGGGAGATACAAGGTTATCGGGTTGTCCCATGTGGGGCTCACAATCTTAATCCTCATTTTATAGATGAGGTAACTAGATACAGGGAAGTTAAGTGACTTGCCCAAAGTCACACAATTGATAAGTGGTAGAGCTGGGATTAGAACCCATGACTTCTGACTCCCAAGCCCATGCTCTTGCTATTAAGCCACACAGCATCTCTAAAAATAGTATTTGTTCAGCGCTATGTGCCAAACATTGTTCCAATCACTGTGGCAGATACAAGGTAATCAGGTTGTCCCACATAGAGCTCTCAGTCTTAATCCTCATTTTACAGATGAGGTAACTGAGACATAGAGAAGTTAAGTGACTTGACCAAAGTCATACAGCTGATAAATGGTGGAGCAGGGATTAGAACCCATGACCTCTGACTCTCAAACCCGTGCTCTTTCCCCTTAGGCACACAGTGACAACAGTGGTGATGAGATGGCCACGGTGGCAGCTCTTTCCCACTTCCATGGGTATCAGCCCAGGACATTGAGAATCAGGATGGGGAGAACCAGGACAGCATTGCCAAACGCATTTTCCTGCATCTATGACTGCAGTCACTGTTCCAAAGCCCAAGTTGGATCCCTCCCTGAAGGAGCTTTCAATCTAACAGAGGGGGCAAATAGACATAAATTTTATACATACAATAGACAGAGAGAATGCAAAGCACTAATAAAACTGGTAGTATCATTGAATCCACCTTTTGGTTAATAGGATTTATGGATAATGCAACCCCAGGGATGCTTTACCACTTGTAACCTGGACATTTGTTCACTACTCAATGTGACCTAAGGGAGTACCTCTGAGTCAACACCAGTAGGTATCTTCCACACTGAAAGCCACTAGTGTTATCAAAGCAATACAATTCACACACATTCAACCTTCACTATCCCCAACTCTTCATTAAAGATAACTTTGGTTTTGCCAAGAACAGAGATGGGAATTACATGAGTCTAAAAGCATGTGAAGATTCTTCGGGCAGGTAAAAAGAAAGTGGCACTTCCACTGAGCAGGGTCCAAGAGACCCCCAAACTGTCCATCTGCAGTTGGCTTGGATCCACCCTCCCACTCTCATAGCACTTATGTACATATGTGTAATTCATTTCTATTAATGTCTATCTCCCACTCTAGACTGAAGCTTGTTGTGGACAGAAAATGTGTCCATTTGTCACACTGTACTCTCCCAATCACTTAGTACAGTGCACACAGTAAGTGCTCAATAAATATGATTGAATGAATTGTATTTGGATTTAATTTTGATCGATGTATATATAGTACATTAAAAATGGCAGAACAGTCTTCATTGCTTCAACTTCATCTGGTTGCAAATTACTATTTGTGAACATTCTCAAAGTTCATTTGAATAAAATGATTAAAAGAACCAAGGTCTCATTAAATTACTCTGCTGCTCTAACGCTTTCTTACCAATTGTCTCTGCAAAGAAGGCTAAGGGAATGGAGATTCACTGTTAAGTGGTACACTCTTAGTTGTCTCCCATTACTTACTAAAGAAATATGTGTTCAATCATATACTTGGTTTGTCATAAATAGCCATGTTATGTTTGAATGGTTCTTCAGGAGAGAAATCAACTTGTAAAATGGGGAGGTCAGAAAAAGAGAGACTCCTGATTTTAAAATTTTAAAAGTGAGACTCCTGATTATCAAGCTTAAACACTTTCTAGATTCTCAAAATGTAGAGATTTTCAGGATTTTTAAAATAAAATTTTAATTAGTGTATATGGGTTTGTTCCAACCTCCCTTTTAATTACCTCCCAAAAAGCTCTCAACAAAGTGAGCATATGGAAAACTACATAAAGGTCACTTGCATTATAATTGTTATCTGAGGACTGCTCTAAGGCACAAAATGAAAGCATTTTAGCTAACATCTTTGTTAAGAGTCCTACATCTCTACACCTTGTATAGAAGCCTGCATGTTCTTTTGAGATAGAAGTATTTTAAGAAAGGTGTTTTATATATATATATATATATATATATATATATATATACTATTTTTGACTACATTACATTCTAGCCTTATAGATGTATTTCATTGGAAAAACATTTCCTCATTTTGGGATAGCATTTTATTCAAATTACACACTGGAAACATGTTACAAAAGAGTTGAATGTATTTCAAAGGTTTGATATAAATCCAGGAATCTCATATATCACCCTACAAATTCAGGATTGATTTCCCAAGTAATGTAAACACCTTTGTATGTGTTCGATTCAGATGACTGTCAGTCATAGAATTATCACAGTTAATTTAGAGCCTAATACCATTCTGCCACACTGTTTGACTTTCCATTTTCTCTCAGTCTCGATCTCATCTATCCCGCAACCGTTCCCTTGCCTACATTCTTCCTTAGGACTGAAACTCCCTCCTATTTCATATCTGATAGCACATAACTCTCCTTACCATCAAAACCCTCCTAAAACTGCATCACCTACAAGAGGTTTTCCCTGCCAAAGCCTTCATTTCCCTTATCTGCCTCCCCTGTATGTTAGACAACGCATTTATCCATGTGACCGTTTCAAGCACTTTGATTGTCACCCCAGTCCACAGAATCTAGGTAAATATTCTTACATCCTACTTTTTCCCCATGGGTAATTTATTTTAAAGTCTCTCCCCCTCCCCACTAGATTATGATCTTTGTGGTCAGAGATTGTATCTATCAAATAGACTGTGATCCCAATAAGAGAAAGGGATCATTTGTATGTCCCACCCGTGTATTTTGAACCAAGGCTTAGTATAGAGATCTGTGGACAAAAAATAATAATAATAATAATAATGTTGGTATTTGTTAAGCGCTTACTATGTGCCGAGCACTGTTCTAAGCGCTGGGGTAGACATAGGGGAATCAGGTTGTCCCACGTGGGGCTCACAGTCTTAATCCCCATTTTACAGATGAGGGAACTGAGGCACAGAGAAGTTAAGTGACTTGCCCACAGTCACACAGCCGACAAGTGGCAGAGCTGGGATTCGAACTCATGAGCCCTGACTCCAAAGCCCGTGCTCTTTCCACTGAGCCACGCTGCTTCACAAAATATAGTATTACTGCTACCAACTCTGTTGTATCACACCTGTTTTCTCTCAAAACCCACTCATCCACCTAAACATCTGACCCCATCATGTCTCACCTTATCAAAGCACCTGCCTCCTCCTTTCTTCCCTCCCTGACCTCCATCTTCAACTTTTTATCTCCAATGGCTTCTTTCCCACTGCTTTCAATATGTGCATGTCTCTCCATCCTTAAAACACCTCCCTTGGCCCCACAGCTCCCTTCAGTTATCACCCCATCTCCCTCCTAGCATTGCCCTCCAAACTCTTTGAGAATTTGCCACACCAGCTGTCAAGTTCCACTCCTCCAATCTCTCCTTGACCCCCTCCAATCTGGGTTCCATCCCCTTTATTCTTCAGAAAATGCCCTCTAAAGGGTCACAAATTATCATCTGGTCAAATCTAACAGCTTTTATTTCATCCTAATCTTAGTCCTTTCCTGGTTTTCCTCCTAACTCTGGACGTTGATTCTCAGTCTCTTTCATAGGCTCTTCCTCTGCCTCCCACCCCCTTAGTGCTGGGGGTCCCTCAAGATTTAGTTCTGGGTCCCCTTCTATTATCCACCTACACTCACTCCTCTGGGGAACTCATTTGCTCCCATGGCTTCAACTACCATCTCTATGTGGATAATTCCTAAATCTACATCTCCAAACCTGATCTCTCTCACTTGCTGCAGTCTCACATTTCCTCCTGTCTTTAAGACATCTCTACTTGGATGTCCTGCCATCACCTCAACTTAACATGTCCAAATCAGAACTCATTTTCTTTCTATCCAAATTGTTTTCCCCTTGACTTTCCCATCACTGTAGATGGCTCCACCAGAGCAGCAGCATGGCTCGGCGGAAAGAGCACGGGCTTTGGAGTCAGAGGTCATGGATTCAAATCCCGGCTCAGCCACTTGTCAGCTGTGTGACTTTGGGCAAGTCACTTCACTTCTCGGTGCCTCAGTTACCTCATCTGTAAAATGGGGATGAAGACTGTGAGCCCCACGTGGGACAACCTGATTCCCCTGTGTCTACCCCAGCACTTAGAACAGTGCTCGGCACATAGTAAGCGCTTAACAAATACCAACATCATCATCATTATCCTTGACTCGTCTCTTTCATTCAACCCACATATTCGATCTGTCATTAAATCCTGTCAGTTCAACCTTCAGAACATTGCAAAAATCTGACCTTTACTCTCAACCTAAACTGTTATCACATTAATCCAAGCACTATTCTATCCTACATAAGCCTCCTTGCTGCCCTCCCTGTTTCCTGCCTCTCCCCACTGTAGTCCATACTTCACACACATTCTGCCTGGATCATTTTTCTACAAAAATGTTCAGTCCATATTTCCCCACTTCTCAAAAACTTCCATTGTTTGACCATCCACATCCACATCCACATCAAACAAAAACTCCTTACCTTAAAGCACTCAATCACCTTGTCCCGCCACATCATCACTTTTCTTCAACTCAGCTTGCACATCCACTCTTCTAATGCCATCCTACTCCCTGTATATAGGTCTTGTCTGTCTCACTGCCATTCTCTCGCCCAATTCCTGCAAAGCCCTCCCTCTTATCTGAAAATTACACTTCCTACATTCAAAGCCTTATTGAAGAAGTCAGATCTCCTCCAAGATGCTTTCCCTGATTAAGTCCTTATTCCTCTTTTCCCACTCCCTCTGCAGCACCGATTTGCTCCCTTTTATTTACCCCATCCCCTTATGCTTTACTCCATTGGAAATATGAAATGTATTGGAGTGAGCACCCTCAGATCAGACCCCGCTGGATATTCCATCAGGGGCTCATTGCCTGTTTCTCATCAAAAGGGAAGTGATGGATTTTGAAGAGTGAGCCTACATGTTAAGGTTTCAGACAATGTTGAGCCAAATCCAGGGAGTGGGAGAAGAGGAAAGTCATTTCTCTCTTTTTCAACTGTGTAATGATTTCTTAGTGTTTTCTCTAAACTTCTTTCTTTGGTTCAGATGGGATGAGAGATTGGGCACCAGACGTCATTAAAGGATGAATGGAGTTAATGAATTCTTGTTTCTAAGTGCAACACCAGGTTCATAAACTCCCTCTAAAGTGTAAATCCAGACTTCAAGCTCTTTGTGGGCAGGGAATGTGTCTATTTATAGCTATATTGTACTCTCCCAGGTGCTTAGTACAATATTCGGCATACAGTAAACACTCAATAAATACGACTGAATGAATGAAGTCTGATTCTCACCAAAAGAGAGTGATGGGTTTTGGTGGGTGGGGTAGTCTGGATACTAAAGCCCCCTAATACACATATATATATACTAGGCAGTGAGGCTTAGTGGAAAGAGCACAGGTTTGGGAGTCAGAGGCTATGGGTTCTAAACCTGGCTCTGCCACTTAGCTGTGTGATTTTGGGCAAGTCATTTAACTTCTCTGTTCCTCAGTTTCTCATCTGTAAAATGGGGATTAAGGCTTTGAGTCCCACATGGGACAATTTGATTACCTTGTATCTAGATCAGTGCTTAGAACAGTGCTTGGCACATAGTAAGGGATTAACAAGTACCATCATTTGTGAGAAACAGCATGGCGTAGTGGATAGAGCATGGGCCTGGGAGTCAGAAGGTCATGAGTTCTAATCACGAACCTTCCCCCTGTCTGTGTGGCCTTGGGCATGTCACTTCACTTCTCTGTACCTCAGTTACCTCATCTGTAAAATGGGCATTGAGACTGTAAGCCTCACTCCACCCCAGCTTATATCCACCCCAGAATTTAGTACAGTGTGCCTGGCATATAGTAGTGATTAACAAAAAACATGTATTCCATTCAACAGCTTTTTCAGTTGAAATTTGCTACTCCCACATTCTATACTAGGTGGTCTACAAAATTTCATATGGGTAAATTCAGGTCCAACAGGGTCTCATGCTGAGGCCACACAGAGATTTTTTTGTTCCATAGCCACAGAGCAAAACTGGTTTCCCAAGGAAGATTCCACAAATCAGTAGACTGGATGTGAGTGTCTCACTCAACAACATAACCAGTGAGGACAAAGGAGCGTCTGCTGCTGGAGATAAGCCAATCATATTTGTTTAGCACTTACTATGTGTAGAGCACCGTACTATTTGTTAGGTGGTTATACAATATAACAGTGTTGGTAGACCCATTCTTATCCTACAGTGAGTTTGCAATCTAGAGGGGAAGATAACTAAATAAATTAGAGAAATGTGTGAAAGAGCTGTGGGGTGTGGAAGGGGTGAATAAAGGGAGAAAATCCAAGTGCAAGGACAATGCAGAAGAGCATGGGAGAAAAGGAAATGCAGACTTAGTCAGGGAAGGGCTTTTTGAGGCAGTGGGCTTTAAATAATAATGATAATTATTATTGTTGTTATGGTATTTATTTAGCCCTTACTATGTGCCAAGCCACGTTCTAAACACTGGGGTAGATACAAAGTAACCAGGTAGTCCCACATGGGGTTCACAGTATTAATACCCATTTTACAAATGAGGTAACTGAAGCACAGAGAAGTTAAGTGGTTTGTCCAAGGTCACATAGCAGACAAGTGGCAGAGCTGGGATTAGAACCCATGTCCTGTGACTCCCAAGCCCGTGCTTTGAAGGTGGGTAAAGTGGCCTTCTGTCAGATATGAAGAGGGAGAGCATTCCAGGCCAGAGGCAGGATGTGGGCAATCGGTCAGCTGTGAGGCTAGAGGTGCAGTGAGTAGGTTGGCATTAGGTGAGAGGTCTGTAGGCTGGGTTATAGTAGGAAAGGTAAGGTAGGAGGGGGCAAGGTTATTGAGTGCTTAAAAACCAATGGTAAGGAGTTTCTGTTTGCTGTGGAAGTAGTTGGGCAACCACTAGAGATTCATGAGAAGTGGAGAAAGATGGGCTGAATGGTTTTGAAGAAAAATCATCTGGGCAGTAGAGTGAAGTATGGACTGAAGCAGGGAGATCTAGGAGGCAGGGAGATCAGTAAAGAGGCTGATAGACATAGGAGAGGTGCTTGGATTAACATAGCAGCAGTTTGGATGGATAGAAAAGGGAAAAAGCAGAAAAGGTTACACTGTTCTATCATCAAAGAAAGCACTGGTACCTTAACCAATTATCTTGCAGTTTATGCTGTGCTGGGGGACTTGGCAAAAGAGCAAAAAGACACTGGACTCAGTGCAAATCATCATAATGGAAAATGAGGGCAAAAGCCACAATTTCTGTGCAAGTAGTTGGCACAAAAGATTGGTCACTAAAGAGGCAGCAGCAACCTGAATGGCTGAGTAGTCTTATTTACTCTTATTGCTCACCCTAAATAGAAACAATGGCTAGAGAAATTGTCCTTAAAAACTGCATGCCTTACCCAAACCTAACTCACCAGTCAACAGTAACTTGCAAACTGTATAACTGAGAATCCAGAAAGAAAGACAACGACCAGTGCATCACGTAACAGTTGGTGCTATGTGAAAATAAAAACACATAATGAGCTTTAAGAGCTCTAGTAGCACAAGAATAATCTTGGAACAGAGGCGATATTCCAGCCCAACATAACAAATAGCTAATATACAATATACAAGACTATTATTCTACTATGTTATATAAAACTTTGCATTACTATTATGATTTTTTTCAGCGGGGGGGAAATCTTTGAAGGTTCATTTGTAAACACTGTAACAGTTTGCATATATTAATGTTGAGGATTTCATTCATTTTAAAAGTGAGAATTTCATTTTTCACTTCTTGACTGATAATTAAAATGATGGAAAAAAGATCGAAAAGATAATGGAAGAATTAATTTCTAGACAGCGAGGGTCGAGCCTAGACTGAATTAACACATGAGATAGCTTAGTTGACCGCTTGAGAGTTGTTTAAAAATTGAACAGATTTTCTCTATGAGCTAAGATTTTCTGTATGAGTTAATTTAGTTTTGATTCTGCCTAGAGTCAGGGGGATGGATGAGATGACAGGGAGACTAAACTATTCCTCACCTTCTGGCATTCTTGGAGACATAACCCCCTATGCATTGTGTCCCTCTGTGGATTCCACCTTCTTGCCCAGTATGGACCCTAGAGGCCTAATAATCAGAGCTGGCCCTCTACCCCTGAAGACCATTTTCTTAAATATTTTGTTTATTTCGTTCTGCTTCTTATTTCCCCTCCTGCTGTGGCTCTGCTCCTGAATGCCAATAAGGCAATATTTTGTTTCCCTCCAGACGGTAGTTTTTCCCAGAAGAGCTTTAAATAAAAGGCTCTGTATTTATTCAGACATCATTTGAGTTGGCTTCCTCAGTTAACAGCAGGTTTCTGTTTGGTACCTCTACTTATTCTGGCTAACTCAGGCATTAGAGACTCATCTCTACAAATGATGACCAGAGCAGTTGAAGCAGCAGCCTAGATTGATAATGTCTGTCCTGTCTCCCTTTTGCATGTTCTCGCCCCCTCTAATACCCTGTGGGCACAGTGTTTCTGGGACTTTAAAGCTAAGTCTGTCATTCACCTTTACACCCAGTCATTTTCCTTCCCAATATTTCACTGTTTCCTAGTGGGATCTGCCACAGTGTCTACAGGGAGCCTAATTAGTCATCTAGACTGTTAGCTCCTTGTGGGCCGGCAATGTGTCTGTTTGTTATACCGTACTCTCCCAAGCGCTTAGTACAGTGCTTTCCACACAGCAGGTGCTAAATAAATATGATTGAATGAACCATTTGCCTAGTCAGGGTCCCTCGGTTTGACTAAAACAACTGACTCTTCACTTGAGCTAACCAAGTGGGGAAAAATTTAATGCCAGGTCTCTCAAAGTGATTCATTAAAGAGAGTTTTTCCTTGGGATGTGCTTCAGTTCTGAATGCAGACAGTTCAAGATGCAGAGTTAAAGGGACACTAAAGGACTGGAAGTCAGAGGCCACGGGTTCTAATTCCAATTCCACCATTTGCCTATGCTGTGACCTTGGGCAGTTCACCTAACCTCTCTCTATGCTACATTTCCTCACCTGTAAAATGGGGATGAAATAAATGTTTCAAATGAGTTCCTCCTCATTCATTCAGTTGTATTTATTGAGCGTTTACTATGTGCAGAGCACTGTACTAAGAGCTTGGAATGTACAATTCCACAATAGATGGAGACAATCCCTGCCCAACAAAGGGCTCTCCTACTCTGTAAGCCCAGATAGAATTGGACTATGTAATGCCTGATGATCTTATATCTTTATTGTGCTTGAGTTTTTTAAAAATTTGAATTGAAATGATGCTGATTCTCAATCAGTAGCCAATGGTATTTACTAAGCCCTTACCATGTGCAGAGCACTGTAAATTTACATCAGAGATGCCCACAGGGAGCTTCCCATATATTTATTCAATCATATTGGAGACACTTATCTCTGGTTATTAGCTGTAGACATTCATTCAATCATATTTACTGAGCACTTACTGTGTGCAGAGTACTGTACTAAGTGCTTGGGAAAGTAAAATATAACAACAGACATTTCTCTGCTTATGGTGAATAACCTGTCAAAGCTGTCCTCATCCAACTCTGCAGAACTTCTTTTTCACAGCCCTAGTCTCTGAAGCTTAAACTCCTCAGGGTTCCCATTGGTGACCTGATAACCTCTTCTTCTCTCCAACCACTTCACAGTCTCACTTTCTTTCTTCCTTTCCTCATCCTATTCCATACACCTCAGGGTAGGGGATACTCATTTGGGGATTTGGCTGGTACCTTGAGGTTCATTATAATAATAATTTACTGAAACAAAGGAGTCTGTGAGACTTCTCCAGCTGGCAATTGCTTATTTCACCAATCTCTGGCATGGTTATTCCCATAGATCTTAGTCCTGCAATGTGTTTGTGAAAACAATGATACAATTTTCAGTCCAGTATGAAAATCAATTACACATATTAAGGGTTGATGTAAAAGCACTTCATGTGTGAATTGTTTGCTCTTCAGAATTTAAAAGCCAGAACTGGCTCTGAAGGAGGTGGTCAGAAGTACACAGCACTGTTTATGGAACATGGCATTTTCAATATTTTGACCTGGATTTCAATTTTAAAAGATGGTATGGGATTGGTGCCTTCAATTGAATAGATCATACCAAATATAGATCATACAGGATCGATCGATTCATTTTATATGCAGAAAATCATGTGGTAGTAGAGCTGTAAGGGATTTGATACACAGGGCCAGTCTTTCCTTGGGGAGAGTTGGGATGAAAAACTCAGGCTCAAGAAACCAGCTTGCTCTTTTCCAGTTTCCCCCTGATCTGACCCCGTGGTAATGTGCCAAAAGGAATCTTCTTCCCTACACTGCCATGTCTGATAGTGCAATTTCAACTTCCCCAGGTGAAGAGCAGGGGCTCCAAGGGTGGTGTTCCAACTTGCACTATCCAAATGCTCCCATCTTTGTCCATCTTTCCACTTGGGTTTGTGATTTCTGCCGCTGCTGCTCAATTCACTACTCAGCAGGAGCAGGAGCACCACTGGCTCCAACTTTCTGGGTGTGTTGTGCATCCAACTCTGTGCTTTTCATCCAAAATACCCTTAGGACATAAGTAACAGCATGTCCAGCATAGGACTGGGAGTCAGAGGACCTGGGCTCTGATCCCAACTATGCCACTAACTTGCTCTGTGACTTTGGGCAAGTCACTTAACTTCTCTGTGCCTACATTTCTTCAGTTGTAAAAAGGGGATTAGATGCCTGTTTTTCCTTCTACTTAGACAGTAAGCCCCATGTGGTAAAGGTACTATGTCTGACATGATTAACTTGTATCTATACCAACTTATATCTACAGTTCCCATTCTCATCTCCTCTCTCTACAGCAATGCTCTCTGGGTACCAGAACCAAGTAGGTCTCCTTTAGCTGCCAATGTCCCACTGATAGAGATTCTAACTGCAATCCAGGCTGTAGTTTATATATTCCTTCTTTCCATGAATGCTGTTCAATTAACCTCTCTCAAATCTGGCCTATGAATCAATGCTTTGTCATAATAATAATGTTGGTATTTGTTAAGTGCTTACTATGTGCAGAGCACTGTTCTAAGTGCTGGGGTAGATACAGGGTAATCAAGTTGTCCCACGTGAGGCTCACACTCTTAATCCCCATTTTACAGATGAGGTTACTGAGGCACTGAGAAGTTAAGTGACTTGTCCACAGTCTCACAGCTGATAAGTGGGAGAGCCGGGATTCGAGCCCATGACCTCTGACTCCCAAGCCCGTGCTCTTTCCACTGAGCCATGCTGCTTTTGCATATGCTGATGAAGCTTAGAGCTATGCCTTAAACGGTTATCCATAATGGAAAAATCTAAGCCAAAGCAGCAGGCAAAGTCAATTCACCTGTGCTGGGCAGCAGTGGCATGGGAAAGAGTTAAAGGCAGATAATCATGTTATCAAAATGTTAACCAATGACAGAGACTCAGGTTTTTAGTGCACAGAAGAAGGAAAAGATAAACCATTTACATATCTTTACCAAGAAAACTTTATGGCTACACATACCAGAAAAATTTTATGCTGGAAGATTGGACATTCTGAAGAGGGTGTGTCCATGCAGTCTTTAAGGTTCAAAAAACAATTTGATGGCATTTGAAAGAGAACAAAACTCATCTATACTCCTTGCCTCTTAGATTAGCAGCTCCCTATGGATGGGGACTGTATTTGATCTCATCATCTTGTATAATAATGATGGTGTTTGTTAAGCCCTTACTATGTGACAAGCACTGTTCTAAGTATTGGTATTTGTTAAGCGCTTACTATGTGCAGAGCACTGTTCTAAGCGCTGGGGTAGACACAGGGGAATCAGGTTGTCCCACGTGGGGCTCACAGTCTTCAATCCCATTTTACAGATGAGGTAACAGACACAGAGAAGCTACGTGACTTGCTCACAGTCACACAGCTGACAAGTGGCAGAGCTGGGATGTGAACTCATGACCTCTGACTCCAAAGCCCGTGCTCTTTCCCCTAAGCCACGCTGCTTCTCTGTGCTGGGGTAGATACAAGGTAATCAGGTTGTACCACGTGGGGCTCACATATTTAATCCCCATTTTACAGATGAGGTAATAATAATAATGTCGGTATTTGTTAAGCGCTTACTATGTGCCGAGCACTGTTCTAAGCGCTGGGGTAGACATAGGGGAATCAGGTTGTCCCACGTGGGGCTCACAGTCTTAATCCCTATTTTACAGATGAGGGAACTGAGGCCCAGAGAAGTTAAGTGACTTGCCCAAAGTCACACAGCGGATAAGTGGGGGAGCTGGGATTAGAACCCATGACCTCTGGCTTCCAAGACCATGGTCTTTCCATTAATCCACACTGCTTCTCATCTAAATCTATTGCTTGACTCATCACAGTCTCTACCATAATAATTTAAAAATACCATATGAAGAACAATTTTTTGGTAGTCAAAGTCAGGTATATGTACTAAGCTTGAACATCAGATGAACCTGTCCAGTGTAGGCCTGTAGTTGGAGAATAAAGAGAGCCAATGAATCCTGTCAATTGCTATGACCTTCCATTGTGAGCCCCAGGTGGGACAGAACTATGTCCAATCTACTTGTATATACCTTAGCACTTTGTAAAGTGTTTGGCACATAGCAAATGCTTAATACAATTGTCATCACTATTATTATAAGTTAACATTGTAATGGGTTCCACTGGGATGTTAAGGCATTTCTTTCTCTAAAGAGGTTGAAAAAAGAGATTGGCAACTCTAAATATTGCTTTTACTTATCCATTCGGTCTGGGAAGGGGGTTACAGTCTTCCCCAGTTTCTACCATATCAGGAAATTCAAGTGAGAGGCAGAAAGATAATGCTACATTGGGTCAACAAGCAAAATCCTTCTCTAGTTCCTGCTGCAGACAATGGAAAACAAAGGTACTTTATAAGTTGTTTCTCACACTTTTAGACTGAAATCTGATCCTGAAAAAGCAGTGTGGCCTAGTGGAAAAGGCATAGGCCTAGGCATCAAAGGACCTGGCTCTAACATCAGCTAACTTATCTGCTCTGTGGGAAAGTCACTTAACTTCTGTTCCTCAATTTCCTCATCTGCCAAATGGGGATCAATACTGTGCTAGCTACCCCAGAACTTAGGTAGCACTGACATAGCAAAAGCACTTAAATACCACAATTATTATTTTAATCAATTGTGTTTATTTGCACTTACTGTGTGCAGAGGAATATACTAAGCGCTTGGGAAAGTAAAATACAAGTTGGTAGACACATTTCCCGCTCCAAAGGAGCTTAATAATGTTGGTATTTGTTAAGCGCTTACTATGTGCAGAGCACTGTTCTAAGCGCTGGGGTAGATACAGGGTAATCAGGTGGTCCCACGTGAAGCTCACAGTTAATCCCCATTTTACAGATGAGGTAACTGAGGCACAAAGAAGTCAAGTGACTTGCCCACAGTCACACAGCTGACAAGTGGCAGAGCCGGGAGTCGAACCCATGACCTCTGACTCCGAAGGCTCTTTCCACTGAGCTATGCTGCTTCCCCATATAGCTTAGAATCTATAGGGGGAGACAGACATTGAAAGAAATTATGGATATGTGCATAAATACTCTAGGGATGAGGGTGCAGTGAATTCAGGGTGGTGCAGAAGTGAGGGGGAGTGGAGAAAAGCAGAGTTTAGTCAGGGAAGGCCTCATGGAGGGCCAGTGATTTTAATAAGGCAAAAATATGGAATGCATCACAAATTTACAAAATTTCAAATACAGTAAAAATTTTGCACTATAGAGCTGAATGTGCTACCCCAGACAATATTAATAAAAATAAAAACAATACCTTGTATTTATTTACAAGCACTTTTTCCAAAGTACTTTCACCTTACTTATCTCAGTATGTGGCCACAGTATCCTTTAGAGATCGTGGGGAGGCCCAGTTGACAGATGAGTAAACTGAGGCCCAGAGAGATGAAGTATAGAGACTTCAATCCAGTTCCTTCACGAGATATTGTCGGGGCTGACATGGGGAGGCATTGTCAGAGGGGGTTTTCCTGAAGGCCACTCAAAGGGTCACACAGGATTCAAACATATTTGAAGAATAGAAAACTCCCCCAATAAGTGGGAGCATTTCTCAGTGATGGACTGGGGTCTCCTCAGTCCTCTCAGCCAAAATAGTCCCTAGAACCAATATAGGAAAGCTAAGCTATCTGAAGGTGCCCACTGAGTCCCAAAGTTCTTGATATTTTTCTTGCCAGGTTTGGAATTTCTTTCCACAGAAACACTCCCAATCCTCTGCCCCTCTGGCTGTTACCTTCATCAGCTGTATCTGATATAAAACAACTTGAAGCACAAAGCAGATTCAGTCAGCCACCGTCCTTCCCAAGTTTGTCTGCAAATATCTCAGGGGAGTCATCTTTACATAACTCCTTCAGCTCTTCATGAAAAAAAAAAAAATTTATCTGGCAATAGGACCCACCTGAGTTCCCTCCCAACCATGGATATGGAGGTTAGAGCCTTAACTGGCTTTTTATGGGGAATCAGAAATAAACTTACAAATAAGTAACTAATCCCTTGATTAAATCTTCTGTTGAACTTTCCAGATCCCTTAGTACAGTGCTCTGCACACAGCAAGCACTCAGTAAATATCATTTACTGATTGACTACTTGCAAAAGAACAGCATTGGTTTCCCCATCTGCCAAACCAGAACACTTGGAAACACTCAGCAACACTTAGAATACTCTGGTTCATCAGATTGAGAAATCCAAGTGAATTTATGGAGCTGTATGCTCAGACAAATTTGAATGTCATGGGGAATGTCAAAAAGATGGTTCTGGCTCAGTTACAGAACTAGTGTGGCCTAGTGGAGGCTTCAAGGCTCTCCATTAGGCTTCAAGGCTCTCCATCACCTTGCCCCCTCCTACTTCTCCTCCCTTATCTCTTTCCACTGCCCACCCCGCATGCTCCACTCCTCTGCCGCCCACCTCCTCACCGTCCCGCCGTCAACCCCTGGGCCATGTCCCCCCGGGGTCCTGGAATGCTCTCCCTCATCACCACCACCAAACTAATTCTCTTCCCCTCTTCAAAACCCTACTTAAAGCTCACCTCCTCCAAGAGGCCTTCCCAGACTGAGCTCCCCTTTTCTCTCTGCTCCCTCTACCCCCCCCACCTCTCCGCAGCTAAACCCTCTTCTCCCCCCTTTCCCTCTGCTCCTCCCCCTCTCCATTCCCATTCCCTCAGCACTGTACTCGTCTGCTCAACTGTATATATTTTCATTACACTATTTATTTTGTTAATGAGATGTACATCACCTTGATTCTATTTATTTGATATTGTTTTAATGAGATGTTCATCCCCTTGATGTTATTTATTGCTATTGTTCTTGTCTGTCCGTCTCCCCCGATTAGACTGTAAGCCCGTCATAGGGCATGGACTGTCTCTATCTGTTACCGATTTGTTCATTCCAAGTGCTTAGTACAGTGCTCTGCACATAGTAAGTGCTCAATAAATACTATTGAATGAATAGTGGAAAGAGCTCTGGAATGCCTGCAAGTTAGAGGTCCTGGGTTCTCAACCTAGCTCTGTCATCTGCTCTGTGATGTACAAGTCATGTACTTCTGTGCCTCAGTTTCCTCATCTGTAAAATGGTGATTGAAGAAAGATCTGTTCCCCCTCCTAGACTTTGAGCTTCATGTGGGATAGGGACTGTTTATAATTATTTTCTATCAGTGCTTGGCACAGAGTAAATACTATTACAATTATCATCAATAATAATTTCACATTACCCTTTGCAATACCCAATCCCTGCCTCCCACTCCGGTGATAACTCTAGGTTGTTAGCATTAACATAACATTATAACTCATTTTAATGTCTCTCTGATTAGCTGGGTTATTAATTACCCGGATACCCATTGCCAAGCGGCACAAACCATAAACCTCTAATGCATTGCCCTTATTCGAATTAAAATTGATCTTAATATGGTAGCTATGGGCCATTACTCACTGCTAAGAAATTGCATAACATGTAACAAACACTTCCTTCCATTTGAACATTTTTGAGTGGCATACTGTCCACATTTAATTTTAATAAGGAACATGAAAGATTTCTAATCAACTTAGCCAGTTGTACTGTGCAATGTTGGCAAAGTAACAAGGCTTTTACCAACAGTGCCAAGTACTTTAGCTCTGCTGGATACATTCCATCAATCTCTGAAAGAACTGCAAGGAGCTGAAACAGGTATTAAAATGACAAATAGGATTTTATAAGTTTGCTATTAATAGCAATAGACATTTTTTTCACAACAGGGAAAATAGAGCTGGATAAGACCCACTTTTATCTGGGTCTGAAGTATACAACTTTTCCCTGTGTCAGGCTTCATTCATTTTAGTAATGCCGTGTCAGCATAGTGCTGGTGTTCAAAACAGGACTGTCACATGTGGTTGGTTTTAAAATAGAACTGACTCCTGCTAGTTCACCTGAAGAGAATTTGAATTGTACAGTGTTCTAGGGCAAAATGGAAAAGGTGGATCGAGATGATGTAACATTAGGTGCATTCAGGGAAGACACAAGAGTCTCGATAATACAATTTGAATAATTCACTGAGGGGAAATTCAGACTTTTCAGAAATCCAGATCATTTTTTTTTTTTTACCATCACAACCTTAGTGTCAACTTTGAATTTTCATTCTCATTCAAGGCTCACATTCAGTCTAATAAATCAATGGTATTTACTGAGCACTAACTTTGTGCCGAGCACTGTACTAAGTGCTTGGAGAATACAACAGAGTTAGTAGACCCGTCCCCTACCCAAAATGAGCTTACAGTCTAGAGGCAAATATAGCCAATACTTCCTGTACAACATCTCTTAACTCTGCCCTTTCTTTGCCACCTAAACTGCAAAGAAACAGGTACAATATCTGGTCTTGCCACAGTTATACTATTATATTAGCCTCCTTGCCTGTGTCCCAGCCTCTCCCACATCCAATATATACCACATGCTTTCCACACATCATCTTCCAGAAGAATCACTCTGCTCCCTCTGCTCCCCCTCCGCCCTCTGCTCCCTCCTCCTTCCCCTCTTCACCTCCCTTCAGCTAAGCCCCGTTTCCCTTCCCCTCCCCTCAGCACTGTGCTCATTTGTATATATTTTTTATTACCATTACTTTTATGTTTGTCTCCCCCATAGAAGTCTTAATTCATCTCTCTTCTTCCTTCTGTACTTCCTAAATGCTAAATATAGTGCAATGCACCAAGCCAGGGTACTCCTGGATCAACTTTTGAACTCTTGCAGGTGGCTTCAGATTACAGAGTCACATTGGCTTAGTGGAAAGACCCGGGGCTTGGGAGCTGGAGGTCATGGATTCTAATTCCACCTCTACCACTTGTCAGCTGTGTGACTTTGGGCAAATCACTTAACTTCTCTGTGCCTCAGTTACCTCACCTGTAAAATGGGGATGAAGACTGTGAGCCCCACTTAGGACAACCTGATTACCTTGTATCTATCCCAGCGCTTACAACAGTGCTTGGCAAATAGTAAGTGCTTTACAACTTCCCCATCGCCCCAACTCATTCATTCAATAGTATTTATTGAGCGCTTACTATGTGCAGAGCACTGTGCTAAGCGCTTGGAATGTACAAATCGGCAACAGATAGAGACAGTCCCTGCCCTTTGACGGGCTTACAGTCTTATCGGGGGAGACAGGCAGACAAGAACAATGGCAATAGAGTCAAGGGGAAGAACATCTCGTAAAAACAATGGCAAATAAATAGAATCAGGGTGATGTACATCTCATTAAACAAAATAAATAGGGTGATGAAGATATATACAGTTGAGCGGACGAGTACAGTGCTGAGGGGGTGGGACGGGAGAGGGGGAGGAGAGGGAAAGTGGGGAGAAGAGGGCTTAGCTGTGGAGAGGTGAAGGGTGGGTAGAGGGAGCAGAGAGAAAAAGGGGGGAGCTCAGTCTGGGAAGGCCTTTTGGAGGAGGTGAGCTTTAAGTAGGGATTTGAAGAGAGGAAGAGAATTAGATTGTCTGAGGTGAGGAGGGAGGGCATTCCAGGACCGCGGGAGGACATGGCCCAGGGGTCGACGGTGGGAGAGGCGAGAACGGGGGACGGTGAGGAGGTGGGCAGCAGAGGAGCAGAGCGTGAGGGATGGGCAGTAGAAAGAGAGAAGGGAGGAGAGGTAGGAAGGGGCAAGGGGCTCTCTCCCTCTGCTCTACCCACCTCCCCGCCCAACAACACTTGTGTATATATGTACATATTTATTTATTTTTTTGAGAAGCAGTGTGGCTCAGTGGAAAAAGCCCAGGCTTGGGAGTCAGAGGTCACAGGTTCAAATCCCGGCTATGCCACTTGTCAGCTGTGTGACTTTGGGCAAGTCACTTCTTTTCTCTGAGTCTCAGTACCTCATCTGTAAAATGGGGATTAAGACTGTGAGCTCCATGTGGGACAACCTGATCACCTGTATCCCCCACAATGCTTAGCACATAGGAAACACTTAAATGCCATCATCATTTGTTATTATTTACAGGAAAAATGCAGGGAATAGCATCAAAACCTGAACAGATACCAACAGATTTGGTCTCTGAAAATTACTAAACAAAGCAGCTCTGATTAGTTCATTAAGATTCTAAATCTATTCACAATGTCATGTTTAACTATATTCAGTCAATCATATTTACTGAGTGCTTACTGTGTGCAGAGCACTGTTCTAAGCACTTAGAAGAGTACAATACAATAAGAAATGACATGTTCCATGTAAGCTCATTGTGAGCAGTCTAGAATGAGGAAGACAGACACTAATATAAAAAAACAAGTTACAGTTCAATACATAAGTGTTGTGGGGGTAGGAGATGGGGACAAACAAAGGAGTAAGTCAGGGTGAAACAGAAGGGAATGGGAGAAGAGGAAAGGGGGCTTAGTCAGGGAAGGGCCCCTGGAGGATATGTGTCTTCAATAAGGCTTTGAAGAGGAGGAGAGTAATTGTCTGTCAGATTTAAGGAGGAAGGGTATTCCAGGCAGAGGCAGGACATGGGTGAGGATTTTATGGAGAAAGGCAAATCAAGGCACAGTGATAAAGTTAGCATTAGAGGAGTGAAGTGTGTGGGCTGGGTTGTAGTCGGAAAGTAGCAAGGTGAGGTAGGAGGGGGAAAGAGATGGAGTGCTTTAAAACCAATAGTGAGGAGTTTTTACCTGATGGATGCAGCAACCACTGGAGGTTTTTGGGTTTTTTTGAGGAGTGGGGTGACATGGCCTAAACGTTTTGTATAAAAAAGATCCAGGCAGCAGAGAGAAGTATGAACTTCAGTGGGGAGAGGCAGGAGGTTGAGAGGTCAGCAAGGAGGTTGATGCAGCAATCCAGGTTGGATAGGATGAGTGATTTTTTTTTTAACGTGGTAGGAGTTTGGATGCAGAAAAAGGTCACATTTTAGCAACGTTGTGAAGGTGGAGCTGACAGGATTTAGTGATGATTTGAATATGAGAGAGAGAGAAAAGAGAGAGAGAATATGAGAGAGAAGAATCAAGAATAATGCCAAGATTACAGGCTTGTGAGACAAAGGATGGTGGTGCCATCTGCAGTGATGGGAAAGTCAGGGGGAGAACAGGGTTTGGATGGGAAGATAAGGAATTCTCTTTTAGACATGTGAAGTTATCACAGCTCAGGGGTATGCTGTTTAAATGGTTCTCCACTGGCAATGTAGTAATCATACCTGTTGAACGCTTACTATGTGCAGAGCATTATGCTAATTGCTGGGAAAGAATAAGAATACACTGGTGGGAATCAGGCATAGTCTAACTCAATTTAAAATCAAGAATGGGTAATGAGCCCTATCCTATTCTGTTTATTCTTTTCAAGCATGCTGGATGATGCAACAAGAGCATGCACTTCCACCCCTCTGAGAGTCTTTCAACTTACACTTCAAGTACCATTAGAAAAAATGCTGCATACTGATGATGGTGCAAAGAGGCACACACACAAGACATAAAAGTGATTGTTTATGGCTTCACCTCCTGCTATAGAAAACCAATGATATAAGTATCAACTAACCATATGCAGAATCTTATGAACAACAAAAACCAAAGCACAGTCACAGAATTATGTTATCTAGGTAGCATACAGGCAACTACGCAGTGATAAACAAGAGTGAGGAAAAATCAAATTATGGAGTCCAGCACATCCTTTGGGAGATAGAGTGTGGTCACAGTATTGTTCAGATACTCTCCCCATGTAACCGTTCCTTGTCTTCCCATTGTCCTCCATATTCAACACAAGCTCCAAGGTTCTCTGCCTTTTTAGTTCTCTTTATCCAGTCCTACTCGGCATGCACTTTTTGATACTGCAAGCCCATCTTCTAGTGCTATCCAACTCTCACCCATTTTGGCTTTTCCCTTGGTCATATTGTTCTCAGGGTAGGGAACTCTTTCCCCCTCAGCCACCCAGCCCTTCCATCCCCCAAAACCTTCCTAAAATCCCACTTTCTCAAACAAGATTTATCACACTAAATATTATTAAATTGAATAGTTTCAACCCCATTTGTGCTCCCTTCTACAATTGATTTCATCATCAGTAAATTTTTATTATAACAATACATTATTTACTCTCACAATTGCACCACTTTTCCTCATAATATTTGTAATATTAGAAACAGCAATGGTATAGGTTACATAAGATTTAAATCTGGCAATAAGGGGAGGAGGGGAAAAAGATCAATAAAGAAAGGGATGAGAAACATTCAAGGGCACTGGATAAAGCACCATCTACAAAATTTTGCACTATAGGCACACAAAAAATTAACACCCTCTTCTCTCCCTTCTTGCTTTATCAACAGTCAGAAACACACACACACACACACACACACACCACCCCTTCTCCACCCAGTGGTTTATAGAGAAGTTGAGGAATACAGGACTCCCCCAAAATGTTTTCACTTCATTTGTCACTTTTCAGTATGTCTCCAGGTATATTTTCCAGTTTGAATAAATATGGCAAACAGATAGAGATGCCTAAAAAGTGTTACCAAGGGAATCATGAAATGCCATCCTTATCAACAATATTTTTGAGCTCTTACTGAGTGCAGTACACTGTTCTGAGACCACAGAAGCAAAACCCACATTCTCTACCTAAGAGAATTAGCAAGTTGTAAATTAGAAATAAATCATATCTAGATCCAGTTCTGATTAAAGTAGTTCCCAGTTGAGCTCCTTGGAATAATTCAAAATAAATTCTCTGAATTTATCATCAAAGGATTGGGAATAAAACAACACATTTTGTACTTTTCCTTGCTATTGTCTGACATGTCATTAAACAAGAAATTCAACTTGATCTGAATCATGGAACATTATTAATTCCAATGCCATTTTATTTTGAAGTGCTCAGTAGACAAGAAGTTTTATTCCTAATGTACTGACCTGTTAAAAAAAAAAAGTAATTTTCTAATTATTGCTTTTCCGAAGCCAAGGTCCTGTCTTTTATAAACTTGTTTAACTGGTTAGGCAAACAGGGAAACCCAAAAGCTTTTTGTTGCATTATGAAAAATATTTTATTCTGTCACAGTTTAAAAAGGATAAAACAAAAGCCCTTTAAACTAAACTTTGCTTTTCTCATTTAAACACCTCTAATCCTGAAATCATTTCTGCAACCTTCAGCTGCTATCATTTCACAGTGAAATCACTCAGTATTTATGTTCTAGAGGCTAAATGTTGACTAAAAAATGAACCAAATAAATTCCAAACTTAATCTAATGATATGTATTATAATACAGTTCTACCTCAAAAATCATTTTGACTTTTCCATTTGCTATTGAATGTTCCCCAAAAACCTTTGATAAAACTAAACTAAAGTGATAAACAAGGAAGTCAGCATAGCATCTCCATGGCTCGTGTCTTGTGATGAACAGTGTTACCAAGTGGAAGAGCTTAGTTCTATGTAGGGATCAGGACTCCTAAATTCTAATCCCAGCTCTTCGACCTTGGGCAAGACATTTAACTCTGTGTCTTATTTTTATCATCTGTCAAATCTGTTTTCCTTCCCTCAGACCGTGAAACAAAATGATCATTCATTCATCCATATTTATTGAGCACTTACTGTGTGCAGAGCACTGTACTAAGCACCTGGAAAGTACAATTCAGCAACAGATAGAAACAATCCCTGCCCAACAATGGGCTCACAGTCTAGAAGGGGGAGACAGACAACAAAGCAAAACAAGTAGTCAGGCATCAATATCATCAAAATAAATAGAGTCATAGATATATAAACATCATTAATAAAATAGAGTAATAAATACATACAAAAGTGCTGTGAGGAGGGGGAGGGGGAGAGTAGAGAAGGTGAACTCTCAGTAGGGCTTTGAAGAGGGGAAGAGAGTTAGTTTGGGGGGATGTAAGGAGGGAGAGCATTACAGGACAGTGGTAGAATGTGGGCCCGGGATCCATGGCAGGACAGGCGAGAACGAGGCACAGTGAGGAAGTTAGCGGCAAAGGAGCAGAGTGTGCGGGGTAGGCTGTAGAAGGAGAGGGGATATTTATTGAGCACTTACTGCGGGCAAAACACTAATGTTTGGGAGAGTACAATATATTTGCTAGGAACATTCACTTCCCACAATAAGCTTACAGTCTAGAGGGGGAAGCAGACATTAATACAAGTAGGACATATGAGTGCTGTGGGGCTGAGGGAGGGATGAATGAAGTATGCAAATCCAAACACAAGGGTAACACAGAAGGGAAAGAGAGAAGTGGAAATGAGGGCCTAGTTGGGGAAGGCGTTTTGGAGGAGATGTATCTTCAAGAGGATTTGAAAGTGGGGATAGTGAGCATCTGTTGGATGAGAAGAGGGAGGGTGTTCCAGGCCAGAGACAGGATGTGAGATAGTTGAGATCAAGATACAGTGATTAGGTTGGCATTAGCAGAGTGAAATGTGAGGGCTGGGTTCTAGTAAGAAATCAAGGAGGGGAAAGTTTGACTGAGTACTTTAAAGCCTATGGCAAGAAGTTTCTGTCTGATACTGGGGTGGATGGGAAACACAAATTGAATATTTGGTGTCTCTTTGAGAAGATATGTTTCTAATAAGGCTTTGAAGGTGGGAGAGTGATTGTCTGTCAGATATGAAGTGGGAGGGCATTTCAGGCCAGAGGTTGGACATAGGAAAGGGATAGGAGGTGAGAACGTACAATTTTACGATGTTTTATATGGTATTCAGAACTGTGAAATGGGAGACTAAAGTCACCATAATGGACTTCGTTTCATTCTACACACTAAGATTTCTGAAGGGTAATGGAATTAATTTCAGTGAAGAGTAAATCATTGGCAGTAGAATTTTCATTCAATTTTTTTGTATATCTAAAATTTTTTTCAGATTTCACCACCTGCTCAAATCCTGTCTAAACCTAGAAAATTCAATCAAACTAGACAAAAAAAATCAATGACTATGTGTAGAATTCAACCCCTTCTATTTAAAACATTTCACGTATCTTGTTTATAATTTATAAGTACATCCTATGTGCAAAAACAGAAACAGAAGAGATTTGCAGAGGATATTATATCAATTAATATTAAAGATAATTGCTTTAATCCTTTAATCCATGTCCTTTGAATAGCTAATGATATATGTCATCAATTCCATCCAATTTTCAAAGTGCTCTTACAAAAGTACTGATTGATGATACTTGTTAATTTGATCAGAGAATGGATTCTTAGTGGAAAGAGATGGGACAGAGCATGAAACTGAGGAAACTGGAATAGTGAGAATGCCTGAGTATTTGTGGAAGGAGCTGAGGCACCCTCAGGCAACCTACATTGTGACTGCATTTTTCTTTATTTCCCTGCAGATGCTTGAGGGCACTTTAAGGGTGAAGCGATTTGCTTTTCACCTATAGTATTAATATGCTCCTGGTGTCATAATTCTTCTTGCAAAGGACACTAGGAGCAGCAGTTTCCCAAAGTGATGATGCAAACCCTGCTCATCTCTCATCTAACTGGCAGAGTCCAACTCAGTCCCCCTATTAGCTGATGCTCAGTCAGAGGAGCCTTACCAGCTAAATCTTTGTCTGTGTATCAGAATCTTTCTTCCATTCTCATTCTGCTTTTTCCTCTCACTCTTCCTTCCAACTTTCTAGGCCTTATTCAGACTGAGAGCCCTGCCTCTGAGGGCTCTGTCTTCAGTTGCATTTCTAGGCATGTCCTTGGCCTGCCTCTATGGGTTTCAGGCTATGGCCTCCAGAGTAAGGTTGTTCTCTGGCTGAATCCCTGGGATCCTGGTAGTACCTTTTGATGTCTGGATGGACTTTTTAAAAAATCAAAACTCTCCTACAAACATTTGGTGTCTCTGTGCTATTGTATTTAAGACTAGCAGACTATAATGACTTTTTTAGAAAGTTGTCTTATAGCCCTTTTTCTTTTTTTTGCTTAAAAATAACATCCTAGAAACCATGAATCTTTTGTAGATCAGTGGGTATATTTAGTGATGGAACATGATTTATTACTTGACTATGAAGATGGGCTCAGTGTTGTAATTAAAGCAAAGTAAATGACAGAGATTTTATATTTAAAGATTGCACAAATGATTAGATTTTGACATCCACACTGGTTTATGCTCCTTAGTAATACTCACATAAATATGTATACTCTTAAAAACAACATCTTTTCCAGGTTACAGCAATGTCATTGTGTGGAACATTTTTTCAGCTGAGGAAATTTTACCTTTGCAAGGCAGAAAAGAGCTGAAGTTAATATTCCCTAAGTGCATGTTTGATGCTCATAAATTATATTTGAGCACTTACTATGTGCAGAATACTGTACTGAGTTGAAGAGTACAGTACGAAAGAGTTGGTTGCCATATATCCTGCCCACAACAAGCTCACAGTCTAGAGGATTCTTTCCACTTTTATTTCTTAGAGGAAAAATTAATAGGTTAATGATCTGACATAGCCTAAAGTGATCTGATTTGTAGTGTAATGCAAACATGATAAAACTAAACTAGCAACCAAATTCAATGTTATTTATAGGTTATTGATTATACAATATGAAACTAATTGGACATTAGCAAATAGATGTTGATTATTTTCCTCAATAAAGCAGCATGGCTCCTTTCCTTAGATGGAGCATAAATATGCTGTTAAAACAATGTTATAAACTCTATATTATTTTCAAAGCTAGCATTTTTCTTTTAATTATGATGCTAAACTAATTCTAGCTTCAAATAGTTAACCACACTGTGATCTTCATGCTATTTCTCAGCATCAAGCCACCCATGTACCCCAAATCATTGTCACATATCTTGAATACTATTTTCAGATAAATAAGGTAACATAAGATCTGATTAAAATGTGTTATTACAGATTTTCCTGTCCTGATGGATATTGTGTGTACACCAATGAATGTTTGTTGTTTTTTTTTAAGAAGTCCCTGGAGATAGAGGAATAAAATTCTCTATAACACCAATGCAAAAATCTCCTGAAAATTTGTCTTCCTGGCTAGTCATCTTTACAGAGATAAGTGTGACATATTGAATTGCTTGGTTTAAATTTTTCTTTTAAGGTCCATTTAGAATATATTGTTGTCCTTCCTGTAGGGAGGCAACATCACTTGCAGTGAAATTCACCCTTGTTCATGCTTGTTGCTGAAAAGCTCAAGGAGGGAACCACAATCCCCAAAACACCACACACAGACTGGTCTTTTTTTAAAGTGTTATAATACTTGTTTGCAGCACTTTGCACTGTTTTTTCTTTGCTTCCTTGTTTCACTATCCTTTTGAAGTTTTTGCTCAAAGAGAGCCACTCATTTCTGGACTACAGATTTTAGGCTCTGACAATTGACAGCCAATTGTTGCTCCAGTTTAAAGGAACACAAGAAAACAGACCAGTTGTAGAACTGGGACATGTGTTGTTTTTTTTTAAAAAAGGATAACAAATATTGAACCATTTGTCCATTGCATGATGCTTACCCACTTGTTGTCTTGTCCTGGATAATCAATCAGTTGTATTCATTTAGTAATGTATTAAGCACTTGGGAGAGAAGAGCATAAGAGCAATAGACACTCTCCCTGCCCATAACAAGCTTTCAGTCAAGAGGGACTTGAACAAAGACATTATCTTTGGCATTTTATATTTATCTTGATTAAACAATGGAAGTGTTAAGGACAGTAAACACTGGAGGCATTTTAATATCCAACAAACATACCTAGGAATTTGAGGCCAACTGGCATTTAATATTTTTCTTCTTAGTTCTTTAGACAAAAAAGAAAATTAAATAAGTAGAACTTCTAGGCAATTTGCATCTGTGAAGTCACAGGAAAAATTATAACCATCCACATCTTAGGTAAATTTATCCAGGTAATTTGTTAGGCAGGATGAACCTGTCTCCTCTTTTTCGACCCAAGGAAAATTCAGTTAGCCTATGTCCATTTCTCAACCCAACTGACTGACTTAGCACAGTGCTTTGCACACAGTAAGTGTTCAATAAATATGGTTGAATGATTAAATGAATAACTTAACTCCCTCAAACTCTATGTTATCATCCTCATCTCTTGCCCTGCTCACTCATTTAATCAACAAAATTTAAACACAAACTCTCCCTCTTACTTTTCCTGATCCACTCTCCACCTGATCCTTTGTCAACTCTCATTTTCCCTACCATCTTTCAAGAAGATTCTCCCATCTCTTTGAAATTAACCCTGTCCATACAGTCTTATGAACAATTTTCCCTTCCCTTCTTGACCACCATCTTCAAGCATTCATTTTCTAATGTCTCCTTTCCCACCACTCTTAAACAACCACCAATGGTATGTATTGACCAATTACTGAGTGCTAGCTGCTTTCTGCCAAAACAAAAAAAAGAAATAATAATAATATTGTTGGGATTTGTTAAGCATTTACTATGTGCAGAGCACTGTTCTAAGCACTGAGGTATACAGGGTAATCAGGTTGTCCCACATGAGACTCACAGTCTTAATCCCCATTTTACAGATGAGGTAACTGAGGCACAGAGAAGTTAAGTGACTTGCCCACAGTCACACAGCTGCCAAGTGGCAGAGCTGGGATTCAAACCCATGACCTCTGACTCCCAAGCCCTTGCTCTTTCCACTGAACCCTGCTGCTTCTCTGAAACCCACTCCTAACCCTACTGCATCCTCCAAGTATTGCTCCATATCCCTCCTACCATTTCTTATCAAACTCTTGAATGAGTTTATCCCCATTGCCTTCTATCCTCCAATTCAAGGCAGCTTCACCCAATGTAATCTTGTTTCCACTCCCTCTACTCATCAAACAGCCATTTCTATGTTCACCTTCTTCTTGACAAACATAATGGATTCTACTCCATCAAAATCATCCTCAATCTCTCAGCTGCCTTTGATACTGTGGACCACCCCCTTCTCTTGGCAACATTAATACTGTCTTCTTCCCGTTCACCTCCCATCTCTGGGAGCTCTTTCTAAGTCTCTTCCATCAACTCCGCCTCTGTCTTGTATCTCCCAAGTGTAAGGGGTCTCTCCTGGCTCAGTTCATGGTCCAATTCTATTCTCCATTTCCACTAAATCCCTTGGAGAACTTATTTGCTCTCTTGACTTCAACTACTACCTCTAAACGGATGACTCCCATATCTGTCTCCTCAGCCACAACCCCTTTCTTTCTCCTCAATCTTGCCTTTCTTCCTACCTTCAAGACATCTACACTTTGTAGTTACTCTGTCATATCAAAATTAATATGCCTAAAGCATAATTCATCTTCTCACCTGAACCCTCTTCTCCGTACTACTTTCTCATCACTATTGAAAGCACTCATGAAAAGTCACTGTGTCAGTCTCCTTGATGACCTTCCCCCTTCACTGCCCCAGCTCCAATCATTTCCCTGTCCATTCCATGCTGCACTCTGTCCGATACAGATATGTACAGTACATTTTTTTTAAGAAAAATGATCCAGACAGAAGCACCTTACCATCAGCTTTAAGGCACTCAATCAGCTTACTCTCTCCTACCTAAATTACCACTAATTCCAGCACACATACTTCACTTTCATTACACCAACCTACTTACTGTAGATGATCTCATCTTTGTTGTCAATCCTTTGATCCCACCGACTTTCCCCACTAGAATTCCCCCCCAAAAAACACACTTCCTATCCAAGAGACCAACACTATCCCCATTTTTGAAGCCCTACTAAAAATCAAATATCTTTCAGACTCTCTCCTTGACTTACGTCTCATAACCCCCACCCTCTTCTCTTTCCCTTCTGCATCACTTATGCACTTGGTCCATACTTCCTAAGCATTTTGAGGAGTATGCATTACAGGAACACAGTTCCAAAGTTTCAGAACCTTCTCTCACCATTGCAATTTTTTTACCCCATGTGGCCCTCATCAGCTCCTTTTCCTTCATCCTAGCTCCTCCTACAGACATCCCTTTAATGGTTAGTATGTTGAGCCACATTCCATGTCTAATTGGGTTCATGACTTGAGGGTGGAATTGTGGGCAAGCCTTATCTCCTATTTTCCACTGCTTTTGTGTGAGTTCTTCTGATTGTGCTTTAGTTTTCTTCTGTTAGCTTTATATTTCTACTTTAGTCTATCTCTACTCAACTTTTCATTCATTCAATCATATTTACTGAGCGCTTACTGCGTGCAGAGCACTGTACTAAGTGCTTGGAAAGTACAATTCAGCAACAGATAACGACAATCCCTACCCAACATCGGGCTCACAGTTTAGAAGGGGGAGACAGACAACAAAACAAGTCACACACTCCTTAACTCCCCATTCTAGCCTAATTCCCTTGTCTTGTTTTGCCAACATGAATCTGTCAGTCCCTCTTCTCCACAATCTGTTTCCCATCCTTTTCTTCCACACTCAACCCTCCCTTATCCCTAGAGCATTTTAAGTAAATATCTTCAAATCTACCATTACTGATGTATTATACTTTCCAAAATGCTTAGTATAGTGCTTTACACACAGTAAGAATGGTATAAATAACATTGTTTCATCGATCCTCATACTATGTTTCTTTCCAAATCTGAAATTTATTTTATTTGTCCCCTCATTTAGCATGTAAGTTCCTTTTGGGCAGAGATCATCTCAACAACTCTATTATACTCTCCTAGGAGCTTAGTACAGAAGGGACACTGTTAGCCTTGAATACCAATGAGAAAGAAAACCCACTGATTGTGACCAACCTTCATATTTATATATACTTGACAATCTAGACCCTTGTTTCTCTCATCCAGGAAAGTAGCAGTCTAGTGGATAGATCATAGGCTTGGAAGTCAGAAGGACCTGGGTTCTAATCCCCTCTCCACCACCTGTCTGCTCTGTAACCTTGCATAAATCATTTAACTTCTCTGTGCCTCAGTTACCTCATCTGTAAAATGGGGATTAATAATAATAAAACTGTGAGCCCCATGTGGGACATGGACTGTCTCCAAATTGATTTGCTTGTATCTATCCCAGTGCGTCATACAGTGCCTGCAACCTAGTGGGCCCTCTGCCCCCCCACTCTTTTTTTTAAAAAACGGTGTTTGTTTTGTGCTTACTGTTCCCCCCAACCCCAGAGGTTAAGCTCTTTGTGGCAGTGAATGTGTCCGCTTATTGTTGCATTATACTCTCCCAAGTGCTTAGTACAGTACCCTGCACATAGTAAGTGCTCAATAAATAATTGAATGAATGAATAGCAAATGCTTAACATACTATAAAAAGGATCTGTCCAATAATAAATTGATCTTGCTAATAATAAAAAAGTTTAAAAAATAATAATGGTATGCTAAATACTTTTTTATGCCAAGCACATATTAAGCACTGGTACAGATTCAAATAATAATGATAATAGCATTTGTTAAGCACTTACTATGTGTGAAGCACTATTGTAAGCACTGGGGGTGATACAAGTTGATCAGGTTGTCCCACGTGAGGCTCACAGTCTTCATCCCCATTTTTCAGATGAGGGAACTGAGGCACAGAGAAGTGAAGTGACTTGCCCAAAGTCACACCGCTGATAAGTGGCAAAGGTGGGATTTGAACCCATGACCTCTGACTCCCCAGCCCATGCTCTTGCCACTGAACCACACTGCTTCTCAGTCCCTGTCCCACATGGGGCCTACAGCTTAAGGGGATATTCATTTCTTATTTTTTACAGATAAGCAAATTTGGGCACAGAGAGGCCTCTTGTGTGACCTTGAGCAAGTCATGTGGCAAAGCTGCAATCAAAACCTTGATATCCTGAGTACAGATTCTGTGTTCTTCTCTTCATGATAAAGAAGGGCACAAAGTGAGCCGTCTAACCCCCACCCTTTTTTTCCAAAAAATTGGTGTTTGTTTTGTGCTTCTTCACCTATTTTCCTTCAGTCTTCTAAGGATGTACAAAAAAATCATAATACAGTGTAAGTCTGAAAGGTTCAGGAGGCTAAGCACTAGTTTGTGGGTAAAAGCTTGCTTTACAGATTCCAGTACATAAAGCTATTTTATTGAGTATCTTATTTCAACTGTTGTTGACCTGAAACAACTATTTGTGAAATGACTGTAAGTTGTGATAAGTTATTCAGGGTGTTCCTAAGTTAAGGGAAAGGTTTCAGGAAATTGGAAAGTTCAAAAGATGAAAGGTGGCAAATGATATCTTGAGCTCTTTGAAATTAAAAAAAAAATGCTTTGTATTATCTGCAAAGCAGTTCTGTTAAACTTCTCCCATATTTGAACTCCTTTGGCATAACTTTATCAGCTTCAATGTAATTAATGAATTCTGACCTTTAATACATTGAATTGCTACTTCAACCTTTCTTCAATTGAGTGAAGTTTTATGCATGCATTTCTGGAACTCTGAGGTATGGAATTACACCCATATTTTGTGACTAAGGCAATCTTCTTTATTGATTGTTCCATTGACCAAAAAATAAGTTCTAGTTTCCAAGAATGATGAAATTTGCTCCTTTAGATATTCTGGGCAAGAGATATAGATGGAAAAAAGAAAATATTTTTAAAAATTTATGAAATAGAATACAAAAGTAAGATACATTACTTGATCTATACAAGTAATGGGTATAGATCAGCTAGAGGGATAAGTAAAATAATTCCTCTTGAAAGAGAAATAGAAGACATCTTGCACAATCATGTGATGGGACAGTAAATTACTCCAAATAAAATATACAGTAATGATGATTTGGGTAACAATGTTATGGGAACAAGAAATAATGATTAAGATGAGTGACAATTGAAGTTCTTTGGATTATATATTATAGGTAGGATTACCCCACACAACAACAGAGAAAGTAAATTATACATACATGTTAAAATATATCACATAAAATCTGACTCAAATCTTGATAAGAACATTTCAGACGACCAGTCACATCTCCTAATAATGGTTCAGAATCCTTCTTTTGCTGCTTTCATAATAATAATAATTATGGTATTTGTTAACTGCCTACTATGTTCTAAACTCAGGGGTAGATTTAAGCAGCATGGAGAAGCAGCATGGCTGAGTAGAAAGAGCATGGACATGGAAATCAGAAAGACATGGGTTCTAATCCCTGTGCCACTTGCCTATGTCTACTGCTTGACCTTGAGCAAGTCACTTTAATTCCCTGTGCCTTAGTAACCTATTTGTAAAATGGGGATTAAAGTTGTGAGCCTCATGAGGGAGAGTGTATCTAAACTGTTTATCTTGTACCTACCCCAGTGCTTAGTACAGTGCTTTTCACAGTGTTTTAATAACATTTTTAATAGTAATATGTTAATATAGACAGGCACAGTCCCTGTCCCACATGGGTCTCACAGTTTAAGTGGAAGGCAGAGTAGGTATTGAATCCTCATTTTACAGATGATGAAACTCTGGCCAAGAGAAGTTAAGTGACTTGGCAAGGGTCACACTGCAGGCACATAGAGCTGGGATTAGAACCAGTTTCTATGACTCCCGGTCCCATACTCTTTCCTCTACACCACACACACACACAAAAAAAATGGGAGGAATAATTGAAACCCTACATTAATCTCCACTTACACAGCTATACCCACTATACCCCAAGGTACGATCAACTTTAATGGCCAGACTGCTATTCTCCTATTTTCCAAAAATTCCCCTTCCAAAAATTCACCTCCACTCCCATTGCCTCACCATTTTTTTGAGTTCCTATTTTGTGCAAAATACAATAAATAATAATAATGGCATTCATTAACTTATTACTTTGTTCGAGGCACTTAACTAATTGCTGGGGTGGATGCAAACAAATTGAGTTGGACACAGTTGCTGTCCCAAGTGGAGCTCAGTCTCAATCTCTATTTTACAGATGAGGTAACTGAGGTCCTGAGAAGTGACTTGCCCAAGATCAACAGCAGACAAGTTGGGGATCCAGGATTAGAACACATGGCCTTCTGACTCCCAGGCCTATGATCTATCCACTGTGCCATAAGGACTGGTATCCAAGCCCTGCAGCTTCCCACTCCACCAGGCCAGTGAGCAGCCAGTAACCAACTACTGCTCCTATCCTCCCCCTGGGGCTTCTTTGATCTGCCCTATGTGTGCAGGGCTGGGATGTTTAAACAGTTGAAATCCATGCCCTCAGCTCCTCTCAACCAGACAACCAAGCAAGAAAAGTGGAAATGTTCAGCTCCATCCGACTGTGGAAACATGGAGCTTCATCAATGTACTCATGTTTTCATAGACTCCAACATAATTTTTCCCCCAGAACAGGGGACCTATTGATTTTCTGCTACTTCTTAAATAGCAAAGGTTTTTAGAAATGAGTTAGGAGTCATGCATTCTCTTATTTGGGATCAAATAGCTTATAAAATATTAATTCAGTCCCTGGCTAGTCTTAACCCCTGGCTAATCTTACTTCAAAGGGATTCCTTTAAATGTCAAACAAGTACTGAAAGTCATCTGTGATGGACAACCCACATATGGTAAGTGTTCTGAGAGACGGCATTGCAAACCTTGTGCAGTCTCTTCCAGTCTTGTGACTGCTACAACTGTATGAGTCAGTGAGTCTGTTTGGAATGGTGTTCCTTGTTCACTACACTTTCCCTCCATATGACTCCTGATAACTGACTCCCCAAAATTTTATTCCTCAGTGCATGTTAAACACAACTCTTTGAATCACTTGACCTGTCCATGAATTTTAAAAAAGTTACACATTTACCATTGCAAGAAAAGTCACACACACACCCTTTGTTTTGATAACATGGTCCGACACTCTCCTCAGGCCCCCGAAAACCTTCTGCTTTCCACACTGCTTACACTCATTGATGAACATCTTGTATTGTTTCCTTCAAAATATTAGATATACATATAAATGGATCTTCAAATTGTTTTTATTGTAAAAGGCTGCTTAGAGTACAGAAGGCATAATAGTATAGAAGGGAGAGGAAATCCTATGCTTACAAATTGAGAAGGTATAGTCTAAAAAAAAAAAAAGTTCCCAAGTTCACTTAGTCACCAACTATCATATATATCTAATGGCTTGTTATATTTTCTTAAACATAATCTGCCTGCGAGGAACTTTGTCTAAAAAGATGATTCTTTTCCTTCTTCCTTTCTGTTCAGTAGGGGTGAGGCCAACCCCTGTGCATGCCCATGTATGGGAAGGGGTGAGTTAAATCGAAAAGTTACTCATCTCCTTCCTTTAAACAAGAAGCTCTGAACAGGGCCAAATCGATCCAGAGTCACCCAGATTTCTGGGCAGAGATATGGAGGACAGAAATATTGATAGTGCAACTAAGGTAGTGTAATATTTTGGGTAGTAGAATGGGAATTTAGGAATGAAGAATATATATACTTGTTAGAAAGTGGTATGACCCAGTGGAAAGAATATGGGCATGGAAGCTAGAAAACCTGGATTCCAATTCTGACTCTGTCACTTGCCTGCTAGATGACCTCAGACAAGTCACATCTCAGTTTCCTCAACTGTAAAATGGGAACTTAATATCTTATCTTCCTCCTACTTAAACTGCAATCCCGTTATGGGACAGAGTGTCTGACCTGATTAACTTATATCAACCCCAGAGCTTAGAACAGTGCATAACACATAGTAAGCACTTAAACCCCATGAAAAAGTAGGACTAATTATTTTCTAATTCAACTCCATCTGTGGTTCACTTTGTAGAGTTCTGTCAAAAGCAATGATGGTAGAATTGTGAATTATTTGCCCTATTTGCAAAGAGAATCCATGAATAGAAGATTACATTTGGAGTAGCTAGACTGATTTTCTGATGCATTTAAAATGTTAGTTACTTAATATGTTGTATTATCAAAACAAAATTAAAAAGCAGTAACTTGGAAAAATAAATGTGACTATATTTATGCAGGGTGATGTTTAGTGATTTTCAATCAATAGTATTTGAGCACTTACTGGGTGCTGAGCACTGTACTAAGTGCTTGGGAGGGTACAATATAACAGAACATGATCTCTGCCCATAACAAGCTTAGAGTCTAGCAGGGAATACAGACATTAATGTGAATAATTTATAATATACAATTTAAAGATATGCACAAAAGGGCTGTGGAGTTGGGATAAATACCAAATGTCCATAGGTCACAAAGCAAAGTACATAGATGACGCAGGAGAGAGAGCGAGCAGGGAAAAAGAGGGCTTAACAGGAAAAGCCTTTTGGAGATGTGATCTTTGTAATGCATTTAATGTGGAGAAAGTGGTGGTCTGGGGTATATGGAAAGGGGAGGGAGTGGGAAAGGAATCGGCGGTGAGATATATGAGATCGGGGCACAGTGAGTAAGCTGGCACTAGCAGAGCAGAATATGTGGGCTGGGCTGTAGGAGATTAGTGAGGTGAGATCAGATGGGATAAACTGATTGAGTGCTTTAAAGGCAATGGTAAGGAGTTTCTGTTTGATGCAGAAGTTGATGGGCAGTCACTGGAGGTTGTTGAGGAGTGGGGAAACATGAACTGAATGTTTTTGTTGATAAGTGATTTGTGCTGCAGAGTGAAGTATGCATTAGAGTGGGAAGAAATAGGAGGCCCAGAGGTCAGCAAGAATGCACATGTAGTAGTCAAGGATAAATACTTGGCTCAGCATGGTAGCAGTTTCTCAAAACTGATTTTCTTTAAATAAATTCATACCTGGAGAAGAAGTAGTTAGAGAATTGCAGTTCAGGCAAAGCAGAATAATCAACTGAAGAACCGAATAAAAATTGTTCTCATGAAACAGGTAAAAGAGTTCTCTAAATTATGAAGTATAATAATAAAAGTGGTTGGTTTTATAGATAGTGTCTGAAGAGAAAAGCTACAATTCTCATGAGTTACCTAGCAGCATAGTTCATTACAGTCTATGAATATGAGAGTGCATAATAATTTTCATGGAAAAATTCCTTAAGTATAAAATATGAATTCCTTACAAATATGAAAAAATTAGTTTATTAACAAAGCCATAGAGTCCAAGCCCAGTATAGTCCAAACAATGACACCCTCCCAGGCCTCCTTACCCACTTTCACCCCATCCTAGCTTTCCTATGGCAGGCCCTACAGCTTTGAAAGGATGGGAAGCAGGGCTTGCAATATGGAGTAGCAGCCAGGCATAATAATTATGGTATTTGTTAAGTGCTTACTAAGTGCCAAGCACTGTTCTAAACACTGGGGTAGATACAAGGTAATCAGGTTGTCCCATGTGGGGCTCACAATCTTAATCCCCATTTTACAGATGAGGTAACTGAGGCACAGAGAAGCTAAGTGACTTGCCCCAAATCATACAGTTGATAAGTGGCAGAGCCGGGATTAGAACCCACATTTGACTCCCAAGCCCGTGCTATTTCCACTAAGCCACACTGCTTCTCAGGCATGGCAGTGAAGCTGTGGTTGTTTTTTGTGGTTTTTTTGGTCTTTTAATTAAAAAGCAATGGGGCAAAATCTTAGGTAAGTTGTTTAACCTCCCTGAGGCTCAGATTCCTCATCAAATAACTGGGGGAATAAGATCTCTGCTCTCCCTGCTTCTTAGATGATGAAACCCATGTGAGATCCCATCTATTAAGTCCTTTAATTATCATCAATAAATATTTATTGAACACTTACTGTGTACATAGTAATGTACTAAGTGCTTGGAAATGTACAGTACAACAAAGAGTGATCCCTGCCTACAAGGAGCTTGCAGTCTGCAAAGGGAGGCTTACAGTAAAAACAGATTTTGGATGTGTAAATAGTAGAGTCTAAGTATATGCATTTAATTGCAGTGGGACTGGTTGAGGAGTATCATCATTATTATTGTGAAGAAAACTTGAAAGAGAGAAGCATGAAAGATGGGAAGTAAGAGCAGGGTGAGGAAGCTTCCCCAACTACCATCAGGGTAAAAAAAAATAAAATAAAATAGGATTTAGTGAGAATTTCATCCACCCCAGTACTTCAGAAAACTTCAGAAAATATCAGGACATCCTTGGGGGAAATTTTCCATAGAGGACTATTGGCTCAGGGTTGGGAATATCACATATACCCTCTTGATTATTACTTTTGACAGGGGACTAAAATCACAGAAGTTCCTATGGGTGCAAAGGTGGAGAGTTTTTGAGTGTGTGTGTCTCTACATGAGCATGTCTTTTGGGGTCACCTCTGCTTCCTGTTTCCTAGGTGCCTATTGGTGTAGAAGTGGAGGGTGTGTGTGTGTGAGTGTATATATGTGTGCATGTCCCACTCAGACAACCTCTTTCCTGCTTCCCAAGTGTCTATGGGTGCAGATGGAGATGGGGGGAGGGGTGTGTGTATGTGTACATGCGTACGTGCAGCCCCTGCTCTGGCCCACCACCCTTCCTGTTTTCCAACTGCCTATGGGTGCAGAGATGTAGAGTTTGAGATGCAGTGTGGCTTAATGCATTAGACTTGGGTTCCCAGTTCTGCCACACATCTGCTGTGTGACCTTGGGCAAGTCACTTAACTTCTCTGGCCCTCAGTTATGTCATCTGTAAAATAGGGATTCAGAGTGTGAGCTCCACTGGGGACATCCCTCACCCCCAACGATCTGGCCACCTACTTCATTACAAAAATAAACACTATCAGGTCTAAGCACACCAAAGTGCCCCTCCCCCTTTTCTATCCCCCCCACTCCCAACCCTCTCCTCTACTTTCCCATGCTTCCCTGCAGTATCCTCAGAGGAGATCTCCTCCCTCCTCTCAAGTGCCACCCCCCTCCACCTGTTCTTCGGACCCCATTCCTGCTCACCTTATAAAATCTATCACCCTTTACCTCCTCCTCTCCTTAACTTCTATGTTTGACCATTCACTATCCAATGACTTCTTCCCCTCCGCCTTCAAACATGCCCATGTCTCCCCCATCCTAAGGTACTAAAAAAACTCTCTCTCAACCCCATTTCCCCTTCCAGTTATCGCCCTATCTCCCTCTTATTCTTCCTTTCCAAACTCCTAAAACGAGTTGTCTACACTCGCTGCCTTGAATTCCTCAACTCCAACTTTCTCCTTGACCCCCTCCAATCTGGCTTCTGTCCCCTCCACTCCACTGAAACTGCCCTCTCAAAGGTCACCCATAACCTCCTTCTTGCCAAATCCAATGGCTCCTCATCTATCCTAATCCTCCTTGACCTCTCAGCTCCCTTTGACACTGTAGACCATGCCCTTCCTTTCCACACCTTTTCTCACCTTGGCTTCACAGACTCCGTCCTCTCCTAGTTCTCCTCTTATCTCTCTGGCCAGTCATTCTCGGTCTCTTTCGTGGGCTCCTTCTCCCCCTCCCATCCCCTAACTGTAGGGGTTCCTCAAGGGTCAGTTCTTGGCCCTCTTCTGTTCTCCATCTACACTCACTCCCTTGGTGAACTCATTTGCTCCCACGGCGTCAACTATCATCTCTATGCAGATGACACCCAAATCTACATCTCTTCCCCTGTCCTCTCCCCCTCCCTTCGGGCTTATATCTCCTCCTGCCTCCAGGACGTCTCCACCTGGATGTCTGCCCACCACCTAAAACTCAACATGTCTAAAACTGAGCTCCTAATCTTCCCTCCCAAACCCTGTCCTCTTCCTGACTTCCCCATCACTATGGACGGCATGACCATCCTTCCCGTCTCACAGGCCCGCAACCTTGGTGTCATCCTTGACTCAACTCTCTCATTCACCCCACACATCCAATCTGTCACATATTTGTCAGTCTCACCTTTACATTATCGCCAAGATCTGCCCTTTCTTCTCCATCCAAACGGCGATCGTGCTGGTACAAACTCTCATAATATTCCTACTGGATTGTCGTGTTAGGGTCCTCTCTGATTTTCCTTCCTCCTGTCTCTCCCCACTCCAATCTATTCTTCATTTCACTGCCCAAATCATCTTCCTACAGAAACGGTCTGGGCATGTCACTCCCCTCTTCAAAAACCTCCAGTGGCTGCCTATCAACCTCTGCATGAAACAAAAACTCCTCACTCTTGGTTTCAAAGCTCTCCATCCCCTTGCCCCCTCCTACCTCACTTCCCTTCTCTATATCTACTGCCCACCCTGTAAACTCTGCTCCTCTGCGTCTCATCTCTTGACTGTCCCTGTTAACACCTATCCCGCCATCCACCCTTGGTCCATGTCCTACCACTGACCTGGAATGCCCTCTCTCCTCACGTCTGCCAAACAACTCTCTTCCCCTCTTCAAAGCCCTACTGAGAGCTCACCTTCTCCAAGAGGCCTTCCCAGAATGAGCCCTCCTTTCCCTCTGCTTCCCTCTCCCTCCCCCCCACCCTGTGCTCCTCCCCCTTCCACTCCCCTCAGAACTGTGCACATTTGTATATATTATTTATTACCCTATTTAATTTTTAATGAGATGTATATCCCCTTGATTCTATTTATCTTGGATGATGATGTCTTGTTTTTGTTTTGTTCTGTTTTGCTTTGCTGTCTGTCTCACCCTTTTTGACTGTGAGCCTGTCATTGGGCAGGGACTCTCTCTATCTGTTGCCAAATTGTACATTCCAAGCACTCAGTACAGTGCTCTGCACATAGTAAGCGCTCAACAAATACTATTGAATGAATGACAGGGGGTGTGTCCCACCTGATTAACTCATATTTACCACAGCACTTAAAACAATGCTTGGCACATAGTAAGTGCTTAACAAGTATCATAACTGCTATTATTATTAAAGTGGTTTAAAGTAAAACATGCTATGCCTCAGTAAATAGAAACTATTCAAATAACAATAACAACAACAAATTTAAGCAGCACTGCCTAGTGGAAAGAGTGTGGGACTGGTAGTCCGAGAACTTGGCTTCTAATCCCTGCCCTTTCACTTTCCAGCTCTGTGACCTTAGGCAAGTCAGCTTCTCTGTGCCTCAGTTTCCTCATCTGTAAAATGAGATTCATTATATGCTTCACCTTCTACTTAGGCTGTAAGACCCATATAGGATAGAAACATTTTTGTACCAAGCCTGGGTTAGATATAATGCAATCAGATCAAAAACTGTCCCTGACTCACATGGATCTCACAGATTTAGGGGCAGGTATTACAGGTACTTAAGCCCCATTTTACAGCTGGGAAACTGAGGCACAGAGAGGAAGTAAAGTTACATAACAGGCAAGTGGAGCTGGGCTTAGGACCTAGATCCCAGCTCCCCAGCTCCATTCCCTTTCCATTAGGCCAAGCTTAATGGCCCTTTCTTCTTTAAATATCCTGCATAGACTAGATTAAATTAATAATCCACACTCAACTGTTAAAATCAAAGTAAATCTATGATAAAATGACAAGTACACTGAATTTATGAAGCCATCCTTCAACTAATAATTTCTAAACAAGGCAAATTCTATTTGAAAGTCCAAACATTTATTCCTGTAAGGGGAAAGGATGGATTTGAAATGCACAAATGCCTTTTTTATGCCCCATGTTGTTCCCTGAGTGTGAAATTGTGGTACAAAGTATCCTTTAGAGATCTGAGATCTTTCCGTTTCTCAGTTATAAAAATGCTTTTAACATTAAAACTAAATTAAAAAAAAAACCTTACAAAACAGCTTTCATTATTTTAGCTATGAAAATATGAATGGTGTTTTAAATTGAATACCACAATAACTTCACTCATATGTTACAAATAATTATCCCAATATTGACCATAATTTAGTACAATCACAATTTTTCTTCTGAATCACAAAAAATATATTCTGTCTCCATTTACAAATGTTCAGTTGATATAAACAAACATATTCCCACATATCCTATTCATCACCAAATCCTGCCAGTCTCACCTTTACATCATCTCCAAGATCCACCCTTTCTTTCCATCCAAACTGCTACTATGTTAGTACTCATCCTGTTCTTACTGGATTACTGCATCAGTCTCCTTTCTGACCTCCCAACCTCCTTCCTGTCTCCAGTCCATACTTCACTGTTTTGATGGGATTATCTTTCTACAGAAACTTTCAGGGCTTGTCACTCCCCTCCTCAAAAATCTCCAGTGGTTGTCTATCAAACTCTGTATGTATCTAACAAAAACTCCTCCCTATTGGCTTCAAAGCTTTCCATCATCTTGCTCCTTCTTACTTCATCTCCCTTCTCTCCTTCTACATACTAGCCCGCACACTTCGCTCCTCTGGTGCTAACATTTTAACTGTGCCTCGATCTCACCTGTCTTGCCACCGACCCCTGGCCCATGTCCTAACTCTGGCCTTGAACACCCTCCCTCCTCAAATCCGCGATTCAGTCTTCCCCCTTTCAAAGCCCTACTGAAGGCTCACCTCCTCTAAGAGGCCTTCCCAACCTAAGACCCCTTTTTCTCAGCTCCTCCTCCCTTCCACATCTCCTCAACTCACTCGCTTTGCTCTCCCCCCCGACCTAACCCCACAGCACTTATGTGTATATGTGTATATAAAATGTGCATATATATATATATATATATATATATATATATATATATGCACATACACATTATATATTATTTTATGTATATATTGTATACATTATATATATATATTATGTATACATCTATAATTCTATTTCTTTATATTGATGACTATTTTCTTGTTTCAATGTCTGTCTCACCCACCTCTTGACTGTAAGGTCATCGTAGGCAGGGATTGTCTCTATTGCTGAACTATATTTTCCAACTGCTTAGTACAGTGCTCTGCACACAGTAAGTGCTCATTAAACACAATTGCATGAACATATTGTGTTATTAGTTAAGTGACTACTATGTACTAAACACTCTACTAAAGCAACTGGAGTAAATAGAATACAATCAATCAGATACAGTCTCAGTCTCATATGGCGCTCATAATCTAAGGGGAAGAGAGAATAATCATAATAATGTGACATTTAAGTGTCTATGTGCCAGGGACTGTACTTAGCTCAGGGATAAATACAAGATAATAGTGTTGGACACAGTCCCTGTTTCACATGGGGCTAATAGTCTTATTCACCATTTTACAGATGAAACTGAAGCACAGACAGGTAAAGTGATTTGTCCAAGGTAACACAGCAAAGTGGCAGAGCATGGATTAGAGTTTAGGTCCTCTGACTCCCAGGCCCATGGTCTTTTCACTAGGCCATGTTGATATTTTATAGATGAGGAAAGTGAGGCCCAAATAAGTCTACTGCCTTTCCCAAGGTCAAGGAGCAGGCAAGTGTCAGAGGAAGAATTAGAATGAATTCTTCTGTCTCTCATTCTACGCTCTTTTCTTTAGGTCATATTGCTTCTCTTCTGCTAGGTGTTAAGAGAACCTTGCCCACCAAACTAGAGTACAATAGATCTTTCCTTTTCAGTTGAAATTTCTTCTAGAACTAACAGAAGTGGTTACAACATTCACCAGAATTTGGAAAGTTCTATTCATGAAGGTAAGAATAAAAGGATATTCTGTGCTATATCAAATTCACTCAGTTGTGAGCATTCTTATTATCTCTCAAAACATTTGCATAATGGGTAAAAACACTTAAATCCTCTACAAAGCACAAGGGATTCAAGATTATGAATGCTCCATGATACAATTTAATCTTCTTAATTTAAAGTTTTGTAAAGAGAGTTATTTCTGAATATGTTAACATTGACTTTTATCATAGTTCCTTCTGCAAATTGTTGTTTTACCTCTCAGTCTACGTTACTGGCTACAACAAAGAAATGTAGCCTTGGTTTTCAGAGAGATTGATTCCATAATGTCATTTACACAATTTGCATTATATCCTTTATAGGATTAAGACAAAAAAATCTGGATGTGACCTTTATGAATATTCATCCAATGACCCTGCATTAAGATGAGAGCCTGAATACCAGAGGTTCTCAAGTGAGGGTTAGAATGTAGCTGCCAATTTCTAGGAATAAAGTCACCATTACAATTAATGAGTAAGTTGCTTCATTATTTCCTGTTATATATTTTCTAAACTTTTGTACTTTAATATCTTTTCATGTTTGATTCAGAGTAGATATTTCATACACTAACCTTCTTCCTCTTTGAAAAAAATGAGATAACTGCAGTGAAAACAATTTCAGTGTAAAACTACGATCTTGTATTCAGTTTGATGTACCCATATTTTCTATCTTCAGGAGATGGGTCCACAGAATCATATTACTGAGACTTACTTTTTCTTTTTGGGACCCTGTCTATTGGCTGAATTCACAAATCAAAAATATTTATTGAACACCTACTCTGTGCTGAACACTATATTAAGCACTTATAGTAAAATAGAATTTGTACATATGATTCCTGCATTCAAAGAACTGACAACCTAGAGGGGAAGAGAAAGCTACTAAAATAAAATTATAAATAGGATAGAAATACCATTCATTTTCTTTCTATGACATTCTTTACCCTTGAATACCACATTCCTCCTATTTTTGTGAAAAAGTCTTGCCATCAGAAGACAGTAGCAGTATTCTTTCTGGTGGGACAAAAATTAAGGGTCTTGTTAGGGTGTGCTGAAAATCTTCACAAAAGGTTCCTACACCCCAAATCATATCAACCTAATAGCCACCTCTAGCACCTATATATTTATTCTTATTCTTAATGCCTTTAGCTATTCATCTATTCAATTATTTATTCAATTTTTGGTATTTTAATGTCATTTTTTCCTATAAGGTATAGCTCTTTTCTTTCAGATGAACAGTTTGGCCCCCTCCACAACACACTCCTAGAGGACATGAACGAATGATCCCCTTAGCACCAAGCCAGGTGGACTGTACTCTATCCTAATACTCATTAATCTTTTAACTCCCTTTGACCCAGAAAAACATTTCCTCCTCCTTGAGTCATGTCTGAACATAGATTTTTCACACAGCTGGAAATTTTTCCTTGACAAAAATTTCAGTATTTTAGTAGCATTCTCTCCTCCTCCAAGCATTCACCACCTGATTGGTCCAGGCACTCATCAAGTAGAAGCTAGATCAGTCTGGTAGCATTTTTTTATAGTCTCCCTACCTCCAGCCTCTCTTCTTGCCAGTCCACAGTTCCATCTGCTGACCTTCTTCATTCATTCAATCATATTTATTGAGCACTTACTGTGTACTACACTGTGACTGGGAGAGTACAATACAAGAATAAACAGACATTCCCTGCCCACAGTGAGCTTACAGTCTTGGGAAACAGACATCAATTCAAATAAATACATAAGTCTTATGGGGCTGGGGGTGAGGATAGAAAAGGGAGTAATTCAGGGGGAGTGGGAGACAAGGAAAAATTGGGGCTTAGTCTGGGAAGGTCTCTTAGGAGAGATGTGCTTTCAATAAGGCTTGCAGGGGTGGGATGGAGATGGACAGAGTAATTGTCTGTCAGATTTGAGGACATGGGTGAGGGGTTGGTGGCAAGATAGGTGAGATCGAGGCACAGTGAGAAGGTTATGAACAGAAGAGCGAAGTGTGTGGACTGGGTGGTAGAAGGAGAGAAACGAGATGAGGTGGTGGAGTTAGCCATTTAGCTTAATGGCTAACCATTAAAGCCAATGGTTAGGAATTTTTGTTTGATATGGAGGTAGATGGGCAACCACTGGAGGTTTTTGAGGAGTGGGGTGACATATCCTGAATGTTTTTGTAGGAAGATTATCAAGGCAGCAGAGTGAAGTATGGACTGGAGTGGGGAGAGACATGAGGCTGGGAGGTCAGCAAGGAGGCTAATGCAGTAATCCAGGCAGGATAGGATGAGTGATTCTATTAATGTAGTAGCAGTTTGAATGGAGAGGAAATGGCAGATTTTAGTGATGCTATGAAGGGGGGACCAACAGTATTTAGTGTTGGATTGACTATGTGGGTTGAAAGAGAGAGAACAGTCAAGGATAACACAAAAGTTTCAGGCTTGTGAGATAGGAAGGATGGTGGGGCCATCTACAGTGAAGGGAAAATCAGGGAGAGGACAGGGTTTGGGTTATGTTTTGGACATGTTAAGTTTGAGGTGATGGAAGGACATCAAAATAGACATGTCTTGAAGGGAAGAAGAGGTGTGAGACTGGAGAGAGGGAGAGAGCTCAGGGCTGGAGATGTAGATTTGGGTATCATCCACATAGAGGTGGTAGTTGAAGTCACTGGAATGATTGAGTTCTCCAAGGGAGTGGGTGTAGATGGAGAATAGAATGGGACCCAACATTCTGTACCCAATCTGTTCCAATCTTCAAATATCTACAATGGTGGTCTATTCCTCTCACAATAAATTGAATATCCTGACCATTGGATTTAGTTCATTGCATCCATCAGCTCTCTCCCTCTTACTGATCAGTCCCCTTCTCCCACTCTTTAGCTTGCACTCTTTGTTGTTCCCAATCAAACTTCTCCCTGAGTATCATCTCAACTCTGACCCTTTTTGTCAACCTCTTTCTCTTGTCGGGAATTCTCTCTGGCAGTGGTTTTCCCCATTTCCTGTAAACCATCTCCTCCAAAGGGAGATTCCTAATGGAGGTGAAAGTTTCATAGATCACAGCAATCTAATAACTGCTTCTAGCATTTAGTCTAAGTCTATCTACCTGTTTAATTAACTTCGACTTCATACCTTTGCTATCAAGAGCCATAGCATTCTTGAATGACTTGTTTCTGTCACTTCTCTCCCCATTGAATGGAATACATGCAATGTGACCTAAGGAAAGTCACTTAACTTCTCTGTGCCTCAGTTTCCACCTCTGTGTTCTCCCGATCTAGATTACCAGCCTCATGTAGGACAGGTACATTGTCCAATCTGATTCTATTGTATCTACCCCGTGTTTAGAACAGTCCTTGGCACATGGTAAGTATGTAAATACCAGAGTTATTGTTTTTTACTGTATCCAGAATTTGAGTGCATTCACTAGAATAAGTACTCATGAGCTCTACCCTCAAGCATTTTAGAATCTATCTCATGGGTGAAGGTGGACACTATGATGAAATTTCAGATGAACAAATCATATTTGTTGAGTGTTTATTGTGTGCAGAGCACTATAGTAAGTGCTTGGGAGAGTGCAATATAAGTTGGTAGACACACTCCCTGCCCACAGTGAGGTCAAGGTCAACATGGAGAGATAGACATTAATTTAATTTAATGTACAAATGTGTTCATAAGTGATGTAAGCTGAGGAAGAGGTGGATAAAAGGTGAAAATTCCAGTGCAAGGGTGACACAGAAGGGAGTGGGAGAAGGGGAAATGATGGCTTAGTCAGGGAAGGTATTAGAGAAGATGGGCTTTAATAAGGCTTTGAAGATGGTTAGAGTGATCATCTGTTGTATGTAAAGAGGGAGGCCATTCTAGGCCAGAGGTAGGATGGGGGTGAGGGATCAGTGGCTATATAGTGGAAGCATGAGGTTGGCAATAGATAAGTGAAGCATGTGGGCTTGGTTGTAGTAGGAGTTGGGTAGGAAATCTCAAAGGGAGCAAGGTAATTGAGAATTTTAAACCAATGTTAAGGAGTTTCTGTTGAATGTGGATGGGCAAACACTGGAGGTTCTTAAAGAGTGGGAAAACAGGGGCTAAATATTTTTGTAGAAAAATGATCTGGGCCACATAGTGAAATATGGACTGGAGTGAGGAGAAACAGGAAGTAGGGAAGTCAGTAAGGAGGCTGAAGCAGTAATCGAGATGGGATAGTTCTTGGCCCAAAGAACAGGCCTGGGTCAGTTCTTGTCCCTCTTCTGTTCTCCATCTACACTCACTCCCTTGGTGGACTCATTTGCTCCCATGGCTTCAACTATCATCTCTATGCAGATGATACCCAAAACTACATCTCCTCCCTGGTTCTCTCCTCCTCCCTCCAGCTCGCATCTTCTCCTGCCTCCAGGACATCTCCACCTGGATGTCTGCCCGCCACCTAAAACTCAACATGTCTAAAACTGAGCTCCTTATCTTCCCTCCCAAACCCTGTCCTCTTCCTGACTTCCCTGTCTCTCAGGATGGTACGACTATCCTTCCCGTCTCACAGGCCTGCAACCTTGGTGTCATTCTTGACTCAACTCTCTTATTCACACCACAGATTCAATCCATCACCAACACCTTCCGGTCTCACCTTTACATTATCACCAAGATCTGCCCTTTCCTCTCCACCCAAACAGCTATCTTACTGTTACAGGCTCTCATAATATCCCGGCTGGATTATTGTCAGACTTCTCTCTGATCTCCCTTTCTCCTGTCTCTCCCCGTTCCAGTCTATTCTTCATTCCACTGCCTGGATCATCTTCCTACAGAAATGCTCTGAGAGTTTCTCAAAGACCTCCAGTGGTTGTCTATTAACCTTCACAAGAAACAAAAACTCCTCAGTCTTGGCTTCAAAGCTCTCCATCACCTTGCCCCCTCCTACCTCACCTCCCTTCTCTCTTTCTACTGCCCACCACATGGCATCATCCTCAACCCATCTCTCTCACTGAATCTGTCACCAAGTGCTGTCAGTTCAAATTTCACATTCATAGCATCGCTAAAATCCACCCTTTCCTCTCCGTTCATACTGCTTCCACATTACTCCTAGCACTTATCCTATTATTCATTCAATAACATTTATTGAGCACTTACTATGTGCAGAGCCCTGTACTAAGAGCTTGGTATTATAAAGGAGAGACCGGCAGGACTTGGTGATGGATTGGATATGTGGGGTGAATGAGAGAGAAGTCAAGGATGACACCAATTTTGCGAGCTTGAGAGATGGGAAGGATGGTCATACTATCCACAGTGATAGGGAAGTCAGGAAGAGGGCAGGTCTTGGGAGGGAAGATAAGGAGCTCAGTTTTGGACATGTTGAGTTTTACGTGGTGGGCAGACATCCAGGTAGAGATGTCCTGGAGGCAGGAGGAGATACGAGCCTGAAGGGACGGGGAGAGGACAGGGGCAGAGATGTAGATCTGTGTGTCATTTGCACAGAGATGATAGTTGAAGCCGTGAGAGCGAATGAGTTCACCAAGGGAGGAAGTGAAGATGGAGAACAGAAGAGGGCCAAGAACTGACCCTTGAGGAACTCCTACAGTTAGAGGATGGGTGGGGGAGGAGAAACCCGCAAAAGAGACCAAGAATGAACAGCCAGAAAGATAAGAAGAGAACCAGAAGAGGACGGAGTCCGTGAAGCCAAAGAGTGATAAGGTGTGGAGGAGAAGGGGATGGTCTACAGTGTCAGAGGCAGCGAGAGGTCAAGGAGGATTAGGGTAGCATAGGAGCCACTGGATTTGGCAAGAAGGAGGTCATGGGTGACCTTTGAGAGAGCAGTCTCGGTAGAGTGGAGGGGAAGGAAGCCAGATTGGAGAGGGTCCAGGAGAGAATTAGAGTTAAGGAATTCTAGACAGCGAGTGTAGATGACTCATTCTAGGAGCTTGGAAAGAAAGGAAGGGTAGTAGGGAGATAGGGCGATGACTGAAAGGGTAAGTGGGGTTGAGAGAGGGTTTTTTTTTAGGATGGGACATCCAAGTAGAGATGCCCTGAATGCAGAAGGAAAAATGAGACTGTAGATAAGGAGAGAGATCAGGGCTGGAGATGTAAATTTAGGAATCATCTATCTAGAAATGGTTGCTGAATCCATGAGAGAGAATGAGCTCTCGAAGGAAGAGCTTGTAGATGGAGAACATGAGGGGGCAGATAAGGGAAACAGCAGAGTACAAAGATGTGTACTTAGGTTCTGTGTTGGGAACAACTCAATCTGGCCAGAGAGCATGTAAGGGAAAGCTGACAGACAAGAGAACTTGGTTGGAACTTGGAAAAGGAGGCGTATCACATACCAGGATTTTCTATTTGGTGGAATTCGTTCATAAAAGCTTTTTAATTTCCAAGAGTCAACACCTTCAGACTCTGGCATCATAAAAACCACCTGATTTGATTCAAGGAGATACAGTAACCATGATCCTTTCTTGGAGAACTTTAGTCAAAACTCTTTGTATTCTTAGAGAGAGCAAGGACTCATTCTCTCTGCCTTTGTTCCTTCTATTTTCCTACGTCTGTCAGAGAAAGCAAAGTTCCCAAAATATCACATTCCACAGAAGCAGGGTAATTTAATTTTATTACTGTTAATCAGTCCAGTTACAAAATGAAGGCTATCTCTAGTTATTTCAATTGCTAACCCGAATAGCACCCTTAATAGCTGTAGAAGAGAGGATGCATTTGTAATAACCAATTTCTTTGCCAAAAAAAATTGTGTACACAAGCCTCAGCTATGACTGGTTCTTTTGTTTCCATTAAACATTTTAAGCACTTTAGAATATCATAAAATCTTACTTTGGAGGCCTAATTTCAATATTGTTGATATTTTAGACAAGGGAAACATTTGTTATTTTTAGAAAGAAACCTGCTTCACAATCTCCACACTGAGATTGTTCCAGGATCTTGAAGATAGCTGAAGCTTCATTTCATCATCTTTTTACATCTCATCCTGCCCTCTTTACTCAGTTTAGTTAACAGCTTCCCAGCTTCAGTGACCTTTGGAAGTTACATGGTTTAGTGGAAAGAACACTAGTCTGGGAATTAGAGGAACTAGGATCTGATCTGGGGTCTGCCACATGCCTGCTGTGTAACCCTAGGCAAATTACTTAACTTTTCTGTTCCTCACTTCCCTCATCTGCAAAATGGGATTCAATCCCTGCCCTCCCTCCTATTTTGACTGTGAACTATATATGAGACCTAATTATCTTGGATCTAGTCCAGCACTTAGGTCAGTGCATGTCACATAGTAAATGTTTAATCCCACTTTTTTTTTTTTTTTAACCTTTGTGGGATGAAAAGGCACTGGGATAACTGAGGTCATTGGTCAAGTGATCCTTTACTCGTAAGGTTTTCCAATTCCTCAGAGTGTAATAATAATAATAATAATGATGGTATTTGTTAACTGCTATGTGCCAAGCACTGTTCTAAGCACTGGGGTAGATCCAAGGTAATCAGATTGTCCCACGTGGGGCTCACAAACCAGAGAGAACACAGCCAGAGTAAGCTTCATAAAATATCTGGCAGAGGAATTGCAAGAAAAGGAGCACAGACTACAAGCCCACAGACTACAAGGGTGTAAAGGGACTAGTTTTGCTTATGTTTAACATAAGCTACTGGAGTATTCTGGGAGGAGACTGGCTACTCAGACAATAGCAGGAAAGCTTCATCAACCTATCTAGTGCCTGGGCCAAGCTATCATGATGGAGAATTTAGAAGCCAGTTAATCCATTTTGGCCCTGCTGCACTGTCATTTCTGCCTGTGTGCTCCCCAGTTTTGGTATTTTCTTTTGTGATGTGCCTCAACTGGGATACTGATTCAATCTTTACTTTGGTAATTGCATGCTGGGAATTTTCTGTGATCATGATTATTCAAACCTTTCTTGGGGCTAGAGTAAGGGATTCCAATTTTGCTATCCCATGGAAATAGCTCCAGAGTCTAATACAGAGCCCTGGACAAAAGTACTTCACATTATTACCTCTATACAGCTTTTCAGAAACAGCAAATACAGTTGACCATTGAGAGTATGAAAAACTGCATGTACATCCTTGAGTGAAGGCAAAAAAGTAGTTGGTGCAAGGGTAGGGTAGGAAGTAGCCAAGGAATAGCCAAAATAAGAAGTCTTTTAAAATATAAATAAGCAACCATTTATAACCCAGTGATAAAATACAGCTTGAACTTGCTAGTACTAAGTAGATGACCTTTAAAAAAATATTTTTCAACTTATTGCCCTTCCAAGATGTGATTTGATTCATTTAGTCAGAATCCATGCAGTTTTACTGTAACAAGTTATTGATGCACTCAAGACATTAAAACAAAACAAAAAAAAACAACCCACTGAATTAATTTGAAACTGCATGAGATAAGAAGAGGTAGGTACAATGTGGGAAAAGAATGATCTAATGAAAGGATTTCAGGACAAGTTAAGAGTTCTAATTTGTCAAATTATTTTGTCAAAAATGGTACATATTTGTAATAGTTATATATAATTGTAATATTCTAGATTTGTTCAGATTGTTCATAGGTGTTGAAAATGACTACATTAGAGTGTTTTGAATCAGTGCACCTGTCTTCATGGTAGAATAGGACTTGTGTTCTTTTCTCCAGGAAAACAAAAAGAAAGCTGTAGATAAATGAATATCCTATTAACGGCAAAACTTTAGTTTAATGGACAACAGTATATTTATTTCCATAATAATTAGTGAAGACTTGAGACTGAAGAGGGAGAAAGGAAAAAATGTTAGTCATTTCAATTTAGAACAATAAAAATGTGTGGAGCCCTCTTGCTGAACACTGATATCTGTTTAAGACTGTTTTTGTAACTCCCATTTAAGAATCCACCTACCGAATGACAAAGCTGCTGAAAAAAAAAATCAGTAGTATTTATTGAGCATGCACTGTGTGCAAAACATTGTACTAAGCATTTGGTAGTGTACAATATGAGTTGGTAGACATTCCCTTCCCATATGGAGCTTAGAGTCTTTCAAGACAGGCATTAAATCAGGAGACAGGCATTAAAGCAATCATGGATAAGCATCATAAGTGCTGTGGGACTGAGGATGGGTTGAATATCAACTGCTTAAAAGATTCATCTCCAACTGCAAGGGTGTCACAGAAAGGAGAGGGAATAGTGGAAATAAGGGCTTAGTTAAGGAAGCCTTCATGAAAGAGTTGTGATTTTAATAAGGTTTTGAAGGTGGGGAGATAGGAGGTCTGTCATATAATTAGTGGGAAGGCATTCCAAGCCCAAGGATGGACAAATGAATTTAAGGAACAGTAAATAGTTGGCATTCAAAGAGAGTAGTGAGTGGGAGAAGTAGAAAATCAGTGAGGTAAAATAGGAGGGAGCAAGGTTACTGAGTGATAGGTGATTAACTGATTTAAAGCCAATGTTAAGGAGTTTGTTGCAGAAGGTGGATGGGCAGCCAATGAAGGTTCATGAGAAGTGGGGAAATGTAGAATGAGCTATTTAAAAAAAAAAAAGAAAAAAAAAGAGTGACATCTGGGCTGGAATGGGGACAAGACAGGAGGCAGAGAAATTAGCAAGCAGTTTGATATAGTAGTCAGGATAGTGTGATAAATGCTTATATCACCATAATAGTAAATTGGATGGAAAGGAAAGGGAGAATTTTAGTGATGCACTTGTAAGATTAACTCTACATGAAATCAAATCTTTGAGAACAATTTGGAAAACTTCTCATTGTTGGTGAGCAATTCAGGAGCTAGAATGTTAGTCTATGCAAATATATAGCAGAGTTTTCTAACAACCCAAAGCATTTGGGGATCCATTTTGAATATGGAAATAAGGCAGTAAGATATTTATTGAGCTCCCAGAGTGCTTATTCAAGCCAGCAGAATATCTGCTCATTCTGAACTTAGGAGATTTGTTTCACAAAATTCTGCACTAGATTTGAAAGTTCATTCAAGAACTTGAGGCATGCTCATTGATGGGCAGGGAACATGTCAGCCAATTCTGCTTTATTGTATTCTCCCAAGAGCTTAATATAGTGCTCTGCATATAAACCTTCAATATCGTTGATGATGATGTGAAAAAACAGCGACAACAAAACAACAAAAAACTGTCTAATGGAGGTGATTTTACAGTAGGGAGGAAAAGCAATTTCAATTCCCTAGTAATTTTAGTCTGGTTAGAACATCACCCAAAGTGTTTTTTATGGTTCACCTAGCTCTAAACTGTAACTAAATTTATGATGACTAATTATGGATGGATGATGCACACAAGCTAGAATACAAACATTGGCATTCTCAGACCAAGTATCACAAGGTGAAATATTACATTATTTTGGTGGCCTCCTTCACCACCAAAGGCAATTGATGTTTGAAAGGCAATTTGGAATGACCTTTGGATTCGGAGTGACCTCTCATATCACCAATACCGTGGCTGGCCCTAATGTGGTCCTAGAGCATAAGAAACAGCATTGTTGGGTAAGATGGATGGTCAACCAACATTATTCAGTTTCTCTTCATTTTGAAGATTTTTTTTTTTAAGAAAAATCCACTATACCATTTTCCTTCATTGCAAAGACATAATGACATTTTCATCTTTTACCAAAAACATAATTAGGTGGATAAGTATTTTCTGTGAATGTGCATTATATACTGGAATCCTTCCTGAAATATTTTATATTTTAATTGATTGTATAAATAGATCTCTAACAAATCTCTTAACTCCTAAATTAAGACTGTGTTCTGGCACTTCTTTAAATATTAATTATGCTAATGACAAGATAATTTTTAGACTAAAATTACATTTGCAAAATACTCCTTCTTGAAACAGCTTATCAGAGAATGAAATCAGGATGGTTTTGACCTGATTCCTTCCCCTTCCTGGCTCAATGCAGTGGTCTGTGTTGTGTTCCGTAGTGTGAAGAGGAATATTTGATCCACATTGTCACCCCTGCACTCCAGAGTGGGCCCCACAGCACACAGAGGGGGCTCCAAGCTGCCTCTGATGCCTCCCCTCCACTTCCCCTTTCACCTGAGGTACACTCCAAGTGTCTGAATTGCCCCAGCTTTGGAGCATCTCCTTAGTGAGCAGGTACTCTCCTTAGTGAGCAGGTACCTCCATGCCCACGTGAAACATCCCCTCCTTCCCAAACCACTCTCTACCAGTCAAGGGTCCAGACTTCACTGTCATACTAGCCTCAGCAGCCCAGAACCCGTGCCTCTCATTCCACATACACCCCTATACCGCAGGCCTTAGTGTGTCCCCTGCAGCCCAAGCTAGAGCAGCTCCTGAAGCCACTATGGGACATCTCCAATTCCCATCCTACTGCAATTTGGGATTGACACTAGTGTCCTGGGGTTCCCTAATTCCATGATATTTTAGGATGCCTCCTACTCCCAGTCAGGCCATGTAGCTCCAAGATGGCAAATTGGGTCACAAGATGGAGATTAACAGACTATTGGAGGTTGGACTAAGGCTGATGAACTGGTATCATTAGAGAAAGGTGATGCCAACTTCCTGCTCAGCCACCAGTGAGAAGCCACAGAACCCAGACTGACAGCAAGAGGAGTAGTGATGGTTCAGTCTCCTGTGAGCAGTTTTGGGAGGGCCAAGGAAAGCTGACTGCCTTGCCTAGAAGTGTTCTTATGCAAAAGAACAGCTGTACTAAAAACCTTATCCATGTAAGCATCCCTGGTTCAATACCTGGTCCCTGAGGCCATGTACCAAGAGCCCCTGGGAAAGAGTGGGATTAAAAGGTACCCGACCTGGAGCTAGTTGTCTCTCTTCTCTATACAACAAGAGAGTAGTAGCACTAGACACTTGGGAAAATACATTCCAAACATCTTTGGTAGACCTGATCCCTGCCCTCAAGTTTGCAGAAGTGAAAAACATACATTACTTGGGTAAAAGGATCAAAAGGGCAAGCAAGAACTGGATCTTTGCATAAATTATCAGAGTCTGTATTGTGCTGAATGTGTCACTGGGTGGACCCTTGACTCCTTCCATTATGCTAGGGTCATTGCATTCCCCTGCAGGTGTTTGTAAATGTCAACTGATTCTTGGAAGGAAACTGGGTTTAATTTAAACATATCAACATAATGGTCTCTGAAGCTGTATTAGTAAGAGGCAGGCAAGATTAAAAACAAAAGAACCAGTATAAAATTGGGTTCATTCATTCAATCGCATTTACTGAGAGTCCTTACTCTGTGCAGAGCACCATTCTAAGCACTTGGGAGAATACAATATAATAATAATCAGACATATTCCCTGCCCACAATGAGCTTATAGACTAGAGGGGGAGAGACAGACATTAATATAAATTACAGATATGTACATAAGTGTCACTGGACTGGGATGGGGGAAGAATGAAAGGAGAAAGACAGGGCAATGTAGAAGGACATGGGACAAGAGGAAGGGGGCCAGGGCTTAGTCAGGGAAGGCTTTTTGGAGGAGATGTGTCCTTACCAAGGCCCTGAAGTGGGGGAGAGCAAATTTTTGTCAGATTTGAGGAAGGAGGGTGTGTTCCAGGCCAGAGGAGGATGTGGGTGAGGTGTCAGTGGCAATACACATGAGATTGAGGCACAGGGAGAAAGCTAGCATTAGAAGAGCAAACTGGGTGGGCTGGGTTGTAATAGGAGAGTTGTGAGGTGAGTTAGGATGGGGCAAGGTGATTGAGTGTTTTAAAGCCAATGGGGTGGAGTTTTTGTTTGATGTGTAAATGGGTAGGCAACCACTGAAGGTTTTTGAGGAGAGGGGAGACATGTTCTGAGCATTTTTGTAGAAAAATGAACAGGGCAGCAGAGTGAAGTATGGGCTGGAGGGGGCGAGACAGGAGGCTGGGAGATTATCAGGGGAGCTGATGAAGGAATCAAAGCATGATAGGATGAGTGATTTTATGAACGTGGTAACAGTTTGGATAGAGAAGGGTGGATTTTAGTGATGTTGTGAAGGTGGGAATGACAGGATTTAGTGATGGATTGAATATGTCACTGAATGTGTCAAGGATAATGCCAAGGTTACGGGCTTGTGAGACAGGAAGGATGATGGGGCCATCTACAGTGATGGGGAAATCAGGGAAAGGACAGGGTTTGGGTACTGTTTTGGACATGTTAAATTTGAGGTGATGGGACTACATGAAAGTAAAGATGTCTTGAAGGCAAGAGGAGATATGAGACTGGAGAGAGGGAGAGATCACAGCTGGTGATATAGATTTGTGTATCATCCTCATAGAAGTGGTAATTGAAGTCATGAGAGCTAGTAAATTCTCCTAGGGAGTGGGTGTAGATGGAGAGTAGAAGAGGACTAGAACTGAGTCTTGAGGAACCCCTACAGTTAGGGGGTGGGAGGCAGAGCAGGAGCCGCTGAAGGATACTTAGAATGAATGTCTGGAGAGGTAAGAGGAGAACCAGGAGAGGACAGAGTCACTGAAGCAAAGGTTGGGTAATCTTTCCATAGAAGGGAGTGGTCCAAAGCATTGAAAGCAGCTGAGAAGGATTGGGATGGAATAGAGATGGTTGGATTTGACAAGAAGGATGAAAGAATGCTTTTCTTTTCCCAACAAATGGTGTTTGTTATGCACTTACTATGAGCCAGGCATTGTACTAATCACTGGGGAAGCTAATCAGATTGGGCATAGCCCCTGTCCCACATGAGGCTCAGTCTTAATCCCCATTTTACAATCGAGGTAACAGGCACAGAGAAGTTAAGTGACTTGCCCAGAGTCATACAGCAGTCAACTGGAGAAGCCAGGATTAGAAACCAGAACCTGACACCTACTCCCCTGCTCTATCCCTAGGCCAAACTGCTTAAATTGGAGCACCTTTTTCCAGATGGTCTGAATGCTAAATGTGGGCAGGGAATATGTCTGAATATTATTATATTGTATTCTCCCAAGTGCTTATGTCATTTTACCATCACAGTCCCAAAATGACCAGGGCATTTCCCTCAATACACATGGCATTTTCCAAAGCCAAGCTGTAAAATTAGTTTGATGTCTGTCCAATATTATTATAGCTAAGTTTCTCTGAAAGTGAAAGCCTATATAGAACATCAAAAATACTCACAGGTTGCCAAGCAAAAACTTTCACAACAGGAGAAAGTCCTCCATCAACCTAATTTAAAATCTCTTGAAATCAGATGAATTCCAGAAACTTCTTAGATTTCAAAAGTTATTATAGCTCTGTCTATATGGATTAACAGAAATGGAGAGAGAAACAAGCCACCTAGATGGTAGATTGGATCAGTTATAGTAAGTTTGGCTAATAAATAGGAAGACACAAAAAATACCAAGTTCTTACCTGTTTTAATTTAGAGGTTGTTTCTCACTGAATTTTCCCAATGTAGACAGCCTGAAAATATATCACCAGGCTATTTGGTTGTCTCTGTTATCTACCTGTAGCAGTTCACATTTTTCATTTAATTTCTCATTTTTGAAAATATTATTCAGCATTCTAATTACAAAAAGTCTCCTAGTCAGTGCTTAAAAAGTCTAAACAGTAATTAAGAGTACACAGAGAAGATGAGTACATTCTAATTCCCCTTTCAATATCAATTATCTTTGATTTTCTCAGACTTTGGAATAATTCAGAAACATTTAGAAAAAAGATTGATGTGGTCTTTTGATTTGTAATTGTATTTTCTGTATTCTTACCACATACTAAAAATATATGACATAATGTATACATTTCACTAATGTAGAAGGATTCTTGAGAAATAGTTTGTCTTTCATGAATAATACTGTACATCCTGAATTGCTTTTCATATAATTAAACCACTTAAATTCTTAGTAGAATGTGCAAAATTTTAACATTTTCCAAATGTGCCTCCATTACATCTTGGACTCAATTCATCATCATACTTCACAGTGATTTTCAACAACTGTTGGATTCACATTCTTTAAAAGGTCTCCAAGAATTAGTCTATGCTAGAGAACTGAATTATTATCCATGGGGCATTCAATGAAGTGCCTTACAAAGTTTACCAGAGAGAAGAACCATAGAAAATTGTGGAAATTGCATTGGGTCTCTAGGTACTTATTTAAGACTCAGAACACCAGCAGAGAAAATTAGGTTAATATACCAAGAGAGGGGAAAAAAAAGGAGAAAGTTAAGTCATACACTTGTGCTTGCCACCCTCACAGATAAACTCTTCCCTAAACACTGAATTCTTCACTAAAACTACCATAAGTATATAAATGTCTTTTAGATAAACCAACAGAACAAGTGCTTAAAATAGTACTCACAAATCAGCACTTTTAAGCAGGGTACCAGCTTACAGTCCAACAAGCAGAAGAGGGAAAACAGCTAGGATTTCTTTCCTGAACTTAGAGGCCCTTCTAGGCATGCCTCAGAGCTTCTTTTCCCAAATGATTCTGGGAAATATAATTTACATACAATAAATCCTGCAAAATTGTTTATCATTCTCCCTTTCAAACTTGTGATGTCTTTTCCATCTCCAAAAGGGTTTTGAACAGCCTCCTACACTCTCCCAGCAAAACCCACCAACAGCAAATACTCTCATCATGTACTTAGCATTGAGTTCCTTAAATCTTATCCACCTGTTTCCTTTATATCTTTCTCCCAATTTGCAGTCAATAATTTCCACCTTTCTCTAAAGCTTTATGAGGTCTTTTTACCATCTGTGCAGTATAGCAACCTGTAAACACAGGTTTTACCTTTTTCTCAATTATCACTTTTAATAAAAGATATACTTTAAGAAGTAAGTTGTCACTACAATGTATTTTGATTATTGATAATAATTCAGAGTAAACCAACATGCCTTGGGAAAACTTGTTAAAATAGCATGCTTAATCTTTTGAGTCTGAAGAAACTTTCATAGGTAATTGAAATTAGAGTGAGTTAAAAGTAACTGTGAGAAGACTTCCATATTACCATTACATTAAAACTTGTTCTCCTGCTTTGGATTACAGGAGTTCCTCTATAATCACATAATTTGTATTATGCAGGTCATGTTAAACTCATTTAACAGATGTTATTTTGCACTGGTGACTGGCTTTTGTTTCTTTAGTTGGTAACAAATAGGGACTACAGTTTATCTTGTAACATAGCATTTTGTGGAAACCATATATGATTACAATTCTTAAAAATGTATTAAAAACAAAAATATCAGGATTTAAACATTAGGCTATGAAGAGAGAATTGATCTTATTTTCCATTATTCTAAACATATTTTACTTTGAAAATAAGGACCTGTTATCTTGGTGCAATATTTCATTGCAAAACAAGGAAGTGAATATTTCCTTGTTTTCTGCAAGTATGGAAGGACTTGAATTTCTTAGTGGAAGACATATACGCAACTCTTTTATTTTTAATGAGCTTTCTACTTCCATAGCACTCATTTTAGTGAATGTTTTCATATACAAGGGTGCTACAAGAACTTTTCTTATGTAGCCTGATGGCGACATAAGACTGCGAGGATATTTAAAATCTCACTAGGAGTCAGTGAGTCAGTGAATCATATTTCTTAAGTATTTACTGTGTGCAGAGCAGTATACTATACTGGGAGAGTACAATATAACAATAAGCAGACACATTCCCTGCCCACAGTGAACTTACAGTCTAGAAGGGATGATTATCATTCTTATTTGGTCAAAATCCAAAGTCCACATCTTTCCTGCCAAGGGTTTTCTTCCTAACTTTCCATCACTATTGAAAATTCCACTATCCACACTGTCCCAGAAGTTTGCAACCTAGCAACTATTCCACCCCTCATCCATTCATTCTGAATACAGTTGGTTTTTTTCTTGCAAAATTTTTCAATCTGATTTTCCTCATCACATTACCATTATCACCTAGACAAGTTCTTATCAGCTGTTGGTAAGAGAAACAGCATGGCCTCACTGATAGGGCAAATATCTGGGAGTCAGAAGTACCTGGGTTGTAATCCCAGCTCCACCACGTCTGCTGTGTGACCTTGGTCAAGTCATTTAACTTCTCTGTGCCTCAGTTACCTCATCTGTAAATTGGGAAATAAACCTGTGGAGCTCAACTGAATAGCTTGTCCCCCAACCCACTCCCTGCTTAGAACAGTATTCAATAGTATTTATTGAGCGCTTACTATGTGCAGAGCACTGTACTAAGCGCTTGGAATGAACAAGTCGGCAACAGATAGAGGCAGTCCCTACCGTTTGACGGGCTTACAGTCTAATCGGGGGAGAAAGACAGACAAGAACAGTGGCAATAAATAGAGTCATGGGGAAGAACATCTTGTAAAAACAATGGCAACTAAATAGAATCAAGGCGATGTACATTTCATTAACAAAATAAAACAGTACCTGGCACATAGTAAGCACTTAACAAAATACCATTTAAAAAAAAGATGCAACCCAGTTATCCTATTCCTTTCACTATATACAGCCTCTTCTCACTTCTATTTAACCTAGAATATGCTGCTTTCTCTTTGCATTAAGCACAACTGTTACCATTAGTTTAAGGTTCTTACCTGCTTACTTTATCTTATGTATCAATCAATAAATAAATCAATGGAATTTATTAGCTACTTACTGTGAGCAGAGTACTGTCCTTTTTTAATAGTTACCATATGTCAAGTCCTGTTCTAAGCACTGGGATAGATACAAGTGAATCAGTTTGGACACACTCCCTGTCCCACAAGGAGCTTCCACAAGGAGCTCTCTCCTCTCCTGGACCCCCTCCAATCTGGCTTTCATCCCCTCCACTCCACCAAAATTGCTTCCTCATCATGGAGGCACTAGGTAACTGTGACTAAGAGTAGGGAGTAGATAGATGATTAAAACTCAGGTCCTCTGACTCCCAGGCCTTTGCTCTTTGCAATGCTGCTTCTAGTTAGGAAAAAATGATACAGTAGAAGTGGTAGACATGATACCTGTTCTCAAGGAGCTTATGATGCAGTATGGGAGACTAACATTAAAATAAATTTTAGATAGGGAAGCCAATAGAGTATAAGGATATGTACATAATTTCTATGGGGTGGAGTGTGGGATGAGTATCAGAATGATTAGTACAGAGCTGTGCATAGATTAACTACTCAGTGAATATGATTAATTAGTTTTTTATGGTATTTGCTAGATGGTTACTATGCATCAAACATTGTTTTAACCACTGGATAGACACAAGTGAATCAGGTTAGACCCAGTTCCTGTCCCATTTGGGGCTTGCAGTCTATGTCAGTCATTCAATCGTATTTATTGAGCACTCATGTCAGAGGGAGAACAGGTATTGAATCCCCATTTTACAGATGAGAACACCGAAGTAGTGAGAAGTTAAGTGACTTGTCCAAGATTACACATCAAGAAAGAGGTGGGTCTGGGATTAGAACCTGGGACCTCTGACTCCCAGATATGTGCTCTTTCTACTGAACCATGATATTCTCTACCTATAGTTAGATGGATTGATTAAGGGCAACAGACCCAGATGCAGAGGTGATGCAGAAGGGAAGGTAAACAGTGTGGCAAAATGAGTTATTTAGAGAAGGCTTCTTGAAGGAGGTATTATTTTACTAGGATTTTGAAGATGTGGAGAGTGATGGTCTGGTTGAATATGAAAGGGAAGGAATTCAAGGCTGGAGGGAGGATATGAGTAAGAGGTCAGTGGCAAGAGAGTCGAGATCAAGGAACAGTAAGTAGGTTGATGTTAGAGAAGCAAATGTGAAGGCGGGTTGAAGTGGGAGATGAATAAATTTAGGTAGAAGGGTGATAGTTGATAGAGACCCTTAAAAATACCATTGATTCATTAAAGCCAAGGGTATGGTGAAGATGATTGATGAACAATTACTTTCTCCACATTTAAAGCGTCAGTGAAAGCACATCTCCTCCAAGAGGTCTTCGTCTTCCCTGACTAAGCCTTAATTTCCCCTTCACCCACTCCCTTTAGCATCACCCTTGCACGTTGATTCACACCCTTAATTCACTGCATCTCAGCCCCACAATTCTTATGTACATATCCATAATTTATTTATTTGTGTTAGTGTATGTCTTCCCCTCTAAACTGTAAGTGCCTTATAATAATGGTGGTATTTGTTCAGTGCTTACTATGTGCCAAGCACTATTCTAAGCACTGAGGTACATAAGAGATAATCAGGCCCCATATGGTGCCCCACAGTCTAAGTAGCAGAGAGAACAAGTAACGAATCCCCATTTTACAGGTGAGCAACTGAGGCACAGATAGTCGAAGTACCTTGTTCAGGTCATACAGTAGGAATGTGGCGGAGCTGGGATTAGAACCCAGGTGCTTTGGCTGTCTGGCCCATGGTCTTTCCACTAGGCCACACTATGTCTTGTGGGCAGAGACTATGCCTACCAACTCTTTTATATTATAATCTCCCAAGTGCTTGTTGCAGTGCTCTGCACAGAGAAACTGCTCAGTGTATACAATTGATTAATTGATTGATTTAGAGATGGATGGGAAATTATTGACAGTTTTTGAGGAGTGGGGAGATGTGTGCAGAAAGTTAATTTTAAAAAATGACCTGGGCAGCACTGTGAAGTATTGACTGACTAGAACAAGACAGGAGTCAGGGAGGTCAGGGAAGGAGTCAGAGAGGTCACTGAAGAGGCTGATGCAGGAATTAAGGTGGGACATGGTAAGTGCTTGCATTAGTGTAGTAGCAGTTTGGATGGAGAAAAAGGGAAGATTTTAGCATGATTGTGAAAGTGAAATTAACAGGATTTGGTTACAGATTGAATATGTGAGGTCAATGAGAGAGATGAGCCAAGGAAAATGCCAAGGTTATAGGCTTGTGAGACACAGAAGATGTGCTACTGTCTACAGTGCTCCTCTCGTACTATATTCCACCTCGCTCTTTTTGCCCTTCTAAGCTGACATTTTTTTATATTGTCATCCTATCCATCCATCCACAACCCATATTGTATGCAAGGCATTGATGTAGGAGATTGAAAATATACAAAACTATATGATGTTTCCTGCCATCAAGGAATTTATAGTAATAGTAAGACCTATTTTATTATATTTTGGGTTAAGAAAATCTTCCTACCAAACATACACTGCTGTGAAATGGCTTTTTAATGTCATTCAGTCAAGTGCTCTGCTCATTATTCTACCTAAGAGATGCAGTTTGGGAATAAAAATTTATATTTATCTTGCATATCTCCCAAGTTGGCTCACTTTGCACACCTTGTTCTCTTATTCTCTTCCGCTTCTAATGGATTCTCATGTCTTGCCAATCATTCAAAGTACCTATTGAGTGTTTACTTTGTGCAGATCACTGTACTAAGCACTTGGGATAGTACATTACAGTTGGTAGGCCCAACACCTGTCCTCAAGTAATTTCTATCCATCTCACCCTTTCTGGAACTGCCTACTTTTTCAAATCTATCAAATAATAGTTCTTCACATTCCAGTGCCCTCCCAAATTCACACTTCCTCAAGGGAGCCCTCAATGATTAATTCCCATTTCCTTGAAATCACTTGAACCTAAGCAGCCACACTTATCATTTATACAATGATGTCCTTAGCATTTATGTATCTTATATGTTTGGAGGTAGATATCATTCTTTATATTCTACTTATTAACTTATCTTTTCCTCTAGTTACCTTCTGTCCTCTTACTTTTATTGGTTTTATTCTTGTTCTTCATAGCTGTCTGTCTCCCACAGCAGAATATAAACTCCTTGGACACAGGTACATAATCTTCTAATTTGCTTGTAGTTACCCAAGCATTTAACAAAGTGCTCAGATCACAGGGGCTGCTCAGTAAATACCATTGATTAATTAATTGATTCTATGTAAAGTAATAGTAACTCAATGTTCATCAACTAGAACACAAATTTATGTGGCATTATTTCTAAAGATGTTATTAAACAGTAACAAAATTACTTATACTCTATGTAACTGATTTTATTTTCAGAAAGTCATTATTTCTATTTAAACTCAATGATATCTTTCAAAGAATTCCAGTGAGTCCAATTACATAGGTTCATTTATAATATGAGGATGCCTAATGAATATGGCATCCTTGAAATTAGGAAAAAAAATGATTAGATATCTTCTTGGAATAAAAAAATTAAATTCTGAATTAGGAAGATATTAACTGAGCTTACTATTGAAAGCAGACAATTTTTGTTTAATAATATCATAATTTTGTTTTGAAAGAGTGGATTAAACTCTGGTTAAGTGGCTCTTGACAAGTGTATGTGAAAAAGTATGATGAGAATGAGAAGCCATTGCTTAAAATAGTTACTGAAAATTCATTTATGAAAGACTAAGGGTGGCAGAGAATCTAATAATGTTGAATATTGGAATCGTTCTAGGAGCCTATTTCATATTACAAAATCACTCTTAGAGTTACATTATTAGTATTTTAATTAAATACAGATTGGAAGTTGATGTTAGGTGGCTAAAGTTTCCATTAAGAAATCCATCATGTATCATTATTTGAGAAGTTAAGGGAAAAACCTTTGTTGCAGGATGTGATGAGAAAAATATGTCACAGTGAGCTTCTTTATGCTTTAAATTAGTCTCTCATAATCCTTCACAGTATTGGGAATGTGTCTATCAACTTCAATTTTATGACAGAAAATAACTTTCTTGGTTATATATCTGGATTTTCCCCATATTCTCACTTCTCTGTCATTTCCCTCTAGACTGAGCTCACTGTGGGCAGGAATGTGTCTGTCTGTTGTTATACTGTATTCTCCCAAGCTCTTAGTAAACTGTATTGCACACAGTAAGCACTCAATAGATACTGTTGAATGATTGAATGAATTTGCCTTCACATGGGCTTTTGCAGGGCAGTACGGAGATATTTTCTGGGTGGGACATGGAGTTGCAGAAATCACCACAGGTGGTACTTTCTCTTGGCATTAAATCCAGGAAAAGGAATGAGCAGTAAGAAGGTCAGTCAGGAGAGCCCCATAAATAGGAATTGAATAGGGGGGAGCATAAAATTGAGAGTTTGCTAGAACAGGTAAAAGTCACTCCTTTTGAGGGAATGACTTGAAGGAAGAAGGACAATAGATATTGAATCAATCTATTAATCAGTGGTGTTTACTGAGTATTTATTGTGTGTAGAGCACTATATTAAACACATGGTAAAGTAGGGGAATTGTCCCTGGGGCAAATGATCAGTGCTGAGTGCTTTTTGGAATTTATGAAGAAGACCGAATATGAATTTTCTTCTGAAAAGGAAGATGTGAGTATTGAATGGAGTCCTTGCCACATTCATTACAGCTGTAGGATTTCTCTCCAATATTAATTCCTTAATGTATATTAAAGGTTGAATGTTGACTGCAGGCTTTTCCTAATTCATTAAATTTGCAGGGTTTCTTTCCATTATCTGATGTTAAATAAGGGATACACAATGACTGGAGGCTTACTACCCATTATTTTTTAACAGATAAGTAAATGGAGTCACAGAGAAGTTAAGTGACTTGCCCAAGGTCACCCAGAAGGGAAGTGGAAGAATAAATTGTACGAACAAATATGTAAAAATTCAATCAATCAATAGCACTGTACTAGGCACTTCAGAGAGCACAATATAACAGGGTTGGTGACACGGAGATTCAGTCTACTACTCAGAACTAAATTTCACTCAGTGTCACTAACTCTTTGGGAAGTGTCCCTGGGCAGTCTTTTACCTCCTTTTCCCCTCTCCTTTCACCCTTCCCATATTAATCACCCAGAACAAAGGAAAAGTAAACATCCCTAAAAGAAGCAGAAATCAGCTTTTCCCCCCTTCTCAATCAGAAGAGAATATATGGTTTGGGATCAAAGGAAAAAAATTGAAGTTAAGGTATTAATCAATCAATCAATGGCATTTATTGAGAACATACTGTGTGCAGAGCACTGTACTAAGGGATTGGGAAAATACAACAAAGTTGATAGACACGTCCCCTGCCCAAATGAGTATACAGTCTTAACTGTAATATTTACACTTTCTGAATATGAATTACCCAGAGTTCATACTTAACAATTGATCTTAAAGAACTATTCAAAAAAGTTTTATTCCAGTTTTTCCATTTTTATTAAACTCTCATCTAGAGAGCCAATAGTCATATGAAAAATAGCAATAAAGGTAATCATTAATCACCTTGAAAATAGTGGTGACAAATATATTCTTCCTACCTCTTTTTTTAGGAATAGAGTTGATTTACCATATAACATGAGTAGATTTATTTTTCTTCAAAAATGAGTCATTTTACAAAATTATACAGATTTCATGGAATTGTATCTAATCATTGCCCTCATTTGCAGACTCTGGTGTATTGCTACTGTGTTCCTCTTTAGGCTCTTTTGAGAAATCTACATATAGCAAGTGTTTCTTGTCCAAATTCATTGATCTGAAAACACAAATCATTGACAATAAAAGGATGTTACCATTCCATCTTCTACCTTTGTTATATGGTAATGCTCTGGCCTGTTAAAAACCCCTAGACAATTACTTGTAATAGCTTTGCTGCTCTGGGCCTAATACTTGGTCTATAGCAAGAATTACAGTGTTTCCTTAATGAGGTTAGAAGTTCTCCTAAAACACTGTAGGCTTTGTTACCTGAAAAGCCTCAATAGAGTTCCTATTTAAGTTTTTCCATCTCATTTGTATTAGTCAATTTTACATCCGCATTTTCTCCAACTTTTCTGACTAAAACCATGAAATGTCATCCTCTGGAGAGTAAAATAGAAAACATGCTGATAAAAATAGCTAAAAGTTGTTCTACTCTCTTTCATGTCAAGGTGTAATTGGAATGCTAGATTCAGTATTAGTAGAGCACAAGAAGAGAAATGTAATACTTGTTTGTGAAATTAAACTATTAAAATAGTAGATATTAGAAAAATATTGAAATTATAAAGAATTGTTCATTGCTGGGATATATTTTTCTCTCTTCCTGAAAATTATTTGTTGCAGTAAAAATTTATTTATTCCCTTTAAGGAAAAGTAATAAAACAGAAACTGCATATCACTGTCACAAGAGTTAGAATCCAAGATGTTTCCACCTCTCTGGATTGAATCATGGGTCATATTACTCTACAAGCCAGTACTAAGATCAACCATCCTGTATTTATGTATATTTTCTTATCCTTTGGTTGCTTCCTTGATGTACTTCATTTTAATATATGTTTCTAGGGTTAGATTCTGAGATCCTTAGGGGCAGGGATCATGTCTACCAACTAAATGTATTCTCCCAAACACTTAGTACAGTGCTCTTCACAAAGTAATTGCTCAGTAAATAACATATTTATTGATTTGAAAGAAGGTAAATAGGACCACCCAGTGTCCCATTAATAGCATACTGCATGGGCCCCAGTGGCTATGACTGAAGTCTGCTTCCCGTCAGGGAAGATAAAAAGTCAGCATTTAAAGAATAAAACAAATATGAAAATCACAATACATAATACTGAGAGAGAAGCCTGTAAGGTAACTATATACAACTCAATCAATCTGGCAGTAGCCTTCACTGAGAGCTTGCCCTGTGAAGAACATTGTATTAAGGCATGGAGATAGTATAGTGGATACAGTTAATAGTCATTATCCTTGCCATCAGGCAATTAACAATCCAGGGCAGACAGACACCAGAATAAATTACAGGTAGGGAGAAATAACAGAGTTTAAAGATATGTCCATAAGTAAAATGAGTAGGGAGGAGTAGGGTGAGTAGCCAACTAATTAGTGAGTGAGGGCTTAGTGCTTAGATAATGCAAAATTGTCAAATTGGCGGAGTGGGGGAAATAAGGTGGGGAGTTGAGAGTTTAATCAGGGAAAGCCTTCTGGAGGAGATACAATTTTAGAAAGGTTTTGAACATAGAGAGCATCTCAATCAGTCAATGTTATTTATTGGCACCTTACTATATGCAGGGCACTCTAAGTACTAACTGAGTTGGAGTCTCCCAGCTGTGAAGGAGGCAGGAGTTTCAGGCAGACGAATGCGATGTAAAAATTGACAGCAACAGAGGTGAGAGTGAAGCACAGTCAATAGGTTCATTCATTCATTCAATAGTATTTATTGAGCGCTTACTATGTGCAGAGCGCTGTACTAAGCGCTTGGGATGAACAAGTCGGCAACAGATAGAGACAGTCCCTGCCGTTTGACGGGCTTACAGTCTAATCGGGGGAGACGGACAGACAAGAACAATGGCACTAAACAGCGTCAAGGGGAAGAACATCTCGTAAAAACAATGGCAACTAAATAGAATCGAGGCGATGTACAATTCATTAACAAAATAAATAGGGTAACGAAAATATATACAGTTGAGCGGACAAGTACAGTGCTGTGGGGATGGGAAGGGAGAGGTGGAGGAGCAGAGGGAAAAGGGGAAAATGAGGCTTTAGCTGCGGAGAGGTAAAGGGGGGATGGCAGAGGGAGTAGAGAGGGAAGAGGAGCTCAGTCTGGGAACGCCTCTTGGAGAAGGTGATTTTTAAGTAAGGTTTTGAAGAGGGAAAGAAAATCAGTTTGGCGGAGGTGAGGAGGGAGGGCGTTACTGGACCGCGGGAAGACGTGGCCCAGGGGTTGACGGCGGGATAGGCGAGACTGAGGGACGGTGAGGAGGTGGGCGGCAGAGGAGCGGAGCGTGCGGGGTGGGCGGTAGAAAGAGAGAAGGGAGGAGAGGTAGGAAGGGGCAAGGTGATGGAGAGCCTTGAAGCCTAGAGTGAGGAGTTTTTGTTTGGAGCGGAGGTCGATAGGCAACCACTGGAGTTGTTTAAGAAGGGGAGTGACATGCCCAGATCGTTTCTGCAGGAAGATGAGCCGGGCAGCGGAGTGAAGAATAGACCGGAGCGGGGCGAGAGAGGAGGAAGGGAGGTCAGAGAGAAGGCTGACACGGTAGTCTAGCCGGGATATAACGAGAGCCCGTAACAGTAAGGTAGCCGTTTGGGTGGAGAGGAAAGGGCGGATCTTGGCGATATTGTAGAGGTGAAACCGGCAGGTCTTGGTAATGGATAGGATGTGTGGGGTGAACGAGAGGGACGAGTCAAGGATGACACTGAGATTGCGGGCCTGCGGGATGGGAAGGATGGTCGTGCCATCCACGGTGATGGAGAAGTCTGGGAGCGGACCGGGCTTGGGAGGGAAGATGAGGAGCTCAGTCTTGCTCATGTTGAGTTTTAGGTGGCGGGCCGACATCCAGGTGGAGACGTCCTGGAGGCAGGAGGAGATGCGAGCCTGAAGGGAGGGGGAGAGGACAGGGGCGGAGATGTAGATCTGCGTGTCATCTGCGTAGAGATGGTAGTCAAAGCCGTGAGAGCGAATGAGTTCACCGAGGGAGTGAGTGTAAATGGAGAACAGAAGAGGGCCAAGAACTGACCCTTGAGGAACTCCAACATTGGTATTAGTGAAGCATGCAGGGTGGGTTGGAGTGGGAGAGGTCTGAGAATATGTAGTCAGGAGAAAGGTGATTGAATATTTTAAATGAGATGGTCAGGGGTTTCTGCTTGACACAGAGAAGCATGACAGTCATTCGAGGGTTTTGATGAATGAGGAGATGTGTGCTAATGATTTAGAAAAATAATCAAGGCAACAGAATGAAATGTGGAGTAGAGAAGGGGGAGGTTGGACACAGAGAGGTCTGTGAGGAGGCTGATGCAGTAGTTGGGTTCAGATATGAGAAGTGCTTCCATCAGTGTAGTGCCAATTTGGACTGAGAGGAAGAAGCAGTTCCTGCCAATATTGTAACAAAATAAAATTGTACTTTCCGAGCACTTAGTACAGTGCTCTGTACACAGTAAGTGCTCAAAAAATACAATTAAATGAATGAGAAAAATGGGATTGAATACGTGGTTGAAAAAGAAAGAAGAATGCTAAAGTTATGGGCTTGTGGGGATGATAATGGGCATGTCAGGTGGAGGAAAGAATTTGGAAGAGATCTGGAGTTCACCTTTGGATATATTGAGCTGGAGGTGCTGGGGTACATTCCTAGATGTCATGGAGGAAAGAAGAAATGAGAGAAACAGCAGGGCCTAATGGAAAGATCATATGCCTGAGGGTCAGAGGACCTAGTTCTATCATCCCGCCTCTGCCAAGTGCTTGTTGTGTGACCTTGGGTAAGTCACTTACTTCTCTGCCCCTTAGTTACCTCATCTGTAAAATGGGGAATTAAATCCACCTCCCTCCAGTATGAGCCCCACTGTGGGCCAGGGACTGTATCCAGTGTGATAAACTTGTATTTACCCCAGTGCTCAGAACAGTGCTTGAAGCTTAGTAAGTGATTAACAAATACCATAAAAAAAGAGGTCTGCGCTAGTGAGGTAGATTTGGGAGTTATCCACATGGATGTGGGACTTGAAGCAGTGGAAGTAAATGCATTCCCCAAAGGAGTGGCTATGGACTGAAAATCAAAAAGACCTAAAACTAAGCCTGTTCCACCTGAGATTTACAGTGTAAGTAGGAGGAAGCAGTTAACACATAAGTTCACATTTACTCACTCAGGCACAACTTCACAAATTTCCCAGAAATTAAAGGTAAGTATATTTACATTTGTCCTCCCCATTAGAGTGTAAATTATCTGTGAGCACACAATGTATCATTTTCTTATTCTGTATTTCACAAGCACCAAGACGGAGCTGAATAAATGCTGCTGCTACTATTACTACTACTACTTAATTAGCAATATATTTAAATTATTAAGACATGATCCATGAAAAGGTGGCTAACAGCCATAAAAAATATTCCGCACTTTTCCATGTAGGAAATAATTATTATCAATGCATTAAATATCTTCTTTGTGTAAACTAAACTTTTATTCATGACATTCTGCGATTGTCTTATTTTTCAATTTTCCAAACTCTCCGATCATCACAGAGATTTCAAAGATAAAGAATACATGAAAACCAAGTAATCTGTCATTAATGGGGCTGTAGATTTCTAAATTGAATCTCTTTAAAGATGATTAAATGTTGCTTTTGAGATCATTCCTTACCCCACCCATAAAAAGCATATGGAAATGATGAAACTACTTTGGATAGAATGAATATCTCTCAAATTCCCAGTAGTTAGCCAACCCCTGACTCAGTGTTTCAGAGAACATATAATCTTCTGAAAACACCTTTCACTCTGAAATTGTACTCTTACACTTCATTCTTATATAAATGGAAAGGAAATGTTTCTGGACACAGGACACAGGAAACAGTCAGTTCTACATCAAGTGGTTTCACTGCACATTTTGGATAAAACACTGTGGGGAAATTTTTAGAGAATGTTCTTTGGAAATGCACAACACTCTGGATACAGTGCAACATGGTTTCAGAAGGAATGGTTGTGTGCATTTTGTGTCCTAACACAGATGAATAATTCAATGCAAGTATAGCCCAGGATAATGCAATTCTTGAGGATTTTTTGTTAAAAATTTAGTGTGTGTCAAATGTTGCTTTAAGCATTGAGATAGATACAGCATTAGCAGGTTGGACACAGTCCCTGAACTACATGGGGCTCACACTCTAAATTGGATAGAGGAAGATTTTAATCCCCGTTTTACAGATGAGGTAACTGAGGCACAGAGAAGTTAAGTGACTTGCCCAAGGTTAAGCAATTGGCAGAGCCAGAATTAGAGAAGCAGCATGGCACGGTGAATAGAGCACAGGACTGGGAATCATAAGGTCATGGGTTCTAATCCTGTCTCTGCCACTTGTTGGCTGTGTGACCTTAGGTAAGTCACTTCACTTGGCTTTGTCTCAGTTCCCTCATCTGTAAAATGGGGATTTGAGACTATGAGTCCCATGTCCAACCCATTTTGTTTGTATCTACCCCACTGCTTAGTACAGTGCCTGGCACATAGTAAACATCTAAAAAATACCATTATTGTCATTACTATTAATTAGAACCCAGGTCCTCTAACTCTCAGAACCATGCTCTTTCCACTAGTCCATGCTGTTTCTCCACTTATAAGAATGATATGTGTACCTATAATTAATACTGGGGATAATAATGACAACAAACTGACAAAAGCCTTGAAATTATCAATATCAATTTCAGCCCAACGGGAGAGATGAGAGCTGCTGGAAACCAGGTGGATTCACAGGATGCATCCTGTTGAAAGCCTGAGGTACAGGCATTAGGGCTGACTTTAGTCAGGGGATTTCAGAGTCACCTAAGGCTCAGAAGACTACTGGAGTTTGATAAGTTGGAGCCAGAAAGATTATTAACCCCATCCCAGGCTTACTGCCTATCATTCAGAGCTGAATCAAGTTTGTAATACTCCTAGAACCACAGCTAATCCTTCCTGGGGAATCGGAGCGAAAGAGATGAAACAACTTTACAGCTGGGCTAGCTTTGAACTGCCTTAAGACTGATGAAAATACTGTGCAAATCTCACCAGCATAACCTTTTTTACTAATTTATTTTATAATGTGATTGCTGAGAAAGAATGGCTGACTGACTGGGTCCTGGAATACTTTTAAGGATCAGGTCATATCTACAATTAACTTGTCTTGTGTGTATTAAGGTCCCAGGCTTCAAATAAAATAAACTGTAAATGAAAACCAAGCACTGGAAGAATTACATTTTAAGAAAAAAAAACCTAATGTAAGAAGAAGAGAACAACTTTTTACCTTGTGGTTCAGAGTAGAACTGACATTCCACAAATATTTCTACCTGGTATTCTAAAGGTTTGTTCTGGAAGTTAGTATTTATTTATTCTTCTACTCATCCTTGCACTTAGATTTCACCCAGACACTTGGATTTACTTCCTTTTTTCACCCCTCCCTCAGCCCCACAACATTTATGTACATATCTGTATTTTCCTTATATATATTAATATCTGTCTCCCCTTCTTGAGTATAATCTCATTGAGGGCAGGGAACATGCTTACCAACTCTATTATACTGTACTCTCTCAAGTGCTTAATACAGTGTTCTGGGCACAGTAACTGTTCAATAAATATGATAGATTGATTCATATTTCAAAAGGTGAGAATTTGTGTACATTAATCTCCAGTGTGATTTTCAAAAGAAATTTCAAAGCATGAGATTGACATCAGTTGTTTTAGTTTACCAAAGTCAAAGTACCTAAAAAAGATCATCTTCACTGGAGCAAGTTTATTGTATTTTTTATTTTTTTACTCAAATAGATAGTCTAATGTAAAAGAAATTACCTAAGAGATACATCAAGTTTTAAATTTATAGCGCTCATGAATTGGATGAATCAGTAATTACATTCACAGGGAGTTATCTTACCTGCAGTTGAAGACATGCTCCCCTTAATTTTGACTTTGGAAAAAAATTGACCCAGTCAGTTAATAATTTAAGAGCATCTTCACAAAATAGAAATTATTTAGGAGATGCATTATTTTATCATTTCTAGCAATTTAAATATTTGGTGGATTATTCATTTTCAATCAATTAATAATATTTATTGAGCATCTACTCTGTGCAGAGAGGACTGTTCTAAGGGCTTGAAGTCATACAATAGATTATATGGACATGATTCCTGTCCTCAACAAAAGTAGATACACATTATGATAATACTCAAAGAGGAGGAGGAAAGGATTATGCACAAACATTAGTGATTAGATAACTTTCAAGATTTGCAAATAAGTGTTTTGAAAGTGGTACTTATTGAGTCCTCCTTGTGTGCAGAACACTGTACTAAGTTTCATGCAACATTTAAGGCAGGATATTTTAAGTGCTTGGATCAGGATAATAGCACTTTGAATGGCAAGGAAAGGGTAGAATTTACTGACAGAATTGGCAGATTTAATAAGTGGGTTTAATGGGAGAGATGAGTCAGGTATAATGCCAAGATAATGGATTTGGGAAGATGATGATGTTGTCTACAGTGATGAGAAACTCAGGAGGAGGACAATGTTTGGATGAGAAGATGAGAAGTTCAGGCTGGGATATGTCATGTATGAAGTGTCAGTCAGTCAATCAATGGCATTTATTGAGTGTTTACTATGTTCAGAGCACTGTACTAAGCACTTGGGAGATTACAATGTAATAGACTGGTACTTTACCCACAATGAGTGTACAGTTTAGAGGGGGAGAGAGACTTTAATATTAATAAATAAAATCCTGGATATGTAAATAAATGCAGTGGGGATGGGTGAGAGGATGAATAAAGAAATCAAGTTAAGAAAGAAGTGGAAGAAGAAGAAAAGGAGAGTTTGGTCAGGGAAGGCCTCTTTGAAGAGATGTACCTTGAATAAGGCTTTGAAGGTTGGCAGAATACTTGTTTATTGATTATGAAGAGGGTGGGCCAAAGGCAGAATGTGGGCAAGAGGTCAGTGGCAAAATAGATGAGATTAACGTACAGTGAGAAGTTTGGCATTAGAGAAGTAAAGTGTATGGACTTGATTTAAGGAGGGGCCGAGGGTTGAGTGCTTGAGAACTTATGGTAAGGAGTTTCTTTTTGATGCAGAGGTTGATGGGCTATCACTAGAGGTTCTTGAGGATTGGTCATATATGGCTTGAATGATTTTCTAGGAAAATGATCTGGGCAGCAGAGTTAAATATGGACTGGACTGGACTGGGAGAGACAGGAGGCTGGGAGGTCAGCAAGGAGACTGATACAGTAAATCAAGGAGGGATAGGGTAAGAGAAGCAGCATGGCTTAGTGGATAGAGCATGGGCCAGAGAATCAGAAGAATGTGGTTCTAATCCCAGCTCTGCCACATGTCTGCTGTGTGACCTTGGGCAAGCCACTTAACTTCTCTGTGCCTCAGTTACCTTATCTTTAAAATGGGAGAGTATGAGGGACAGGAACTGTGACCAACATGATTAACTTGTATCTACTCCAGTGCTTAGAAAAGTGTTTGGCACATAGTAAGCGCTTAACAAGTATTTTTATTATTATCATCATCATTATTATTATTATTATTAATAACAGGGTAGCAGTTTGGATGAATAAGAAAGGGTGGATTTTAGACATATTGTGAAGGTAAAACCGACAGGATTTAGTGATGGATTGAATAAGTGGATTGAATAAGAGAGAGGAGTTAAGGAATATGCCAAGGTTGGCATGGGTTTGTGAGACAGGAAGGTTGGTGGTGCCACCTACAGTGATGGGAAAGTCAGGGGAAGGCAGGGTTTGGGTGGGATGATAAGTTCTGTTTTAGACATAGGTTCAAGGTGATTGTGGGACATACAAGTGAGATACCATGAAGGTAAGAAGAAATGTGAGACTGCAGAGAGGGAGAGAGAACATGGCTGGAGATGTATATTTTGTAATCATCTTCATAGAGGTTTTAGTTGAAGCCCTGTGAACAAATGAATTCTCCAAGAGAGTAGGTTTAGATGGAGAATAGATAGGGATCCAGACCTGATCCTTGAGGGCCTGCCACAGTTAGGGGTTGGGAGACACAGGCAGAGCTCACAAAAGAGACAGAGAATGAGTGCACAGAGATATAGGAGGTAAACCAGGAGAGGACAATGTCAGTGAAGCTGAGGTAGGATAATGTCCAGGAAAAGGGAGTGTTCAACAGAGTCAAAGGCATCTGAGAATTTGAGGAGGATTAGGATGAAGTAAACTTCTTTGGATTTGGCCAGAAGCTCACTGATGATCTTTGAGAGTTCACGTTCTGTGAAGCGAAAGGGGAAGAAGCCAAATTGGAAGAGGTCAAGGAGAGATTTAGAGGAGAGGAACTTGAGACAGAGGGTGTAGCCAACTTGCTCAAGAAATTTGGAGAGAAATGACAAGAGGGAGGTGGGGCAATAACTGGAGGGAGTTTTGGGATCAAGGGGTAGGTTTTTTTTAGGATGGGGAGACATGGACACGGTTGAAAGCCGTGGAGAATAAGCCATTGGATAGTGAACAGTTGAAAATGGCAGCTAGGAAGGGAGTAAGGAGGAGGCAAGTGTTTTGTTGATAAGCTTTGAAGGGATAGGGTTGCATATGCAGATGGAGGGTGTAGATTTTGAGAAAAGACAGGAGATATCCTCTGGAGATACTGCTGGGAAAAATGGGAGAATTGAAGAAGGGGCAAGAGTGAACAGGGATTGGGGAGGCCAGGGGAGATTTTAGGGAGATCACGCCTGATGGTTTCAATTTTCTCAATAAAGTGGGTGGTTAGGTCACTGGGGGCAAGGGTTGGAGAAGTGGAAGGACAGGGGGTTTGAGTAGGGAGTTAAAAGTCTGGAGCAGCTGGCAAGGGCAATGGGCATAGGTGTCAATAACTTGCTTGTGGGGACTCTGCACGAAACAAAAACTTCTCACTCTGGGCTTCAAGGCTCTCCATCACCTTGTCCCCTCCTACCTCTCCTCCCTTCTCTCTTTCTACTGCCCACCCCACATGCTCCGCTCCTCTGTCCCCCACCTCCTCACCATCCCCCATTCACACCTATCCCACCATCGACCCCTGGGCCACATCTTCCTGCTGTCCTGGAATGCCCTCCCTCCTCATCTCCGCCAAACTAACTCTCTTCCCTTCTTTAAAACCCTACTGAGAGCTCACCTCCTCCAAGAGGCCTTCCCAGACTGAGCTTCCCCTTTTCCCTCTGCTCCCTCTGCTCCCTCTCTGCTCCCCCTCTGCCCTCTACTCCCTCCCCCTTCCCTCTCTGCTCCCCCTCTGCCCTCTGCTCCCTCTCCCTTCCCCCCTTCACCTCCCCTCAGCTAAAGCCCCATTTCCCTCTGCTCCTCCCCCTTCCCTTCCCCTCCCCTCAGCACTGTGTTCATATGTATATATTTTTATTACCCTATTTATTTTGTTAATGAGATGTAGATCCCCTTGAGTCTATTTATCGTGATTATGTTGTCTTGTTTTTGTCTGTATGTCTCCCCTGATTAAACAGTAAACCCACCACTAGGCAGGGATTATCTCTATCTGTTGCTGAATTGTACATTCCAAGCGCTTAGTACAGTGCTCTGCACATAGTAAGTGCTCAATAAATACAATTCAATGAATGAATGAACATCCAAGAACAAATGTTCTTAAGGCAGGAGGAAATGCAAGACTGAAGAGAAGGAAATAGTACAGGGCTGGAGAGAAAGATTTGGGAATCATCCACATAGAGATGGTAGTTGAAGCCATGGGAGCCAATGAGTTCTTCAAGGGATTGGGTGTAGATGGAGAATAGAAGGGGACACAAAACTGAGCCTTGAAGGATTCCCACAGTTAGAGGAAGGGAGGCAGTGGAGGAACCTGTGAAAGAAACTGAGAAGGAATGGCCTGAGAGATTGGAGAATCAGGAGAGAACATTATCGGCTTAGCCAAGATTAGGTAATGCTTCAAGGAGAAGGTGGGGGTCCAAGGTGTCCAAGGTAACTGAGCAGTTGAAGAGGATTAGGATGGAGTGGCTAAGGATGGAGTACAGGCCATTGGCTTATCAAGAAGGAAAGATATCACTGGTAACTTCTGAGAGCAGCGTGGCTCAGTGAAAGAGCACGGGCTTTGGAGTCAGAGGTCATGGGTTCGAATCCCGGCTCGGCCACTTGTCAGCTGTGTGACTGTGGGCAAGTCACTTAACTTCTCTGTGCCTCAGTTACCTCATCTGTAAAATGGGGATTAAGACTGTAAGCCCCACGTGGGACAACCTGATTTCCCTGTGTCTACCCCAGCACTTAGAACAGTGCTCTGCACATAGTAAGTGCTTAACAAATACCAACATTATTATTATTATTCTGAGGGGTGAAGGGGCAAGAAGCCAGATTGTTGGGGATCAAGGAGAAAATTGGAGGCTAGGAAGTGTAGACAATTTGATCAAGGAGTTTGGAAATGAATGATAAGAGGAAGATGGGGTACTAACTGAAGGGTGCTGTGGGGTTCCTTTTTTTCACAATCCTGTTTCTGCCTTTGACTTCACTGAGACTGTTCTCTCCAAGATTACAAATGACTTCCTCCTTATGAAATTTTTTTAAAGACATTCATTAAGTACTTACTATGTGCCAAACACCATGTTAAGCCCTGGTTTACCAACAAAATAATCATATTCTTGTCCCTCATAGGGATCACAGTCTAAAAGGAGGGGTAACAGCTATTTCTTCCTCATTTTACAGGTGAGAAAACTGAGGTACAGAAGTTACCCAGCAGGCCAATGTTCAGTTCTACTTCAAACTAGCTTCCAGTCATGCGTGGCTCAGTGGAAAGAGCAAGGGCTTTGGAGTCAGAGGTCATGGGTTCTAATCCCAGCTCCGCCACTTGTCAGCTGTGTGACTTTGGTCAAGTCACTTCACTTCTCTGTGCCTCAGTTACCTCATCTGTAAAATGGGGATTAAGACTGTGAGCCCCATGTGGGACAACCTGATCACCTTGTAGCCTCTCCAGTGCTTAGAACAGTGTTCAGCACACAGTAAGTGCTTAACAAATACAAGCACTTATTACAGTGCTTTGCACATTGTAAGTACTCAATAAATATGATTGAATGAATGAATGCTCTTTCTACCAAACCTTACTGCTGCTAAACCATCTAATGGACTCTAATCTATCCTAATCCTCCTCAACATCTTGGCTTTTTCAACATTATGGAACATTTTATTTTCCTGGAAACATCTACAGCCAGTTGTTAGCTTTGTCTGTTAGCTCATCCTCTACCTTTCAGGGCTCCTTGCTGGGTCTCCACCCTTTTTGACTTAAACATACTCCCTTGATTTCAACTGTCACCTCAGTGTGGATAACTCAAAGCTACCTCAGTAGTTCTGACCTCTGTCTCTGTCTGCAATCTCATATTTCCTCCTGCTTTCATAACATCAATACACATTTTTCTGCCTGCACCATGTCATTATTCCCCAAACTGAACTCCCCATCTTTCCCTATAAAGTAACATTCTCATCAGAGTTGATGTTCATCCTCCACCCCTCCTTTCTGTCTGAACAATCATCATACTGGTCCAGGTACCCATCATATGCTGGGCATGACAACCGCATCGGCCTGTTCATTGCCTCCAGTCTCTACTTTCTTTAAGGGTCATTTTTCTTAAATATTTTCCTGCACACATTTTCCCACTGCTCAAACATCATTAATCATGCTTCATTATTTGGTTTAGATTCTAAAACATATATTTTGGAACTCAAAGATTCAATTGCAAGGTACATGCAGTTCACACGTTCCTGAGCATTCATACTGAATTCTAATTCAAAATAATGGCAAAAGGTCATTAAAATCTTCTACAACTTTAATATATTGTAGTCAAAGAAAAGCAAAAGCTAAGGGCTCATTCCTTTAGATCATTGGTTAATTACGAGAATGTATTAGTGTATGTCACTTTTTGGGTTGTGGAGGTTTTTTCTCTTTGAAAGTGTGATCTCTACAACCGCATCATTCAGATTTGATGCCTTAGAGCAGCATGAGTTGCTGTCTTTTTAGGTTTAATAAAAGGCAACCTCTCACAGTATTTGCAAGGTTGAATTTGGCAAGACCTAAAAAAGAATTTCCAAAGCATTTTCCCCACCCACACAAACCAGTGAAGTTTTAGTAAGCCACAAGTTAAAAACCATCTGTCTGCACCATTATGCTCACCATGGTCAATATTTATTGAGTGCATACTGTGTACAGAGCTGTGTGATAGGCATTTAGAAGCATAAAATAAATATCACCAGGATGTATGTGGCTAAGGAGTTATCTCTGAAAAATATATTTCACAAAACGTTAGAGAAAATATGACACAGATTGAGGAAATTTTATAAGCCTTTTTTTTTACTTCACCTTATGCAATAGTCCACTCAGTTCTACTGTAGCATGTATTTTTATTAATCGTTTTGGCACGCATCTTATTAGGCCAATGGGTTACATTCATCCAAGGATGTTAATCTGTGATAGTGCCCCATGATGTCAGAAGTACATTATGTCTAAAAGCATGAGTAGAGCAGTGCAATTTTACTTTCCTTTAGGGTTTTTCAAGAACACATCTCTCCTAGCAGTAGAGTTGGGTATATAATTACACCTAAAGAAGACACTGACTCTGCAGTACCCTTTCCAAATTTCAACTTAAAACCCCAGGTAATATGATAGACATTATGTGTCATCCAAAGTCCTAGGAATAGTCATTCAAGAACCACTGTAATAATAATAATAATAATGTTGGTATTTGTTAAGCGCTTACTATGTGCCGAGCACTGTTCTAAGCGCTGGGGTAGACATAGGGGAATCAGGTCGTCCCACGTGGGGCTCACAGTCTTAATCCCCATTTTACAGATGAGGGAACTGAGGCACAGAGAAGTTAAGTGACTTGCCCACAGTCACACAGCCGACAAGTGGCAGAGCTGGGATTCGAACTCATGAGCCCTGACTCCAAAGCCCATGCTCTTTCCACTGAGCCACGCTGTATGCAGATGATTGCACTCTATGGGCAAATACCCAAGAAGAAATGCAAATGATTACATAAACCGAGAAGCAGCATAGCCTAGTGGAAAGACCACTGGCATGGGGGTCAGAAGGTTCTGGGTTATATTCCCGAATCCGCCACTTGTCTGCTGTGTGACCTTGAGCAAGTCACTTTACTTCTCTGTGCCTCAGTTACCCCATCTGTTAAATTGGGATTAAGACTGTGAGCCCCAAATGGGACATGGACTATGTCCAACCTGATTAGCTTGTGTCTACCCTAGTACAGTGACTGGCACATAGTAAGTACTTAACACATACCATTTTAAAAAAACAAAACACTGCTTCACCTAATCAGCTAGTCATTACAGGCTGATGATAAACTAAAGAAAACTGAAGTAATGTATTTGCACCAAGGAATTCATACACAAAACAGAAATTCATAATATTGCAACCCAACTGAAAATTGGGATTCGATTGCTGTGGACAGACCAGAATGATGTTCTGCTTTCTTCCAGCAACAAGAGGCAAGAAGGTAAAAGAAAGCCAGGTGCTGCAAACATCACAAACTACAACGCAACAAAGGGCAACCTTTTTAATGCACAATAGGTCTGAACTGTGAGTCCCACATTGGCCTTTTCAGCCACAGATGTACTCAAAGGTGAACTTCACTGTCAGGGGTGTCCTTTTTGAATATGGAATATAATTATACAAGGGGTTGTCCAACATGTAAGGGACAATGGTTCATTCATTCATTCATTCAATAGTATTTATTGAGCGCTTATTATGTGCATAGCACTATACTAAGCACTTGGTATGTACAATTCAGCAACAGATAGAGACAATCTCTGCCCAGTGACGGGCTCACAGTCTAAATGGGAGAGACAGACAGCAAAGCAAAACAGAACAAAACAAAAACAAGACAACATCATCAAGATAAATAGAATCAAGGGGATGTATACCTTATTAACAAAATAAATAGCGTAATAAATAACATATACAAATAATATATATATATCAATGAGCACAGTGCTGAGGAGAAGGGAAGGGGGAAGAGCCGAGGGTAGGCGGGGAGGGGATGGGAGAGGAGAGGAGGGGCACTGCAAAGAAAGCATGCTCTCTCAACTTTCCTTGATGACAGTTTGGACAAGAGGGATTGTTACGGCATCCCTAACTAATGTGTGCCACACTTTGCATATGGGAGGAATCCTCACCCTTAGCCTGGGAACCCAAGGGCTTCTCCATAAATATGTATGTTAATCCAGCCCAGTGCATATTCATTCGATAGTATTTAACGAGCACTTACTATGTGCAGAACACTGTACTAAGTGCTGGCATGAGATTCATAATCTACATGGCAAGGAGATCAGGTACCATATCCTCTTCCTACAGATGAGAAAACTGAGGCACAAAGATGTAAAATGAATGACTTGTCCAAGGTCACACAGCAGTCAAGTTGCAGAACTGGGATTAGACTCTGGGTCTCTTGTCACCCATTCACAGGCTCATTCCTCCAGGTCATGCAGTCTTCCAGAAAAATCTCTGTGGTTTACTGCAATGGCACCCATCCAGGAGCCCATCCATGCCATCCTCCTACCAAGCAGCAAAGTATATGGGAATTGTGTGAAGGGCATCCTGAAGGCAGCCTGTCAACTTTGGGTTAGAAAAAAGTCTGTATTGTAATAGAAAGAAGACTTATTCAAATGGGAAATAAAATTTGGGTAGGAGTCCCTGGGAGGATTCTCAGGTGATTATGAGAACACTATTTATAGGGAAGTGGCATGGAGTAAGGGATAGAGTCTGAGCCTGTGAGTCAGAAGGTCATGAGTTCTAATGCCGGCTCTGCCACTTGTCTGCTATATGACCTTAGGCAAGTCACTCAGAGAAGCAGCGTGGCTTAGTGGTAAGAGTCAGAGGAGTCAGAGGTCGTGGGTTCTAATCCCACCTCCGACACTTGTCTGCTGTGTGACCCTGGGCAAGTCATTTAACTTCTCTGTGCCTCAGTCACCTCTTCTGGAAAATAGGGATTAAGTCTGTGAACCCCAGGGGGGACAACCTGATAACCTCGTATCTACCACAGCAGTTAGAACAGTGTTTGGTACATAGTAAGTGCTTAACAAATACCAACATCATCATCATTACCTTTCTGAGCCTCATTTACTTCATCTGTAAAATGGGGATTGAGACTGTAAGCCCCAAGTGGGACAGGGACTATGTCCAACTCAATTTGCTTGTGTCTACCCCAGCGCTTAGTACAGTGCCCGGCACCTAGTAAGAGCTTAACAAATACCATAATTGTTATTATTATCATTACTATCATTTAGGAATAAAAAGCATTAGTTGTTTACACCCCCCTCTCAGAGTCACATCTGGAGTTCCATTACTCTACCAGTCTCGATTATGGGAGGGAGAGTCAAGCAGAGGCCTAACCATTCCATTCCTAGCTTGGGCAGTAGCTACCAAGTGGCAGGCCATCTGCTACAAGTTAAAACTCACCTATGATGGGCAGCAGCAGCATGGGAGAGAGTCAAGTGTGGAGACTCAAGTTTACTGTGCAAAAGGAGGCAATGATAAACCACTT